>NC_135981.1:9474832-10111603 GCF_053455715.1 Rhinoraja longicauda
GGGTGGAAGCGATTTTCATTAGAACAGTAAACATGGAAGTATTTCATTGTGTAGTGACTTCTCAAGTTGTGGAATTCCTCAACAATTCTTTCCCATTAATTTATAGGCTGAGATCCATTTCAAGTGTTATAGACAATAGGTGCAGGAGGAGGCCATTCGGCCCTTCGAGCCAGCACCGCCATTCAATGTGACCATGGCTGATCATTCTCAATCAGTACCCCGTTCCTGCCTTCTCCCCAATCCCCCTGACTCCGCTATCCTTAAGAGCTCTATCTAGCTCTCTCTTGAATGCATTCAGAGAATTGGCCTCCACTGCCTTCTGAGGCAGAGAATTCCACAGATTTACAACTCTCTGACTGAAAACGTTTTTCCTCATCTCAATTCTAATTGGCCTACCCCTTATTCTTAAACTGTGGCCCCTTGTTCTGGACTCCCCCAACATTGGGAACATGTTTCTTGCCTCTAACGTGGCCAACCCCTTAATAATCTTATACGATCCGATAAGATGTTGACCCCCATCACATTGCTGATGATCTAGTGTAAACGAATTGAAAGATGTAAATCTCTTCAGTTTACATTTGAACAACTGCTGTGTTGAGGTCAGAAGCCAAATGGGTTTTGGCATCAAACTAGGCATTGGTCGATGAGTTATTGGTCATCTTATTGGTATTCAAGGAGCCACAATAGTAATGCTGATGGTAACTTCCATCACTTCCATCACTTCCATTACATTGTTGTTGATTCAGAGCCACCTAACTGCATGTTCCTTGGGCAAATTGACATTGTTTCGCTTTATGTGAGTCTTGCATTCCTGGATATCTTCCACGTTGTTACGTAGACGCCAGAATCATCATTGCAATCAGATTTTTTGGGGCAGGTACTATAACATTTGTTTCATTGTGCTGATAGATTCAGAGAGCAGGATTTTTTACAGATGGAATAACTTTGACTTTGCTGTCTTCAATACCCTCGGCTGTTTCTTGGTGCAATATGTGGTGAACTGACTCAACGGTGAATTGAATTGACTCAATTTTAGCTACCAATACCTCTACTTCCTGAGGAGATGGCGCACATTCGGCATGTCTCTAGTGACCCTTACATACCTCTACAGATGCACCATACAAATCGTACTATGGGATGGTATCACAGCTGGGTTTAGGAACATCTCTACTCAAGACCCAAGAAAGGGCAGTGAGTTGTAGATGTAGCTTCCACTCCCGAGTTCCCTATTGCCCCACCGACAGACACCATATTTCTGTATTCAGCATTTTCCTACCATAAAGTCCCCAAGTTCTATCTCATCAGTTTAAAGGCTGTTCCCTTCAGGTGCCGCTAACAAACCCCACCATGAAGTTCAACTCTTTGGTTGGTGTTTACACAGAGAGAGCAAGGAGAATGAGGGCCAATAGCTCCTGAAGCTTCCTAATTCGTTCAACTGCCTCCCCATTCCCCCGTCCTTCCTGTCTCCTATGTGGCTGTTTCCCCAGTCTTCTACAAATTCCGATTCCCCAGCCACTCAATCCCTTTCTATTTCCCAAGGTCACAAGTTATAGGAGTAGAATGAGGCCATTCAGCTCATCGATTCTACTCCGCCATTCAATCATGGCTGATCTCTGCCTCCTAATCCCATTTTCCTCCCCTCTCCAAATAACACTAGACACCCGTTCCAATCAAGAAATAGTCCATCTCTCCCTTAAAAATATCCATAGCCTCGGTGACAACGAGTTCCACAGATTAACTGCCCTCTGACTAAAGAAGTTCCTTCCCACCTCCTTTCTAAAAGAGCGCCCTTTAATTCTGAGGCTATGTCCTCTGGTCCTGGACTCTCCCACCACATCCACTCTATCTATGCCTTTCATTATTCTGTAAGTTTCAATGAGGTCTCCCCTTAACCGTCTAAACTCCCCACAGACCACATTCCCACCTCCCTTGACGGCCCAACAAATATATATATTTAAATTGACAAACAAGAAATGATGCTTTTATAGCTTTGAAAAGTGCACTTTTATTTTGACAATTGGAAATTGCACGACATAATTATACAATTATTTAAACAAAATGCACAACTGTTCAGCACACCAGGCTGATATTCACATATCTACTTTATGTCAATAATATACATTGTCCTGTCAGCTGGAATTCCCTCCTGAACTCTTCATATTTGTATCTGTAAAAGCCGTTGATGTCCTCGCTCTTCTTCTATTGTTTTCCCATCGTCAGCACTTTTCTTCCTCCTAGTACTTTCACCTTCAGTTAGTCATACAGTGTGGAAACAGGCCCTTCAGCCCAACTTGCCCACACCGGCCAACATGTCCCAGCTACACTAGTCCCACCTGCCTGCGCTTGGTCCATATCCCTCCAAACTTGTCCTATCCATGTACCTGTCTAACTGTTTCTTAAACGTTGGGATAGTCCCAGCCTCAACTACCTCCTCTGGTAGCTTGCTCCACACAGTACACCCACCACCCTTTGTGTGAAAAGGCTACCACTCAGCTACGTCTTTGAAATCTTTTCCACTTAACCTTGAACCTATGTCCTCTGGTCCTCGATTCCCCTACTCTGGACCAGAGATTCTGTGCAGAATCTCCGTGCACACCCTGTGTGCGAAAAGTTACCTGATCTATTCCTCTCAAGAGATGTTATACATTTCTATAAGATCACCCCCCATCCTCCTGCGCTCCAAGGAATAGAGCCCCAGCCTACACAACCTCTCGCCATAGATCTGATACATTTTATTTCCGTACAAAGTACACGTGCAAATTACACAAAGCGAAGTATAACATTTGTTAAATCATAATTAAAGCTGCGATTTAGATCAGAGTCAAAGAGTTATATATTTTTGCTGCTCTTGCAGAAGATTGCATTCAGTTCCACAGTGAACAATCAGCGGGAAATGTTCGTTGTGAAGCGGCAGGAAGAGTGGTCATTATTGAACAGACGATGACTTGTCCCCCACAACGTTTCCCCTCTCCTGCTCCTGCGCCTCTTCCCCGGGATTTAACCGCGGACTGGTTGTTGTATCAGAGGCGACGTTGATGGGGACGTCTCGCTGATCCACAGCCGGCAGCGCCAGGCGTGGGGCTCGAACCTTTAACCGACCGTCCGGGGACAAACAGCAGTTCAGAGCTTCAGCATCGACGTCTTCTGGCAGCTGGAACTCCCTCCTGAACTCTTCATATTTGTAGCTGTATGAGCCGCTGCCGTCCTCGCTCTTCTTCTCCTGTTTTCCCGTCACCAGCACTTTTCTTCCAAGAATTTTCACCTTCAGTTCTTCCGGGGAGAATCGCGGCACGTCCAGGGTCAGAGAGAAGCCATCCCCACCCTTGTCCACCGTCTCCCCTTGAACCTCTCCACCGGCATCGGCTCTCCGCTTCTCATTCCTTGCTCTTTCCCCCCAGAACTCTCTCGCCAGCTCCTCGACAACTCGCTCCATGAAGTTCTCGCCCTTTCTCATTCCCTCCGCCTGTCCCCACGCGGGCCACTCGAGCGGCTCAAACACATCGAGTGGAGCGGCCCACAGTGTGTGCACAGGCTGCTGACACCGACGGGGAGGGAGGAAAGTCCGGCAGCTCAGCATCGTCTCTGCCTCTTCTGTCACTTCGCTCAAAGCCGGCTGGCGTGAACTCGCTGACTTCAGTGTCCGATCTGTCACAGCCCTCGGACGCTTCCAGAATCATCCAGTCATTGCTGGGCTCCGGGCTCGTCACTGGCGCTTGAAACAAGAATGACTCGGATCAGTGACGCCCACAGGGCGCTCCACAGACCGCGGGATAGAAACAGAAACTAGGTGCAGGAGTAGGCCACTCGTTTGTTTGTTTGTTTGTGATCGAACTTCAGCCAAAACGGTAAACGATAGCGCGACATTTTTAGGCCCACCTTACTCACCGTCGTCCTTTTGGTGCTAATGGAAGGTTTCATTGAAATCGGTGTTATATATATTTAAGTTATTCACGTTTTAAAATTTAAATCTACAAGGGTGGGAGTGGAGGATAAGGGGAAGGAGGGGGAAGGGAAGGGGGGATGAGGAGGAGGGGTGGAGGGGGATGGGGGAGGGGTAGGGTGGGAAAGGGGACGGGGAGATGGATGGAGAGGGGGAGGGAGGGGGAGGAGGGAGGAAAGGGGGGTTAAAGGGGGTTGAGGGGGAATGTGAAGGGGTAGGGAGGAGGGAGCTGGAGGTGGGCGAGGGGAGGTGGAGGGAAGGGGGTAGAGGGTGCTGCACCAATGCAGGAGAGTTTTGGGCCCAACGGGTCCACTTGGTCTAGTGTACAGATACAATCAGTTCAATCTCATGTACAAGAGATAGAGCAAAGGGGGAGATACAGAGTGCAGAATATAGTTCTCAACATTGGAGCATATCAATTCATTCGGCAAAGCCCAATGTCCTCATTACGGTCGAGGTGAGTCGAAAAATGTCCCAACTTAGATAGATACAAAATGCTGGAGTAACTCAGCGGGCCAGACAGCATATCTGGAGAGAAGGCATGGGTGATGTTTCACGTCGAGGCCCTTCTTCAGACCTGGCTTAGTTTAGTTTACTCTATTGTGTCGTGTGAAAGGTGAAAAGCTTATGGAATGACCGCCCAGATGCTTGATAGCGGAGGGGAGGAAGCTGTTCCCGAATCTGGCGAAGGCTATCAAACTTCATATGTAACTTGTGTCGGACTGGAGCGGGGATAAGTTGGGATGACCGTCGTGGGACAGGTCTTTGATGATGTTTGCTGCTTTTCACAGGCAGCATAAAGTGTAAATTGGGTCAATGGTCGAAATCTGGAGCGTGTGATGGACTGAGCCACATCTACAACTCTCTGCACGTTCTAGGCTCTTTGGAACAGTTATTGCTAAACCCAGCTGTGATACCATCCGAAGTATGATTTCTCTGGTGCAGCTGCAGAGGTTTGTTAGTGTCACTGGAGACAAGCCAAATGTCCTCAATCTCCCCAGGTAGTTGAGGCATTGATATGACTTTTTGTCCAAGCACATTCGGCTTGTACTCGCTGGAATTTAGAAGATTGGGGGGGGTTCTTATAGAAACTTACAAAATTCTTAAGGGGTTGGAAAGGCTAGATGCAGGAAGATTGTTCCCGATGTTGGGGGAGTCCAGAACAAAGGGTCACAGTTTAAGGATAAGGGGGAAGTCTTTCGGGTCCGAGATGAGAACGTTTTTTTTCACACAGAGAGTGGTGCATCTGTGGAATTCTCTGCCACAGAAGGTAGTTGAGGCCAGTTCATTGGCTATATTTAAGAGGGAGTTAGATGTGGCCCTTGTGGCTAAAGGGATCAGGGGGTATGGAGAGAAGGCAGGTACGGGATACTGAGTTGGATGATCAGCCATGATCATATTGAATGGCGGTGCAGGCTCGAAGGGCCGAATGGCCTACTCCTGCACCTAGTTTCTATGTTTCTATCCCGCGGTCTGTGGAGCGCCCTGTGGGCGTCACTGAGTCGAGTCATTCTTGTTTCAAGCGCCAGTGACGAGCCCGGAGCCCAGCAATGACTGGCTGATTCTGGAAGCGTCCGGAGCTCTGCCCCTGGGATATATAAGGCGTGTGATCCAAGGGCTGTGACAGATCGGACACTGAAGTCTGCGAGTTCACACCAGCCGGCTTTGAGCGAAGTGACAGAAGAGGCAGAGACGATGCTGAGCTGCCGGACTTTCCTCCCTCCCCGTCGGTGGCAGCAGCCTGTGCACACACTGTGGGCCGCTCCACTCGATGTGTTTGAGCCGCTCGAGTGGCCCGCGTGGGGACAGGCGGAGGGAATGAGAAAGGGCGAGAACTTCATGGAGCGAGTTGTCGAGGAGCTGGCGAGAGAGTTCTGGGGGGAAAGAGCAAGGAATGAGAAGCGGAGAGCCGATGCCGGTGGAGAGGTTCAAGGGGAGACGGTGGACAAGGGTGGGGATGGCTTCTCTCTGACCCTGGACGTGCCGCGATTCTCCCCGGAAGAACTGAAGGTGAAAATACTTGGACGAAAAATGCTGGTGACGGGAAACCAGGAGAAGAAGAGCGAGGACGGCAGCGGCTCATACAGCTACAAATATGAAGAGTTCAGGAGGGAGTTCCAGCTGCCAGAAGACGTCGATGCTGAAGCTCTGAACTGCTGCTTGTCCCCGGACGGTCGGTTAAAGGTTCGAGCCCCACGCCTGGCGCTGCCGGCTGTGGATCAGCGAGACGTCCCCATCAACGTCGCCTCTGATACAACAACCAGTCCGCGGTTAAATCCCGAGGAAGAGGCGCAGGAGCAGGAGAGGGGGAACGTTGTGGGGGACAAGTCATCGGCTGTTCAATAATGAGCACTCTTCCTGCCCCTTCACAACGAACATTTCCCGCTAATTGTTCACTGTGGAACTGAATGCAATCTTCTGCAAGAGCAGCAAAATATATCTCATGCTTCTTGTTGCATTTGGAAACAATGTCCAATAATGAATCATTTTCCCTATTAATTTATATATTATCGAGATAAAATATATATAAGTGCACGTCAGCCTGGTGGGCTGAACTGTTGTTGATTTTGTTTAAATAATTGTACCACCAATTGAATTAATGTAGATAACATTGAATTTCGATCTGTAATGCTGAAATATTGAGTTTTCTTTCTCTTAAAACCAGCTTCATTGTTATGTGCGATTTCTAATTGTGAAAATAAACTTGCATATTACAAAACTATGATAGCTTGGTAATTTCTTACAGTTTCTCGTCCGTCAGGCGAAGTGGGAATGTGGTCTCTGGTGAAAGATGAGTGGTCTCTGGTGAACGGATGGCGAGTCTGGGCAGTCGGACTTTGGAGGGCGTTGGAGAAATGGTTATTTAGGAGAGACGAAGGACGAGGGATGGACAGGCAGGAGAAAGAATTGGGGAGAGTTTCAGCACCACTTGACAGAGGGTGTTGGGGAATGAGCTTCCAGAGGAGGTAGTTGGCGCAGGTACCATAACAATATTTAAAATATATTCGGACAGATACATGGATCGGAAAGGTTTCGAGAGATATGGGCCAAAAGCGGGCAGGTGGGAGGGCAGATGGGGCATCTTGGTCAGCATGGGTACTTTGGGCCAAATGGCCTGTTTCCATGCTGTATGACTCTGCCCCTCCGTCTCCTTGCAGTCTCGATGCAAGCAGAAAGCAAAGAGATGACCTTCGCGTCGGGCACTTTATGGCAGGGAAACTGGGAGGAATAGTGAACGATGGTGTCGACTGATGGGCCAACGAGGAACTAGAGGGTGGAAGCGATTTTGATTGGAACAGTAAACATGGAAGTATTTCATTGTGTAGTGACTTGTCAAGTTGTGGAATTCCTCAACAATTCTTTCCCATTAATTTATAGGCTGAGATTCATTTCAAATGTTATAGACAATAGGTGCAGGAGGAGGCCATTCGGCCCTTCGAGCCAGCACCGCCATTCAATGTGACCATGGCTGATCATTCTCAATCAATACCCCGTTCCTGCCTTCTTCCCAACCCCCCTGACTCCGCTATCCTTAAGAGCTCTATCTAGCTCTCTCTTGAATGCATTCAGAGAATTGGCCTCCACTGCCTTCTGAGGCAGAGAATTCCACAGATTTACAACTCTCTGAATGAAAACGTTTTTCCTCATCTCAATTCTAATTGGCCTACCCCTTATTCTTAAACTGTGGCCCCTTGTTCTGGACTCCCCCAACATTGGGAACATGTATCCTGCCTCTAACGTGTCCAACCCCTTAATAATCTTATACGATCCGATAAGATGTTGACCCCCATCACATTGCTGATGATCTAGTGTAAACGAATTGAAAGATGTAAATCTCTTCAGTTTACATTTGAACAACCGCTGTGTTGAGGTCAGAAGCCAAATGGGTTTTGGCATCAAACTAGGCATTGGTCGATGAGTTATTGGTCATCTTATTGGTATTCAAGGAGCCACAATAGTAATGCTGATGGTAACTTCCATCACTTCCATAACATTGTTATTGATTCAGAGCCACCTAACTGCATGTTCCTTGGGCAAATTGACATTGTTTCGCTTTATGTGAGTCTTGCATTCCTGGATATCTTCCACGTTGTTACGTAGACGCCAGAATCATAATTGTAATCAGATTGTTTGGGGCAGGTACTATAACATTTGTTTTGTTGTGCTGATAGATTCAGAGAGCAGGATTTATTACAGATGGAATAACTTTGACTTTGCTGTCTTCAATACCCTCGGCTGTTTCTTGATGCAATACGTGGTGAACTGACTCAACATTGAATTGACTCAATTTTGACTACCAATATCTCTACTTCCTGAGGAGATGGCGCACATTGGGCATGTCTCTAGTGACCCTTACAAACCTCTACAGATGCACCATAGTAATCATACTATGGGATGGTATCACAGCTGCGTTTAGGAACACCTCTACTCAAGACCCAAGAAAGTGCAGTGAGTTGTAGATGTAGCTTCCACTCCCAAGTTCCCTATTGCCCCACCGACAGACACCATATTTCTGTATTCAGCATTTTCCTACCATAAAGTCCTCAAGTTCTATCTCATCAGTTTGAAGGCTGGTCCCTTCAGGTGCCGCTCACAAACCCCACCATGAAGTTCAACTCTTTGGTTCATGTTTACACAGAGAGTGCAAGGTGAATGAGGGCCAATAGCTCCTGAAGCTTCCTAATTCGTTCAACTGCCTCCCCATTCCCCCGCCCTTCCTGTCTCCTATGTGACTGTTTCCCCAGTCTTCTACAAATTCTGATTCCCCAGCCACTCAGTCCCTTTCTACTTCCTAAGATCACATGTTATAGGAGTAGAATGAGGCCATTCGGCTCATCGATTCTACTCCGCCATTCAATCATGGCTGATCTCTGCCTCCTAATCCCATTTTCCTCCCCTCTCCCCATAGCCTCGGTGGCAATGAGTTCCACAGATTAACTGCCCTCAGACTAAAGAAGTTCCATCCCACCTCCTTTCCAAAAGAGTGCCCTTTAATTCTGAAGCTTTGTCCTCTGGTCCTGGACTCCCCCACCACATCCACTCCATCTATGCCTTTCATTATTCTGTAAGTTTCAATGAGGTCTCCCCTTAACCATCTAAACTCCCCACAGCCCACATTCCCACCTCCCTTGACGGACCAACAAATATATATATTTAAATTGCCAAACAAGAAATGATGCTTTTATAGCTTTGAAAAGTGCTCTTTTATTTTGACAATTGGAAATTGCACGACATAATTATAGTTATTTAAACAAAATGCACAACTGTTCAGCACACCAGGCTGATATTCACATATCTACTTTATGTCAATAATATACAAATTCTCCTGGCAGCTGGAATTCCCTCCTGAACTCTTCATATTTGTATCTGTAAGAGCCGCTGCTGTCCTCGCTCTTCTCTTGTTTTCCTATCAACAGCACTTTTCTTCCAAGTACTTTCACCTTCAATTAGTCATAGAGTGACACAGTGTGAAAACAGGCCCTTCAGCCCAACTTGTCCACACTGGCTAACATGTCCCAGCTACACTAGTCCCACCTGCCTGCGCTTGGTCCATATCCCTCCAAACTTATCCTATCCATGTACCTGTCTAACTGTTTCTTAAACGTTGGGATAGTCCCAGCCTCAGCTACCTCATCTGGCAGCTTGTTCCATACACCCACCACCCTTTGTGTGAAAAGGTACCCCTCAGATTCCTATTGTCTTTTCCCCTTCACCTTGAACCTATGTCCTCTGGTCCTCAATTCCTCTCCTCTGGGCAAGAAATTCTGTGCTTCTACATGATCTATTCCTCTCATGATTTTATACACCACCATAAGATTACCCCTCATCTTCCTGCAATCCAAGGAATAGAAACCCAGTCTACTAAACCTCTCCCTATAGCTCAGACACTCTAGTCCTGGCAACATCCTGATAAATCTTCCCTGATGCCTTTCAAGCGTGACAATATCTTTCCTATAACATGTGCCCAGAACTGAACATAATACTCTAAATGTGGCCTCACCAACGTCTTATACAACTGCAACATGACCTCCCAACTTCTATACTCAATACTCTGACTGATGAAGGCCAATGTACCAAAAGCCTTTTTGACCAACTTATCTACCTGTGACTCGACCTTCAAGGAACCGTGCACCTGCACTCCTAGATCCCTGTTCTACAACACTCCCCAGAGGCCTACCATTCACTCTGTTCGTCCTGCCCATGTTAGACGTCCCAAAATGTAACACCTCACATTTCTCTGTATTAAATTCCATTAACTATTGCTCAGCCCACCTGGCCAATCAATCAAGATCCTGGTGTAATCTTTCACAACCATCTTCACTATCTGCAAAACCACCCACTTTTGTATCATCAGGAAACTTGCTAATCTTGCCCTGTATATTCTCATCTAAATCATTGATGTAGATGACAAACAGTAATGGGCTCAGCACTGAACCCTGAGACACCACTAGACACAGGCCTCCAGTCCGAGAAGCAACCATCCACCATCACCATCTACTTCCTTCCATAAAACTAATTTGCTATCCATCCAGCTCTCTTTGGATCCCATGCGATGTAACCTTCCAGAGCAGCCTACCTTGTTGAATGCCTTACTGAAATCCAGGTATACAACATCTACAGCTCTGCCCTCATCGACCTTTGTGTTCAGGAGTCTTGGCGAATTGTTGGCATGCATCTTATAGATGATACAATCTGCTGCTACTTTGCATCGGTGGTGAGTGTGAATGTTGTGGATGGGATGCCTATCGAGCAAGCAGCTGTGTCCAGTATGCTGTTGAACTTCTAGTGACATTGGAACTGCACTCATCCAGGCAAGTAGAAAGTGTCCCATCACACTCTAGACTTGAGCCTTGTGGATAGTGGACAGGCTTTAGGGAGTTAAGGGGTGAGCTACACCCTGCAGGGTTCCTTGCCTCTGACCCATTATCCGATCTGACCTCTGGCCACATTGTAGCCACATTAGTTCAGTTTCTGATCAATGGTAACCCCCAGGGTATTGATATTGAAGACTCAGTGACAGTAAATCCGTTGAATGTCAGGTGGGTGATATGTGAATCACACATGTCTGGTGGATAACCCTCTTGTTGAATAGCATAATTTACTGGCACTTGTGTGGCACAAACATTAGTTACCACTCATCAGCCCAGGCCTGGATAATGCCCAGTTCTCACTGCATTTGGATGTGAGCTGTTTCATAAGCCGAGTTGTGGTGAATGATGCTAAACATTGAAATTATCAAAGAACATCCATCCATCTGATCTTACAATTGAAGGAAGGTCATTGATGAAGTAGCTGAAGATTGTTAGGCCTAGGACACTGCCCTGAGGGACAGAGGTGTCCTGTGACTGAGATGAGTGATCTCCAGCTACCACAACCATCTTCCTTTGTGATCGACCCAATTCCAGCCACTGGACGGTTTTCCCTCTGATTCACGTCACTTCAGTTTAGTCAGCGATTCTTGATGCCATCCTCGATCAAATACTGCCTTGATTGCAAGGATAGTTACTTTTAATGTATCTATGGAGCTCAGCACTTTTGTCCATGTTTGGACCAAAGCTGTAATGAGTTTCAGCAGGCATAGGACTGAACATAGCATGTGTATGGAGGAACTGCAGATGCTGGTTTAGACCAAACATAGACACAAAAGGCTGGAGTAACTCAGCGGGTCAAAGAGCATAGTTGACATTTCAGGTCAAGACCCTTCTTCAGGCTGAACATAGCACCATCGATTATCCCTTCCATCACTTTGCTGATGATTCAGAGTAGACTAATGGGGTGTTATATAACAAAAGTAGACTAATATGATGCATACGCAGCTATATTGTGCAAAGATCACATTATGTAAACCAAATTACCAATACGCGTAGTAAATTTGCTGATTAATTGTTGATGTATGCCATTCTGCCATCTACTGGAATATTCAAGTAACTGCAGGCCAAAATGAGCCTTTTTCTTGTCCATAAACTTAAACTGGGTAAACACAAGCACCCCCCACAACTACCATGAGCAAGGATAATATCACTCAACTCTACTTATTTGTACAAAATCTCCAGGTGAGCACAAATGTTCTGATTGAAAGGGGAATGGAAAGTTGGTCGAGACTTTCATGTTCCTTGGTGTTAATGTTATCAACGATCTGTCGTGGACCAATCACAAGTGACATCCAGGAAGGCACACCCACACCGTTGGTTCCTTAAGAGACTGAGGAAATTCGGTATGTCTCCAATGACTCTTACAAACTTCTACTGATACACCATGGAAAGCGTACCGTCGGATTGAGTCACAACTTTGTTTGGGATCAACACTGTCCAAGACCATAAGAAACTGCAGAGGATTGTGGATGTAGCCAGTCCAGACTTACCACCACTGATTCCATCTACACTTCACGCAGCCTCAGAAAAGCAACCAACATAATCAAAGACTTGTCCTACCTTGGTCATTCTTTCTCCCTGCTTCCAGCCGGCAGAAGGTACAGAAGCTTGAAAGTCCGTAACTCCAGACTCAAGAACAGTTTCTTCGCAGTTATCTGGCTTCTGAATGGTTTTCCTATAAGTGGGGGTTCTGTGATTCACCTCTACCCCTTTAGGGATATTGGACTTTGTCAATGAAACTAATGTGCTATAATACCAACAACTATATTCTGCATTCTGTATCTCTCCCATCATTGTATTTAAGTTTGACGATTGGATTTGTGTATTGCACATCCAATCTTGTTGGATAGCATACATAGCTCTTTACTGCACCTTGGTGCACATGACAATAATAAACCTAAACCTATAAGTTTTCTGCCAGAGATGCGCAGAGCTTCTGCAGCTAACCTCTCAAAATGGCATCTCCTTGTGCTTTGAGTTATTTATATACTCTAAAGGAATAAAGTAAAACACTAGTTATTCTTATGGAAACTAAAGTCTGAGAAATTAGAGAATAGACCATATATTTTAAATATATATTTTAATATATATTATATATTAAAAATTATTACAATGGAGCCACAAGAAACTGCAGATACTAGAAATGTGAGCAAAAAAACAAAGTGCTGGGGGAAATCAATGGGTCAGGCAGCATCTGTGGAGGGAATTGACTGAAGAAGGATCCCGACCCAAAACATCTTCAGAGTGCCCAATCCCTCCACAGATACCTGCTGAATTTTGCCACCCCTTTGTTTTTTTGAAGGACATCATTACTCCCATCACGATGTACCCTCTACTCTCAAAATAAATTGGAGTTTTCTTTCCTAACTGAAGTCCTGCAGACTTTTCACACAAATCACTTAGTAGACAGGGGGGCATAACTGCCATTTGGTTTACTTTTGCTGATGTCCAGTACAATGCCTTGGAGATAAACTATTTTACTTTTTATTTTCCTAATACACTCAATTTCCCCCTTCAACTTTAATATGTGTACAAATATATTAATCCATTTCCTACATTTTAAAATTTGAAACATTTCTTCTAAAAGCTTCACTTCCTAAGTTAATGCACACTTTCCTAAACAAAATGAAACAGGATTAAATATTTAAATCGATGTTTAATCGTTTGGAGAACCAAGGTGATTTTCTGGTAGATTTCTGTATTAAATTAGTGAATTAAATGGGAGCTGCTTCAGTTGAAAAGGGGAAGTGTTTAAACTGAACTAAACTCTCAAAATATCCTTGTGTGCAAGGTAACAAAGCCTTGACTGATCCCACTTCCTGTTCGGCCATCTACGTTTTTCAAAGCAAACCAGAGTGAACTTGTACTGAAATAGCTATGTAAATCGATTTATTTTTAAAGTAACAATTTTAAGAGTGTAGAATGTCTGTAAAATTCTGAACAAACGGAGAACACTCTCTTCTTTATAGCATCAGTCACTTTGTTTACTCCTAACCTGCCAAATTATCACTAATGGTAGGAATTCCACTTTAAAACAAAATACCTTTCCAGTGTCACGTGTAAATAACTGCAGTTGATTCTACAGGGCTCCAGGGTGACCAGAGTTGAATGTATAAGAGAGTGAAAATTGAGAGAATGGGTATCTTCACAAACTAAAGTTTTCAGAGAAATGATCAGAGTTCAGACTTTAAACTATATATTGCACTAAACGATATTCCCTTTATCCTATATTTTTCACGGTGGATGGCTTGATTGTAATCATGTGTAGTCTTTCTGCTGACTGGATAGCAGGTAACAGAAAAGCTTTTCACTGTACCTCCACACATGGACAATAAACTAGTTACTGGAGGCAGAGAAAATGTTGAGCCAGTCTTCATGTTGATAACAGCAGGCAGTGCACAGACTAAGCATCATCCCCCAGTTCTTAAACAACCTGAACACATCGTGCAGACAGAGAAGCAACTGTGTGGAAGTGTGAGCACCCCTTAAAACTTAGTAAAAATTTGGAAATTGGAGCAATGGTCCCAATAATCAAAGACAAGGCAAAACAGAATCAAAGGGCAAGAGTGGAGATGGGTTTTCTCTACACTGGGTGCCATGATGCTCACTGGAAGAACTGAAGGTGAAAGGACTTGTGGTGGCAGGAAAATGTGAGAAGAGGGAGGATGGCAGTGGGTATCGGCTGCAAATGCGAAGAGTTTAGGAAGGGATTCCAGCTGCCAGAGGACGTTGATGCCGAGGGACTGAACTGATGTTTGTCTCAGGACAATAGATGCAGGAGTAGGCCATTCAGCCCTTCGAGCCAGCACCACCATTCAATGTGATCATGACTGATCATTCTCAATCAGTACCCCGTTCCTGCCTTCTCCCCATACCCCCTGACTCCGCTATCCTTAAGAGCTCTATCTCGCTCTCTTGAATGCATTCAGAGAATTGGCCTCCACTGCCTTCTGAGGCAGAGAATTCCACAGATTTACAACTCTCTGACTGAAAAAGTTTTTCCCTCATCTCCGTTCTAAATGGCCTACCCCTTATTCTTAAACTGTGGCCCCTGGTTCTGGACTCCCCCAACATTGGGAACATGTTTCCTGCCTCTAACGTGTCCAACCCCTTAATAATCTTATATGTTTCGATAAGATCAATTCCAGTGTATACAAGCCAAGGACGTTTGGTTAAAGTTTCAAGCCCCACGCCTGTGGTTGCCAGCTGTGGATGGTGCGAGCCATTTGATCATCATTATTGTGTTCAGTTTTAGTTACCCAGCGATAGAAAATATAGCACACAACTAGAAAAATATGCACAGAATGCTTGCAAGTATGTTACCAGGACTTGAGGGACTGAGAGATCGGGAGAGGTTGGCTCGGCTAGAACTTTATTCCTTTGAGAGCAGGAAGATGTGGGCAATCTGATAGAGGTGTATAAAATCATGAGGTGCACAGAGCTGTTTTTTGCCCAGGGTAGGAGTATCTAGAACTAGAGGGCATAGGTTTAAGATGAAAGGGAAAAGATTTCATCAGAACCCAAGGGGCATTTTTTCCACACAGAGTGGAGGGTATATGCAACAAGCTGCAAGTAGTAGTTGTGGTAGGTACAATAACACAATTTGAGCCGCTAGGATAGGTACATGGATAGATTTAGATGGAAATGGCTAAACGTAAGTAAATGGGACAAGCTTAGATGGGGCATTTTGGTCAGCATGGACAAGTTGGGCCTATACACGCAGGTATTAATTTTGGCTTCATAATGTTAACTTTGAGTACGTCTTTTATGTTAACATTTATATCATGGAAATAAAGTTAAAATCTACAAATAGCAGACTTGTATGCAAAATTACTCTGTAAATTATTTTCAAAAATACAGTTGTGAAATTGCTTTGTTTAACATATCAGAAGAAACAAGTATTTTCTCAATTACTATCAGCATTATTTTCTGCTTGACCACCTTTTGAAAATGTGATTTCTCAAATCTCCATGGATGTGGACAGGCTGTTTTCGATGTGGAAAAGATGTTTCCAGTAGTGGGAGAGTCAAGAACTAGAGGGCACAGCCTCAGAATAAAATAACTTGCCTTCAAAATAGGAAAGAGGAGGGATTTCTTTAGTCAGAGGATGGTGAACCTGTGGTATTCATTACCACAGACGGCTGTGGAGGCCAAATCATTGGGTATTTTTAAAGCGGAGATTGATAGATTCTTGATCAGTAAGGGTGTCAAAGGTTGTGGGGAGAAGGCAGGAGAATGGGACTGAGAGGGAGAGATAGATCAACCATGATTGAATGGTGGAGTAGACTTGATGGGCTGAGTGACTTAATTCTGTTTCTATGTCTTATCGTCTCAGGAGATGGGAACAGCGTCTCTCAGGAAGGACAATGATTTTTGTCCCAATACATCAGTTAAAGGTTTAAGACTCATATCCAGCACCACTTGTTGTGAACGAATGAATTATCCATTCATGACTTCACTGATGTTGTAATTACTGTCCGAACAGAAAATTGGCAAGGAAAGCAGGAGCACAAAGGGATTAGGAGCAATGGAAGCAGAAAATTAGAAACTGATCATCCTTATAACATCTACAGTCAGAAGTCTAAACAAAAACTGAATTTATTTCGAAGAGATTTGATGCCTATTGTTGCTGCTTTGCTCAATATCTAGATATACCGATTTTATATTGCAAAAAACTGCCTCTTAAATCTTTGCAAAGAGATAAACCATGCAACGGAGCGAGAAGTCACACAAATGAAGAACTGCTTTCACAACTTTTAGCAAACATTTGAGATTTTGCTCTCCAGGTATTCTTTTACTTAAATCTTGGCCACAGAATTCTAATCCTAAATTTCAAAGTTTTCTTATCCTTTAAGGCACTCTAAAATTTGTTTTCCACTTTTCTTTTAAAGGATACAGCAAGATCAATCTCTCCTGATTCATCCTTGATGTACTGGGGGTGAGCTCTCTTCTTGATCTGTGGCACTGTTGCTCCAGAGATGTTATCAGGTTGGGAGCTCTGGGATTTTAAGATATAACTAGACCAAGTGGACCCATTGGGCCCAAAGCTCTCCTGCATTGGTGCAGCACCCTCTTCTCCCCCCCTCCCCTCTTCTCCCCCATTCCATCCCCCTCAACCCCCCTTATCCTACCTCCTCCATCCCCCCCCTTCCTCCACCCCCCTTCCTCTCTCCCCAGGGCAGGGCAATACCATGAACACTTCATCATGATTAGGATTAACCTTAATATTACCTGCCAAAGCCATCTCCCGATTTCCTTTTTAGTATGTTCAGTTCCCAAAAGTCATCCAGGGATGATCCCAGTTGCCTCTACCTGCTCCATGTCTCCTAACTCTTGACCAGAACCTCAATTCCTATTGTCATCCAACTTTCCCTACACTCATCTGCCTTGTCCTGCACTCTAACTGTAGCTAAACGTTGGACTAACAAGGACCTGCAATGAATCCATGTTAAAAAAGCAAGTGAAAGAAAATAACATACAGTGAATATCTCCAATATGAAAGTGAAATCACACCCACGAAAGCTTGAAGATGGAACAAAAATGATCAAAGTTGCAGATGCAGAAATTCTAATGTAAACAGGAAAGACTGGAAGCACTTTCAGGAACAGATTAGGAAGCCAGGAAAGAAATGGTTACGGGTTAGTTCAAGGACATCAGAACTGAAGTGAGAAAACAAGCTTATTTTCCAGTGGTAGCGAGGGTGAGAGATGGAGAGGACAAACAGAAAATTCTTGAAATATTCATCAGGTCAGTCACCATCTGTGAAGAGATAGACAGAGCTAATGCTGCAGGTTATTTTTTTTTATTGGAACCGGGGAAACGTATAAAAAAGGTTTTGAGATTCAGAGAGAGGGCATGGGAAGAGAGATCAAAAGGAGCAGGTCAGAATGGAGGTCAGTAGGTTTAATGATCAAAGGGGTGACAGTGCAAGACAAAAGAGGACAGTTAAGGGACAAGGAAGATAAATGCAGTCCAAAGGAACTGTAAATGGAAATGCAGAAGCCTAATTATAAATTTAAAATAGGATTGCTTAAAATCTGAAACAAAAATGTTTATTATTTGCAACCATAATTTTTTGTTGTTGTTGAATTTGGAATGATGTAATGTGCCCAGATAGGTGACCTGCTGTTCTTGGTGGTTATGCCGATCTCTAACGTTGGAGTAGGAATGGAACAGAGAATCAAGGTGGAGAGGAGACTTTTTTTTTCTTTCGTTGTCATGCTTGCAGAGAGAGTGGATATTCCAGAAAGCATTCATTTGATCCAAATTCAGTCATCACAATACAGAAATCCTGAGTGGAACTGAGCAGATAATCTGCTTTGTATAGATGGTGGGCCACTCTCTGGGAAGAATTCTTTGCTCCCCTCCAAAAAACAAAAATCACAAGTTATTCTGCATCTCCCCAAGACCGATTAGTTTATTGTTTATTGCAGCAACATGTATACTTCCACCTCCTCCAATCTTGCCTATTGCAATAGGTGCTCTCGATGTGGCATCTCTACAGTGCCGAGACACAGCATACACTTGTGCTACCATTTTGAGAACACTTACGTTCTGGATGCAAGCTATTTAATTCATCCTCCCATCCTCATTCCAACCAGTCCTCCTTTTCCCCCACTAAACACCCAACCCCTCGATTCCACATTTCACTCACCATCTTCCTTCCTCTATTTCCACATCTGCAACCTTTTGACCTGTCCACATAGTCTCCACCCAATCTCTTCCCCCACCTGACTCATCTGTCCCCCACCTCTCCCCCAATCCCTCCCCCGCCTGATTCATCTAAGCATCTGTTAATTTTCCTCCACAGATGTTGCTTGACTTGCTAAACTCATCCAGCAGTTTTATTTTGTTCAACATTCCAGCATCTGCAGTTTGTCTCCATTTAAATAACGTCACTTGTACATAAAAGCTTTCTGTTAGTTATAATTTTTATTAAAAATTCTAATTTACACATTTTGAAAACTAAATGCAATGCTCTATTTTTTATATATTACATAAATTTACTAATGCTAGAGCTACCACTGCAATTTTGGGGGATAGATTTCATTCCATTTCATTTAGTTGGAGCATTCAGTTCTCTTGGGATTGTGGAACAATTTCCCAGGCGAGGTAACAAATCAAATCGAACCACTGCCAGTGAAAACAAGCTTCAATCACAAAATCCTAATTTACTTAATAATCACCTAGCATTGTAAATGTTATTCTACCATGCACTTGTTTTGCTAATTCTTAATTTAGATAAATTCTGAAGCGATTAAAGGAAAATACAACCACCAGCATGTTTACAAGGAACTCCATCACTGCAGTCCAGACAGCTTTTTCTTCCTACCCAGTGAGAAGCAGGAAAGTTGATGTGGGTGGCAAGTAAATGATAGAATAAGGCCACATGAATTGGAGACAGGTTTCCAATTCTGTGTAAAGGGAAATGGACCATACATTTACACCACAGATTTATTGGTCGGCTGCTTGTCAAGGACAGGAGACAGAGAAAGCAATGACAATCCCTAAAATGAATTGCTCAAGGACCAGAGAAACCCATGATCTTCAAAGTCTCCAAGGAATTTAAAGATGCAAGACAGTGACGTGATACATGTAAATCTGGAAGCTTACTTTACATTAAATTGCAAATTTATACAGGTACTAGATCCCACCTCTAAAAGGCATTCAATATTAATGTATATCACTTCAGACAATAAAATACAGATGGGGTGAAGATCTGGAATGTGAACTATTGGATACTACCATAATGTTACTGCTTTTTGATCTCACAGCTTTGATACAGTCAAACAAGAGAGTATGGAGTATTCTCTATTTAACCGGTTTCAAAACTGTTTGCCATTGTTAGCCTGGTCAATATTAATAATATGTAGGCCATGACCCTCAGTGGTAGAAGCTAATGAACCCAGGTGTTGGTTTACAAGAAAGAACCTGCACAGTTACTGCAGGACTTTGCATCCTCCTTGGTCGATTCATCACAGACAAGTTCCATTGGAGACATCCATACAAGGCCAACGCTTGCACCAACTATTCCTAATTTTCCATGTTGCACAAGTCCATATCGCTTCTGGCAATCTGGACACTCTGCACTACTTTTAGGGCAAGGTTTTTTCATGCCTTCTTCAATGAAGATAAACAAAAAAAAAGTAAATTTCACTGCTATTTCCTTATTCTCAAATGCAACCACTTGTTTGTAAATTATCTACATTAACTTTGCTATTTTGGTTTTATATATCAGAAGCTTTTACAATCTTCTTGTGTTTCTCACTGAAATACATATTATCCCTTTCTAAGATGTTCCTTGTTAAGTTATGCAGTGTAGCCAATTTCATGTGGTCGACTGAATTTTTAATCTTTAGCTGGACCACTTTTTGTATTAGGTTTTTGTACAAAGTGGTATTTGGTGCAAACTATATCCTTAGTTCTTTTAACTATCAGTAAACTGGTTTTCCATCCATCAGCTGAATTAGATCTCGTGCAGTCAAGTTTGCTTTGTTTATACAAATTCAACATTGCCACCACCCTTCCCTTAATTATCAAATTTATTTTAACAATGCATCGCATATATTAGATCCAACACAGCCCTGCTCCATCATTGGCTCTTATAACAGATGTGGAAAACCATCTCTTATGCATTCCATTGTGTTTGAGATGGAACAAACACATTGGGGTGTAATCCAACTCAAGCCATACAAATGTAAAATGGTTGAAACTCTGGACTGCTGATTTCTTGACCTCCAAATGCAAGTTAGTTGACAGTGACAAAAATAATGTCATACAGTCAAATGCATCAGGTTTCGTGCACAAATATTGGGGTTGTGTACTTTTGGAGATTGATGTCCTCTGCACATTTATAGAACCACGGCTTTATGCAGGAAACCACAGCACTTTACTTCAAACTGGAGCGGTTTTGTTTATTGCAAGTTAACAACGTTAGTAAAAGGAAGCTAGATACAATTTTTTTTGTTTTTAAAGTTGATAGTTTATTAGAAGTCATTGGCACTCATCTTTGGGGTACTAAACTACTAGTGCTTGGCTACCAAAGTGTGCCTTACTTCCAGAATGTTAAGAGATGTTGCATAGTGGCATATACAAAGCCACATTTGATACCAATCGGATACAATCATTTGAAATCTACAGATTGGAGATAGTGGTGCAATTAATGCAAACTTTACCAGCAACAGGACAAGCACCAACCCTCTTGTACTCAGCACAAAACATCCCAAACTAGACTAAATACAGAAGCTGGTGAAAACAAAAAATATTCACTGTCGGAGGACATTGGGTTTCATTATCACTACCAGTTTAAAAAGTCTTTTTCAAATTTATAACATTCCAAATCTGTCACATTAGCCCATTTCAAATGAGCTGGCAGCAACATCTGAAGATGCCAAAAACATTCCAGTGTGCAATATTGTTCTTGAAGCATATACTCTTGACTTTCACCCTTATTCATTTGCAAAGGTTGTAAAGTTAATACTTCAAAACACAAATGACATTGTCGTTTACCTGACATCACTTGTAATACTTTAAGTAATGCAATTGCAATGGAGTTGATAATTAAGGTCGATTTCTTTATAGAACAAATACAAGCTGGAGTTAATTTATACCTCCCTCTATTTTTATTTGTCAAATTACAGATTTGTTTTATTACAGATTGGTATCTCTCACACAGACAAACTTGCTCTTTCACTGCCAACAGTGTTAGCACGACTGAACACTCCACAAATCCGAGCATTGTGTAAGATTGCAATTGCTGACATTATGGACATCACATCACCTCCATGAACATTGAAATTTACAATTATTGCAAAATTTGAACAGATTTGTGCATAACACATGAAACCAAAAAGAAAACTCCATGCTATCCGAACACAAAGAGGAAGAACAAAACAGCTATATTGGAAGGTGCTGTATGGACAATGGTTTACTGATTGAATACAAAGAAAACTTACATTACAAATACAGAGATCGTTTTCAAAATTCATAATTGTGATTTGGTCAAAACCACGAGCATTTAACCGCTGATTCCCCTTGTTAAATTAATTTGTTAATGTTTATTGGAGGGGTTGCGTACTAAGTAGTTCTTTAGGCAGATTTTCACAAAGACACCTAATCTATCTTTTTTAAAATCTTCGCTCTCCAGAATAATATACAAGATTGTAGAGTCTGAAAATGAAGGAATTGCCAGGTAAAATTGGCTCAAAGTAACTGGTGCATGCATCCGCCGCTGGAATTAGAAGGGAAGAGCTAAAGGTTGATATTAAAAGTGATTAAGACTTAAAATTTATTTCATATGGAAAAAGTGTTGGTGAGCTTCCTCCTGGATGATTGGAGTGGTGTGAAGAATCAATGCAGCGATCTGCAGCCGCTCTTGCGGTAAGTGCGAGTGGTAAAAGGGGATTCCGGTCGGGTTTTGTGAGGACACCTGCAATTACCAGCTTAATTACTGCAGCACTGGCTCCGATTTTGCGGACTGGTCTCCTGGAGGTCCACACCCCTGGTTCGGCCCGAGGTTCCACCTGCATTCTGAGGTTCGTTTTTCGGCAGCTTTTTGGCTATATGAAAAAAAAATAATAAAAAGTCACTGCAAAATTTATTTTGTACAATTTATTGAGAAATTATAGATCTAAATTACAGTAGCTATCACTTAATGAGAAACAGTACACCCACCCACAATTTGGAGATTAACACCAAGAAACAGATTAAATATAGATTCATGGCCGTATATATTTTCTATTTTGTTCATGAAGCAGCAAACATCCTTGGGCACTCATTCTGCCCTAGAGATGTCCTCCTGCAGTGAGTGCTCTACCAACCCTGGTATATTTATATATAATGCCCACAGGCCTTTTCTGGGCGAAATTCTTGAAAGTTAAAAAATACATGCAAGTGTTAGAAATCTAAAAACAAAAATGTAGGAAACACTCTGGAGGTCAATTAGCATTTGTGAAGGTAGACAGCTAGCTTTGGAGAATTTGGTCTGCCTCCGAATTCACTAAAACATTTGCAAGTACAGGCCAAAGTTCTGATGAATGGTCTTCAACCTGAAATAGTAACTGCTTCTTTCCTGTCCTGTTGAATTTTCCAGTATTATAAACCGTTGAGGCTGGAATATGGGGGGGGGGGAGGGGGAAAAAGAGGATCTCCATTTATAGGAAATGGCATTTCTAGGCCAGTATAAGAAAATAACTGCAGATGCTGGTACAAATCGATTTATTCACAAAATGCTGGAGTAACTCAGCAGGTCAGGCAGCATCTCGGGAGAGAAGGAATGGGTGACGTTTCGGGTCGAGACCCTTCTTCAGACTGATGTCAGGGTGGCGGGACAAAGGAAGGATATAGGTGGAGACAGGAAGATAGAGGGAGATCTGGGAAGGAGGAGGGGAAGGGAGGGACAGAGGAACTATCTAAAGTTGGAGAAGTCGTTGTTCATACCGCTGGGCTGCAAACTGCCCAGGCGAAATATGAGGTTCTGTTCCTCCAATTTCCGGTGGGCCTCACAATGGCCCTGGAGGAGGCCCATGACAAAGGTCAGACTGGGAATGGGAGGGGGAGTTGCTCGGCCACCGGGAGATCAGCTTGGTTAATGCGGACCGAGCGCAGGTGTTCAGCCTGCTTCTAGGCCAGGTGTTTCTAGGCCAGGCTTGTTTTCATTGCATAGTACTCATTGCTCAAGATTGTGGTGGCAATGGGAGATAAATGGGAAACACTATTCAGGAATCAGGTGTGAATTTGTCAATTACTACTGTCCACAGAAGTCTTCATGGACAGAAATACAGAGGCTACAGTGCAAGATGTAAACCACTGGTTAGCTGCCAAAATTAGGATGGCCAGGTTACAGTTTGCCAAGAGGTACTTAAAATAGCATCCATCGTTCTGGAAAAAGGTCTTGTGGACAGATGAGATGAAGATTAACTTGTATCAGAGTGATGGCAAGAGCAAAGTATGGAGGAGAGAAGGAACTGCCCAAGATCCAAAGCATACCACCTCATTTGGGAAACACGGTGGTGGGGGTGTTATGGCCTGCGCATGTATGGCTGCTGAAGGTACTGGCTCATTTATCCTCATTGATGATACAACTGCTGATGGTAGTAGCATAATGAATTCTGAAGTGCATAGACACATCCTATCTGCTCAAGTTCAAACAAATGCCTCAAAACTCATTGTCTTGCTATACAATGAACTGCTGGCCAATGATCCCAAACCCCAAACATACTGCTAAAGCAACAAAGGAGTTTTTCAAAGATAAAAAATGGTCAATTCTCGAGTGGCCAAGTCAATTACCCGATCTGAACACAATTGAGCATGCCTTTTATATGCTGAAGAGAAAACTGAAGGAGACTAGCCCCCAAAACAAGCATAAGCTAAAGATGGCTGCAATACAGGCCTGGCAGAGCATCACCAGCGTAGACACCCAACAACTGGTGAACTCCATGAATCGCAGACTTCAGTCATTGCATGTAAAGGATATGCAATAAAATACTAAACATGACTACTTTCATTTACATGACATTGCTGTGTCCCAAACATTATGGTGCCCTGAAATGGGGGGACTATGTATAAACACAGCTGTAATTTCTACATGGTGAAACCAAAATGTATAACAATGGCCTTCATTAAAATCTGATAATGTGCACTTTAACCACATGTGATTTTTTCTATTACAAATCTCAAATTGTGGAGTACAGAGGCATATAAATGATGAGTCTTTCTCCCAAACATTATGGAGGGCACTGTAGCCCTGCGATTTCACATCAGTCTGCTATTGTCACAAAAATAACATTTGGTGGGAGTGGTAGGAACATACCATGTAAAATTAAATAAAGCCCAAATTATGCTGTTACTACGAGCACAAACTCAAACCAAATTGATTCCTCATAGCAGGTCTAAAAACAAGTTGCAAGCAACACAAACTGACGGAAGATTAAGAAACCACATTTAAAAGAATCAAGAATAGGCACATACCAATGGCCATAAATATTTCATTCACATTCATTGCATTCTTTGCTGATGTCTCCATGAACAGCAAGCTGTTGTCTTCTGCATATGCTTGTGCTTCCTGAATGAGACAACAACTTAAATTCTAAATAGCAAAGTCCAAACATTCAGTGTTCACACATCCAAAACGCAACGATAATTTCAGTAAGAATTGTGCTTTATATAACTGGTTTGGACGAGCCTTCTCCTCCCTCGGGAGGGAAGGAGTTGGGGAAAAATGGCAGTGGCAGTAGTTGAAATACACAAATGCAATTTTACACAGTAACCTACCTGAAATTCCACTGCTCGTTTATTTGCAAGGTCAGCCTTGTTCCCAGCTAATGCAATCACTATATTCGGACTGGCTTGCCGCTGCAGTTCCTTTACCCAGTTCTTAGCCCGTGCAAATGTGTCCTTCAAAATCAAATGTTAAATTCAATTGAGTAGGACTGAAGACCTGCATAATTTTTCATCCACATCAATGACTTTTTAGGGGAAGTGGTACAGTACTGACCAATCTGCACACATCAATTTAGATGAATGGAAAATAATTTAAACATTTCAATGAATGATGCTCCTTTAATCTGTGTTCCATTGCAGGAATATGTTAACTGCTACACAACTGTTCGACATAAAGTACACCTGTGCAACTAAACCTGGCTTAGCCAAGGAAAAGTGGACATAATCTAAATTGGACAAATACACACAATAAATGCACATAAATAAGGCAAGTTTCAAAAAAGTTTGGCCGGAGAAAGGAGCAAGCAAGTACAGCTCAAGAAGTTACAACCTCAGGTACTGTTTGGAATTCTACATTGCCAAAGTTTCTATTTAGTTCAGTGCTTTAGGTCAGTGCAGACCTAGTGGCCAGAGAGTCTGTTTCCTAGCGGTAGCTTTAACTAACGTGCATATTTTAAAAGTAAATTAAGCAGGCAAAAAATACAATGTGTGCCATACCTAAATTTGAGATTCAAGCACCAGTAACAATTTATAATTTATTTGTTTCATTCAGTATGATAAAACAGGTAATGTGTCTCTGGTGAGTGGGACAACATTCAGCAAGGCAAAACTAATCACATACAGGAACAAACGTTCTACTTTTTTGTACTTTGACTGCTTTTGTTGTGCATCAAGGCCTTCCAAGAATCTGAAAACCAATGCTTTTAGCTATGTTAAAAAGGAGTGTGCACCATCACTGAAGGTACTTACTACATGTGCCAATCTGGAGAGGCTCAATGCATGCTTTGGTGAAGTTGATGGCTTCTGTTTAAAGGGCAAGAAAGGACAAATAGAATGTAAAAGCAAAACTAAGAAGAATTACTTACTGTGTTGGTTATATCATAGACCACAATGGCAGCTTGCGCCCCCCTGTAGTACATTGGTGCCAAGCTGTGATACCTCTCTTGTCCAGCAGTATCCCAAATCTCAAATTTAACAGTTGTGTCATCCAAACAGACTGTCTGTGTTAGAAAGGCAGCTGAAAGTCAAAATTAATACTCATTTCAGCTATGAGCGAAAAAATTCAAACTTATGCTATTTGTCCAATCTCAAACAAATTTGAAAAGTTCAACACAGCATGTATAAATATCCCTATTCTGCAATGTGCCCTCAAAAATCATAATGTTTTGTTAACATTATGAAACTTGAGCGACATACTCGAAGGCCCTCAGTACATGAACTGCCCCAGACCTACTCTTGGTCAAGAGTTGGATAATTTCAGCCTTTGGACATGGGATCATACTCAAGAAATGGGATATTGGCTCCATCTGTGTTGAGCAATCAATGAATGTAAAAACCCCCAACTGTGAACGAAATGCCTGTGGTTTTATTCTCGTGCACAGGAGGTCTTACTTGCAAATGATTATGTCTATTGCCAATTACCCAAAATGTTTAAAGTGTTTTGGAATCTTATTTTGTCTATTTTTAAATACCATAGGCTAAATTGCAGATATGTACACTTTTCTCTCCTCAAAGTTGAATTCTTAAATTTATCTCTGGAGTAAACGTGCTGACAAATTTCCACACTCCAAAGACAGAGTTGTGACCAATTGCAGAACATTGCATCAAAACATAATTTCACAATTAAAAATCTAGTATAACCAGTCATAATTTTATCTCAAAGTAACTGCATGAGGTAAATTTTCCTAATTACCCATTTCACCTCCTTAACTTCATGTTATGGCAATGATTCTACTTTAAAAGTAGTTATATACCAAGATCTGTACCACATTGTGTGCTTCAATACTACCTGCTGTTTTCAAGTTCAATGAACTGTAGCAACTTGTGGAAAAAATACCCAACATAAAACAGGATTTGAACTGATTAGTTTGTATTGTGCTCAGGCCCCATGTAACATTCATAAGAATAAACTATGAAAGTTCACAAATTCTCAAGTCTTTCTCTGCCAAAATTGAAATAAAAGAAAAACATTGAACAGAATCTTGGCTGTCTAAAGACTCAAAGCGGCATAATTTGGTCAGACAAAAATAACCCATCTGGGAACAGAAGGTTTAAGGATTATGCCTTCTATGGTGGATTTTGTAGAACTTGTGGAATTTAAAAAAGTGACCGTATGACTGTGCTTATCTGTCAGAAAGTCCCTCTTCTGCATCTCACTTTACTTGGAATCTAGGCTGTAGAACTCGACAATTCAGCAATCAGAGATGTCATGAGTTAGATACTGGACTAGTAATCCAGGGACCTGGACAACAACTTCCACCATAGAAGCCAAGGAATTAAATTTCTGATAATTAACTAAACTTATAAAAGCTAATCTTTGTAATGACAGCCACAAAACTAATGGAGCATTCCAAAAACCCCCTCAAGTTCACCAATGATCTTTATCGAAGTAAATCCATCTTCCATACCAAGTATGGTACAAGTGGCTTCAGACCCACCAATGTGGCTGACCCATAAACGTCCTCTGAAATAGCCTCGTTTGTCACTCAGCACAATGGTGCTTAAGGATGGGCCATAAATGCCAGTCTTGTCAGTGACACCCAGATCTTAACAAAAAAGTAATGTTGATAACTTCTGTTCCTCTCCACCACAGGTTACTCTCAACCTATCAATCCATCCACTCAGGAAGATGATCCTACAGCACCACTTGAAGTCCCATAGATTCCTCGCTTATCCTCCTTATTATTACTCAGCCATTAAAATTATGGTTATTCATCATATTGTTTTTGTTGGAGCATTTATCAAATCTCCCTAATTCGCAGAACAGTACAGTTGATACTGGAAGTACAAAAAACGAAGCATTCCTCAGGTATCCCTAACTTAAATAAATATATTTTCATTGAGTGTGTCTCAACAGCGATTTAGCATTCTGACTGCATCAATCATTGCTTCAAGCTCCTTTTGACACGTGTTGCCATTTCGGTTTACAAATTCACATGACACCTAATTTTTTATTTATTTCTGGTCTTTATAACTAATCAAACTGCTAAGGTACAAACAATAAAGGAATTAAATTTTCCAATTTCCAAACCGTGGTTCAAGTGAATAGCTTAATGAGTTAGACCGTGAGTACTGCTAGCTCGGCATCAAGTTTCAGTTTCACATGCTCGTTTCCACTTAATACAATACAATATATCTTTATTGTCATTGTACCCAGGGGTACAACGAGATCGGGAATGCGCCTCCCATACGATGCAATAATTTAAGTAATTAACAGCAACCCAACGAAACGAAACAATTGTAACAGTTTTTAGACAGGGTAAAGTGCACGTTGATCTATGCGTTGTGGCCATCCGGCTCAGCAGGACCGGTTCATAGCAGCTACGGCCCTGGGGATGAAGCTGTTCCTGAGTCTGGAGGTGCGGGCGTAGAAGGCCTTGTATCGTCTGCCCGATGGAAGGAGTTCGAACAGACTGTTGCAGGGGTGTGAAGAGTCTTTGTGGATGCTGGTGGCTTTTCTGAGGCATCGTGTGTTGTAGATGCCCTCCAAGTCTGGTAGCTGTGTTCCGATGGTCCTCTGAGCTCTATGGACTACCCGCTGTAGAGCTTTCCTTTCTGCCTCCGTGCAGCTGAGGTACCACACAGGGATGCCATGCGTTAGGATGCTCTCTATGGTGCAGCGGTAGAAGGTCGTCGGCAGCTGTTGGGGTAGACCAGACTTTTTCAGTGTTCTTAAGTAGAACAGTCTTTGTTGTGCCTTCTTGACCAGCGCAGCAGTGTTATTGGACCATGTTAGGTCCTCCGAAATGTGAGTGCCCAGAAACTTGAAGCTGGACACTCTCTCCACACTGTCCCCGTTGATAGAGATCGGGGCATATTCCCCATTATGTGACCTACGGAAGTTGATGATCAGCTCCTTGGTCTTGGTGGTATTTAGGAACAGGTTGTTCTCCGAGCACCAGTCCGCCAGGTTCTGCACCTCCGCTCTATAGTTTGTTTCATCCCCGTTGGTGATAAGCCCGATCACCGTTGTGTCGTCTGCAAACTTGACAATGGTGTTGGTGTCGAATGCAGAAACACAGTCATGTGTGAAGAGGGAGTAGAGCATGGGGCTCAGAACACAGCCCTGTGGTGTGCCGGTACTCAGGGTGATAGTGGAGGACATTCTCACTGCCTGCGGTCGTTCCAGCAGGAAGTCCAGAAATACAAAACAAACGTGTTACTGTCATTATATGGGGACTTGGAATAACACAAATAAGAACCAAACAAGAGCCTGCGATTAGACTTCTCCAACCGTTTCACACTGACTCCTTGTGGTCTGGCACCAATTCAAGTTTATTATCTGCACATATATGATGTAGTTCAAATACAATAACAATTTTACTTGCAGCAGCATCATAGGCAACACCCAAAAACAAATTATACATAAATTATACAACTTCTACAAGGCAGTGAAAAGAAAGACTTGGCATAAAGGCAGAAGTGCAAAACAGAACTAGAAAACAACCCCAGAGTAGTTAAAGAGGTAGCCCTCAGTGTTCCATTGCCGAGGTCGGATTAGGATTGCACTGGTCCGTTCAAGAACCTGATAGCTGAAGGAAAGTATCTTCTCCTGAACCTTGTGGTGTGGGACTTCAGGCTTGTGTACCTCCTATCCATTGGTAGCAGCGAGAAGCAGGTATGGCCCAGATGGTGGGGATATTTAATGACAAATGCCACCTTCTTGAGGCAGCGCACCTGTAAAAGCTTTTGATGGAGGGAAACGCCATGCCGGGATGGATTGTGCAGAGTTCAATAGTCTCCGTAGGAAAAGATTGGATGGAAATTTGTTCTGCAGCTATTAAGTACGAGGTCCAGCCTCTCATGTACATTAGTAAACGAATCAGTGACTTGTTGCTCAGTGACATTAACATATGCTGTTAATAAATCGGATTTGATGTAACGTCCAATCCAGAGTTTGTTCACAATCAGATACTAAGCAGTTTTGTTTTTATTTCACTCAGGCAGACAATCCACACTACAATTCCAGAGGATAGACACTAAATGCTGGAGTAACTCAGCGGGTCAGGCAGCATCTCTGGAGAGAAGGAATGAGTGACGTTTTGGGTCGAGACCCTTCTTCAGACTGAAGAAGGGCCTCGACCCAAAACGTCACCCATTCCTTCTCTCCAGAGATGCTACCTGACCCGCTGAGTTACACCAACATTGTGTCTACCTTCAATTTAAACCAGCATTTGCAGTTATTTTTCCTACAATTCCAGAGAAGCTCTCCTGTAATGGGAATTGATGACCGAGGAAGGCCCTGATAACAACTTTTCCCGTGGCAGGCTACAATTAAATCTCCTGTCCAGAAAGTCATGAAGCCTTTAAGATCTGCAGCACACCCTCCTCCTCCCCCCAGAAATTACATTTGACGTTATGAATCCAAGGATTTGCTACTTTTCAGTTGGCATATGTTGCAAAACATACTTGGCTAATAAAGTATGATTATAATGATATGGCCCTTGACATCTTGTTTCAATATTATAATGGCACTAACCACTTAGCCCGGGATGGGGGTCATTCTTTTCATTTGATTGTGTAGACTGCATTATTCTTGATAAACACTGCACAGCAAGTTTGATGTAGACATTTGTATACCGTGTATTTCGATAAACACAGCTCGATCTGATACCACAACCCTGAAGGAACGTTACCCTTTAACACCCATCTGCTGCAATTTACTTAAGACAAAAGGAAACTTGAATGGAGCTGCAAAATTTATGTTCCCGCCCTCATGACAAATAAAGAAATTATAACTTTAAGTCTGCATTTCACAATATGGAAGCAATAAAACACAGATTCTCACTGGATAGTTATCTCTGGTGCTTCCTTTCACGTTTAGAAGCCATTCCCAAATCTGCTGAGGGTTAAACTGATTTACACAGGCTTATGATTAAAAACTCATTATAAAACATCAAATTGGAAATGCAAATTCAGGTGCTATACAATTTGAAGACAGAATCAGAACTTTTGACTTTGAGGTTTTTAGATTGGCATGGATACACAGGGAATGGATATGGAATGTGTGCAGGACACGAGTTTAATTTATCTTAACATCATGTATGGCCTCAACACTGGGCCAAAGGGCCTGTTCTGGTGCTGTACTGTCTACGTTAACTGTAGAATGTTGCCTTCCACTCCTTTGCTTTGACCAGAAAGGAGCAGTATTATGGTGCAGAGTCATATCTGGTTTAACAAATATGATAAGCTTTGCAGAACAATGTAAACCACCAAGCTACTTTCAGCAGTGACAAAGATCCTTCATGGCTTACTTAACATAAACATATGCTTAATTTATGGAGACAGCACTATTTATGTATTCATGAAAGCACAACATTATCTTGGTGGAGAAGTTGAAATTCCATCGTTGAAACCAAAGGGAAAAACAGCTCAGCATGGAATCCTCATTCCATTCACTAACTACTGTTTCAAGAAGCCATGGCTGGCAAACCAATTAATGGTTAATTAACATTAAAACCAGAGCTAGTTCACCAACGGATTCAAAGTTTTATTGTCAACTTTCACTTACCTCCAATTGTGCTTTCTTGGTATTCATGGAACTGTCCTTTCACAAAGCGCAAAACAAGGCTGGATTTGCCCACTGCTGACTCGCCCAGGAGCACCAATTTAAACTGACAGATTTTGTTTCCAGCGGCTGGTCCATTGGATCGAGCCATGTTACCCCGACCCGCCATGGCCTAAAGTGCAGAGGCTTGAAGAAACGTTCCAAGTTTCAACAGCAGAAGTGATGCGTCAAGGCTGAGACTTCAGAGGCAGCTATCAGCAAGTTCGAAACTGCAAAACATATCAAATTAATCTTGCGTGATAGATTAAGAATTTGTTGTAGAGACAAATTCACATGACACTAAATGCATAGAAAAATATAGCTTTAGAACAAAACATACAAATACTTAATTGTTTGAGATCAGCCAAATATTTTTCTAAGCACTTTGAGAAAGACGTTTTCATGTGCTAAATAAATCCAAGATTTAAAAATGTGAGTTGCACTGTGAGAGAAATCTAATGTTATTCATTATTACATTACTCCCTGGTCATATTTTCAGTTAATTTGAAACAATACACCAGATGGAATTTCATTACACAGAGGGTGGTGAATCTGTGGAATTCATTGCCACAGACAGCTGTGGAAGTCAAATCAATGGATATTTTTAAGGTGGAGATTGACATATTCTTGATTATTAGGGGTGTCAGGGGTTATGGGGAGAGGGCAGGAGAAAGGGGTTGAGAGGGAAAGATAGATTGGCCATGATTGAATGGCTGAGTAGACTTGAAGGGCGAATGGCCTAGTTCTGCTCCTATAACTTATAAATTTATGGTGAACTCAATCGCTACTCTGAACAAGGAACAACCAGTAGAGGTGTATCACCTAAGTTTATCAGCTAAAATATTCAGATCCCAAAGAGTTCAATGATTTCCTCGACATCTGTTCAATTAAAAAAGATTCCAGTGGAGAATAAAAAAATGAATCTAGGCACATCAACATGCAGGAAATGGAGGGATTTGGATCAGGTGCAGGCAGAGGAGATTAACTGGGCATCATGTTCAGCACGGACATTATGGACAGAAGGGCATATTCCGGCACGGTACTGTACTTTATACAATGAAACAGTACAGATTTTTCCATTCCTGGAACTCTGAAGTTAAATGTCTCCTGAACCAACTTTTACGAAATAGAACCAGGCCAAGATGTACAAACAGCACAAATGATTAAAGGCACGGTCAAAAAGAAGTCTAATATTGGCAAGTTTCAGGTGAAATCAGAACTTGAGGAAATTATCAACTTATATGGCAACTTTTCTGATTTGTTGTACTCTTCCAAATTGTCACTCATCATGGCACAGAAGCCATTTTATACAGCTAGATTCTACAAGTCAAATGGCCAATCTGTGTTCACGTCAGGAGTGAATACTTGCCAGGATTTCTCTGAATAGTGATAGCACATCTTGAAATACATCTGCTCCAATGCAGGCAAAAGAATACATCTAAAGCACAGCACTTAAGCAAAACACACTGTAGCAGTACCTGAATTCATTGTTTATGCCTCCTAATCTTTGGGCTAATATCAAGTGTGTCCAACTTTAAACAAAGCTGGTACTAGGACCAAACAATAGCAGCGAATTCAAAATTAAGACTTCACACGGCATTCTGGTTATGCATCACCCAAGATAGACACAAAAAGCTGGAGTAACCCAGCGGGACAGGCAGCATCTCTGGAGAGAAGGAATGGGCGATGTTTCGGGTTGAGACCCTGCTTCAGATCAATATAGATTTCATGTATGTAATGCATACATACAAATACTAGGCAAATAAAAGGTTGCAGGTAGCTGATTATGTCTTGGGATATATTATTATATTAAAGACACTATACAAAAGTAAAAGCCATTCTTAGTCATAGATATAATTTTCATCGTTAACCAACAATGACCAATTGAAAGACACAAAAAGCTGGAGTCACCCATTCTTTCTCTCCTGAGATGCTGCCTGTCCCGCTGAGTTACTCCAGCTTTTTGTGTGTATCTTCCGTTTAAACCAGCATCTGCAGTTCCTTCTGACACAATGGCCAATTGACGCCCATTTCAAAAAGCTGTCTGGTGATAAATTATAGCAAAGTATCCCAGTCTAGATGGAGAAAATTTAGAGGTATTGGAAGAGGTAGGCAGGGATTAAGATGGAGAAGCTGCAAAATAAAAGGATTAAGGAAATAATTTTACATTTCACATTCCAGTTGAAGGCTAAATTGGCAATGGGAATCAGGAGACCACGATCGTGGAAGAGCACAAAGCAGACAAAACTTCTGAGACAGATGACAGATAAGCATGCCAAACCATATTTCCAAGGAAAGCACCATCGGACCAGAGATACATTGATTAACTCGGATGAGAGTTTCATTCTTTCAAACAGTTCCCTTTACAGCATCACTCAGTTGCATCAGTTTTCTTGTGGAAAATAAAATTCAAAAACTTAATTGGGATTAACATTTTCTCAATTGGCTTGACATTTACAAGTGGTTCTGATGATTAATTACCTATGCATAACCTCTTTAACCGTGAAGAGCAGCTTTTCTGCCAGACTTAATTAAAACCAGCCCAGAACCCGTCAAATTATGTAAGCATTTACATAAGCCTGTCAGGTTCAAAATGTTATGTGAACATGTTTTTAATAGCTTATTGATAAATATTCAGAAACAAAATCTGACAAGAAATCACTGGACATCTCTTTTCGATACTTTAACTACTACCCCCAACATAAGTGGAGATACAGTGCCCTCCATAATGTTTGGGACAAAGACTTACCATTTATTTATTTGCTCTGTACTCCACAATTTGAGATTTGTAATAGAAAAAAAATCACATGGTTAAAGTGTACATTGTCAGATTTTATTAAAGGGTATTTTTATACATTTTGGTTTCACCATGTAGAAACTACAGCTGTGTTTATACATAGTCCCCCCATTTCAGGGCACCATAATGTTTGGGGGACATGGCTTCACAGGTGTTTGTAATTGCTCAGATGTGATTAAGTGCCTCCTTAATGCAGGTATAAGAGAGCTCTCAGCACCTAGTCTTTCCATCACCTTTGCAAACTTTCTTGCTGTTTATCAACATGAGGACCAAAGTTGTGCCAATGAAATTCAAAGAAGCCAATATGAGACTGAGAAACAAGAATAAAACTGTTAGAGACATCAGACAAACCTTAGGCGTACCAAAATCAACTGTTTGGAACATCATTAAAGTGAGCATTGGTGCGCTTACTAATCGCAAAAGGACTGGCAGGCCAAGGAAGACCTCCACAGCTGATGACAGAAGAATACTCTCCATAATAAAGAAAAATCCCCAAACACCTGTTCAACAGATGAGAAACACTCTTCAGGAGTCAGGTGTGGATTTGTCAATGACCGCTGACCGCAGAAGACTTCATGAACAGAAATGCAGAGGCTACACTGCAAGATGCAAACCACTGTTTAGCTGCAAAAATAGGATGGCCATGTTACAGTTTTAAGAAGTAGTTAAAAGAGCAACCACAGTTCTGGAAAAAGGTCTTGTGGACAGATGAGACAAAGATTAACTTATATCAGAGTGATGGCAATAGCAAAGTATGGAGGAGAGAAGGAACTGCCCAAGATCCAAAACACTGGTATTACATAATGTTTCAATGAAATGTAATAGCCTCCAGTTTTCACATTCCATGATGAACCCAAATAGAATTTGAGTGGCCATTGTTTTATGAATTAATCAGAAGTTGACAATGTTCAATTGAGACTGCGGAGGTGAAAGGAGGTGGTGTGTGGGAGATTTGAAAAACAGCGTGAGTAAGGGCAAGTTAGTTTCAGAGACTGCTGAGCTAATAGGAGGAAGAGAGTGGGAGATTTGAAAAACAGCCGTTAGTTCCTGGGAGTGAAAGCCTGCAGTGGTGTACAAAAGGCAGGTACTAGTAAAGGGCTGTGAAAGGCCAAGGCTTGGGCTCAAGATATTGGCGAGGAAGCAGAAGGTAAGTCTTGTTAACCTTTCTTCTATGGTCTTGGTGCTGTCAGGATGTCAGGGTAGTGGGATGCTACTGTTGCAGAATGATGGAAATTACAGAATTTTCCATGATCCCTAGAGACTACACCTGTGGGAAACATGCAGCCGAATCTCTTGACTGACTGCATGAAGGAACTGGTGCTGGATGCACTCAGGCTCATCTAGGTGCTTGCTGATCGCAGAGATACTATTTCTAGTGAGGTGGTCATACCCAATGCAAAGCTAAAGGTTACTGACTGACCACCAGGAAAGGTAAAGGGAGTAGGCAGTAGGCAATAATCCCCTCTGGCCATTCCCCACAAAACCAAATATACCCTTTTGGATACTTTATTTGGGGGGGGGGGGGGGGGGGCGAGAAAGAGACGACCTCAGAAGAAAGCAGCCAGGTCAGTTCCACCAAGACTCGCTCTGAGGCTTAGCAGATAAAGGATGAAGTCAAACAGGGCTATAGTGATAAGGGACTCGATAATCAGAGGGATAGACAGGAAACTGTGGCAACAAACAAGACTCCAATATAGCGTTGCCTCCCTGGTGCTAGGGTTAAGGATGTCACTGAGTGGATGCAGAACATTTAAAAGAGAGGGCGAGCAGCCCAAAATCTTGTGCATACTGGCACAAATGACATGGCTACAAAAAGGATTGAGGTCCTGCAGAGTGAAGATAGGCAAAGAGTTTAAAAAAAAGACCAAGGGACATAATCTCAAGATTTCTCCCAATGTCACATGCTTGGGATGCTAGGAATTGGAGGATAGGTCAATGTATATGTGGATCTGAAGTTATGTAGGAAAATAACTGCAGATGCTGGTTCAAATCGAAGGTAGACACAAAATGCTGAAGTAACTCAGCGGGTCAGGCAGCATCTCAGGAGAGAAGGAATGGGTGACATTTCGGGTCGAGACCCTTCTTCAGACTCATTCCTTCTCTCCAGAGATGCTGCCTGGCCCGCTGAGTTACTCCAGCATTTTGTGTCTACTGTGGGTCTGAAGAGTTACTGCAGGGCTTCAGATCTGTGGACTATTGGGATTTCTTCTGGAGAAGATGTGACCTGCAGAAGAGGAATAAGTTACATTGAAGTGGAGTGAGGCCAATATCACACCAGGCAGATTTGCAAGTGCTGTTAAGGAGGGCTTAAACTAAATTGACAAGGGGATGCTTTCCTGAGCAGGAGGGAGGGAGAGGAGGAGAGGCAGGATGATGATTCAAAAGACAATGACAGTAATTTCAGTCGATCAGACAGGCAGGAGCATGTCAGGGCGCGAGGAAAGATTGTTGGATTAAATTACTTTTATTTCATTGCCCAGAGGCCTGGCAGGCAAGGCAAATTAACTCAAGATCATGGAGGGATATATGAGGCTGGGATATTCTTGCCAATACAAAACACACAGGCATGGAAGGGACAGGATTAGCAGCTTAATATTCCAAGATACAAGTGGGATAGAGGTGGAGGAAAGAGATGGGGTGTTGCACTTCTAGTTGAGGATTACCACTGCAGCAGTAGTCTAAGATGAAATGACTAAAGTTTCATCCATTGAGACTTTATGGTGACGCTGAGTAATAAGGGGATGGTAGTTTGTTGGGATTGTACCATAAGCACTCAAATAGTCAATGGAAATTAGAGAAACAAATGTGTAGTGTGTAGAGTGTTGCCAGAATAACAGGGTTGTCACAGCAGGGAATTTTAACTTTCCTAATATAGATTGGGAACTGCCAGTGCTAAAGCCTTGGATAGTATGAAATTTGGAAAGTGTGTTAAGGAAAGTTTCCTCTGGCAATATATAGAGGGCTCTACTGGGAAATAATGCAGAGCAAGTGACTGAGGTGTCAGTGAGAAGAGCACTTTGGGATCAGTGAGCACAGTTCCGTTATTTTTTAAATAGTCATGATAAAGTACAGAACGTGTTCATGTTAAATTTCTAAATTAGGGCAAGGTAAATTTTGATAGATTAGACAGTAGCTTGCAAAAATTGAATCCCTGGAGTACAGTTCTGCTGTGCAAAATGAGAGCCTGAGATAGCTTTCAGCAGAGCAAATTAAGGAAAATCCAGAGAGATTTTCAAAGTATATTACATTAAAAAGAAACTAGGGAGATGATAGGGCCCATCAAAGACTAAAATGGGAACCTGTGTGTGGAGTTGTGGGAACTTGAAAGTTAACAGGATGTCTTCGGGAATGCAGTGAAGGCGACTGCTGTACGTCTTTCAGTGCCTTATAACTGTGTCTTTAGACTGTTGGCAGTCCCTCCAGGATAAATAAACTTGCATCGTATCATCTTGAAGCTTATGAAGGTAAATAAATCTCAGTGTCCCTGATCTGGTATACCTCGGAACACTGGGAAGTTAGTAGAAATACCAGGAGTCCTGGTTGAGATATATACATTAGCCACAAGCAAGTTACTTGAAGTCTGGAGGATGGCTAATGTTACATTTTAAAAGGGTGCAAATGAAAACTTGAGTTATAGACCAGGGACTCTCATCTGTGGTAAGCAAGCCACTATAAGGGACTCTGAGGGATAAGAAAAACATGCATTTGGAAAGACAGGGTTGATTAGGAATAGTCAACATGATTTTGTGCATGGAAGATCAGGAAAGGTGTCATTAAGTTTCACAGAAAAGATTTGAGCATTTTGTCACGACCTAGTGGATTTCTTGGTAATACTTTATAAAAGCTTTGGCTAATGACAAATCCCTAATGTGTAGTGGCTTATTTCACTGCCAATCACCAATGGAGGATCAAAGCAGAATGGTTTAAGAGCATGTCATTCATTGCCAGTATAGGTACTTGATCCACTTTGAGGTCATAGCAGATTAAATGATCATTGCAAAGTACATCAAGCAAGCAATTGCACGAAATCAGCTTCTGCAGTTTAAAAACTCAGCTTTTTAAAAGCAACGTAAACATTCTCAGGAAACTGATGCGTAAAAAATCAAGATGGTGTGAAAATATTCTCAAATGATATAGCTGTGATTTATTCCGCAAGTGCTTGTTGAAAATCTACAGTGCATTGTTTTTTAGTGCAATAGGCTACAGCATTGCCAATGAATTACTACATTGCTAATTCGAACAATTAAATATCTCAGCAAAATGAAAGGAACGTTTTAATCTGTACAAAACATCTGATTGCAGACTGTTCAACCAGTCTAGGGCTGTTCGATACATGGCCGTACTTTTCCCTTTCATCAATGTCATGGGAGAATTATGTCATGGGAGATACTATTCCCGGTCAACCAAGTGCAATCCTCACTACAAAGGATAGGTGGAATATTTTTGATCAATGACTCAAAAGCAAACGTTACACTCTGTTGGGACAGGGCAAACAGCAATCCTTTAGGCCAATGATCTTGCATAAGAATGCTCCTTCAAGGTGCCAATCCTTTACATAAGAATAACCAACATATATTTAATTCAGGTTATCAGGCACCAGTAAAATTCCAGCATGTTTGCCATTTGCAACCCCCCCCCCGTACGGAGTTTGTACGTTCTCCCCGTGACCTGTGTGGGTTTTCTCTGAGATCTTCGGCTTCCTCCCACACTCCAAAGACGTACAGGTATGTAGGTTAATTGGCTGGGCAAATGTAAAAATTGTCCCTAGTGTGTGTAGGATAGTGTTAATGTGCGGGAATTGCTGGGCGGCGCAGTCCTGGGAGGCCGAAGGGCCTGTTTCCGCGCTGTTTCTCTCTAAATCTAAATATCTGCATTGAATGTGTAACCTCTGGAAATGTCGGATGGAGTTTTTCAAAAGATGTTTGAAAATATTTATTATTTGAATAAAGTATTTTTTTATATTAAAAAAAATAAATTTGATATTAAAAAAAAAAACAATATATCTTTATTGTCATTGTACAGGGGTACAACGAGATTGGGAATGCGCCTTCCATACGATGCAATAAATTAATTAGCTAATCAGTATAAATTTAGACAACCCAGTGAAACAAAATTAGAAAGTTTTAAAACAGAATAAAGTTCAAGTAGGTCTGTTACGGTTCACTGTGCGATGTGACCATCCGGCTCAGCAGGACCGGTTCATAGCAGCTATGGCCCTGGCGATGAAGCTGTTCCTGAGTCTGGAGGTGTGGGCGTAGCGTCTGCCAGATGGTAGAATTTCAAACAGACTATTGCAGGGGTGTAAGGAGTCTTTGTGAATGCTGGTGGCTTTTCTGGGGCATCGTGTGCTGGTAGCTGTGTTCTGATAGTCTTCTGAGCTCTATGGACTACCCGCTGAAGAGCTCTCCTCTCTGCCTCCGTGCAGCTGAGATACCACACAGGGATGCCATGCATTAAGATGCTCTCTATAGTGCAGCGGTAGAAGGTCGTCAGCAGCTGTTGGGGCAGACCAGACTTTTTCTGTGTTCTCAGGTAGAACAGTCGTTGCTGCGCCTTCTTGACCAGCACAGCGGTGTTAGTGGACCATTTGAGATCCTCCGAAATGTTAGTGCCCAGAAATCTGAAGCTGGACACTCTCTCCACAGTCCCCATTAATAAAGATCGGAGCGTATTCCCCGTTGTGTGATCTACGGAAATTGATGATCAGCTCCTTGGTGTTGGAGGTGTTTAGGGACAGGTTGTTATCTGAGCACCAGTCCGCCAGGTTCTGCATCTCTGCTCTGTAGTTTGTTTCATCACCGTTGTTGATCAGCCTGATCACCGTTGTGTCGTCTACAAACTTGACAAGGTGTTGGTGAATGAAAACGCAAAGTAATTATCAATAGAAATAATCTACTGGTTTAGAGAATCAAACGAAAACCTTCCAGGCTGTATGACTCACTTTTACTGTTGTGACACTAAGGCAGGGAAGAGGTACGTGATAAAAGAATGTTGTTCAACAGGCAGAGTCAAATATCCATTTGTCTCCCCAAACGCCAAAAGATAAAAATGTATTTAAATCCTGTGCCAAACTGATCTAAGTAAAATCCGAGTAAGATGCTGCAAATCATCCCCCCATATGGGAGTGGAATGCTGCATGTGGCAATGTGAAGAAAAAGTGCACACAAAGTAAAAAAGACAAACAAGGGTCCCTCATCACTATTCACAGACCCTGGCAGAACTGCGTGGTACTACTTCCTCCTACCTGAAGCAGCTTCCGGATTCATGACACCTCAACCCCATGTGAGTCTTACACAGAGGCTTATGTCAAATACTTTATCATACTAAGATGGAATGCAGAGGAAAATCAAAAGCTATACTAAAAAGCTATTCAAGTCTTGAAGAAGAATGGAAAATGCACTTTAATCAGTATTACTGCCAAGATTGATCTCCCATTGAATTACTAACCAAGATAATTTCCCTTGGACACATATTATAACAACTAATTCAAATCTGAGATTCTGATACAGGTAACAGCAATATACAAAAATCTGACACTGGATAGCACGACAATTGTTCAGTGGGAGAAAGCACCCAACCTACACTGTCTTGCAGAGAACGAGCCCTTACCTTCCCAACATCAAACTACACCTGATCACTTTCACCATAATCACATTAAATTCAGTGTTTCGATATAACGATTACCTAATCCAAGAGTTCCACATGCAACAGCATGAAAGCCAAATGCTGTTCTAACCGTTAGCTGTACAGCCTGTTCTGGGTTACTGCAGAGTTCCATACTGGTGAATTGTTTGTAACCCAAACAGTTCTCAAGTTGGAAATGCAGACAGGAATGCCTTCAACCCCACGGCAGCTGTCAAACCCATTCCACCAGTTCCACAAATGCTCATTCTAATGCATGGTTGTTCATAAGTTGTCAGAAGCTGGAAGGACCTGATGATGATTCATGTTTCCAAGCATTCAGTCAAATACAAACTTTTACAGTATTTTCACATTTCCCCCAAAATGATTACTAATTCTAGCACTAATAAAATTTAGTACAAGTAAAAATGCTTAAATTAGCCAATTGCCATTAACGAATTAGGTTTAAATGGGGTTTAAAAAATTGGAAAAACAGTCAACTGATTAATGGTACATGTTTCATTGATTATAATAAAACAGTTCATAAACTGCAGCATAAACAGCACCAGCTATCAAATTTAAATATTTGGCAGAATGCTCCAAGCTGACCAGAAACCAAATTATTACTACAATCTTTCTCCAATCCCAAAATTACGTTAGAGAAACCTACCCAAATGAATAGTTAATGTTTCAGATTAGATGCGAGCATACTATTAATTAGCTTTCAACTAAAATAGTACTATATTGAAAAAGTGCAGATTTTACAATGGACATGTTGTCTTTGGTTGAAGCTGTAAAGGTTTTTTACGAGAATAGTTCTAGGAATGAGAGATTATAATTACATTGATGGAGTACAGAATGGGTTTGATTTCTTCACACCAGATGTGTGAAAGGAGAATTGATAAATGCGTTCAAAGATAAACTATTTAGATAGAAATAAAGTTTGTTCCAAAGGCTGAATTGTTAGCCATGGGGCACAAATATAAAAGTTTGGTAAAAGAGCAAGTGACGGCAACAATTTATAGACAATAGGTGCAGGAGTAGGCCATTCGGCCCTTCGAGCCAGCACCACCATTCAATGTGATCATGGCTGATCATTCTGAATCAGTACCCCAAAGATGTACAGGTATGCAGGTTAATTGGCTGGGTAAATGTAAAAATTGTCCCTAGTGGGTGTAGGATAGTGTTAATGTGCGGGGATCACTGGGCGGCACGGACTTGGTGGGCCGAAAAGGCCTGTTTCCGGCTGTATATATATGATATGATATGATATGATATGATATGATATGATACCCCGTTCCTCCCGCCTTCCCATACCTCCTGACTCCGCTATCCTTAAGAGCTCTATCTAGCTCTCTCTTGAATGCATTCAGAGAATTGACCTCCACTGTCTTCTGAGGCAGAGAATTTCACAGTTTCACAACTCTCTGACTGAAAAAGTTTTTCCTCATCTCCGTTCTAAATGGCCTACCCCTTATTCTTAAACTGTGGCCCCTGGTTCTGGACTCCCCCAACATTGGGAACATGTTTCCTGCATCTAACATGTCCAACCCCTTAATAATCTTATACATTTCGATAAGATCCCCTCTCATCCTTAAATACCACTTGCTTCGGATTTGGAATACATTTAAAATACTGAAAATTGATTCTGAATTTGGCAAGTTCTCCGCAAAATAAATTGCAGGGATTTGAGACAACTGAAGGGGAGTGCAACTAAGCAGACTGCTCTTCAAAAGAGCCACCGCAGAATCAATAAAGCATTAGTTAACGATTCAATGAGGTCACAGCAGAAATCAGTTACTAATACCACTTTACACATGCACCAAAAATTTGTTCCTGCCCCTACTAAACCAACTTCAAGCTGCAGCTTACAATAATTCTGAGCAAAGTAGAAACCCCACTAATTTACAGAAACTCAGTGAAAACAAAGAAGCCGACATCTGAAGTGATATTAGGACCAGCCCCAAAATGGATCAGATCCTAATATCGTTTCAGATGTCAAGCAAACCTTTTCTTGTACTTTTCCATTCTGCTTAAGTACCTTGGCCAGAATATTTCTTTAAAAACCTTTACCCCTTTAGCATTTTTACGAATTGAAACATTTTTGCAATCTATACAGAAATTTAAATGTATAAAGTTCTTTTTATATGAAGGAACAAAGTTTACGCCTGTGGGGCAAAAACATTTTTAGAAATGGCAGTTTTTGCTTTGAAAATATAAAATCTGAGAAATTAGAAGAGAATGGCAAATAAATTATCACAACACAACGTGAATTTATCTGCTGGAATTGCAAGTAATGGATATTAGGTATGTCGTTCGCATTAAGTAAAAATAATCAGTGGGTGGGGCTTTCATCATTGAGATCTTGTAGTAGGGTAAACTGAAGTGGCCCTTTGGGCTGGACAGCATTGACACTGTGTTTCAAGGCTTCGAAAGTCAACCAACCACAAATGGACATGGTCGTCCATTTTCTAGGATCAGTAGATCCTGTGATCTGACTGGTCGAGAAGCTATAGACTGACAACTCAATATTTGGAGGGGGGTGGAAACCCTGAAGATGTACCAAATCCAAAATAAAAACAAAATTCTAGAAATAGTCACCAGGTCAAACGGCATCTGTGAAGAGTGAAATAGAGTTAACACAGCAGACTTCTTTGACTCTGACACTGCACATTGCCATTTACAATGAAATTGACAAAGAAATCATTAATATCCTAACCACTTCTTTAATCTCCCATTTCCCCTTTGTGTGAAAGTCTTTTGCCAGCTTCAGACAGCACTTTGATTCCACATTGCAAAAAGGGAACAAGCTACCGACCTACAATTACAATATGACTGGTGCAGTCTAACCACCAGAGGGATAGCAATTAATAAATTTCTGGGCTAATATTGAAGGAGGAAATATGGAGAGTGCTATAAAACCCAGATTTACTAATTATGTGGACCTTTTGGATAGAAAGGGATTCAAGCTAAATATCATCTGGGCAAAATGCAAGCAAGCAACTAGTCCAGTGTGTCAACTTGGTTGGCAAGGATATGGTGGGCAAAGGGCCCGTTTCCGTGCTATGTGGGTCTGTGACTCATGTTAACTGGCAAAGAGAACTTGCTAAAACTGCCTTGTTGGACTTGCATTGTTTCATTTATAATTATTATTTGTTGGCTAAATACATTAAGTGTTGCTTCTGATCACCAATAACTATAAATTAGCAATAAAATATGACTTTTAGAGAAAGTCAATGGAAAGGAAGCTTCCTTATGAAGCTAAAAAGTAAACCAAAATAGTTCCACCTGTTGTTTGCAGTTCAAGAACCAAAGACCCACCAATTGATTTGATGCACATTTGAGAAACCAATATTTGCATTTAGGGTTGCTTCATGAAGTTAATTATGTTGCAAGTGCAGTTGTATATATTTACATTTCGCTTCCTACGAAGACAAAACTAGTGATGGGACTAGAGGCAATTTGTGGAAGAATGCAGTGGGCACAGTTTCAGCTAAAATATTTCAATTAACATATTGTTTGATCATAAATAGAGCAATAATTTTGAAAGTAATGCACAAATTTAGACTGGCTATGGTTCAATATTTTGAATCTGTGCAAGCCTCAGGAATCCCAAGATAGATAAAATGGCTGGGTTTCTCTCTTATCTAGCTAGTGGCTACAATGCACGGATGAACAAACAAGTGAAATATAATGTAAACAAAGATAAGCATGCTTCAGGTTCAAATGTGACAAAAGGCCACTTATGGAAGGAACGAGGCATGTAAATGAGGCTATAGATGTTTTAGCAGCAGTGGGTTTAAAGTGTGGACTTATTTCTTGGGACTCAGTTTTAATTAAGCCATTTTCCTCAGATGAAAAAAACATCTTTATTCTGTAAACTGGAGCCATTTTCTAAAATAATTATAGGGAGTGCTCCAATTTCTAACAAACCTGGGCCCACAGTGCAAAAGTGGCTTTAAATGACAATGTGGAAGGTCACAGAATTCTGATTATAGGGAACTTGCCCCTCACTTAAGATGGTATCATGGATCTTACTGAGCAACTGTCAATGCTATTTAGGAGTTCTAGACAGCAAATCCAATCTAAGGCAAGAGTTGTTCTGCATTACTAATTCATGCAAAAAATGGGATGGGTTGTGATGAAACGGGCAGAGGGGGAAAGAGGAAAAAGGGGCATGGTGCAGCCATAGGTGAGTTACAAGAATGATCCCAGGGATGATCGGATTAACACATGATAAGCGCTGATGGCTCTAAGCCTATACTCGCTAGGGTTTAGAAAGATGAGGGGGGGACCTCATTGAAACTTACAGAATAATGCAAGACTGGTTAGAGTGGATGTGGAGAGAATGTATCCACTAGTAGGACAGCCTAGGACCAGAGGGCACAGCCTCAGAATAAAAGGATGTACCTTGAGAAAAGAGACGAGGAGGAATTTCTTGAGCCAGAGGATGGCGAATCTGTGGGATTCATTGCCAGACAGCTGTGGAGGCCAATCTTTGGGTATTTTAAAAGCCGAGATTGATAGGTTCTTGATCAAGGGTATCAAAAGTTACAGAGATGGCAGATGAATGGAGTTGAAGGGGAAAGATAGGACAGCCATGATTAAATGACTCAATTCTGTTCCTTGGACCTATGAACTTAAAGAAATCCATCTGGTGCCAAAAAAGCTGTTACAAACTAGAAATAGCTAGAAGCCCTGAAACAAACACTGAAGCACAAGTTTAAAACCCTGGAAACCCTAATTTTAGTCTGTGTATGTATACTTGATGTTTGTTCAGGCAATTGCATTTCACTGGAAATGTGTTTGGCAGCACCTGCCAGTATTGATGAAGAGTTCTGAACATGAAATGCTAGCTGCTCCTCTTCCGATGGATCCTACCCGCTCTGCTAAATGCTTCCAGCATTTTTTATTTTACTTCAGATTCCAGCATCTATAAAATCTTGATTTTCAACTGCATATTACAAATTCAAAACAATATCTACAAAACTAACATATACTGTATAAATGAAATAAAGTTTGATCAGGTGAAAAAATGCTAAAGTTAAACAAATTAGAAATGAGAATCACGTTCCTCCCTGGCCTTGAGCTGTATCTGGTACATGCTCATCATTTCCACTTCATGTGCCATGGGAAATTGGAAAGAGAAAAAGTCCATTGAAACGTCAAAACAGACAACACCCAACAAAAATGGATCCAACAGATCAGCAAAGAAACAAAAGTGTGGAAGCATATGGATGAATCATGGAGTGTTTCTATTTACTATCCTTGATCCCTCTAGAAAACATTTGAGGAAATTCAAATTATATCTTATTCATAGATCAAACATTATATAAAAGCTACTTGCTGAAGCGAGGATTAAAGACAAACACAATTATAGACTGGGAGGGTGGGGAGGGGAGAAGAGAGTGGAAACAACATAACAGGACAGATTTTAGGTAGCACTTAAAAGCCAACATCTCAGGTAATCAACTCTGCTTCAACAGTCATTGATACTAAATATTTAAGTGTACAAATCGAAGTTTTGAAATAATACCTATAAAATTACAAGTTGATTCAAAGTAGTATGACAAAATGTATTTGAAATTCTCAATTCAAATGATTCATAGAATTATCCTTTGAAAGTTCACTGCAAGTTTTATGATGAGAACCCTGTGTCTCTTAGACAATAGGTGCAGGAGTAGGCCATTCAGCCCTTTGAGCCAGCACCACCATTCAATGTGAACATGGCTGATCATTCTCAATCAGTACCCCGTTCATACCCCCTGACTCCGTTATCCTTAAGAGCTCTATCTAGCTCTCTTTTGAATGCATTCAGAGAACTGGCCTCCACTGCCCTCTGAGGCAGAGAATTCCACAGATTCACAACTCTCTGACTGAAAAAGTTTTTCCTCATCTCCGTTCTAAATGGCCTACCCCTTATTCTTAAACTGTGGCCCCTGGTTCTGGACTCCTCCAACATTGGGAACATGTTTCCTGCCTCTAACGTGTCCAACCCCTTAATAATCTTATATGTTTCGATAAGATCCCTTCTCATCCTCCTAAATTTTGCTGACAATCCCAATGTCATTCAGTTCATTTTCCATCCCAAAATTGTACTGCTGCAATGACATCTTTCCTAAGACTGGGAAATCTCGTCAACACTAAAGTAGAATGTAAGGCTAGTAAAAACAAACATTTTATATTAAATGCCTAGCAAGAATAACGCTTATTATTCTTATTACAATCAATTTACCTGTTATGTGATTGGCTAATGTTTCAATTCAGGAGTGACACTGTACAACTTGCGATTTCTCATTCTTGCATTTAGACAAGTCCAAAAGCATCTCCAAGTACCAACAAATTGCATTAATTGCATATTTCTAAAATTAAAACATGCCATATTTTTCCCAAAAAACACCAGTATAACTGAACTTTTGAATGAAGTATCACTACACTTAATTTTTTTTTTAAACGCTTTAGATTCCCTGCCCCACGTATCCAAAATCTGGGGGAAATAGGCATTCAGCTTGGTGGTGGTAGTGGAAGACGCCAGGCTTGGAAGGAAAATGTTGCTATAAATCTCTGAAACTACACTAGCTACTGACAAGACAACATTACAAACTATAAAAATCACATAGCACAGGAAACAAGCCCTTCAAACCCAAGCTTTAAATTCATCATTCACTGCTCATTTCCCCCATGTTCTCTCAGTATTTCCTTTTAAACTACAAATGTAATGCACTTTTGAAAGTTAATTTCAAATCTGGCCCAACATCTTTTCCGACAATTCCCTCCAAGTCACGATCTTCTACTTAAGTCCTTGCTACTTCTAGTTCTTTTAATCAGAAATTTCAAAACCGATGACTGAAATTTGATAGAAACAATTTAACTTCAGTTTATTAAAATTACTGTTTTATTTCAGCCCACCACCCAGAATCTCTACTTAATTTTCACTGTTTTAAGCTAAATAAATGATTACATTTATTTTCTCAAATAGCCAAAGTCCCTTATCCCTTGAATCACTTTGAAATGAAAACTGGATTGCCAACTCAATCCATTTCTCTATGGTGCTTCATAACCTTAAAGTGAGAAATTAAAAGCCTAGTACCTTTCCAAGAATTGAATGAAGGCATGAGGCAACCTGTCATTTGCCTGATGAACAAGATAATTTATATTTGCTGATCTGAGGAATACATCCTGCAAAACAGTCTTACAAGCCAAATAAAAACCAGTCTGAGGTCTCTGACAAAAAGGAGAGCAATACTAACTGCAAGGAAGGAGTGCAATATTTGCAAAAACCTGGGTCACTCTTGGACTGTCAAATGTGTACTTAATATTGCACTTCCTGTGTTTTTTTCATTTTGGAGGTTGAAATTGGGAATTGTGGAAGAGAGCTTCTTAACTCGAAACAAAATTGCAAATACTTTGGTCACGTAGAAACAAGTAATTGTATACGCTTTTTTGCAGGACTGACAAACCAATACATGTACCAACAGTTCAGAATTGGAAAAAACACCTATTTTTGTTTTCATAAAAGGCTCCACATCTTTGAAAATACCCAATAAAGTACATTTTACATTTGGCAGTGTTAAAACAATTATAATGGGCATTTACTTAAAATTATGCTAACCACACACCTGCAAACCAACTATCCCACCCTTCCAAATATTTCTCCCATAAATAATCTTCCCACCCCCACAAGCATCAATTTAAAAGGCACACCACACACCTTTACTGATCAAGTTACCTCTTTGGACGATGGCTCAAGATCAATTTATCACCAGGCATAAAAATTGCTGGCAAAAACATGGATTGTTTTAATCAACGTTAATTTTGAATACATCTTTAAGGCACACAGAGAGCAGATTGTGAGAAACTGAAAGCAGATTCCAAAAGTCAAACAGCTCGACTGTGATCAAGGCGCCCGCATAAATTGAAAACTGGAAAAGAGGAAGGCAGGGTGAAAACTTGAGCAACCGAACGAACAAGTAGGAGGGGATTTGTTTCAATCAAACATAAAACAGTTCATATCCTGAGATTAAAACTTCCCACTGTGCCTGATAATTGTTTCGCAATCCATTTTTTAAAAACAGCTGACTCAGAGCATAAATCGTGATCCACTTGTTCCAAGTTTGTGTTGTTTACATGCGAGTTCCTTAAAGTAATGGAGTTTTAATATATCCATCGTCGTGCTAAAAATCAGGAACAAGGCACCATGACACGCAGAGTGGATGCAGTCGCTTCCTTCGATGTCACACTGGAGCATGGCTTCACTGCGAAGTTTCTTACCAATGTCAAGGAGCGGAGGAGGCCCTGAAATCCCTTCTAATGTAGGTTTAGGGGTTGTAAATGCCCGGTTGCGCTGCCAGCTAAACTTGGCCCTCCTCCGGGAGCGGCTACCTCAATGCAAACAGCAGCATTTACCTCAACAGCATGCTTTTAACCCACAAAGAAAATGTACTCACACGGTGGCAACGGAGCAAACAAGGGCGGCGGCAACGGCGTCGCCCTTCTCCCAACTCTGTCTTATTCCACTTCTCTTCGCTCCTTCAGATTAAACAAAACTCCAGGCCCAAGTCTCGGCCTCCACTTCCGCCTTTCCGCTTTCGCGTCGCCGGCCGGCCCGCCCATCCCTCCTCCGGAAATTACGTTGCAGAGGGATGGGGCGGGATGTTTCCTTGAGCGACGTTAAATTCACCCAATCAGTAAGCAAAGCTGTCGGACGCTCAGTCGGAGCAGTCGGGTGACATGAGGTGACCAATAGCAGCGGCGCTGTCCGCCCCATGAGGTCATCGCGTCCAGACGGATGTTACAACAGACTACAATTCCCAGAAGGCATGGTGCAGAGAAGCGTTGCCACTTCCTGTGTCTAGAGGTGTCGTTGACAGGTGTCGCAGCTGGTTGGGTTGTACCCCTTCCCAGGAGAGATAACATTTTCATCACCAAAAATGTTTACATCTGAATTTGAACACTTATGTCTTTTGTCAATTTTAATTAAGCATTTTGCCAACCTCTCTCATCTTATTTATTGGAGATGACTGTCATTTTAAGTTAAAAGTATTCTTTTTGGTGAGTAGTACTGATATAGCTTCGTCTTTAAAAAATAGTTTAATGTCTTACCGGTGTTCAAATGTTCTCCACATCCTCTTCCACCCACATCAAGATCCCTCCTTTCTCCATCTCAACCCCCTCCCCTGAGCCCTGGCTGACATTACACCTATCTCATCCCTCCCTCTCCACCCACATTTCTAAACAATTCCCATTTTGTGTCTCACACCTTGGGTGCCCACTGTGTATAGATACAAGATAAAGGGAATAACATTTAGTGCAAGATAAAGTCCAGTAAAGTCGATTAAAGATAGTCTAAGGGTCTCTAGTGAGGTAGATGGTAGGGTAGGACCGCTCTCTCATTGGTGATAGGATAGTTTACTTGCCTGACAACAGCTGGATAGAAACTGTCCCTGAATCTGGAGGTATGCTTTGTCACACTTCTATACCTCTTTCCTGATAGGTGAGGGAAGAAGAGGGAGTGTCCAGGGTGTCACTTGTCCTTGATTATGCGAGTGGACTTGCTGAGTCATCACAAAAGTAGATGGAGTCAATAGAAGGAAGGTTGGTTTGCGTGATGGTTTGTGCTGCGTGCACAATTCTCTGCAATTTATTGCGGTCTTCGATGGAGCTGTTCCCAAACCATGCTGTAATGCGTCCTGATAAAATGCTTTCTGTGACGCATCTGTAGAAGTTGGGTAGAGTTGTTGGGGATATGCCAAATCTCCTAAGGGTACTAAAGAATTAGAGGCACTGGTGTGTTTTCATGGACGTTGCTCCGATTTGGCTGGTCTTAGACCAATTGCTGGTAATATTTTTTCCTCGGAACTCGAAGCTTTTAACCATCTCTATGTTGGCGTTGTCAATGTATACTGGGGTATGAATACTGCTTCGCTTGAAGTCGATTGCAATCTCCTTTGTGTGGGGTCTGGATCTGTGCGATGGAGGCATCCGGAGAGGACCCGGCAGCGTTAGTGGAGAGGTCGATGCGGCGGTCGATGATGGGGCCAACCGACAGACGAGGACGGACATTTGAAAGTGAGGACGCCACTGCCAAGGGAAGGAACAAAGGACGACCCGGTGTGGGTGGACCACCGTGAGGGAGGGGGAAGATCAACGGGGACCCGCCATGGGGGGGGCGCTGTGAGGGTTGGGGGAAGAACAATGGAGAATGGAGGATCCTGCGTGGGGAGACCACCTTGAGGGAGGGGTTGGGAGGGAAGAACAAAGGGGGAACTGGCCCATGGGAGGAGGGGGGTGGGGGTGGATTTGTAACTTTGTAAGTGCCCTTTACGGGCGACTATTTGAGAGCAAAGAATTTCACTGTAACATCACATGTGACAATAAAGTATTCAATTCAATTCAATAAACACCAAAGATAGACACAACAGGATTCCAATTTTTTGAGCTTTTCTTTTTATTATCCATATGAAAACATAATTTAAAAATTGTTAAAGGAAATTAACACTAAGGAATCTTTGTTGTGATTTGTTGACGTGCCAGTTCCTCCAATATACTTTGTCATTTAAGTTCCTTGGAACCATCATCTCCAGGGATCTTAAATGGGGGACTCCGCAGTCAAGTGGCGGCGCCTAACGGCGGCGGCTCGCTAGCAGTCTGTTCGTCTTTTTTCCTTTTTTTGTTGGTGTGTGTCGGTGTTGGGATGTTTTTTGGGTTTTTTTTGGTTGTGTATGTGTGGGGGGTGGTGGTGGTGTGGGTGGGGGGTGGTGGTGGGGGAGTGGGGGAAACCTGGACCTGGACTTAACAGTGCCCGGTGCGGCTTGGCCGCGGGGCCTTCCATCGCCCGGTGCAGCTCGGCCGCGGGGCCTAACATCGCTGGTGTGGCTCGGCCGCTGGACTTAACATCGCCCGGTGCGGCTCGGCCGCGGGGTCTAACATTGCCCGGTGCGGCTCGGCCGCGGGACTTTACATCGCCCGGCGCGGCTCGGCTGTGGGACTTTTCATCGCTGGTGCGGCTCGGCCGCTGGACTTAACATCGCCCGGTGCGGCTTGGCCGCGGGGCCTTCCATCGCCCGGTGCGGCTCGGCCGCGGGACTTAGCTGCGCAAGGCTCGGTCGCGGGGCCTTCCATCGCCCGGTTCGGCCGCGAGACATTTCAGCGCCCGGTGCGACTTGGCCGCGGGGACTTCCATCCCCTTGCGGGGACTGTGCGGGTCGGTCGGGGACGAGCTGTCTGTCCATGGGCGTGGGGAAGAGAGTGGAAGTTTTGTTGCCTCCATCACAGTGAGGGGGTGTTTGGAGTCACTGTGATGGACGTTTGTGTTGGGGTTATGTGTCTTGTGTTCTTTTTTGTGTATGACTGCTATGTAGTTTCGTTCGGTACCTTGGTACCGAATGACAAATAAAGCTCTGTTGAACTGTTGAAAAAGGCCCAACAGAGGATGTACTTCCTGCAGCAACTGAGGAAACACAATCTGCCACAGGCGATGATGGTCCAATTCTATACTGCTATCATTGAGTCCGTCCTCACCTTCTCCATCATGGTCTGGTTTGGCTCAGCCATTAAGCGCGACATCCGGAGGCAGCAACGGATTGTTCGATCGGCTGAGAAGGCTGTTGGCTGCAACCTTCCCCCCATTGACGAACTGTAAACTGCAAGGGCCAGGAAGCGAGCGGGCAAAATCATCTCTGACCCCTCTCACCCTGGTCATAAAATCTTTGAAACACTTCCCTCTGGAAGGCGACTCCGGACTGTCAAAGCAGCCACAGCCAGACATAAAAACAGCTTTTTTCCACGAGTAGTAGTTCTACTCAATAACCAAAGTCTGTCATCTCTTTTTTGCTCTGGTTTATTTTCACCCACATGTTTAGACCATAATGTTGTATCCTTAATGTTTTGATGTGGTTATGCTTTATTCTTAATTGTTAACTGTATGTTTGTGTTGTCATTTGTGAGCGGAGCACCAAGGCACATTCCTTGTATATGCACATACTTGGCCAATAAACTCATTCATTCATTCATTCATTCATTCATTCATTCATTCATTCATTCATTCATTATGAATAGCAGAACAGCTCCATTTGAAGGCCATCCTCTCTAATGGACCCAATATCCCCCTTATTGTGCCGAACCTTAAACCAAACACAGTAACCTTAATAGGATTTTGTGATCTTATTTGTTATCTTAATATGATTTTGTCTAGATTAGACTTCATTTTGATTTTACAGGTTGACAGTAAGAAAGGCTCAGCGGCTTTGAGAAATCAGCCTCATTAAAATAAGGTGTTAAATTGATTATATTTTGCCAAAGCATCTGTCGCTTGTAAAAATGTTTTTCTACAAAGTACCTTGGACCACAAGTCCATGGGTAGTGATCAGCACAGAATTTCCTGAAGGATGAGATGATAGGACTGGTGGGATGGTTCCTCAAGAAGCATGCTGAAGTCATTTGGCAGAATGCCTCATCACCATAAAACTCAGACAGGCTCAAAGAACTTGTCTGGCTGGTGATGAGAAGAGTGCTCCCCTCAGATCCTTCAACCACGCCTGGAGTCTCAGTCCCACCAAATTAAGTGGCTGGGGGGCTGATAAGATAGTCTGCCAAGATGACCTGGGAATCAATACAGTAATCTTTGTCAAGGTTCATCCCCTGTAGCTGTGTAACACACGGCCCGGTACTCTAGGGTGAGTTTCTGGGGATGCATATTGATGCAAACATGCAAACTGCATCATCAGGTCATCAACTCGGTGAGAGATACACTTTGGTCTGCCTAAAACCTGCTGGTCTTCCAGTGCAACAAGTGAATGAGTTGAGTTTAAATTATTGTCACATGTATCGAGGTACAATGAAAAGCTTTTTGTTGCCTACTAACCAGTCAGCAGAGAGACAATACATGATTACACTCGAGCTATCCACAGTGCACAAATACATGATAAAGGGAATAATGTGAATAGCGTTTAGTGCAAGATAAAGCCAGTAAAGTCTGATCAAAGATAGTACGAGGGTCTCCAATTAGATAGTAGTTCAGGACTGCTCTCTAGTTGTTGGGAGGATGGTTCAGTTGCCTGATAACAGCTGGGAAGGAACTATCCCTGAATCTTGAGGTGTGCGTTTTAACACTTCTATACCTTTTAGCTCGATGGGAGAGGGGAGAAGAGGGAGTGATTCAGGTTGTTCAATGTTGTTGAATGCACATTCCAAGATGTAGGAGTGTCTGCTGCATCTTGAAGTTCATACGGTTACAGCTGTAATTGGCTCTGTTGTACATGATTTTGTACCTAACATTGCTTCAAAGGTGAAAATCAAAACAAAAATCATTAAATACTGTAAATCTGAAACAAAAAAACCTGAAAATGCAGGAATATTTGATCCTTCTTACACTCATCTCCCACCCCCGAGTCCCCAATTTCCCTATGATCTCCCCTCTTTCCCATCCCCCCGTCGTCTTCTACCCACATCACCCCTTTCAGCTTTGCATTTCACTTCTCCATTCCTCTCCGTATTTGACACACTTTTGTTTCCTTTTCTAGCCTTTGTCATTCACTACGTATCTGCCAATAAACCCTTCCCCCACCTCATCCCTTTCACCTGTATCTATCTATCACTTGCCAGGCTTTGTCCTCTCTTTTCCAGGCCCCCCCCCCCCCCCCCCCATTCCCCCACCTCCCGCTCCAATCAGTTTGAAGTAGGGTCCTGACCCAAAACGTCTCCTGTCCATTCCTTCCCTAGGTGATGCCTGAGCCGTCGTTTGTGTTTTGCTCAAGATTCCAGCACCTGCAGTTTCCTGTGTATTTCCAAAAAGGTGTTTGAATATGCAGAGGTATTCTTGTCAGTCTAGATGTGCTCCCATTGTCAATTCTATGGAGCAATTTATCCACACCTAAAATGATGAACCTGAAGCTTTATTTGATCACCTGTTGTTATCGTTGTGCAGAAAGAGTATAAAAGCTTACAGTACTTTGAGTTAGAGGAATACTTTTCAGAATTTTCCAAAAGCAATTCTTCCAGAATGCCTGCGTGTCCTGCTGAATTAAAATAGCACATCTACAGCACTAATTTCCATGCGACTTATTCAAATTCGCACAGCGATCAGATCCCATGACTGGCCTCCCACTTCCTCATTCATCTTTCAACTTAATTATTTTGCGTAGTTTTGGAAATCTTCCTGCCCTACTTTCCTGTGTCATAGTCAAAATGAAACATAGTCAACATATTCCAACCACAGCGATCTCTCATCAAGTAACAGGAAATTTGCTGCACATTTAGCTGCAAAATGTAGCTCCATGGATTACATTTTTGAAGACACAGCACATTTTTGTTTGAAACTTAGCTGCTTGGGTAGCTGTTGATGGAATATTGATTGAAAGATACAGCATGGTAACAGGCCTTTCAGCCCAGCGAATGCATGCTGTTCACTCGTTCACATTAGTTCTATGTTATCCCACTTTTGCATCCATTCCTGATGAACTAGGGGGAAATTGCAGCAGATGTAGGAGGAAACCGGAGCACCCGGAGGAAACCCACGCAGCCACAGGGAGAATGTGTAAACTCCACACAGACAACATCTGAGGTCAGGCTCAAACCCGGATCACTGGAGCTGTGTGGTAGCAGCTCTACTAGCTGTGTTACTATGCTACTGGAATTTTGGCTGGGACCAGTGACTGTGGGAAGCAAGTGTTAATCAATGTTTTATTCTCATGATATCTGAGAATTATGCAATTATCATTCCATCTTTAAAATTAGATGCATCACAAATTATTATTTACAATCCCAAGAAAAATAATAGAGATTTGCCATTGTATGTGCTCCCTGTAAATGAAAACCATTCCCAAATAGCTGGTTGGATCTAACTAGGTGGAGTTGAAAGCAAACATTTGAATGTTCTGTCGTCAGTAGATAGGAAGACCAAGAAAACATTGGCCAAAACATAACTTTCAGTTGCCCCCTGAAAATAAGTTATGGGAGCAGAATTAAGCCATTCGGCCCATCAAGTCTACTCCACCATTCAAACATGGCTGATCTATCTTCCCCTCTCAACCTCATTCTCCTGCCTTCTCCCCAGAACCTGATACCCATACTAATCAGGAATCTATCGATCTATGAATTAAAAATATCCACTGACCTGGCCTCCACAGACTTCTGTGGATGTAGGAAACCTCTTTATTTTTGACATTAAAAAATAAGGAGAGGCACTAAACTCTATACAGCATTTTTTTGTAAAAATGTACAGATGTAGAGAGTCTGGGTGTAAATGTAAGAGCTGGTGAGGTTGTGGTTAATACAGAATGTGGGATCTTGGGCTTCATTCACAGAGGCAAGAAAGTTATGCTGAAGCCACTTAAAAACACCAGTTTGACCATGGCTGAAATATTGTATCCAATTCTGGTCATATAACTTTATCAGGGATGTGAAAACTCTAGAGGGTACAAAACGACTGATTAGAATGGCTCGAAGGGTCAGCGGAATTCAGACATCTGACTGAACTGGAGAATCTTGGGTTGTTTTCCTTGGACATCCTGTTGATGCATTTTTGGAAATCAAATAGGGGGTAGGAGAGATATCTGAAAGATATCTGAGAGAGATAGGAGAGAGGAGATAGGAGATAGGAGATAGGAGGGAGGTCTGAAGAAGGGTCTCGACCCGAAACGTCACCCATTCCTTCTCTCCCGAGATGCTGCCTGACCTGCTGAGTTACTCCAGCATTTTGTGAATAAATCGATTTGTACCAGCATCTGCAGTTATTTTCTTATACTACAGGAGAGATATAGTAATGGGTAGGGCACGATGGAATGTCGATGAACAGAGTGATTTGGGGGTTCAAGTCCATCTGGTAACACTGGTATATAGAGTAGTGAAGAAATCATTTGGCAAACTTGCCTTCATAGGTTGGGGCATGGGGTACAAAAGTTAGGATGTAATGTTGCAAATTTATAAAACACTGGTTAGACTATACTTGGCGTATTGTGTGCTGTTCCAGTCATCACACAGTAGGAAGGATGTGGTCTACTGGCGGGAGTGTACCAAAAATTTATTGGGACGTTGCCAAGAATGGCGGACTTTAGTTATGGAGAGATTAGGTAGGATGGGCTTGTTTTACTTGGAACAAAGAAGGCTAAAGGGTGACCAAATGGAGGTACATGAAAATTACAAGAGATGACCATCTTCGACCACCCTATTCTCCATACTTTAGTTTAATTTAGTTTAGAGATAAAGTGCGGAAAAAGGCCCTTCAGCCTACCGAGTCTGCACCGACCAGCGATCCCCACACATTAACACTATCCTACACACACTAAGGACAATTTACACATACACCAAGCCAATTAACCTACATACCTGTACGTCTTTGGAGTGTGGGAGGAAACCGAATATCTCGGAGAAAACCCACGTGGTCATGGGGAGAGATACAAACTCCATACAGACAGCACCTGTAGTCGGGATCGAACCCAGGTCTCCGGCGCTGCAAGTGCTGTAAGGCAGCAACTCTACCGCTGCGCCATTGTGACCGCCACCGCCTTTCCCCTCAATACACTTACATCCCATCCCTGAGTCCCACATTTTCCTTTCTACTTGCCATGTAGAAATTAAACTAAAGTGTCAAGTTAGGAAGAGGGGATGTTCAACGAGATCTGGGTGTCCTAGTGCATCAGTCACTGAAAGGAACAATGTAGGTACAGCAGGCAGTGAAGAAAGCCAATGGAATGTTGGCCTTCGTAACAAGAGGAGTTGAGTATAGGAGCAAAGAGGTCCTTCTACAGTTGTACCGGGCCCTGGTGAGACCGCACCTGGAGTACTGTGTGCAGTTTTGGTCTCCAAATTTGAGGAAGGATATTCTTGCTATTGAGGGCGTGCAGCGTAGGTTCACTAGGTTAATTCCCGGAATGGCGGGACTGTCGTATGTTGAAAGGCTGGAGCAACTAGGCTTGTATACACTGGAATTTAGAAGGATGAGGGGGGGATCTTATTGAAACATATAAGATAATTAGGGGATTGGACACATTAGAGGCAGGAAACATGTTCCCAATGTTGGGGGAGTCCAGAACAAGGGGCCACAGTTTAAGAATAAGGGGTAGGCCATTTAGAACGGAGATGAGGAAAAACTTTTTCAGTCAGAGAGTTGTGAAACTGTGAAATTCTCTGCCTCAGAAGGCAGTGGAGGCCAATTCTCTGAATGCATTCAAGAGAGAGCTAGATAGAGCTCTTAAGGATAGCGGAGTCAGGAGGTATGGGAAGGCGGGAGGAACGGGGTACTGATTCAGAATGATCAGCCATGATCACATTGAATGGTGGTGCTGGCTCGAAGGGCCGAATGGCCTACTCCTGCACCTATTGTCTATAAATTGTTGCCGTCACTTGCTCTTTTACCAAACTTTTATATTTGTGCCCCATGGCTAACAATTCAGCCTTTGGAACAAACTTTATTTCTTTTTTTTTTTTTTTTACTTTCTTTTTTATTTTTATTATTATTTTTTTTACATACATACAAACACAAACTAAACAAACATAGGAGATGCATATTGAATGTAAATACCCTTACTTTAAGTTCCCAAAATCGGAAGAGACTAGAGTCCCGGCATTGCCTGTATTAATAATGACCATCTTTTATCAAACATGTCTGTTGTCAACTGTAACCTTGCTGTGATTTTTTCCATTATATACACATTTTTTACCCTATCTCTCCATTGCATTATGCTTGGAGGCTGTGGTTTCAACCAAGAAGTTGTTATCGTCTTCTTTGCTATCAGCAGCAGGATTGTCAGTAAATGTTTCGAACTCTTATCTGTCATACTGTCAGGAATTATACCCAAAATGTAAAGTGCTGGTTCCAGAGGGAAGTTAATGCCCATAATCTGTTTAATTTCCTTTTGAATATTCTTCCAGAAATCCTGTATTTTTGGGCAATCCCAGAATATATGAGTGGAGTCCCCAACTTCTCCACACTCCCTCCAACATAAATCAGTTGTATTACTATATTTCGATGTAATGAATGGAGTATAAAAGTAACGCATTTTAACTTTCCAGTCAAATTCCCTCCATGTTGGGCTCTTAGTTAGTTTATGTCCCTCTTTAAATGATTCCTCCCACCCTTCTTCTGATATTATGATATTCGCTTCCAGTTCCCATTTTTCTTTGATATGTAAGTTGTTCTCATTGGATTCATGTTGTAGTGCTTCATAAATTTTTGATATAATCCCTTTTTTTGACTTGTCTTCCGAGAACCCCCACAACACTTCCTCTAATTTAGATGGAGTCTTGCAGATGTTCTCCCATTCCTGATGTTTCTGTAGGTAATCTCTTAGCTGTAAGAATTTGTAAAAGTCATGAGCAGGTAAATTGAATTCTTTTTGAAGTTGTGTGAATATTTTCATTGTTTGTCCCTGAAACATTTGATCTATGTATATTAGCCCTTTGTCAGCCCATCTGTCAAATCCTGAGTCCATGGTAGATGGTACAAAGTCTGGGTTTTTTGCTATTCTAGTAGCCCTGCTTACAGAATTTGACAGCTTCAGCTTCTTTCTTACTGCTGACCAGATTTTCATTGTTACCCTAATCCACTCGTTGCCCATCCTGAGCCTCTTCCGGGCCTTCTCGTTTAAAAATGGGAGTGATTCTAAAGGCAAATTTTTACAAGCGTTTTGCTCCATCTCCACCCACATTGAATCTTTCTCTTTAGTGGTCCACATGATTAAGGCTCTGAGTTGCGTTGCCCAATAATAATTTCTTAAATTAGGCAAGTTCAACCCTCCCTTTTCTTTTTTGCTAAGAAGCGTCTTGTATTTAATTCTTGCTTTTTTACTTTGCCATAAGAATTTCGATATAATTTTATCCAGTTTTTTTAGAAAAGCTCCCGAGATCATAATAGGCAACGATTTAAATAGTTTATCTTTGAACGCATTTATCAATTCTCCTTTCACACATCTGGTGTGAAGAAATCAAACCCATTCTGTACTCCATCAATGTAATTATAATCTCTCATTCCTAGAACTATTCTCGTAAAAAACCTTTACAGCTTCAACCAAAGACAACATGTCCATTGTAAAATCTGCACTTTTTCAATATAGTACTATTTTAGTTGAAAGCTAATTAATAGTATGCTCGCATCTAATCTGAAACATTAACTATTCATTTGGGTAGGTTTCTCTAACGTTAATTTTGGGATTGGAGAAAGATTGTAGTAATAATTTGGTTTCTGGTCAGCTTGGAGCATTCTGCCAAATATTTAAATTTGATAGCTGGTGCTGTTTATGCTGCAGTTTATGAACTGTTTTATTATAATCAATGAAACATGTACCATTAATCAGTTGACTGTTTTTCCAATTTTTTAAACCCCATTTAAACCTAATTCGTTAATGGCAATTGGCTAATTTAAGCATTTTTACTTGTACTAAATTTTATTAGTGCTAGAATTAGTAATCATTTTGGGGGAAATGTGAAAATACTGTAAAAGTTTGTATTTGACTGAATGCTTGGAAACATGAATCATCATCAGGTCCTTCCAGCTTCTGACAACTTATGCCTCAGAAGGCAGTGGAGGCCAGTTCGTTGGATGCTTTCAAGAGAGAGCTGGATAGAGCTCTTAAGGATAGCGGAGTGAGGGGGTATGGGGAGAAGGCAGGAACGGGGTACTGATTGAGAGTGATCAGCCATGATCGCATTGAATGGCGGTGCTGGCTCGATGGGCTGAATGGCCTACTCCTGCACCTATTGTCTATTGTCTATTGTGACCCTTTCCACTCATGTACCTCCCTCTAGCTTTACATTTCAGTTCTCCGTTGTCTACCTGACTCTCTTTTGTCTACTTTTCACCTCCTGCGTTTGTCACTTACTCCACCCATCTGCTAATTATTGCCCCCCCCCCCTTCACCTGCATCCAGAGACGCTGCCTGAACCACTGATGTATTCCAGCATTTTCTGTCTATCCATTTATCACTTGCTAGGCTTTCTCCCACCCCCACCTCACTCTGAGTGAAAAAGATTCTCCCGTATCAGTTCTAAATCTCTTCCCCTGTGGTCTGAGACTGTGACCCCCAACCCTCAACAATCCCACCACTGCCAGCCAGAGAAAAAATCCTCCCTTGAATTATGAAGGCATTGAAGGAACTGGAGCATGTGCTGGTGAATGGGATTAGTCTTGATGGGCACTTGATGGTTGGCATCAAAGGGCCTGTTTCTGCACTGTATGGTGCTATGATTCTAAATCTCTTCTTTGCTAAGACACGGTAGCGCAGCGGTAAAGTTGCTGCTTTACAGCGAATGCAGCGCCGGAGACTCAGGTTCGATCCTGACTACGGGTGCTGCACTGTAAGGAGTTTGTACGTTCTCCCCGTGACCTGCGTGGGTTTACTCCGAGATTTTCGGTTTCCTCCCACACTCCAAAGATGTACAGGTATGTAGGTTAATTGGCTGGGTAAATGTAAAAATTGTCCCTAGTGGGTGTAGGATAGTGTTAATGTACGGGGATCACTGGGCGGTACGGACTTGGAGGGCCGAAAAGGCCTGTTTCCAGCTGTATATATATGATGATGATGATGATGATGATGAAGACGACCAAAACGACACAAGAACACCAACTGATGTGTAACAAAAGCAATGTAAATTGTGGCCTGATACTCTTGCAATGAGATCCTCACTATGAATGCCAGTATACAACTTGTCTTCTTTATTGCTTGCTGCATTTACTACAGGCTGAGGTCCAAGCATTAATTTCTGCACTATATCTTATTTACCTCATGCCACACTTAGGACGACCCATTTATTCCTACTCTGTATTTTCTGTCAGTCAATCAATTTTGAATCCATGCCAATAAATTGTTCCCAATCCCATAAGCTTTATGCTTATGCAGTTGCTGTTGTCAGGCAACTGAATCATCCTACCACAACCAGAGAGCAGTGCTGAACTCCCTCTTTGGTGACCCTCAGACTTTCCTTGATCTGACTTTACTGGCTTTACCTTGCACTAAAAGTTATTCCCTTGTACTGTACTGTAAATGTACTGTAATACACTGTAAATACACTACATGGCTCGATTGTCATCATGTATTGTATTTCTACTGTCTGGATACCACGCAAAAAATGTTTTCTACTGTACCTCGGTACATGTGACAATAAACTAAACTGAAACTGAACTTTGCCCACTAATCTTTATTTGTGGGACTTCAGCAAAAGATGCGTGAAAATCCAAGGACCCCACTTTTACTGGTTCTCACTTATCTATTCTCCTGGTTATACTCACAAAAAAAACTCCAGTAGAATCTTCAAACATGATTTCCCTTTCAACAATCAATGATGACTTCTCTAATTCCATTGAAAATTTCTGAGTGTCCTGTTGCCTCTTCTTTTATCATCGCTTTGGGACTTTTCCACACTATTGATTTTAATCGTTAATCACTCATAAGGATTTTTAAATCGGTTTATGTCACTTCTGTATAGTTTAAAAGGTGCATAGCAAACCATTCAGTAAGGTGCAACCAAATATTTCATTAAAGGTATTGCGCAATCCCCACTGTCATGATGCCACAGACATGAATAATAAATAGCAAGTTGTGGGTGTAGCATTACTGCAGGCAAGTGGGTGGTGAATAGGAGGCCGTTTTATTTGATAGTCGCTCACCCAGCCGAAGAATCCATTGTGCTGCGGACGATGCATACAACTCCCAGGGATTTTATACAGGGTAAGCAAAATTTGCCGACCTGGAACTATCAGCCAGTAATGATTTATAGCAAATATATGAAGCATAAGTTCGTAAGTAATAGTAGCAGAATTAGGCCATTTGGCCCATCAAGTCTACTCTGCCATTCAATCGTGGCTGATCTATCATTCCCTCTTAACCCCATTCTCCTGCCTTCTCCCCATAACCCTTGAGGTCACGCATACTGGCCACAAAATATTTCCTTCATTCCTTTTCTCTTTGACAGCTGTTTCATGCATGATATAGAGTTACTTTGATTTCTTAATATGCTTATCCATAACAATGCCAGATACAAATTGTAGCTGAAATTTATTTTTGAAACACTTGCACTGACAACTTCAAAGGTTTTATAGAAAAAGATCCACATGCTTAATTATGGACTTGTGTCCATCCTAGCCGGCTGGGCAGTTGATCAGTTATTATTTTTTATGTTTGTAATATTTCACACCATTACAGAAAGTAGTAGTAAAGTTGTGTCTTCTCGGAGGTGGTTTCACTTTAACCAGATTGACATGGCTGGCAATCTTTATTACTGCAAGAGGATGCAACAATGAACTGTTAATCAGACTTGTTGTTTCTACAAATGCTCAAAATCAACAAAGGTATTTATTCGCAAAATGCTGGAGTAACTCAGCAGGTCAGGCAGCATCTTGGGAGAGAAGGAATGGGTGTCGTTTCAGGTCGAGACCCTTCAAGGGTCTCGACCCGAAACGTCACCCATTCCTTCTCTCCCGAGATGCTGCCTGACCTGCTGAGTTACTCCAGCATTTTGTGAATAAATACCTTCGATTTGTACCAGCATCTGCAGTTATCTTCTTATACTACTCAAAATCAACGACCCTGGCAAGAAATTGGTTTTCGTTTTAACTCTGACATTTGATATTTCACTGACTTTATCTGTTTGTTGGGTATTACTCTGATGGGTATATTCCGACACATCCAAGTGCAAATGTAATTGTGTGTGTCTGTACTTTGCATCTAACATATCTGTCGGTTGTACCTTTTAGTGTCACACAGATAAAGTGGCAATTGATTGTTTATTATTGAATATTTATTTAGATTAAGCCATGAATGGTTAGGATTTAGAATTCATTTTTAAATTCGTTAGCAGTATTCAAAACAGAACTGAATAAGTTCATGAAAAATATTTTGGAGATGATGAGGAAAGAGAGGGGACTAACTAAAAACATAGCACAAAAAGTAAGGAAATTTGTGTTTGGTAGATTATTTCTTTGTTGTAACAATGCTTCTTGGCAATAAATCTTATACCGTTGGAAAGCCTGTTTATTTCCCTTTTAAATGGTGCCACATTTGTAAGGAACATGCATTTGTGGGATGAGCAGCAGAGCTGAGTATGTGGGTTGCGCCCATGAAAAATCTGCCAAATCTTCTCTGCCAATGCCAAACAGCTTATTCTGCCATTGGCTCTTGTTCGGTGTTGTTTGGTGGATTGGATGATTGAAGTCTGAAGAAACAAGACATATTGGCAATTTAACAATTTATTCATTTAATAAACAGGAGCCTCAGTAGCGTGTGGAAGAACCATACACAGCCACAACAGCCTGGCACCTCCTCCTCATGCTGGTCACCAGCCTGGTCACACACTGTTGTGGGATGGCATCCCATTCTTCAACCAGCATTTGTCGCAAGTCAGCCAATGTGGTTGTGTTGGTCACTCTGGCACGAACAGCACGCCCAAGCTGATCCCACAAGTGTTCAATGGGGTTGAGGTCAGGACTGCTGGGCAGGCCATTCCATCCTCTCCACTCCCAAATTCTGGAGGTAGTCTCTGAGAAACCCTGCTCTGTGGGGGCGAGCATTGTCATCTTGGAGGATAGAGTTCGGTCCCAGACTGTGGAGATATGGGATTGCCACTGGTTGCAGAATCTCATCTCGATATCTCTCTGCATTGAGATTGCCTCCAATGATGACAAGCCTCGTTTTTCCAGTGAGGGAGAAGCCGCCCCACACCACCACACTGCCTCCACCAAAAGATGTTACTCTATCGGTGCAGCAATCAGCATAGCGTTCTCCGCGTCTTCTCCACACTTTGACCCTATGATCCAACTGCCGTAGGCAGAATCTGGACTCATCGCTGAACATAACGTTCCTCCACATGTTTAGGTTCCAGTGCACGTGTTGCCGACACCAGCGCAAACGGGCCTGACGGTGAAGGGCAGTCATGGCAGGCCTCCTGGCAGCCCTATGAGACCGGAGATCGGCTGCGTGCAGTCTGTTCCGAATTGTCTGGGCAGAGAGCCGTCGGCCATATCGTCCTGCAAACCTTGACTGCAAATCTGTAGAAAACAGCCTACGGTTCCTAAGTGCTGACAGGGTGAGGAAACGGTCTTCTTCGGGTGTCGCCTTCTTGGGACGCCCACTTCGCGGCCTGTCTCTGACATCCCCCGTTATATGGAACTTGGCCTTCACTTTGGAGATGGTACTAGGGCTCACTCCAAATAATGCCGCAACTTGGTTTTGCGGAACACCAGCTTGAAGTTGCCCTATCGCACGGGCCCTATCCAGATCAGTCAAACGTGGCATGCCGATTCTTGGAGCAGACACCTACTGACCACTGTAGCAGGGCCCATGCTCACAGATGCTGCCAATCAGGTGCCAATTAGGCACCTGATTGTCAGCACCTGGGGGTACCAGAAGCTCAAAACAAGAGTCAATAGCAACAGCAGAATAATCTGTTTGGCATTGGCAGAGAAGATTTGGCAAATTTTTCATGGGCGCAACCCACATACTCAGCTCTGCTGCTCATCCCACAAATGCATATTCCTTACAAATGTGGCACCATTTAAAAGGGAAATAAACAGGCTTTCCAACGGTATAAGATTTATTGCCAAGAAGCATTGTTACAACAAAGAAATAATCTACCAAACACAAATTTCCTTACTTTTTGTGCTATGTTTTTAGATTGCCCTTCAGCAAAGCGGGTGCAGTTTGAATGGACAAAATGACCCTTTCCTGCCCTGTGCAAAAAGCAAAAAGAATAAATACAGTGGAAGGAGTGAGTAGTAATAATAATAATAATGCATTACATTTATATAGCGCTTTTCATATACTCAAAGACGCTTTACAGGGATTTAGAGAACATAGGGAAGTGAATAAATAGATAAATAAGTAAACAAACAGAGAAAGGAGACAGAAGGTGAGGTGACCTTCAGTGGTTGAAGGCAGTACTGAACAGGTGAGACTTCAGTGATGTTTTGAATGTGGTGAGTGTGGAGGAGTCTCTGACGGTCTGGGGTAGTGAGTTCCATAGGGTGGGAGCAGCGATGGAGAAAGCCCTGTCCCCCCAGGATCTGAGTTTGGTCCGGATGTGGGGGGATAGGAGATTGGCAGCAGAGAGCGGAGGGTGCAGGTGGGAGTGTGCCTGTGGAGGAGGTCGGTCAGGTAGGATGGGGCCAGGTTATGGAGGGCTTTGTAGGTCATGAGGAGGATTTTGTACTGGATTCTCTGGGGGATCGGGAGCCAGTGAAGTTTGTAAAGGACGGGGGTGATATGGTCACGGATCGGGGTGTGGGTGAGTAGACGGGCAGCGGAGTTTTGAATGTATTGAAGTTTACTGATGATTTTTGAGGGTGCGCCATAGAGGAGGCTGTTGCAGTAGTCCAGACGGGAGGTGATGAAGGCGTGGATGAGGGTTTCTGCAGCTGTGGAGGAGAGGCATGGACGGAGACGGGCAATGTTTTTGAGGTGGAAGAAGACTGTCTTTGTGATGCGTTTGATGTGTTTGTCGAAGGAGAGGGTTTGATCAAAGATGATTCAAGTTGTACAGTTTCCTTCAAGCCGATGGAGAAAAATAACTTTAAAAAGCATTTTTCATGACTTCAGTACTATGCAGTTAATGCGTTTGTCTTGTTGAAGAAGGCTGAGGAACCATGGGCTTTTTTGCACTCATTTATTGAACTTTTTGTTCATTTTGTTATCTATGAATACTGTTTACAAACCTGTTATGCTGCAAGCTAGAATTTCAATAATTTGTTTTTGATGCTGTGATATCATGAGAGGTAGAGTCATAGAGGGGAGATACATTTCCTCCCGGTGGATGCAACAAGGACTACAAACCATCATGGCGGCCAGCAAAAGACTACAAAACCCATAGTCAGCAGGGCTGCTTATACTGATTGCTGCTGACACTGATTGCTGCCCAGCTGAACCAGATGAGCTGATTGCCTCAGTGAGAGAGCTAAAAGGGAAGGGAAGCAGTATATTTAAAAGGAGAGACAACGACTGGAGCAGAGAAGCAGTGTTTGAGTTATATTTTGTCAGAAGGCAGCTAGCTACAGTTTTGATTTAACTACCGGTTTTGTGTACCTGTCTGCAAACAATTAAGTTTACCTGTTTTTGGAAAAGACTAAATATATGGAATTTAAGTTTGAAAACAAGAACTTTTCTGTCTTCATTTCCGGCACCCACACCTCCCAACCTTCAAGAGAAAAGCTCCCGACCTCTCAAGACATCACAATACATATGACAATTAAAAACTTTTGACTCTTTCCCTCCCCACCCTCTTCCTTGCATATTCCTACATCTGGATCTACATTTCTCTCCTTTTCCTTCTTTATATGACACCTTTCTGCCTTCTTTTCACCTTTAGCCTTTGTCTCTCTATCCATCTGTTAATCATCCCCCCCCACCGTCTATCACTTGCCAGGCTTTGCACCACTCCCACCTCTCTTTTCCAGCTTTCCAACTGTATGTTTCAAGAGGGGTCCCGACCTGAAACGTCACCTGTCCATTTCTTACCCAGATGCTGTTTGACCCAATGAGTTCCTCCAGCACTTTGGTTTTGCTCAAAGTCTGAGCATCTGCAGTTTCTTGTTCTCCAAAAAACTGCTTGTGAAATTATGACAGAGAAAAAAGCCCATTATTTTTTGTGTCTTTGAGAGATAAACATAGAGCTTTTCATGCAACAATTCAACTGAACTTTCTGTTTAAGTACTGAGATTAAATATACAAATTACTGACGTAGTTCTTAGTTAATCAAAGACAGATAGTATTTTGGACACGCATAAGTTCATTCCTTACTTCAACTCTGAAAATAAATTATCACACTTCAAATTCAGCAATTGCCTTGAACACTTTAGGATGGCCTTCAGGGAAAAGGCAGGATAGAATAAGATTTTGATTTATTCATTTTTTGTCCAGATAAAAAATATCCTATAACTGGATATTTCCCAAAACATTTATGATCAGAGTATATCTGTGTTGCCTACGAATAGAACTTTGAAAACGTGTATGTGATGGCAGGTTAGGAGATTAACAATAAGCCTCCTGCATGTACTTGGCAAGTGTTGTCCATCATATCCTCCAGTCACTTTTGAAAAGCAGTGTGTTGTGAAACTGTCACATTCAGGATATTACAACACTATATTTAAAGAAATTAATTAGAAGCAAAAATCATGGCTATAAAACAACTACTTATGTAACAGTACAGCAATATTTAAACAACCTAATGAATAGCTGTTTTGAGTGAGAAGATTTAGAAGCTTTCTTCCTTAATCTAATAATTGTACTGATGAATCATTATCTGGCAAATTTCCACAAACATTCTTTTGGGAAAAAAAGTCCACAATTATAGAGATCAGGATGGGTGTTGCTCAATAATTATTAAACATGTTGTGATCATGCGTTTTTGTTTACAATTGGGTGTTTAATGTTACCATTCAAGTTTAGTCACATTTAAATTCCTTTGTATCCACTGCAAAGAAAATGCCTGAAGTTCAACAGAATGGTGTCATGATCAAGGATTTGTAAAATGCAAGAGCTCAGACGACTTTTTGAAATAGTTTTACATTAGTCCTGTTCTCTTGCTCTTTCCCTGCACTACTTCAGGTCATAACAGATTATTACACAAAACATAACTCTTTCTTTCCCAGTTATGAATCCATGTCCTCTTGTTACTGAGCCTACTGGACAGAAGAAGTTCATCTTTATTTACGCAATCATAAAATCCTTTATGATTTTGAACATTGCTTTCTCATGTCCTCTTGCACTTCACTGCTCTGAGGGGGAGAACATCCTGCCAGTCCAGTTAAGTGTCAGCAGAATGACCAGCACTTGTTGCCTGTTCCTAACTCGCCTTGTAAAAGCGAGGGTGAGCTATCTTCTAGAACAAATAAACTCTTACGCAGTGTACAGTGGAGAGAGACTTCCAGGATTTAGACCCAATGATGATGAATGAATGCTAATAAATTTCCATGTGAGGATATTGGATGAAATGAAAGGGCGATGGTGGTGGTTGAAATGGGGCTGCTGCCCTTATCCTTGGTGATGGAGTTGGCATGTTTGGGAGGTGCTGATGGAGGAGTCTGTATGAATAACTGAGGTGCATTTAGTAGATGGTACACATTGAAACTTTGCTGTGATACTGTTGGAGCGAATTAATGTTTGTGTTGGTGGGCGATGTGTTTATCCATTAGATTCCCCTGGTCTGGATGGTATTATCTTATTGAGTACTGTTGGAGTATTGGTATATATGTCAAGACAAATGGAGTACATTCCAAAACACTTCTAACAGGGCACTTAAATGTACATGGGTGGCACAGTTTTCAGGTGCTTACCTCGGGATATCTACCATCTGATCTGCTCAAGTAACCACTGCATTAATGTGGAGCGTCCAGTAGGTTTCTGACCAGGGTGGTAACTCACCTTCAGGATGTTGATGACAGTGGACTCAGCAAAGATAATGTTATTGAATGTCAAGCATAGTTGGTTGGGATCTTCAGCTGGGGTTGCCTATTGCTTGGCTCCAAAGTGGCAAAAATATTACTTGCCATGTATCAGCACATCTCTGACTCTTACCCAGGCTTTGCTGCATCCAAGCATGGACTGCTTCCTGGATGGGGAGTCCTGAATGGAATTTAACAATCTTCAGCAATCATCCCTACCTCTCAACTTTTTTGAGGAATGATCCTTTGATAAAGCTGCTGAAGGTTCCTCAGAAGGCTGTCCCAAGGATACCTTGGGACTGGGAATGTTATGGCCACCACCATCTTGCATTGTGCATACCTGAGGTTATAACACCAGGTATACATGTGAGCTGTTGGTGTTGGGCAAGATAATTTACCAACTATCTGGGCACTTGTACCATGGCAGCAATCATTCCTACAATTGACTGCTTCCCATCAGATCTTCTCTACATCTCGGAACATATTTTGTGAACTGGTGACTCTTGCAGGACTTTGCTTATCCAGGGACATTGTACCCTATGGATGAAGTCTGAGGAAGTGTCACATCACCTGTGCATTCCCTCCCCAGATGCTGCCTGACCCACTGAGTTCCTCCAACACTTTGTGTTTTGCTTATGATTCCAGAATCTGCAGTTTCTTGTGAACCCAATGGAAGAACAGTTCCACAGAAACCAGGATGTCGACCTCTTCAAACAATAATTGATCTCATGAACTCTACCTGTTGTTATTTCAAGTTGGCACTGGCTGTTTAATGTCAAATGACCTGACTACATTGCAGCAAGCACGACTCTCTCCATAACACGCTCTAGAACAGAAGTTTGCAGCAATCAGCATGAGAAAACCACCAGGTGGTGCCAGATACACACAGTAGATTGTTGCAGCTTGACGACCAAAGGCCAGGGGAACATTCATGAGAACACAAAGCAGCAAATGCTGGCTCCTCAGCCATTAAAGTCTGCTTCCAAGTTAAAGTCTCCTTCCAAGTCTGAAGAAGGGTCTCGACCCGAAACGACACTCATTCCTTCTCTCCCGAGATGCTGCCTGACCTGCTGAGTTACTCCAGCATTTTGTGAATAAATACCTTCCAAGTTAAGTGCTCGTCAGCATTGACGGAATGCAACCGATGCAATCTCTGTAATTCCAACGAAGTAACTGAAGCACTGGATGAATTTTAAAGGAAATTAGTTTAGTTTAGAGCTACAGCACAGAGGCAGGTCCCACCGAGTCCGCGCCAACCAGCGATCACCGTACACTAGCAGTATCCTACACACTAAGGACTATTTACAATTTTTAACAAAGACAATTAACCTACACACCTCTATGTCTTTGGAATGTGGAAGAAAACCAGAGCACCTGAGGAAAACCCACACTGTCAGAGGGAGAACGAACAAACTCTGTACGGACAGCACTGGTAGTCAGGATCTAACCCAGATCTCTGGCACTGTAAGGCAGCAACTCTACTAGTGCACCATTGTGCCCCCCCCTCCCCCGTATAGGGTGTCCTGTATAGTTTTCCTGTATTGAATTCCATTCCCTCAGTTTTTCTTTTTCTGTTGCAACTGTACGGCTATGCCACCTTCCACACCAGGTCTGATGTTCTGCCTTAAATTTTGCTCTACGTGACAATTCGCCCCACACAATAGATACCCCGTTTCATTTTGTGCACCTCTATTCTCACATTGATACCCCCTTCGTCAGCAAGACAAATCTACTTGAGTCAGGAAGATGAAGGAGCTGGTGATTGATTTCAGGAAACCGAATAGTCCGCACACCCTAGTCATGATCAATGGCGCTGAAGCAGAGATGGTTGTGAGCTTCAGGTTCCTGACATAAAACATTACCAACAATTTGTTCTGGACCAACGACTTTGAAACTACAGCCAAGAAATTACACCATGCTTCCATTTCTTCAGAAGACTGGAAATTCGATATGTCTCCAATGATTCGTACCAATTTCTTCAGAAACAACATAGAAAGCATCCTAAGAGGTGCATTGCAACTTGGTTTGGCAACTGCTCTTCCCAAGAACATTGCAGAGTTGTGGACGCATCCCAATCCAATCGGGAAAGCAGCCAACATAATCAAAGATCATAAGGTGATCAGGAGGGACATTGGTGAGAGTGCAGAAGTGGTTCTATTGCAGGATTTGGAAGGAGCATAGACAGAACCATTGCGTTTAAATGCACAACTTAATGATAGGGGTCCCGGTCCCGGGGGATGCTGTGAAGAGCTGACTGTTCAAGGGGTGACCAAGGAAAGTTGATCCCAAGACAACATAATTCGTTTTTCCTGGAATGCTTCAAAATGAGTGCACTCAGATGATGATATCATCGCAGCTGACCCTCAGATCAAAATTCTGGAACACATACTGACATCCCATCTGGAAATATTCAGTCAAGTTTCCAGAGAGTTGTTACTGGCTGGTCTTTGCTATAATTCATGAGTTAAAATCTGAAAACACAGTGTTAGGGATTGAAGTTCTCTGCATTTCCCCAGAAACTGTCTACTTTATCTATGCCCCTCATCATTTTATATATTTCTATTAGGTCTCCCTTCAACCTATGGTATTCTAGAGAAAACATCCCAAGGTTGTTCACCATTTCCTCAATGTTAGACACAAAATGCTAGAGTAACTTAGCAGGTCAGGCAGCATCTCTGGAGAAAAAGAATAGGTGATGTTTCAGGTTGGATCCCTTATTCAGATGTTCTGACCTGAAACATTTATTCTTTATCTCCAGAGATGCTGCTTGACCTGCTGAGTTACTCCAGCATTTTGTTTCTATATTCTATTTCAACTAGCATCTGCAGTTCTTTCCTGCATATTTCCTCAATGTTTCTGTCTAAAAAAGCATGGAAGCCATTTTGTCTGTAAGGAAGTCCGCACACACTCTTAATTGGGCAGCAATTTGATTATCTGTTTTAGTTAGGTTGTTTGGTGGATAAATATTGAACAATTTTCCATATGGTGCCTGAGGACCCTTTACATCCATTGGGGAGAGTAATCTGTTTAGGTTTAATGTCTCATTTGACCAAGGACAGACCAGCAATTCAGCACTTTCCATATAATGTCAGTCTAGTTTTACTTTAGGTTAGATACAGCGCAGAAACAGGCCCTTCAACCGACCGAGTCTGTGTCATCCAGCGATTCCTGCATACTAACACCACCCTACATACACTAGGGACAATTTACAATTTTAGCAAGGCAAGTAGCTTAAAAATCTGTCTGTCTTTGCAATGTGGGAGGAAACCGGAGGTCCCAGAGAAAACCCACGCACGTCACAGGGAGAACATGCAAACTCCATATAGCCAGCACCTGTAGTCAGGATTGAGCCTGGATGTCTGGTGCTGAAAGGCAGCAACTCTACCGCTGTACTGCCGTGTTACCCTGAAATTGGTTCTGTACTAGACAGTCTGAAGTTGGTTCTGAACCCACAACATTCTGACTCAGAGGAAGGAGTCCTAAAGAGAGCTGCAGTCAAGTAGACACAAATGACTGATGACAGGAATAAAGTGGGGTTATCAGGGTGTGAGCGGCTTGACCTTTTGGGCTGATCTGAGCTGTACCTTTTTATCATGTATAAATCCTATATAAAGCATTGCATTCAAGCATTGGTCTTATGGCTAAATATGAGGCCCAACATAGACACTAAACCACACTTAATGAAAGAGTCAAAGCATATTGAGTGCTCTCTGCAGTCCTGAGTTAATGTTTATCCTTGAACCAGCAACACTAACATGCACATGTGGGACTTTGCTGTGTTTTGCTTTGCTTTGCTGTGTACCTGTGAACTTTCGTTAGACACCACAAAACTTCTGGAGTTGCCAAAATCCTCAACTCAGACAATGTTGCCTTGATGCCCGAGAGAAATTCAGAGAGTTGAATAAATAATGCGGTAAGACGGGATCCTGAGCAAAATCAGAAGTGTTAAGGCAGCTCTGCATGTGACAGATAGGGCAGTAATGTACTTATCTGATTGTTTACAAACTGTACTATTGAAATAAATCTGGTGCAAAGAGAAATGCTGACCCACATATTCACAAGATCCAGGTTTTAATGCTTGACTTGAGAAAACGCCATTGGCTTGAGACAGACAGTAAATATGTGGCCACTGGATTGATTTACCAAGCCATTTAAAAAAATTGTATTGATGTTGGTTAATTAGACATCTACGAGGATTAAAAATCAGACAAAAATCTACAATATTTCCTGTGAAGCAGATCCACTGGGGTTTGTGTCTGATAACTGTCAGTGCAAGGATCCCGAGAAAGTAACTTAATCACCTAAATGCCAAGCACTTTGTGACTAATTACCCAACATGGCAATAATCATTAATCTTTTGATGGTTTGTAGTCATCCTGAAAGTCACTAGTTGGGTGCACAGAAGGTAAAGTCGCACCCATGACTGTCTGTGACAGCATCACTCTTACATTGCACAAGCTTACAGAAATGATGGGCACTCAAGGCCCACAAAGTCTAAGCCAAATTTGATGCTAAGCTCATCTTCTCTGCTTGCACATGATCCCTATCTCTCCTTGCGCTGCATATCCACATGTCCATCTTTAAGTCTTTTAGCCTCCACTATCGTATATGCTTCCACCACCATTCCTGACAGCTTGTTCCAGGCACCCACCACTTGATGTGTAAAAAAATATATATTCTGTGGGGTCATAATTTCAGAAGCTACACTGCTGTTATTGAACTTATGTTTTGATGTTTATACGGAGTTTGATGTTTATGTTTTGACATCACCTCTGTGTAGGAAGGAACTGCAGATGCTGGTTTAAACCGAAGATAGACACAAAAAGCTGGAGTAACTCAGCGGGACAGGCAGCATCTCTGGAGAGCAGGAATGAATCTTGACATCTTTGTTCTGCTCAACTGGAAATCGCTCTGGAAATCAATGGGCAACTTGGGATAAATTATTTTGAAAATGGATACATGAGCAGGCTCTTTACTTCTCAACCAACGACTGGGTATCTGGAGAGCAGGTCAGAGCAGACATTCATTTACATGTAAAGAAGACCATAATCTTGAACAGATATTTATTTCATTGTTGAATTTCAGTTGGCTCCATGAATGTCTACCCCAGCAGATGCTCCTTCTAATATTTGGGTCATAAGAGATTTAGATGAGGTTCTGTGCTGTGCAGTTTCCAGAGGTTGGAGTTTCCAGCACACACTGCCCAAGGCTCAGGAAGGTAGGCAGCTGAAGGGTGGGGGGGTGGGTCGGGCCTGATGGATTGGAGTGATTGGTTCGTCAGCATGGCCTGTGGACTAGGAATGCTTTTCCTTGCCCTCTCCAACAGCCATTTCTAGTGATCCAATCTCTTCGTGTGTTCACCTGCACTCCAATATTTCTCCATGATATTAGGAATCCCGCCAAGCAAAATCCTCCATACAGAATCAATCCCACTGTGATCCAATCCCTGCCAAACGTCTCAGCTCCTGGGATCTCTCTACCTCACTCTGAGCACCTCTTTAGTCTTTCTTTTAATTATGTGAATTATTTCAATGTGGGTTTATTTTGCAGTGTGACCCATGTAATACAGTTACATGAATGAAAATGGATCTATTGTTAAAGATGAAGGTATAAGCCAATAATTATTGTACATCATTAATCAGTAGAGTCATACAGTGTGGAAACAGGCCCTTGGGCCACATCGACCAACATGTCCCATCTACACTTGTCCTATCTGCCCGCATTTGGCCCATATCCCTCTAAACCTGTCCTATCCGTGTACCTGTCTACATGTTTCTTAAACGTTGCAATAGTACCTGCCTCAACTACCTCATTCTATACACCCACCACCCTTTGTGTAAAGAAGTTGCCCCTCAAGTTCCTATTAGTGTATTACATTCTGTACAGAAATCACACATGATATTTTTCAGCAGCATATGGTCTGTAGTTTGGGAATAAATCCAAGTCTTGAGTTTTAAAGTCTAATCTGGAAGCAGAGTTCTCGGAACAATACACAACATGGTAGCACAGTCAAGTTTGTAAAATTCCATGCTGTGATGAACTGGAGGCCAATGACATTCTAGGGCTTTCAGAAACATGAAAAGGTAAACTAACTTCTAATGATTTTTTTTTAAAGATGCGAGTGAGGGAAAGATTGTTGCCTCTTTCCAAAAGCTGGGAAATAAGTAAGAGCCCTGACTTCAAGAAAATAAATCAGTGTTTATATCCAGCTGAAAGTGATGCTCCCAATCCAACGGTGTGAGTGGTCCAAAACCTGTGGGAGGAACCACCTGAGCCTTAAGATGTTTGGAAATACAATTGGCAATTCCTGCATCTGCATAAAAAGACAGGTATGCGGCAAGCTCAACAGCTAGCGTGAAGATATGTAATTGAAAATTAAAACCCATGCAGAGGAAATGCAAAAGGAAAGCTAAAAAAAAATGGAAAAGAAGCTAACCCTGAACATTCACGCATGAGTGATAACAGCATTTGAAGACATGCTAGACAACAAAAACGCTTCATCAAAAAGAGAGGCAGGAGTTGGCCATTCAGTCCCTCACGCCTTAGACAATAGACAATAGGTGCAGGAGGAGGCCATTCGGCCCTTCGAGCCAGCACCGCCATTCAATGTGATCATGGCTGATCATTCTCAATCAGTACCCCGTTCCTGCTTTCTCCCCATACCCCCTGACTCCGCTATCCTTAAGAGCTCTATCCAGCTCTCTGCTTTCAATAAGATCATGGCTGACCTTTTACCTCAACACTTTCATGCATTATTCCCTATGCCTTGATTCTCTTGAGATGTAAAAACCCATATGTATCTCTGTTTTTTAAAAAAATGTACTTAATGTTTGAGCCTCCATAGCCCTGTTGGAAAAGGCATTCCAAAGGTTCACTCTAGTCTAGATGAAGAATCTTTTTGTTATACAGCAAACCTGAGAGAAGTAAGGAAAGCTGATGCCAGGCACCAACCCACGAAACAAGTTTTAACAAGCAAAACAGCAGAAACTTCCCATCGTGTTAGGCAATTGTTTTTGCAGGGCATTAGCAAAACAAATAATGCCTGTGACAGCTTTGACAGCCATTAAAACTGGGCGTGGTGCTTGACCTGCTGTCAATGCTGTCCTAACTGTGCAGACTTCAATGCCCAAGTTACCTGTACAACACTGGCAAGCAATGGGCTTTTCACCAAAAGCATTCTGGCAGTAATCAAAATATAAAGAATTTTAAAGACTGATGTGAAATTTCGCAAAACTATCTCAATAGAAGAAAGGGTCTTGATTAGGAAGGGTGTCAGGGGTTATGTGGAAAGAGCAGGAGAATAGTTTGAGAGGGAAAGATAGATCAGCCATGATTGAATGGCCGAGTAGACTTGATGGGCTGAATGGCTTAATTCTGCTCCGATAACTCATGAACATATGAAAAATGATCTCTGACCACTACAGAAAATCTACAAGCTACACCCAATACAAAGCATCAACAAGACTGTAAAGGTTATTCCTGAGGCTTAAGAGTTGGGACTTAACTCTGAAATACAGACACAAGAAATGATCTGATCAAGGGCACCATCACATCGATCAGAAACAGTGGAAGCACTGGATAGGAGATGGGTGGGAGGATTCACAAAATGCTGGAGTAACTCAGCAGGTCAGGCAGCATCTTGGGAGAGAAGGAATGGGTGACGTTTCGGGTCGAGACCCTTCTTCAGACTGATGTCGGGGGTGGGACAAAGGAAGGATATAGGTGGAGACAGGAAGATAGAGGGAGATCTGGGAAGGAGGAGGGGAAGGGAGGGACAGAGGAGCTATCTGAAGTTGGAGAAGTCAACGTTCATACCACCGGGCCGCAAACTGCCCATGCGAAATATGAGGTGCTGCTCCTCCAATTTCCGGCGGGCCTCACTATGGCACTGGAGGAGGCCCATGACAGAGAGGTCAGACTGGGAATGGGAGGGGGAGTTGAAGTGCTGGGCCACCGGGAGATCAGTGGCGTTAATGCGGACCGAGCGCAGGTGTTCAGCGAAGCGATCGCCGAGCCTGCGCTTGGTTTCGCCGATATAGATGAGTTGACATCTAGAGCAGCGGATGCAATAGATGAGGTTGGAGGAGGTGCAGGTGAACCTCTGTCTCACCTGGAAAGAATGTTTGGGTCCTTTGATGGAGTTGAGGGGGGAGGTAAAGGGACAGGTGTTGCATCTCGTGCGGTTGCAAGGGAAAGTGCCCGGGGTTAGGGTGGTTTGGGTAGGAAGGGACGAGTGGACCAGGGAGTTGCGGAGGGAACGGTCTCTGCGGAATGCAGAGAGGGGAGGGGATGGGAAGATATGGCCAGTGGTGGGGTCCTGTTGTAGGTGACGGAAATGTTGGTGGATGATATGTTGGATCCGCTGGCTGGTGGGGTGGAAGGTGAGAACGAGGGGGATCCTGTCCTTGTTGCGAGTGGGGGGATGGGGAGCAAGAGCGGAGCTGCGGGATGTAGAAGAGACTCTAGTGAGAGCCTCATCTATAATGGAGGAGGGGAAGCCCCGTTTTCTGAAAAACGAGGACATCTCGGAAGCCCTAGTCTGAAACACCTCATCCCGGGCACAGATGCGGCGTAGACGGAGGAATTGGGAGTAGGGGATAGACTTTTTGCAGGGGACCGGGTGGGAAGAAGTGTAGTCCAGATAGCTGTGCGAGTCGGTGGGCTTGTAATAAATGTCCGTCACTAATTTTTCTCCTGTGATGGAGATGGTGAGGTCCAGAAACGGGAGGGAGATGTCAGAGATAGTCCAGGTGGGAGGATTCACTGGCTAGTTAATGTGTCACCAACAAAGCTCTGTAAGATTTTACAAGACACTGGCAAATACAATGGGTTTTGGATATTCTCTCAGTGTGACTTGGATTCGACCCAAAATGATGGAAAATAAACTGCCAGCAATAAGATGTTCAACTGGTAATCACAGAGTTTGGTGCTGGGGATGTGAACAGTGTGGTCTGTAACCAGTTGCTCAGTGCTGGGGAGGTGGCCAGGAAGAGGGAACACCTGTTGACTCGCAGCCATCCAGTTGATTCGGACAATTTAGCAGAGATAGCTTTGGTGGTAACTTCCCTGTGATTTGAGGTGGAAGCAGATAGGAGGGCAGTGATCACTGCATCCTGGTAGACCAAGAGCTCCTGAACTTCAAACCTTTCTCATTTTACCAAAGCCTTTGCTAGCACGTTAAAGATGATGCTGTACGTTATCATTGTTTGCCTTCACTTAGTGGTGGTTTCCTAAATTTGGGAAGTGGTTCACAGGCTCCAGGGTGTCTCAGCGAACCTTTATTATTTAAGACAATGCTGTGCAGTGGGAGCTTTTTACTTTAGTTTAGAGATACAGCGCGGAAACATGCCCCTTGACCCACCGAGTCCACACCGGCCAGCGAACCCATCCTACACACATTAGGAACAATTACAATTATACCAAGCCACTTAACCTACAAACCTGTATGTCTTTGGGGTGTGGGAGAAAATCCATGCAGGTCACGGGGAGATCACGGGGAGCTGTTTGGTAGAGGGCCTTTGTCTTGTAGATGTTGAGTGGAAGGCCCATCCTCGGTATAATCTGTTAATTATTTGCACACTTTATCTCTTGGCAGCACACATGGCCTTTTGTCTAAACATGATATAAGCCAGATAAGATCTGGGTCTCAAGCTCTGGAAGCATGGGTGAGTTTTCTCTGGATGTTCTGATTTGTTCCCGCATCCCAAAGACGTGTAGGCTTGTATGATAAATGGCCTCTGTACGTTGCCCCCCAGTGTGTAGAGCATAGAACTAGTGTATGGGTGATCGATGGTCGGTGTGGACTCGATGCGCCAACGGGCCTGTTTCCACACTGTATCTCCAAGCTAAGCCAGGCACAACACCGAGTGATGTTGAATGTTTATGATTGTCAAAGGTTTTCATGGACATTCATAGCATTGACAGCTTTAACAGTAAAAGGACCTTAGGGTTGGATTTACCAGCGTCAGAGTCTATCATCATCACTGAGCACACGAACTGGGAGATGTTTTGCAGTGGCTTGGGCTGTGGTAGTGAACTGGGAATGTGTTTCCTGGTGAAAGACCACACTGGAAGAAGCACGAATTTGAAAATCTGCCCCAATAATTGGGACATGGCAGAAATTATATAAATTCAGTTTGTATTCACAGTATTGAGTCACATTTCCCAAACAAAGCGGAATCTATCATTTACAAAGTTTTGATAGTTTCAGATTTGCTATACCATGAGGACTGCTAGCATCTATTCCTTAAAACAATGATCACCCTGAGAATGAGAAGTTGGAAACCTGCTGTAGAACTTTGACGCTTTGCTTTCTGTTTTGTGGTCTATGATACGATCTAAACCTTGCTGTTTAACCACCAACTATAGTATTCACACAAACAACTTATGATTTTTATGATGTGTTCTCTGCTGGAGACAATGAGTCATCCTCTGTTCAGTTTCCATTGACACCTGTCACACTCTTGTCTCGAAAAGTATCCTAAATTATGGCTTTAGAAACATGGTGCATGGTGGCCAACAGAATGACCCTGACAGGCTGGCTTCACTGCGTAATGTGCCTCTTACCCTCCCAGCTCCCCATCTCCTCTCCCTCCTATCTGGTCACAGCCTAAAAGTCGCACTTTTTCACCACGCTGGGCGGCACAGTGGCGCTGTCATTCAGTGCCAGGGACCCGGGTGCTTGTCTGTACGGAGTTTTAGGTTCTCTGTGACCTGCATGGGTTTTCTCCGGGAGCACCGGTTTCCTCCAATATTCTAATGACGTACAGGTTTGTAGGTTAATTGGCTATGGTAAAATTGTAAATTGTCTCGTGTGTGTAGGATAGTGTTGGTGTACGGGATCCCTGGTCGGTGGGCCAAAGGGCCTGTTTCCACACTATCTCTAATCTAAACTAAAAAAACCTTATTTCATCAGACTTAGAATACAGCAATAATCAGATAATTCAGCATGCTTGGTTCTTTGGTAATGCTGGACTGGTAGGTTTACTGGACTGTGTAGGAAGGAACTGCAGGTGCTGGTTTAAACCGAAGATTAATACAAAACGCTGGAGTAACTCAGCGGGACAGGCAGCATCTCAGAAGAGAAGAAGTGGGTGACATTTCAGGTCGGGTCTGAAGAAGATTCTCAACCCAAAACGTCACCCATTCATTCTCTCCAGTTTGACTGGACTGTTGGATTTTATTCTGATTAATATTACAATATACATTTTTGTAGATGTTACACAGTACAGATAGCCCCTGAATTACATTAGGACTATGTCATGTGAACTGTCTATAAGCCAATTTCTATGTTAATTCAGAAACATCTGTTTTTCTATAATAACCCATATTGCATTTTCATACACCTGCTATAATTTCATGTCATTGGATATTTGCCCTAACATTACCTTTAATTAAACCAATGGAATATATGCTGCATCCTGTCATCAACAAATGTATTAAGCATTTTATTATCATTATTACAAGCTTGAAAATGCTTTACAAATGTATGGGAGAATTTCTGTAAGTTGGGTCATTTGTAATCCAGGGCATGCAGCATAATGAACTTTCATGTGAACCCAGGAAGTTTAAATGGATCATGGAAACAAGACTCCAGTGAGTTTCAACAAAAAGTAGAATACAGAAACATGTAGGTTTCAAGATAGCATGAAACCAGGACTCTATGGGTTTAGAGGAACAGAAACAAAACCAGATGAGTGTAAAGGAGGCACAGGAACCAGTGCCCCGCTGAGTGAAATAGGACAAAGGAAGGGAGCGGAGGTATATTAAATGGAGCATAGTAATCCAGGGCCCTTGATTATCCAAGCCCAAGGTCATTTGATTTCTCTGTCTGTGATATTGGCTCATCCTTGTTTGATTTAACTTTTCTTTTTATTTATCTTTTTTGCCTCAGAGAGTGGAGAACATGTCTGGCCTGAACAGCCAGGCTTATTTTCCTGCTCTACATTTTGCAACTCCTACATTCTCTCGTCTATTGAATGTAGACACAAGGAACTGCAGATGCTGGTTTACCAAAGAAGACACAAAGTGCTGGGGTAACTCAGCGGGTCAGGCAGCATCTCAGGACAACAAGCACAGATGACGTTTGTCAGTCAGTCCAATGTTTTGACATTTAGAAGAAGGGTCCTGACCCGAAACATCGTCTGTCCATGTTCTCCAGAGATGCTGCCTGACCCACTGAGTTATTCCAGCACTTTGTCTTTTTAATATTGTTTTGTTTGTGTTCTCTCTTTCTCGCTGATCCTATTATCTCACTGGCCAGATAAGCTGGGTTATTGGAGACATTCCCCTCCCCCACCCTCCCTGGATCTTAACAAGCTTCTCTTGACAACTTCCCAGATTTAATAATGGTCCTTTAACCTGAAACATCAACCCTGTATACCTTTCATGGTTGTCGCCTGAATATTTCCAGCATTTTCTCTTTTTTTATTTGATTTCCAACATCAGTAGTGTTTTTGATTTTTCAACCTCAGGGCTTGTAGTATTGAGAGGAGCATAGAAAGCAGCACCCAGTGAAGCAGACACTGAACCATTAGGAATTCTGAATAATTGGATGGTGTATCATCAGTTTTTCTGTTTGTTGCTTCTCACACCGGCCACATTTTGTTACGATCGCTTTGTCTCAGAATCCAGCTGTTGACCAGTTTCGACAGATGTGCCCCAGCCATACCAGCTGTCAAAACTGTTAAAGACTATTGGTGTCTCTGGCATTCACAAACATGCAAAATCACTAAAGCAAGTTAAAGTTAATATCTTTTTAAAAAAGCTAAACATTTTAATTTTAAAAGTTTAAAATAGCAAAAGCAAAGTAGAATATTTAAATATATTGAGGCAAACAAACAAATACATATAAATTCAATTGAAAACAATGTACATTTCCTGAAATGTATGAATGTCGTGGAATCCAAACTTTTAGTGTAGTTTAGAGATACAGCGTGGAAACAGGCCCTTCGGCCCACCAAGTCCGCGCCGACCAACAATCACATACACTAGCTCTGTAAATTGTCCCTACTCACAGTAGGGACAATTTACAGAGACCAATTAACCTACAAACCAGTAGTGTTTGGAATGTGGGAGGAAACTGAAGCACCTGGAGAAAACCCATGTGGTCGCAGGGAGAACATGCAAACTCTACAGATAGCACCTGTAATCTGGATCGAACCCAGGTCTCTGGTGCTGTAAGGCAGCAATTCTACCGCTGCGCTGCTGGTGCAGGTTCAAAAGCAGATTTCCTGTCATATGTGTTGGGAAGTTACAAGCCCCTCACCAGTGAACCACATCAGACCCTGGTTGGGATGATAGAGATAAGAGTTTACATAGGAAAGAATGTACTTACCAAAGAGAAAGCACAAGGAATATTCACAAGACTGGTTGGCCGTTTGAGTAGACCGGACCATTATTCTCCAGAGTTCAGAAGAATGAGGGGGAATCTCATTGAAATGTACAAAATTCACACTCTGCTTGACAGGGTGGATCCAGGAAGGATTTTTTTCTCTGGCTGACTGTTGAGAACCAAAGGCCACCGTCTCAGAATAATGGTTAGGTTGTTTAGGACTGAGATGAGGAGAAATTCCTACTCACAGAAGATGGTGAACATTTGCAACCCTCTTCCCAGAAGGTACAGAAGCCTGAGGTCCCACACCACCAGGTTCAGGAACAGCTACTTTCCTACAACCATCAGGTTCTTGAACCAACCGACACAACATAATCCTACCTCAGCAGTAGAATACCAGTCTACCACATGCACTTTGGTTTAGAATTTTTTTTCAATTTGTTCTGCACTAATGTCTTGTTTTTTTTGCAATTTCTCTTTTTGTCTTGCAGAATTAATGTATAATTTATGTTTTTGTGTATTTGTCAGAGTCTATGGTGGTGCTACAAGAGAGATTTTCAATGGACTTGTACCTCACTGTACTTGTGTATGGGTCAATAACTTTGACTTAATTCAATGACTAGATAATGGAAGCTCAGTCATTGAGTTCATTCTTCAAAGAAACAGCATGGAAAAAGGCCCTTCGGCCCACCGAATCCACACTGACCAGATTTCTCCCCCTACACTAACACAATCCTGCACTCCAGGGACAATTTTTACTGACGCCAATTCGCCTACAAACCTGTACATCTATGGAGTGTGGGAGGAAACCAGAACACCCTGCAAAAACACACATGGTCACAGGGAGAACATACAAACTCCGAAAAGACAGCACCCAAAATCAGGATCAACTCTCGATCTTTGGCACTGTGAGGCAGCAACTCTACTGCTGTGTTACAGTGCTGGCCTAAACAGAGATTGGTAGACTTTGGGATATTAGGGAAATCAAAGGGATAGTGTATGCATCAAATGGGCTCCAGGACTTCCATGCAAGTTGCATGTATGATATGAATTAATTCTTAGGTTCTCTGTAAATTCAAGACCACTGCATTTGCTTGAGTGACCTTCAGAGGTATTTCTGATTTTTGGTCTTTCTAAACAGCAATTTAAAAAGTTTAATTGGCTAATGTGAACCGTACATTAGCTGACACACTGTACCAGCAGGGGTCACTATTAACTTAACCCATCAATTCCACAGAAACAGAGACAATTAGATGATGATGGGGAGCAGGTTCTGAAGAAGGATCTCGACCCGAAACATCACCCATTCCTTCCCTCCAGAGATGCTGCCCGTCCTGCTGAGTTATCCCAGCTTTTTTTTGTTGGATGTTATGCAACACAAGGGGTGATAAATCCCCAGGGCCAGATGAGATCTATACCAGGTTGCCATGGGAAGCAAGGGAAGAGATAGTTGGGGTTCCGATATACATTCTTGCATCTCAAGAGTAGAGGGTAGCATTGCTCAGATGCTTTTCGATGGGTAGTGTGCGGCCGGTGATGTACCACAGGGATCAATGCTGAGACCATGTTTATGATATATATTATGGACTTGAGCGTGAAAATAGGAGATATAATTACAAAATTTGCGGATCAAACTAAAGTTGTTGGTGGTGTGGGCATTGAAGGTTGTCCAAGGCCACAACTGGATACAAATCAAATGGGCCCTTCGCTTTGAAGTTCCCGGTCCTTTGATTTATGAGGTGTGTAGTGCATAACATCTGGATTCGAGTGTATCAGCAACAAGGAGAGGTGGACCAACTTTGATTTTTTTTTACTCAGGAACATCAGAGGCAAAGGGGAGGACATGATAGAAGTATAGCAAATCATGAGAGGCAAAGATAGAGTAGACAGTCACAACCTTTTTCCCTGGGTAAAAATGTCAAAGACAAGAGGGCACAGGTTCAAGGCCAGAGGGAGAAAATGTAAACGAGATGTACGGGGGAAGTTTTTTACACCGAGAATGGTGGGTGCCAGTAATGCACTGCCATGAAGGTGGAAGGCGCTGCAATAGTGGCATTTCATCGCCTTTTAGATAGGCACATGGATATGCAGGGAATGGGGGATATGGATCACGTTTAGGCAGAGTAGATTAATTTAACTTGGCATCATGTTTGGCACAGATATTGTTGGGTTGAAGGGCCTGTTCTTATGCTGTGCAGTTAGTTGAATGGTCTTAGTTCATATAATTTCATTCTGTGCTGTAACGCAAAATTGATCTGCTTAGGGCGGCACAGTGGCTCAGTGATAGTATTGCTGCCTTACAGCACCAGAGACCCGGGTTCGATCCTGACTACGGGTGCTTGTCTTAACAAAATTTGTACGTTCTCCCCGTGACCTGCGTGGATCTTCAGTTTCCTTCGACACTATAAAGACTTACAGGTTTGGAGGTTAATTAGCTTGGTATAAATGAAAATTGTCGCTAGTGTGTAAGATAGCATTAATATGCTGAGATCGCTGGCCAGTGCAACTCGGTGGGCCGAAGGGCCTGTTTCCTTGCTGTATCTCAAAACTAAACTAAACTAAACCAAGCAGGTTGGTCATGTGAGAAGTGTTGACGAAAAATGGGAAATCTTGTGCCATCCCCAGGCGAACCTACCAGTCCCCTCCTCTTCATGCCCCTGGATTTGAGAATCAACTTCCCACTCTGGAAAGATTTCCCAGTGTGGTGCGTGGACCTCACACTGCCAGTTACCAGGATATCATTATGCAAAAATATTTATTTGGTTGCTGTGTGTCTCTCCACATCCTCTGAGGTGTATGGTGGTTGATGCAATGGCAGAGTGACTTTGTGCAAGAAGGCTGCGTGCTAAGAGAGAGAAATTTGACTGATTATAGAGGAGTATAAAGACAGTTCTGGGTCCGTCCTTTGAATCATCATCCTGTCCACAATCTTCCAAAGGTAGATAACAGAATATCAAAACGTGGATTCCTTCGGCACAGTGGCGCAGCGGTAGAGTTGCTGCCTTGCAGCGCAAGGGACCCGGGTTCGATCCTAACTACAGGTGCTGAATGAACATTCTCCCTGTGACCATATGGGTTTCCTCCGGGTGTTCCAGTTTACTCCCACACTCCAAAGACATACAGGTTTGTAGATTAACTGGCATCTGTAAATTATCCCTAGTGCAGAGGATAGAAGTAGTGTATGGGTGATTGCTGGTTGGTGCAGAGTTGGTGGGTCGAAGGGCCTGTTTCCATGCTGTATCTTTAAACAAAAAACTAAAAAACTAACATTAACAGTTAAACCCTATCAGTGAAATATTTTAATAGCGATCGGCTGTGAAATAAAATATTACATCCGGAATCTTAATTGCTTGCCTCTGGCTGTAAGCTCATGCAATGCTCCCATGTAAAAAAAACCAATATTTTATTTACTGCGAACAAAACAGTTGCATCATATCTATGCTGATGCAACAAGCCGGAAAAAAACTCTCCAATTGCAGACTGCCAGCATGTAGCCACAGAAGTCAGGAATAGGCCTCACTCACTGTGGGACCCTCAGCCCAGCGCTCTAGAACTTGGGATGTATCGGTTTGTTTGTTTTAGCTGGTGCGGAGTGCGGTCACAGTTGTCCACCATTACTCCCATCCCTGGAATGTCTCTGCTTCAGGATATCTCTGCTGTTTTCCTCCACTCTCTCTCCACCTTTGCAGCATGCCAAGGTTCAAACAGTGGATTCCAATGCCTTGGGTGCCAAGTGTGACTCAATGACAACAGTTGCAGACCTAAGTCACAGTCATATAGCAGGGAAAAGGGCCCTGCAGCCCAACTTGCCTATGCTGACTCACATGGCCCATCTACACTTGTCCCATCCTCTGTGTTTGGTCCATATCCCTCTAAATTCTTGGTGAATCATTTAAAAAGTTTATTTTAGAGCAACATTCCAGTTAGGTTGGGCTGATTCCTCCATCCTGGTAACACTCTCCATCCCATTTCTGCTACATCTCTTAAAACGTTCCACTTTTTGTGTGTTCCAATTTCAACATGCATCACATTGCAATGGTCCAAAGAAACCAGAATTAAATTGGAAATATGAATGCCTGTGCAGTTTAAGCCATCTCTTAATTTGAACTGCTGCTCTATCACCATTAAATGTCAGTACAAGTTTCCTATCCAAAACTGCATATAAAAACCAGTTTTGGCTTAATGTTCACAAGAGTTCTATCAATTTTCTCCAGAGATGCTGCCTGACCCACTGAGTTACTCCAGCACTTTGTGTCTCTTTATAAACAAACATCTGCAGTTTCTTGTGTCTTCATAAGATGTTTTGATGAACAATTCTGGTGGAAGAAAAGATTGTGGTATTTAAGAGGCTTTTAGATAGGCACATGAACACACAAGGAATGGAGAGATGTGGGTAATTTGCAGGCAGAAGAGATTAGTTTAACCTGACATGTTCAGCATGGACATTGTGGGCCGAAGGGCCTGTCCCTGAGCAGTAATGTTCTATGTTCCTCGGTCATCACTGGTTGCTGTTTACTGTGACCAGGTTGAGCTGTGATGTTGCTATTCTACAGCAGGGATTGTGATGAATCCTCTGTTAGCTTAACATTAGCATCATTCTCCCAAACTTCTTCAATTGTCTTCCTGACATGAAGCCTATTCCCTGGGTTATGTAACATTTTCCTCAGTCGTTATCCCATAGGATCTTCAGTAGAGCAACTGTTTGATGCCAATAGCTTTCTGGCAACTTTCCTGATGGTTGGATTCTTACCTCATCACCTGGTTTAAGGGGGGAACATTTCCTTAATTGTCCTATTGAAATAGGAGGCTTATTCTGTGTTCTATCTCTTCCACTCCCTGCTACTTTCAGTCGAAGTTTCGGGCTTCAGTGCCTTGCAGCTGTTGGCAGCTTTGCTCTGGATTGTTCATTCCTCTGTCTCTGGGCTGGGCTGGAAGTAAAGCCCAGCCTTTGCATATTTTCACGTGGGAAGGCATCTGTGAATACGTCTCCTGCCTTTCTTGGGAGCAACTTGTCTGGTTTTGCAGCATTCTATGCTGCTCCATTTAAATGTGGATATGATAATGAATTATAAGGGAATTCCCACTAAGCTGCAAATTTTGGAAACTGCTGCGGGTTTTAGGTAAACAGAACCTTTTTCCCACGGTTGAAATTGCAAACACTCTTTTATTTTATTTTATTTTTAAATTAATTATTTAAATTTTAACAAAACAAATACATGTATGAACTCATAGTACGCGATGGTACCTACATTATAAATTTGCAAACACTCTTAAGGTCAGAGGGGGATAGTTTAAAGGAGATGTGCAGGATAAATGTTTTGACACAGCGAGTAATGGATGCCTGGAACGCATTACCACGGGTGGTAGTGGAGGTAGATAGGATTAGCAGTGTTTAAGAGGCTTTTAGATGGACATATGAATATGGAAGGATATGGACCACTTTCAGGCAGAGGTGATTAGTTTATCTTGGCACAATATTCGGCACTGAAGTCCTGGGCCAAAGGGTCTGTTCCTGTGCTGTACTGCCCTATGTTCTATTTACTTTAGCTTATTGTTTATTGTCGCATACCGAGGTACAGTGAAAGGTTTTTGAATCGTGCTAACCAGTCAGCGGAAAGACATTTGCTTTGTGCCTGAAGTTTGTTTTTACATCAGGAATGCAGCACTTGGTTAACTGAACTTTCAGCTTGTGAATGGTGTTGCAGGCATGGTTGGATTAAAGTATGGTTGGAAATATCATCCATGCCGTCAGCTGTGAGGAGATTCATTATTACCTTTGTCCAAGATCTATCTCGCACTTCATAAACAACCATGGACTCCTTCTAAAGAACGTGCATCTACAGGTCTACACAAATCACATCATATTTCTAATTAAGTATTTTAATGTTCACATCATTCCTGGCCAAATGAACCAGTCTCACTTAGAACATAAAACAGTATAGCAAAGGCACAGGCTTTCCTGCCCATAATGTCTGTGACGAAGATGACGCCAAGACCAACTCTTATCTGACTGCACATAATTCATTCCCTGCATATCCATGTACCTATATAAAGGTTTCTTAAATGCCGCTATCATGTCTCCCTCCATCACATCCCTGGCAGCATGTTCCAGGTACTCATCGCCCTCTGTGTAAAAAGAAACTTGCCTCACACATCTCCTTTAAACATTCCCCCTTTCACCTTAAAGCTGCGCCCTCTCATATTTAATATTTCCAACCTGTGAAAAAGATTCTGACCGTCTACCCTATCTACGTGTAGTTGCTGACGCTATCCTGAACGTGGAAGTATGGATGAGGTGTTGCATCTCCTGATGTCTCTCTGGCTATCACCTCATCAACTGCATGTAATTCATGCGGTGTTCAATCAACCTTGCTGCAAGTTTATCATTAATGGCATTACTATCGACAGATCCATACATGTATTCACTGTCTGCAATAGGTCTTGCTGTACCTATCATATTGCCAGGACAATGGACCATCTGGGCATCTTATGTCCACAAGCACAAAGTCAGTCTTTAAATCTTCTTTGAGGTTTTGGGGGTTTTTTCCGTCCCAATCGTTTCCCAGGGCTTGGATCAGTTTGCATGTGTATTTTTTTACCTCTTGTGTCATGGTGGAACTTCAAACTCAGATGTCACAACCAACAGCTCCTTTGCAATTTGTCCAGAGTTTCTTTCAGCAAGACCACATGAATCCAACCGAATCTTTAGGTTATCCACATACACCAAACTTGATACCCAAGGCAAACCAGGAGTCCAGTAGATTAATGGGTGGTGCAGAGGTAGAGTTGCTGCCTAACAACTACAGAGATCGGGTTCAATCCTGACTACGGATGCTGTCTGTACGGAGTTTGCATGTTCTCCCTATGACCTGCGTGGGTTTTCTCCGGTTTCCTTACACACTCCAAAGACTTGCAGGTTTGTAGGCTAATTGACTTGGTAAAATTGTAAATTGTCCCTGTTAGTGCACGTGTATCGCTGGTCGGCATGGACTAGGTGGGCCAAAGGGCCTGTTTCTGTGAAGAGAGAGTTAGATAGAGCTCTTAATGATAGCGGAGTCAGGGGATATGGGGAGAAGGCAGGAACGGGGTACTGATTGTGCATGATCAGCCATGATTACGGTGAATGGCGGTGCTGGCTCGAAGGACCGAAAGGCCTACTGCTGCACCTATTGTCTATTGCCTATTGTCTATTGTATCTCTAAACTAAAAATCTCTAACTCATTCGTGGGTAGTTGACGTGGGTAGGCTTTTCCCTTTGAGAGCGGGGAAGATTCCAACAAGGGGACATAACTTCAGAATTAAGGGACAAAAGTTTAGGGGTAACATGAGGGGTAACTTCTTTACTCAGAGGGTGGTGGCTGTATGGAATGAGCTTCCGGTGGAAGTGGTGGAGGCAGGCTTGATTTTATTATTTAAGAGTAAATTGGATAGGTATATGGATGGGAGGGGATTGGATGGTTATGGTCTGAGAGCAGGTAGATGAGACTAGGTCAGAGAAAGTGGTCGGCGTGGACTGGTAGGTCCGAACGGGCCTGTTTCCGTGCTGTAATTGTTATATGGTTATATGGTTATTCAGTCCTTTGAGCTCAGCTCCCAGCCTTTCTGATCGCAGCTGCAACATGTCTGGGACCACTATCAATTCTTTACTCTCATCCAGCTCTACATGGTGTATTCCCTCAAGCTTTCCAGTTCCCTCAAACATTTACAAATTCATCCAGCAGCTGTTTCTTGTAGTCAGAACTCTGGTTTCTGGCGTGTGGTGATGAGTTCCCTTTGCCAGGCAGCATAGCTGCTGAGGATTAGCACACAGTTCTACTGAAGTACAACAGACTCTGCTTTCAACTTCCCATTCTTTAGATTTTAACTTTCAGTTTGCATTTGGGTTGAGAGGGAAAGATTGATCAGCCATAATTAGATGGCGGAGTAGACTTGATGGGCCAAATTGCCTAATTCTGCTCCTAGAACTTATGAACTCAGTGGAATTACAATCGTTCCGTCAGCACTTGCTTTGACACTTCAACCTTTCAGGAATGATATTAATCCAGGCATCCTGGTAACTTTCTTCCTTCTGTGTACCAAAGACCCGTGTTGGATGCTTGAACCTGTTCACTACTTCCCTTTCCCTTCGATCTGTGTTCAAAGTCATGACGTTGTCTTGTTATGCTCTCCCACTGACACCTCATAGGAATTGTTATCAGTTTATTGACAGAGAGCGAGAGAGAGAGACAGCATGGAAACAGGCTTTTTGGTCCATCGAGTCCTCGCTGCCCATTGATCACCTATTCACACTAGTTCTGTTATCCCACTTTCTCATCCACTCCCTACAAACTAGGGGGAATTTGCAGAGGCCAATTAACGTAGAAAACCGCACATATTTGGGATGTGGGAGAAAACGGGAGCACCAGGAAGAAACCCACGCCGTCACAGGGAGAACGTGCAAACTCCGCACAGATACCACTCAAGATCAGGATCGAACATGCGTCCCTGGCAAAGCGAGGCAGCTGCTCTACTGGCTTAATATGGACTTGAACAGGTCTTGTACCTTCAGTGATACTTTTCTATTACCCACTAATCTTCCCCTCTCTATTCTGGGTTAGACAATCAATTTATCTCTTTGAGCTTGTGGCGTTCCTTCCCATTACCTGGTTATTTCTCTTCATTCCATTCATGTTGTTTGCCACATTATTTGCATGCTTTATGCTGTTGCTGTTCTTTCTGTGCTTCGACTTGTCTCTGCTATCTGCCTCAAAACTGTGGGTTTGGACAACTGCAAGACCCTAAAGGATCTGACATTGTTTTAAATTAATTTCACACAACAGACACTGCCTCAGTCTTGCACCTCATATTTTGTTACGATCAACAAGACACTCACACCTATTTCTCTCCTCCCCCTTCCCCTCCTATTACATTTCTTCCCCTGGCTTCACAATTTGCAACTCTTCAAAGCTTCTGCCTCACACCTTGTTTTAATCTCTGGCCCTTGTCCAACCATCTGCCTATCAAAATCTCCCCCTTCCCTGTGTCTACCTGTTACCCTGCCAAGCCTTGTCCTGCCTCCCGCAGCTTTCTCCCCCCACCCCACCTCCCCTCACAATCATTCTGAAGAAGGGTCCTGACCCAAGATGTCATTTATCCATGTTCTCCAAGGTTGCTACCTGGATTTACTCCAGAACTTTGTGTCCTTTTCTGCCTCTGCCAAGCCTCAAGACGTGAACTCTTTCTCTTATGTCCCACCGCACCTATATGTGCAAGGAATATGAAAATACCAGAGAGACACAAGACACTGCAGATGCTGGAATTTTGAGCAAAATACGAGTGGCTAAAGGAACTCAGTAGTTTAAGTAGCATTTGTAGAGGGAAATGAACAACTGACCCATCTTGAAGAAGTGTAAGAAAATAACTGCAGATGCTGGTACAAATCGAAGGTATTTATTCACAAAATGCTGGAGTAACTCAGCAGGTCAGGCAGCATCTCAGGAGAGAAGAAATGGGTGACGTTTCGGGTCGAGACCCTTCTTCAGACTGAATTACTCCAGCATTTTCTGAATAAATACCTTCATCTTGAAGAAGGGTCCTCTGACCATTTATCTCCATAGATGCCGTCTAACTCATTCAGTTCTTCCAGCAGCTTTTTTTTAACATATGTACAAACAAGTCTCTTTCTCTCAAAGAGAACTGTTGAGTTTTAAAGCTAAGTTTATAGCTCAGCAAAGTCCAGACCGAATCCAAAATTAGGGAACCGGTTGGACTTTCCCAGAAACGACATTTGCATATTTTCTTCTGCATCTGGGTGGATTTAAATAGAAATAAAAAATGCTCACTTGCAACTTGCCAAGTTGTTTCTCTCGAATCATTGACAAATGAATTGAAATCCAGCCCAGGATTCACATCGATACCAAGGCACAGCCGCGCACGGAAAAGGTTTTAGCATTTGTGTACACTCAGTTTTCTTTTACAACGCTTCTTGTTTCACTAGCCGCTCTTATTCAAAGCCACTGTCAGAGAGCTTCCCCTCCCCAACAGGAAAGAAAGGGAGGTCCAGTTAGACTTTACACTTTAGAGATACAACACAGAAACAGGCCCTTCGACCCACCGTGTCTGCGCCGATCAGCGATCACCCCGTAAACTTACACTTACAACTGACCCAAAGCCAATTAAACCTACAAACCTGTACGTCTTTGGAGTGTGGGAGGAAACCAGAGCACCCAAAGAAAACCCATGCGGTCACAGAGAGAATGTATAAACTTCATATGGACAGCACCCATAGATCGGATCGATCCCGGGTCTCTGGCACTGTAAGGCAGCAACTCTACCATTACTATGTCCAGTGATGAGAAAGGTGACAATGGCTGCCTATCCACTCAATCAGTGCATTTACCACATGCTTGCTTACTTTTCCCAGGAATTTCTGAGAGGCTTGGGAATCATGTCCTTCATTTGCTTTTTTGCTTCTGCCTACCTGATATCAGGGGGAAAGTTGGTGAAGTTGGGGAAGGAGTCAGAAGGCCAGTTCGTCGTAGGTGGTGACTGAACCCTGTGTGGAGTTCACACATCCCGCTCGTGACTGCAAGGGTTTCCTCCAAGTGCTATGATTTCTTCACACGTTCTAAAGATATATGGGTTATCAGGTGTTATGCTCTGGGGCACACAGGAACTGGACTCAAACGCACGACTCACACACAAGAGTCAATTTGGAGAAAATAAAGGCGTTCTTTAATTTTCACATTAAAGAATACTGCGATTCGAACCAAAAACTCTAAACTTACTCAGCTACAAAAACATTAGTTACAAAAATTACTTACTAGCTATACTACGACCGAGAGCACATGAATCACAATACGAACTGGCACAGGACAAAGGGAGGCGTGGACTATATATACATGAGGTAAGGGCACACAGGTGGAAACAATCAAGGCGGGGCTGACAATTACAATGGCAGGAAGTCAAGGGACCTGAAATGAGAATCTAAACACAGAACATGACACAAGACTAACAGATATGACGGGACATTACAGTACCCCCCCCCCCCCTTTAGGACCGACTCCTGACGGTCCAGGCTGGTCAGGATGAGTCTTGTCAAAGTCCTTGATCAAAGTTTTGTCCAAAATGAAGCTGGCAGGAATCCAGCACCTCTCCTCAGGACCGTAGCCTTCCCAGTCGACCAGAAACTGGCGACCGCGACCTCTCTTGCTGACTGCAAGAAGTGCCTTAACTGTGTAGACCGGACCACCGTCGACGAGCCGGGGGGGTGGAGGGGGCTTGGAGGCGGGCACGAGTGCACTTTCCTTGACCGGTTTTATTTTGCTGATGTGGAATGTAGGGTGAACCCTTAATGACCTGGGGAGTTGTAGACGGACCGAAACAGGGTTAATGACTTTCGAAATGGGAAATGGACCCACGAACCTTGGAGCCAGCTTTCTGGCGTGGACGTGAAGTGGCAAGTCCTTTGTAGACAGCCATACCTTCTGGCCTGGGCGATAATGCGGAGCGGATCTGCGGTGGCGGTCGGCTGCCGCTTTCATCCGGGACTGACCCCGGAGTAGAACCCTCCGAGCTCCGTCCCAGATTCGGCGACAGTGTCGGATCATGGCGTGGGCAGAAGGCACCGTCACCTCACCCTCATAAACCGAGAACAAGGGGGGTTGGTAGCCGTAGGCACACTGGAAGGGTGTGAGTCCCGTGGCAGCCGTAGGAAGCGTGTTGCGTGCGTACTCGACCCAGATGAGATGGTCGTTCCAGGTGGTCTGGTTCTGCGCGATCAGACAGCGCAAGCAGGTCTCGAGCTCCTGGTTCATCCGCTCAGTCTGGCCATTGGATTGCGGATGGTAACCAGAAGACAGGCTGACGGTGGCACCTATGAGGGAACAAAACTCACTCCAAAACTTGGACACAAACTGAGGACCTCGGTCCGAGACAATGTCTGTAGGGAAACCATGGATACGGAAAACGTGAGACATCATTACCTCTGCCGTCTCTTTGGCAGAGGGGAGCTTGGCCACAGCAATAAAATGTACCATCTTTGAAAATCAGTCTACCACCGTCAGGACAGTTGTGTTACCTTTGGAGGCCGGCAACCCAGTAACAAAGTCAATGGAGATGTGGGACCAGGGCCTCTGAGGGACTGAAAGTGGGTGCAGCAGGCCCGCTTGGGCTTGTCTGGAGGGCTTGCTCCTTGCACAGATAGGGCAGGCGGCCACATATTCAGCTACATCCTTCTCAAGTGAAGGCCACCAAAAACGCTGTTTAACCACAAAAACAATTCTCTTGGCACCTGGATGGCATGTGAGCAGGAACGTGTGAGCCCAGTGGATTACCTGGGGGCGCAATGTCACAGGAACAAACAAACAGTTAGTAGGACAGCCACTCGGTGCTGGAGTCTCATCATTAGCCTGCTTCACATCTGTTTCGATCTGCCAAGACACCGCTCCTACCACACGGTTAAGTGGCAGGATGGGTTCGGGTTCTCTGGCATCAGGTTCAGGGTCATAAAGTCGGGACAGGGCATCTGGTTTTGTGTTCTGGGAACCGGGCCTGTAAGACAGAGAAAAGTTGAACCTACTAAAAAACAGAGTCCATCTGGCCTGACGTGAGTTGAGTCTCTTGGCTTTACGGATGTATTCCAGGTTCTTGTGATCTGTCCATACCAGAAAAGGCTGCTCGGCCCCCTCCAGCCAGTGCCTCCACTCCCCCAATGCGGCTCTGACCGCCAGCAGTTCTTTGTTTCCGACATCGTGATTTTTTTTCTGCGAGGGTCAACTTACGTGACAGGTAGGCGCAGGGATGAATCCGGTTGTCCTTCTCCGCTCTCTGGGAAAGTACCGCCCCAATCCCCTCGTTGGAGGCATCCACCTCTACAATGAACTGTCTCTGGGGATCTGGGATGGTCAGAACAGGAGCGTTGGTGAACAATGTTTTGAGGCGCTGGAAGGCGGCTTCGGCCTGAGGATTCCACTGGAACCGGGTCTTGGAAGACTTGAGAGAGTGCAGAGGAGCAGCAACAGCACTGAAGTCTCTAATAAAACGTCTGTAAAAGTTTGCAAATCCGAGAAACTGTTGCACCTTCTTTCTGTTCGTGGGGGTGGGCCAATTGGCCACCGCACTGACCTTACCAGGTTCCATCTGGATGTGGTAGGCCGATATAATGTAGCCCAGAAAGGACATTGTGTCTGCGTGGAAGTCGCACTTCTCGGCCTTCACATACAGACGGTTATCATCATATCATATCATATATATACAGCCGGAAACAGGCCTTTTCGGCCCTCCAAGTCCGTGCCGCCCAGCGATCCCCGTACATTAACACTATCCTACACCCACTAGGGACAATTTTTACATTTACCCAGCCAATTAACCTACATACCTGTACGTCTTTGGAGTGTGGGAGGAAACCGAAGATCTCGGAGAAAACCCACGCAGGTCACGGGGAGAACGTACAAACTCCTTACAGTGCAGCACCCGTAGTCAGGATCGAACCTGAGTCTCCGGCGCTGCATTCGCTGTAAAGCAGCAACTCTACCGCTGCGCTACCGTGCCGCTAAGAGCTTCTGCAACACACACTTGACATGACGCTCATGAGACTGTATGTCTGGAGAGAAGATAAGAATGTCATCAAGGTAGACAAAATCACACTCATTGAGAAATTCCCTGAGGACCTCGTTCATAAAAGCTTGGAAGACTGCGGGGGCATTGGTTAACCCGAACGGCATCACCAAATACTCGTAGTGCCCGTTAGGGGTGTTAAACCCAGTTTTCCACTCATCCCCCTCTCTGATTCTCACTAGATGGTATGCATTCCTTAAGTCTAGTTTAGTGAATACTTTGGCTCTGTGCAACAGTTCAAAAGCAGAAGACATCAAAGGAAGTGGGTAACGATTCTTGATCGTAATCTCATTTAGGAAGCTGTAATCTATGCAGGGACGAAGTGACCCATCTTTCTTGCCACAAAGAAAAACCCCGCACCTGCTGCCGAGGAGGACGGGCGAATAATGCCCGTCCTCAGGGAGGACTCAATGTCATCCATTGCCTTCCTCTCGGGGCCGGATATGGAGTACAGTCGCCCCTTGGGAATAGGGGCCCCCGGCAGCAGGTTGATAGCGCAGTTGAAAGGTCGATGAGGAGGTAGGGTGGTGGCCCTGGACTTGTTGAACACCTCCTTCAGTTCATGGTAACATGGTGGAACCTTCGACAGATCGGGATAGTCATCATCATCATTAGAAATCTTTATTTCTTCAGATTTAAGAACATTTATTCCCAAAACCGCCCCGATCTTCCCGTAACTCACCCCTTTGTTCACTGGTTCAACAAGACATGATTGTGTGCACTCAACCCCCCATCGTCTGATCTTACCAGATCGCCAATCAATCTGAGGATTGTGTTTCTGCAGCCAAGGGAAACCAAAGACCAAGGGATGTTGAGCTGAGTCAAACAAGTGAAAAGACATTATCTCCACATGGTTAGCATTGAACATGACTTTGACAGGTTCTGTACGATGAGTTATCTCAAACAACTGACGTCCATCTAAAGCGCTCGCCACAATAGGTTGCAACAAGGGCACAGATTTAACCGTACACGATCGAGCTAGAGTCCAGTCCATGAGACTCTCGTCGGCTCCGGAGTCGATCAAAACCCCCCGAGTCACAATTTGCTGATTCAGAGTGAGGGTGGCCTGTGTCAGAGGTCGAGGAGGTAAGTCCGAAACGGGGAATTGGCTCACCAGTGTCCTCCTTTTCACTGGTGAGCCACCCCTTTTACCGAGCAGTCGGCCAGACGGTGTCCTTGTTGACCGCAGTAAAAGCAGGCTCCGTCCTTCAGGCGGCGCTGTCGCTGCTCCGGAGTCAGCCTGGTTCGTCCTAGCTGCATGGGTTCCTCCGACGGCTGAGAGGACGCTGTTTTCTCCGGCCAGCGATGGACAGGGAACGATGACTTCTTCGGTGTGAAGGACCCGGAGGAGCGCCCCTGGTGATTGGGAGGACGATCAGCAGCCTGGTGTCTTTCCTTTTCTTTTATCCTGTTATCGACACGAATAGCCCTGGTAATTAATGTCTCTAGATCACTGGGTAACTCAAAAGGTGAAAGTCTGTCCTTTATAGCCTCCGACAACCCATTCATGAATGCATCCACTTGTGCAGGCATATTCCACCCACTGTCTGTTGCAAGGGTTCGGAAGTCAATGGCATAGTCTATCACTGGGCAAGTGTTCTGTTTTAGCTGCAGTAAGACTCAGGAAGCTTCCTTAGCAGAGGAAGTGTGATCAAAAATACTGCTAAATGTTCTTTGGAAGAGGTCTAGATCCTGACAGATGTGGAACCCCGAGACCACTCCGCAGTGGCCCATGCTGCGGCTCGTCCCGTCAAATGGGACACAATAAATGCTACCCTGGCCTGGTCTGAGGGGAAGTGTGCAGGGTTATGCTTGAAGTGGAGATCACATTGTACAAGGAATGATCTACAATTCTCCGAGTCTCCATAGAACTTATCTGGTGAAGCCAGGCGTAGAATCAGCGTGGGGTTCGCAGGCGTGGCCGGAACAGCAGGCGGATGGCCGGCTGAAGGTTCAACGTGAGCCAGTGGAGAAGCTGCCGAGGTTGGGTCGAGATGAGCCAGAACCTGATGGAGTTGTACAGCGAGGTGGTTAATCTGGGTCGTCACTGATGACTGGAACTCGCCTTGTCTATCGTTCAGCTCGCGCACCCCGTGACTGACTGAGCGCAGCTGCTCCTCCTGGTGCTGGATCTTAGTGCCCTGGTTGGCAAGGGCTGATTTCCAAATCTTAGAGTCGGCTGAGTCCATATTATGGCCAGTTCGCTCTGTTATGCTCTGGGGCACACAGGAACTGGACTCAAACGCACGACTCACACACAAGAGTCAATTTGGAGAAAATAAAGGCGTTCTTTAATTTTCACATTAAAGAACACTGCGATTCGAACCAAAAACTCTAAACTTACTCAGCTACAAAAACATTAGTTACAAAAATTACTTACTAGCTATACTACGACCGAGAGCACATGAATCACAATACGAACTGGCACAGGACAAAGGGAGGCGTGGACTATATATACATGAGGTAAGGGCACACAGGTGGAAACAATCAAGGCGGGGCTGACAATTACAATGGCAGGAAGTCAAGGGACCTGAAATGAGAATCTAAACACAGAACATGACACAAGACTAACAGATATGACAATATGGCGAGTCCGAAACTTGCTAATTGTAGACGAAGTTTATTGCAGCCGCAATACACGAATACAGAGTCAAAACAACAAGTTACAGGACAACCAATATAAACTTACTGTCTGAAGAAGGGTCTCGACCCGAAACGTCACCCATTCCTTCTCTCCCGAGATGCTGCCTGACCTGCTGAGTTACTCCAGCATTTTGTGAATAAATCGATTTGTACCAGCATCTGCAGTTATTTTCTTAAACTTACTGTCTTCCCCGAAGACTTCGCCGAACTGACTAAAACGGGCGCCAAACGCGCACCTGACATCGCTGGCCAATCAGCGATGTCGTTTCCTGGACCAATCCCCATGGTCGCGTTCCCACGTGACCTCGCTGGCCAATCCGAGGGTTCGACGACCTGGACCATTCTCTATGGTCGCTACATGACCCCCCCCAGAACCCGAGGTGCGGAACCTAGCAGGGAGCCGGATTTCGCGACCATAACGAGTACGGAGAGGGACAGCCTGAACCACAGGAGCCGGAGGTTCCGGACTTGGTGGGACAGCCGGAACGGGAGGTTCTGGAGGAACTACCGGAACGGGGGGTCCTGGAGGAACTGCCGGAACGGGGGGTCCTAGGGGGACTGCCGAAACTGGGGGTCCCGGAGGAACTGTCGGAATGGGGGTTTGTGGACTGGGCGGAACTAACGGAGGTCGGCCTCTTCTAGGGGTTTGACCGACCAGGACTGGTTGATCCGGGTCCAAATGGGCAGGTTTGAGCCGGGACACCGAGACGAGCTCACTCTTGCCGCCCATGTCTAAGGTGAAAGTAGCCGTTCCCTTACGTAAAACCCGAAACGGCTCTTGGTAGACCCTCTGCAACGGGGCGCGATGGGCATCTTTACGCAAAAAAACGAACTCACAGTCCTTCAGGGAAGACGGTTCATGTACCATGGGACACCCATGACGTGAAGTCGGCACTGGAGCCAGGGAGCCCACCCGTTCCCGGAGAGCTGCTAACGCTGCTGGGACTGTAGGGAGCAGTGCTGAAGTGTCCGGAAACAGATCTCCAGGTACTCGAAGGGTCGAGCCATATACCAGCTCTGCGGACGACGCACCGAGATCTGGCTTTGGAGCCGTCCGGATGCCCAAAAGAACCCAAGGGAGTTGGTCTACCCAGTCCGGGCCTTCAAGCCTTGCACTGAGGGACGCCTTAAGTTGGCGGTGGAACCTCTCTACGAGACCATTTGCCTGGGGGTGATATGCAGTTGTGGGTTGTAATTTGGACCCGTACAGTTCCGCCAGCGCGGCCCAGAGGGACGAAGTGAACTGTGGTCCTCTGTCAGTTGTAATAACTGCCGGGACCCCGAAACGGGCTACCCAATGAAGGGCCAAAGTCCTAGCACAAGACGCTGACGAGATGTCAGACAATGGGAAAGCCTCTGGCCACCGGGTGAACCGATCCACCACCGTGAGGAGGTGGGTGTAGCCCTGGGAGGAAGGCAAAGGCCCGACCAAATCCACGTGGATGTGAAAAAAACGAAAAGCCGGGACTTCGAAATCCTGTACGGGGGGCTGGACATGGCGCTGGACTTTAGCGGTCTGACAGGGAACGCAGGAACGTGCCCAACCCGCTACCTGTTTCCGTAGGCCATGCCAGACAAACCGAGCTGCTACCAAAGCAGAGGTGGAGCGGATGGACGGGTGCGCCAGCCCATGAATGGCATCGAAAACCCGGCGCTGAAGGGAGGGCGGTACCACCGGCCTGGGGCGAGGAAGAGAAACATCGCACCAGACTTTCGTGCCCTCCGAACCACAAGCTACCTGGGCCAACTTCAATCCCGAAGTGGTGGACTGGTACGTCGAAACGGTATCCGCCAGGAGCTGTGCCTCCGCAAGCTCCTGGGGATCCACTTCGCAGTCCACCGCCGAAATAGGGGGAAAAGCAGGTCTAGACAGGGCGTCAGCAACGGCATTCAGCTTACCCGCGATATGACGGACATCTGTGGTAAATTCTGAGATAGCAGTGAGGTGCCGCTGCTGGCGGGCCGACCATGGGTCAGACAATTTCAAAAAAGCGAATGTTAATGGCTTGTGGTCCGTAAATAACGGGAGATGAACGCCTCCCGCGCTTGACTCCGGTGCGCCCTGCTCGGTCATCGTCAACGAGGCGTTGATTCCTGTTCAGTTGGTGATCGTCCAGATCATGTTCGGGGTCACCAATATGGCGAGTCCGAAACTTGCTAATTGTAGACGAAGTTTATTGCAGCCGCAATACACGAATACAGAGTCAAAACAACAAGTTACAGGACAACCAATATAAACTTACTGTCTTCCTTGAAGACTTCGCCGAACTGACTAAAACGGGCGCCAAACGCGCACCTGACATCGCTGGCCAATCAGCGATGTCGTTTCCTGGACCAATCCCCATGGTCGCGTTCCCACGTGACCTCGCTGGCCAATCCGAGGGTTCGACGACCTGGACCATTCTCTATGGTCGCTACAACAGGACATTACATCAGGTTAATTAACAACTGTAAATTGTTTCCAGTATGCAGGTGAATGATAGAATCTAATTCAGTTGAAGAGAATGTAGGGAGATTAAAAAGTAGGTTTATTGGAACTGGGTGGTTGATGGCTGGCATGGATTCAGTGGGCTGAAAGGCCTGTTCCTGTGCTGTATTTCTCTATCGTGACCCTTATATTAAGCCACTGATAAGATCACAGCAGTCATACATTAATACAGTAAACGGCAGGACACCAAAGAGCATTGGTGTGCAGAGGAAACTTGTGGTGCAAGTTAATAACTCCCTGAAAGTGGCAATACAAGTGGATGAGAGGGTTAAATAAAATGGATGGCATGCATGCCTTCATTGATCAGTGAACTGATTATAAAAGCTATGAAGTCATGAAATACAAAGCTATATAAAACTTTGGTGAGGCCACATTTGGAGCATTGTATGCAGTCCTGGTCACCGACACAAAGGGTGTTGGGTGTGTGGAACGAGTTGCCGGAGGAGATAGTTGAGGCAGAGATTATCACAATGTTTAAGAAGCAATTAGACAGGTACATGGATAGGACAGGTTTAAAGGGGGTATGGGTCAAATGCAGGCAACAATTTCTGTTTTTACTCTGGAAATCTACAAAGCTCAAAGAAGAATTTGAAGCTAGTTTCCTCCCAGCAGATACTTTGCTGCCCACCAGACCTATTCCTGCTTGAGAGATCCACTCTGGTTACAAAGAGCCAATGAAACAATTTTTACCGACCTTTGGGAACCAGGTCCAGTCAAGCAGTCTTGGGGACCTAAAAATAAACGTGGACACATATTGGACAGTCTACAACCTTTAAATGAATGCTGCCTTCTGACTCTTCAATCTCCTTGTCCATGCCAATTCCTAAAATGCATTTCACTGTTATGAGACAGCAGGATTATTAATATATTTAGATGAGAGGACTGGATAGTATGTGAAAGGTCAACTTACTTTGGCAGAGGTATAGCTGTGGTTCTTCCCTTGAAACCCTAATTTTAACTAAACATTGTTGGCTCGTTTATTTTATGTGTTTTGTCTAATTTGTTTAGTAAATCTTGCATTGTGACATCTACTGTCATGGTGTCAGATGTACAGAAACTGGCCCTTCATCCCAACTCATCCATGCTGACCAAGTGCCCATCTCAGCCAGTCCCATTTGGCTGAATTTGACCCATATCTCTCCAAATGCCTTTTAAACGTTGTCATTGTATCTGTGTCAACCACTTCCTCTGCCAGCTCCTTCCATATACTTATCACCCTCTGTCCTTTACTGGACTGCTTCTGGTCAAAGCAGAAGCAAGGCTGTGTCCACCTGGTTTTACAAGCCGTTTCCAGGCCAACTATCTCCAACCTAATTTCAAAACCAATAGATCTTCAAATATTAATGGAATCAAGGGGTGTGGGTTTGGTGTTGAGAAGACAGATCAGCTGTGTAATTATTGAACAGCAGAGCAGGAATGAGAGGCCGAATGGTCTACTCCTGTTTCTAATTCTAATGTGCTTCTGTGTAGTTAGTCATAGAGAGAGACACAGCACAAAATCATGGCGTTCGACACAGTGAGTCAGCGCTAACTATCTAGCACCCATTATTACACTAATCTATCCAACCCAATTTTATTCTCCCCACCTTGCCATTAACACCCTCTAGATTCTACACATACCAATGTACTCGGGGCAATTTACATTGGAAAATTAAGTTACCAACCACACTTATTTGGATTCTGGGAGGCAACTGGAGCACCTGGAGGAAACCCACTTGTCACCAAGAGAACGTGCAAATTCCACGCCGATAGCAGAGATCAAGATTGAACCTGGGTTTCTGAAGCTGTGAACCACTGTGTTGTATGTATGTTTTCATTGACACACACTCCCCCTCTGTATCCACTCGTTAACTGTTTTTCTTGGGTGGGAGACAGATTTTTAAATCGTACAAGATAACTTGGATTTAAATCCAGTCCATTCTTCTCTGGAAATATCCTTTCCCCACCAATAATCCATCACCATCAGATGTGGACAGGGGAGACAATGTCTTAACTGATGAATAAAAGGAAATGATTGCTTTCCCAGCAGATTATGTCAGTGCAAGAGAGATATGAAAATCCATGCAGCAAGATCAACATTAATTAATAATTCATCAGTGGCACTGAATACACGAATGGAACTGAATTTCTGAAACAGAGTGCAACATACGGTTGCCACTATTTAACATTACTGACTGGAGATTAACTTCTTGCCTATATTCAAATCATTACATTGATTTATTTTTGATTTCTAAGGATCTTACATAGATTTGAGACTTTAGAGATGCTGTGAGGAAACAGGCTCTTCAGCACACCAAGTCCGCACTGACCAGCGATCACCCCGTACACTAACATAATCCTGCACACTTGGGCCAATTTACCGTTTTACCAAAGCCAATTAACCTACAAACCTGTACATTTTCTGAGTGTGGGAGGAAACCGGAGCACCCGGAGGAAACCGGCACGGTCACAGGGTGAACGTACAAACTCCACACAGACAGCACCCGTAGTCAGGATCGAACCCGAGTCTCTGATTCTGTAAGGCAGCAGCTCTACTAGGAAATCGGTTTAAGGTGAGAGGGGAAAAATTTATTAGGAATCTGATGGGCAACCTGTTTACACAAAGGTTGGTAGGTATATGTAACGAGCTGCTGGCAGAGGTGGTTGAGGCAGGTGCTATTACAATGTTTAAAAAAAAATATTTGGACAAGTACATGAATAGGATAAGTTTAGAGGAATATGTGCCAAGTGCAGGCAGGTGGGACAAGTGTAGATGCGGCATGTTGGTCTGCGTGGGTAAGTTGGGCCAAAAGGCCTGAATCCACGCTGAATGACTCTATCTGTCCAATCCTCTGTATTCGTCATCATTGACAACATGACCATGAAATTACTGGACTCTAATTGCGCAAAAAGAGGGAAGCAGATAAAAATGTGTAGAAACTAGTATGTGGAACTGAATTATTGTACTATTTTACATTAATTAGAATTATTACTCCTCAACCAAAACTCATTTTATTAATAGTTACAGTATGTAGAATGACAGAATATGTACCACACAGAAACTGGCCGCAAACCTTTAAGGTTTTGACCCGAAACATTGACCATTCCTTTTAACTACCGAATTCCTTCACCAGTTTGCTTGTTGCTACAGATACAAGCCACTTGTCACACCCATCTATGGTAGTATCTATGGTCTACATTACCTCATTCTCTTTCTAGAGGTAATGTTGGGTTTATTCTGCTGAAAGTGAAAATAATGGGGTGGGAATCAGAGTTAATATTTGATTACTGAGACCCTTTGTGAAACTGTCCTATGTATAAAATCATGAGAGGAATAGATCGGGTAGATGCACAGAGTCTCTTGCCCGGAGAAGGTGAATTGAGGACCAGAGGACATAGGTTTAAGGTGAAGGGGAAAAGATTTAATAGGAATCTGAGGGGTAACATTTTCACACAAAGCTTGTATAGAACAAGCTGGCAGAGGAGGTAGTTGAGGCAGGGACTATCCCAACCTTTAAGAAACAGTTAGACAGGTACATGAATAGTGCAGGTTTGGAGGGATATGGACCAAACGCAGGCAGGTGGGACTAGTGTAGCTGGGACATGTTGGCCGGTGTGGGCCAATTGGGCCAAAGGGCCTGTTTCCACACTGTATCACTCTATGACTCTATAACAATTGTCAGTTCTTCTCAGACTAGTCTGGCAGACTATTCATGGCTTGCATTCTTATTTTACCTGTCTGAAGAAGCATCTCGACCTGAAACATCACCTATTCCTTTTCTCCAGAGATGCTGTCTGATCCGCTGTGTTACTCCAGCTTTTTGTGTCTTTCTTCTTATTTTACCTCATCCATTCATAACATTTCCTGTACATTCGCTGCATAAGTACCGCAAATGTTGGGTTCTCCAGGCCTGAAGGATGTTGCAAGCTGTTTAGTGAATCTTTGCCACCCTTTTTCGAGATTTCATTCCATAGCTGTTCTTATGGAAGGCAACAGTGGGGTGTAAGATTCTGGCAATTATCTTTCTGGAAAATCTGCCGACAGAATTCATGTTAACCTGGTCCAAGAACATCACCTTCACCAGCAATGAAGAAGAATAGTCGAGGAAAAATCAAGTATTCACATGGTACACAGTGATATACTATTAAACATTATGTTTAGAAATATTCTCATTATATTTTCCCATTTTAATCATTATGAACATTTTTAAAACTTTTTTGATTTTCACTTCTTTTAGATAGCTTTGGAGTGTTTCTGAACGTCAGAGATATTCAGAAAAAAATATTTGTCTGGTTTGACAGTCAGCTGATCAGGAAGTAAGGATGGGAGGGCAGATTTGATTACAATTTATAACACATTTGCTTCCATTTCTCTGGAGAATTCTAGCCCCTTCCAGCATTGCCTGTTGCTATTGTGTTTTTTTTGTTGTGTCTATTCTCATGTGGGATTGTGTTCAGGTGAATGAGACAGAATATTCTGTTAACATATTTTTCCGGGTAATTTGCCCCTTAAATGAATCTTGCCTTTTTTAAAGTACTGTGAGCAGGCATTGTTGGTCAAGCCAACATTCACTTCCCACCTTCTGAGTGTCTCTGAGAAAGCAGTCTTCTTGAACAGTAGGTAACCCTGTGGTGAAGATGCCTGATGCTGGTTGATATGGAGTTCCAGGATTTTGACCTGGTGACGAAGAAGGAACAGCAATGCATTTTCAGGTCAAGTTGTTGGGGAGCCTGCATGTGTAAGTGTCTCCATTGCCTGGTATACATTGAGACACAAGAAACTGCAGATGCTGGTTTGCAAAAAAAGGACACAAAGTGCTGGAGTAACTCAGCGAGACAGGCAGCATCTCTTAAGAAGAAGGCAGCATCTTCTGAAGAAGGGACCCGACCCGAAACGTCAGCTTGTCCTCCAGAGGTTTAATTTAGTGAAACAGCATAAAAATAAGCCCTCCGAGTCTACGCCGATGATAATAGAGATGCTACCTGTCCTGCTGAGTTACTCCAGCATTTTGTGTCTATCTTCGGTTTAAGCAGGCATCTGCAGTTCCTTCCTACACATCTTTATTATCAGCACCGTGATGTTTTGTGTCAGGAACCTTCTTCAGACTGATTGTGGGGGATGGTACTGAAAGCAAGAAAAGAGCATCCATTTTCTCCAGAGATGCTGCCTGACCCCCTGAGTTACTCCCAGAATTGTGTATCTATCTTTGGTATAAACCAGCATCTGCAGTTCCTTTATACGATGGAAAATGCCCCTGCCCTGCAACAAATTATGCCCTGGAATTGTCTTCAAATAGGGAATCAATTATCCAGGATGGAGTTGAGAAGAAATTGCTTCGCCAGGAGAGTATTGAATCTTAGGAATTCTCCACCAAACGTGCTATGGAGTTTAGTTGCTGAATACATTCAATAGAAGATTGATGGGCTTTTAGGTATTGAGTGAATTTATCAACGTGGGGTTATTGCAAGAAAGTGCTCATGATTAGAGGATCAGCTATGAGTTACTGAATGGACAAAGCTGGCTTATAGGGGTGAATGGCTTACTCTTGCTTCAGGTCTGTATACGCTATGTTCTTTGGCTCCTCAAACCCCACCCAACATAAATCACACTAGGCAACATAATCTATCACACTGATGTGAAGGGAGGTTGCAGACGGGGAAGTAGAGATTGGAGTCTGTATGAGTCAACCTCCCAGTCAAATCAGCGGAGACCACAGGCTCAGCCCCGGGATATTCCTCCACCATAGAGCTGAGATTCACAGCAAGCCTTTTGGTTCACAGTTAGGCAGAAAGGGGAACTTTGTGGTTTGGTGTTTGTGCAAGGTTTCATGGTGCACACAAGGCCTGCATTGTTTTGATTGCACTGAAACAGATTTCTTGGGTTAGCACACATTGGTTATGAACCTCTCTCTCGTTTGCTGGCAAAATGCATGCCAAGTACAATCTAGCACAAAGAGAGGGCACAGCTGGCAATGCACTGAGCAAACATAAATTGCATCTGGCAATGAGTGATTCTCGTTTGCACTAAAGGGGTGGAATGTTAGTCAGAGATAAGATAACTTCTGAATGTGTCTGATCAGTGATACCGGACCCTTTTTAATGTGATTCAAAAACGCATGTATTGCAGAAAGTATTGATAATGTTGGGATTTTATGGCCAGTTTCACAGAGTATTCGTTGTCTTGTTTATCCATTACTAATTATAATGATACCATTCACAGTCAACCTTTTATTGCAGTCAGTGTTATTGAACTTGAACAATGGTTTCCCTTTGACATGTACAGTGCAGATCAAAAGGTTGATCAGATATGGTTCAGTTATCGAACATCATAAAATAACATACTAAATAGAGATACAAGGATGCTGGTTTACATAAAAAGACACAACATGCTGGAGTAACTCAATGGGTCATGCAGCATCTCTGGAGATCTTGGAAAGGTGACTTTTCAGGTCAGGACCCTTCTTCAGACTGATTATGGTGGGGGAGGGTGGTGAAGAAAGTTGGGGGATAGGAGGGGCAGGACTAAGTCTGGCAAGTGATAAGTGGATACAGGGGAGGGGGCTTCTGATAGGCAGAAAGTTGGACAAAAGCCAGCGATGAAAAGACAGGAGGTTTGAGAGAAGATTGAATAGGTGCGAGTTGTGAAGCTAGAGGAAGTGTGTAGGTGGAAGGGGAAGGGGAGGGGGAAGGGGAGGGGGAGGGGGAGGGGGAGGGGAGAAATAGGTGTGAGTCCAGGTGGTGCACAGGGGAGTGAGGGTGGGGACAGGGGGAATAAATGGGAGGTGGGGGAAGAAGGGGGAGTGGGAGATGTTTGTAGTTATCTAAAACATGTGTGAGTTACAGATAGAGGAGTGAACTGTGAAGCCAGATGAAAGAACACAGGTGGAGGAGGAGGAACAGAAGGGGGAAGGGGAAAAATGAAGGCAAGTCCAGGTGGGTAAGAGGGAAGGGGGAGGAAGGATTTTTTGTAGGTTAGTTACCTAAAATTGGAGAATTCAACCTTTAGGTTGTAAGATGTGAGGTGCTGTTTCTCCAGTTTGCATGGGGACTCTTTCTGGGAATGGAGAAGGCCCAGAACAAAAAGGTCACATGGGAATGGAAAGGGGAGTTAAAATGGTTACCAACAAGGAGATCCAGCAGGCCTTGACCGACCAAGTGCAAGAGTTCGGTGAAATGGTCGCTGAGTCCACAATTGGTCTCACCGATGCAAAAGAGGCCACATGGGGAACACCATGTGCAGGAGATGAGGTGTGATCGTCTGGAATCACGGTTCACATGTTTTCGATCTTTAACTCGCACCTTTTGTCTTTTCATCTCTGGCCTTTGTTCAGCCATCTGCCCAAAGGAAACCCCCTTCCCCTGTATCCACCGGTCCCTTGTCAGGCTTTGGCCTGTCCCTCCTTTTTTCGGGCTTTCTCCACCCCACCATATCAATGTAAAGAAACATCACCTATCCATGTTCTCCAGAGATGCTGCCTGACCCACTGAGTCACTCAGCACTTTCCTTTACAAAAATAAGATACTATGTGCCCACCATATACCACATCTGTCAGGGGTAATTATTGAATTGTTTCTGTAGCTGAGCAGTGTCATGGAACAGTTCAAGAGAGAAGAAAATGTATTGAGTGGAAGGTGCTGATGACAAATCAGCTTCCCTGTACAACTCCGGATAATGTGTAGGAAGGAACAGCAAACGCTGGTTTAAACCGAAGACAGACACAAAAAGCTGGAGTAACTCAGCGGGACAGGCAGTATCATTAGAGAGAAGGAATGGGTGACGTTTCAGGTCAAGACCCTTCTTCAGACTGGTTAGGGAAAAGGGAAACGAGAGATATAGATGGAGATGGGAAAATATGGCTAGTGAGGGGATCCCTCTCAACCCCATTCTCCTGTCTTCTCCCCATAACCTTTGACACCCAAACTAATCAAGAATCTGTCAATCTCCATTTAAAAAATACCTAATAACTTGGCCTCCACAGCCTTCTGTGGCAATGTGGGCGGGAGCAGATTTGGTTTCCTAGTTCACAGGAAAGGAAAACGAGACGAAAGAGCCAGAAAGGGAAGAGGAGTCATCTTTGCAAAACTTGATGACATTTTCAATTGAAGTGAAATCACATTATGCACTGTTGTCAATCAGTCATTGTCACGTACTGATATTATACACCTCACATTTCAAGCCAGTTACCATCAGTCTTCTGGATATTTGTAATATTGGCTCAGTTTTCATTTCTACATGAGTACAGCCTGACCTGCTGGACATCCAAAAGCCCTCAATTACAAATGTATGTTTACCCTCTGACTTTCTTGACTAATTAATTAGACCCGATAACATCCACAATACATCTAGACAATAACCCTGGACTTGCCTTTATTTGTCTTTCACCTATTTTGTCTGTTAATCTCAATGGGGCAGGATACAATGCAGGACTGAGGCAGGTGAGATGCTGGAAGTTGTGTTTGGCAGGTGGTGGTCTGTTGTTTTCCTATGACTGAGGATTCTTTACAGTCCATATGATAAATGGAGAAACCATGTGCAGCAGGGTCATGTAGACAGTGGTGAGCCATAGAGTTGTACAGCATGGAAACAGACCCTTTGGCCACACCGACCAACATGTCCCATCTACATTAGTCCAACCAACGTTCCATCTACATTAGTCCCACCTACAGGCATTTGATCCAAATCCCTCTGTCCATGTACCTTTACAAATGTTTCTTAAACATTAATAATAATAATAATAATGCATTTTATTTATATAGCGCTTTTCTTATACTCAAAGACGCTTTACAGAGATTTTGAGAACATAGGGAAATGAATAAATAGATAAATAAGTAAATAAATAAATGAACAGAGAAAGGAGACAGAAGGTGAACATTGCGATAGTACCTGCCTCAACTGCCTCCTCCGGCAGCTCGTTCCACACACCCACCACTTTTTGGGTGAAAAAGTTACCCCTCGAGTTCCTATTACATTTTTTCTCCCTCATCTTAAACCTATGTCCTTTGGTTCTTGATTCCCCTGCTCTCGGCAAGGGACTCTGTGCGTCTACCAAGATCTATTCCTCTCGTGAATGTTTCAGTTTCACAGCCATCCTGTCTAACCCCTTTGAAACTACAGCCTTGCTCAATACTTTTCAAACTTGTTCTCGAGTGATTAAATGTCAGTGAGATGTATGCTGGGGACAGAGGCCTGAAATTCTCATTGTTTCAGTTGCATGGGGAGCAGAGAGAGAGGGCTACAGCAGCAACAACTAGAAAGTTAGGAAGCTAAGAGTGATCCTGACCCTAACTTCCAAACAAAATCCAGGTCTTTATTTGAGTCTCTGATCTCAGATCAAATAATGCAGGTTGAATGTTAGCTTTTTAAATAGCAAGGTTTCTTGGGACTTGGTACTTGGTTCTTGGTCCTCCAAAATATTCCAAATGGAATTTAAACTGGAGGTGGCGGAGTATGGACTTAAGTAAGAAGGGCTTCTTGGAGAAGAGCTGCCTTAAATTTAGTTGCATCTGGTTGAGTAACTATAGTAGGGTGAAGACTATTCCATGCTTTAATTGTGCGAGGGAAGAATGAATTGCTACACACATCTGTCTTGATAGCTGGTATCTCAAATTGAATCGAATGCCCTCGTCTACTCCTGATAGGTTTGGGTTTGGTGTAGATGTGGTCATCTACGTCGAGCTGACCATTTAACATTTTGTAAAAACAGGTCAAACGGTGGGCTTTACGTCTGTCCTGGAGAGTGTTCCACCCCAATGAATTTAGAAGTTCGGTTACACTCGCTTCTCTCTCATAGGTATTTGTAACAAAACGAGCTGCCTGTCTTTGCACACGTTCGATGGAAGAAATGTTTTTATTTGTGTATGGATCCCATGCTGCAACTGCGTAGTCCAAATGTGGTCTAACAAGGATGAAGCATCACTTCTCCTTGATAGAAGTTGAACAATGATAAAAGTTGCGTCTCAGAAAATTTAGGACACCTGTTGCTTGATGAGTCTGACCATTCCAACGTCGATCGTTCTGTAATTTGGTGCCAAGATACTTGGTCTGTTTGGATTCTTCAATGGTGGCACCAAGGATATTATATGATGTTTCGCCTGGTTTCCTCCTCCTGGTGACACGCATGGTTTCACATTTGGAAGGATTTCAAATGTGGAAGGATCGGAGGAGGCAGTTGAGGCAGGTACGATCGCAATGTTTCAGGGCAAAAAATAATTAGTAAAAGCTAAGTAAATCATAAAGTGTTGGAGAAACACAGCGGGATAGGCAGCATCTATGGAGGGAATAGACAGATGATGTTTCAAGTCAGGACTCTTCAGAGTAATTGTAGTGGGGGGGTGGGGGGAGAAAGCTGAGAAAGAGGTGAGGGCAGGACTAAGCCTGACAAGTGAAAGGTTGATACAGGTGATTTGACTGGCAAATATATATTCCTTTATTCGTCCCACACCGGGGAAATTTACAGTGTTACAGCAGCAAAGTGGATAGCAAGAGATCATTCATTAATAAATAAAAGTAAAGACAAGGATAAATTGTATTCCTTAGCTGTTACTGTTGACTCGTCTGCTGGGAGCAGTGCTGGTTGTGCAGTCTCACAGCAGCGGGAAGGAAGGACCTCCTATAGCTCTTGTTCACGCACTTGGGGTGAAGGAGTCTGTCACTGAAGGAGCTACCCAGTGCAGTGACAGTGTCCTGCATGGGGTGGGAGTCGTTGTCCAGCAGCGATGTTAACTTTGCCATCATCCTCCTCTCTCCCACCGCCCCCACTATGTCGAGGGGGCAACCCAGGACAGAGCTGGCCTTCCTGACCAGCTTGTCAAGTCTCTTCCCCTCCGCCTCTGAGATGCTGCTGCTCCAGCAGACCACTCCATAGAAAATGGCTGATGCAACCACCGTGTTGTAGAAGGTCCTTAGGAGTGCCCCCTGCACTCTAAAGGACCCGAGTCTCCTCAGCAGATAAACTCTGCTCTGGCCCTTTTTGTATAGCACATCAGTGTTTTCGGTCCAGTCCAATTTATTATTGAGGTAGACACCCAGGTACTTATAAGAGTCCACCCTCCCGATGTCCATTCCCTGGATGTTCACCGGTGTCGGGGGGACCTGGCTGCGCCTGCGGAAATCTACCACCATCTCCCTGGTTTTCCCCGCGTTGTTCCGGAGGCAGTTCCGCATGCACAGTCCACAAACCCCTTGATCAGTTCTCTGTACGCCCTGTCATCGTCGCCTGTGATGAAATGGTGGAGTAAGTGACAAATGACAGATGAAAAAGAGAGTAAAAGGATAAGATAAAGTGAGAAGGTGAGTGAAATGTAAAGCCTGAGGGGGGGATAGAGGTGGATGGGGACACGAGGGAAAGATTTGTGGGACAGAGGGAGAAATGGGTGTGCACTGGGATGGGGATGAGCAAGAGAGGGAAAGAGAGAGGGAGAAAGGGGCTTGTGGAGGTATTGTGGAGGTCTTTTGTGACCAAAACAAAGTCATTTTTTAAACCAATAGGGTAAAAAAAACTCACCGCAGATTAACTTTGCATTAACATTAATGTTGACTTAAATTGTAGGAGTTTGACATCAGTACAAAAGATGCTAGAAGAAATGAAAATCTTGGCAAGCACTCAGCCAAATTTCTAGCTGGACATCAGGACAGCAGGAGATGAATGCAATGTTGCTTTGCTCCAGGTTGAGTAGATGTTCAGAGTTGTGTTGAGGAATATCTACACCCTTGTGTCTATAAAAGAGACTTTAATGTAGTAACTTGTCCCATGATAATTTACAGGAACAGAAGAACATTCCATAAAGCCGTGATTGTTCCAGGAAAATTGGTTGCCAGAAATCCTTGGGGACAGTTCCTGAAAATAGGGATAAATAATAGCTTATGTTGGAAAAATCATTTTCTTCTTTTATGTTCACAAACTAAATTCACCGTGTGGATCACAGTGAGTGGAATATTCCTTCCATATTCAGCAAACAAACTAAACTTTGTGGTAAACCTGCTGGGGCACGTGTACTTTACAAAGATTGAGTAATATGTAAAATGTTTCATGTTCTCAGTATTACAAACTATGTGAACGCTAGAGATGAATCTGTTGAAAGTTCAATGTCAGAAATGAGCAAGCATCAAATCCCGTTTACATTAATGGTTTTAATCCTTTTCATTTTTGTTTTCAGCATTCCTTTTTTTTGGATCAGCTTTGTTTGATTTATTTGGCACTGATTTAGTCATTTCCAAGAACTCTATCATAAGCACAAACAAACTCCCATCTAATCTCATTGATGCAGTGACAGGATGAACAAATCCCTTGGTAGTCTGAACGTGTAGCAGTGATATGGGGGATATCAATGCATGTTTTTGTCGGACTAAAGAATAATTTATTTGTTTCACGTTCCAGCGAGATTATAATGTAATGCTGCACACATGGAAAGTAGAATAATGTAAATGATCACATTCACTCTGAAGTCATAAGGTCATAAAGAATAGGAGTAGAATTAGGCCATTCGGCCCATCAGGTCTACTCCGCCATTCAATCATAGCTGATGTATCTCTCCCTCATAACCCCATTCTCCTGCCTTCTCCCCGTAACCTCTGACACCTGTACTGATCAGGAATCTATCTATCTCTGCCTTAAAAATATCCACTGACTTGGCCTCTACAGCCTTCTGTGGCAAAGAATTCCGCAGATTCACCACCCTCTGACTAAATAAATTTCTCCTCATCTCCTTCCTAAAAGAACGTCCTTTAAGTTTGAGGCTATGACCTCTAGTTCTACACTCTCCCACTAATGGAAATATCCTCTCCACTCTATCCAAACCTTTCACTATTCTGTATGTTTCAATTAGGTTCCCCCTCATTCTTCTAAACTCCATCGAGTGCAGGCCCAGTGCCGACAATCGCTCATCATGGGTTAACCTACTCGTTCCGATATCATTCTTGTAAACCTCCTCTGGACTCTCTTATCTGTTGGGCATTAGGACAGCAAATATGCAACTGCTCACGTCATATAAAATCAATTCCTCAGGTCCGTCCTGATCAGCACACATTTCATTCAAACAAGGTCAAGAGGTGACGCTCTCGCCTGCACGGATCCACCTCGATGCTCAATCTATCTCCAGATGCTTCAACATGAATCCATTTTTAATATTTTCACTAGCATCCTTAACATTTATTTCTTCGTTTCATTTTGATTTATAACAAAAAAAATAGGCTATTTAGCCTTTTTAGTCTATGCCAGGTTGCAAAGCAATCCCATGACCAAAATGCATTTTCCAAACTGATCAGTTAAAACCAATCAGGTCTTTATATCTTCTAATCAATAACTTCTAAACAACACACTGATTCCTTGATGACTTCCATTATTCTGCATGCCTGTTAGATGTCAATCCCTTCTTTCTCGAGAAGTAAATTCAATGGGTTCATTGTCTTATTTTTATAGTTGCTTCAAAATACGTTCACTTTTCTTGATTAAGTACCGTATTTTAATTAGCTTTTAATTTTACCTTAGTTTTGCAATTTATGCTCCACATTCTGACAAAGAGCAGAGGAATTTTGGAATGCCTCTTTTCCAACGAGGCATTCCTTGTTTATATGTTTGCTGTTTATGGGATTTGGGGTTTGTTTATCTGTTTGGTGTTACATCGAAATGCACACAGTATATGAAACAAGGTGGATGAGCTTGTAGCGCAGTTTGAAATTGGCAGGTACAATGTTGCCGGCATCACAGAGAGGTGGCTGCAAGAGGATCAGAGCTGGGCGCTGAATATCCACAGATACACATCCTATTGAACAGACAGGTAGTGGGGGTGGGGTGGCTCTGTTGGTAAGGAAATAAATCCAATCCTTAGCAAGAAATGACAAGGGGTCAGATGATGTAGAATCCTGTGGGCAGAGTTAAGAAACAACAAGGGGGAAATGATCCTGACAGGAGTTATATATAAGCCTCTGAATAATAGTCAGGATGTAGGGCACAAATTACATCAGGAAATAGAAAAGGTGTGTAAAAATGACAATGTTACAATGGTCATGGGGGATTTCAATCTGCAAGTAGACTGGGAAAGTTGGGTTGGTACTGGATCCCAAGAAAAGGAATTTGCAGAAAGCCTACAAGATTACTTGTTAAAGGAGCTTGTGCTTGCTTTCACGATGTTGTGCAATGAACCAGACTTGATTAGGGAGCTTAAGGTGAAGGAACCCCTGGGAGGCATTGATCATAATATGATAGAATTCAACCTGCAGTTTGAGAGGGAGAAGACCACTATCCAGTCTACCCACTGCAGTTTGCCTTCCGCCACAACAGGTCCATGGCTAATGCCATCTCCATGGCCCTATACTAATTCGTGGAACGCCTGTATAAGAGAGAAACCTACATCATACTTCAATTTGCCCTATTGAGTCATTTTCTGCTTAATTTCCCCCTTTGTTAACAATATTCAACATAAACATTGTTCCTTTGTGTAAAATGAAAGACACCAGGAATCAATGCACAAAACAAAGTGATAATAGGTGGCTTTATTGAATATAATTGCCCGATAATCACTGAGATCTTCAGATTCAAAAGATTTGCAGATTAATTTTTAACCACAGTAAATAAGTAAGCGTGAAAAATGTGATTATCTTTTTTTATTACAAAGTTTATCTCCTAATGCTGGAAAAATCCAGCAGATATGGTGATATCTGTAGAAAAAGAAACAATTAAAGTTTCAGGCTTGCAACCCATCGTGAGAACTGGGAAAGAGCGAGATACAAGTTAGTTTTTAGCAGATTAAGTGGGATAGGGATGTTTAGAACAAAAGGAATCTCCGTGATAGGACAAGTTGGAATGGCTTCATATCAGTAATTACCAATGCATTAAATTCTTGGTTTGTGTAATATGGTGTTGGTAATGCAGTGTAGGCAGGTTCCACTACATTACCAACACCATATTACACAAACCAAGAATTTAATGCATTGGTAATTACTGATATAGCAGGCTAGACTTGTGTGTATAGTATGGGAAAAACTGAGCCAACATAATATCGAAGCAGAAAATGGAAAATGCTGGAAGATAACTAAGCAGGACCAGGCATCATCTGTGCAAAATAAAAGTGTCAATGTTTCAGATGAGGGAGTCTTCCTCAGACTGGAGAATGGGAGAAATAAATTAGCCTGAGTAGCAGCAAAATGTGATAGAGTGAAGCCACGTGGCAAGTCATATCGGGTTAAAATGCTATAGCTGTGTAATTTATTGCTGATGTGGTTCTGGACAATCAGCACATGCCCAGCAGGCTAGATGGAGACAGAAAGCAAAATAAGCAAAGGATGGCAGAAATGGTTCTTGCACAGATAGGAAGGAAGCATATTATCTAAAATTAGATCTCCTTTACAGTGGACGCACTGTACAGAGTACTGGTACTGACGGTCTATTTCTTGTTCAACTCTCCTCTCTGTTAACAATATTCAACTTGTACATTGCTCTTTGTATAAAATGATAGACAGCATGAATCAATGAACAAGACAAGGTGATTAGGTGGAAGGTAGACACAAAATGCTGGAGTAACTCAGCGGGACAGGCAGCCTTTCTGGAGAGCAGGAATGGGTGATGTTTCGGGTCGAGACCCTTCTTCAGACTTCTTCAGGTCTGAAGAAAGTTCTCAACCCGAAACATCACCCATTCCTTCTCTCCAGAGTTGCTGCCTGTCCTGCTGAGTTACTCCAGCATTTTGTGCCTATCTTCAATTTAAACCAGCACCTACAGTTCTATCCTACACAAGGTGATTCGGTGTCTTTATTGAATATAATTGCATGGTAATTATCAGGAGTTCAAGTGATTTGTGGGTTAATTCTTAACCACAGTAAATGAGTAAGCAAGAAAAATGCTATTACGTTTTTTTATTACTGTTTTTTTATTAAACCCCAGATTTGATAGTACAGGATATTATCACTTTTTAGTGTTAATTATTGTTAATCACTTTTGGAAAGCTTGTTATTTCAGTGAATCAAATCAAAGTCTCAATCATCTCTCTAAGCAGACTTTACCCATTAGAGAGCTTCTCCATGCATTTCTATCCTTCCTGCATTATATTTGCCAAAAGCAATTCCCAAGCCTTCTACCCTGATTAAGAGGTTCATATCTTCTTAAAAACTATTATGAAGTAGATAAAGTTGCTCACAGTTCAATCCAATTTGCAAAGTTCTCTTTAGAGACATCTCGATAGACTGATGTAAGAGACTACCATTGCTGATGCTTTGAGGGCAAATCAAACTGCTGGAGGAACTCATCATAAACCTAAACAGTGTGTCAGGCAGCATCTGTGGATGGTCAAAGTTGAACCGACTCAAAACATCGTCGCTCAGTCTGAAGAAGAGCTCTATCGAGCTACATTGGAATAGCAAAGGAGGACAAACCCAAAGAGATCCAAATAAGATTTGTTTGAGAATTAAAATGTCAAGGATCTTCAAACTCAGGATCACGCCTTGCTATCTGGCAGTCTCTCTGTGGGTTTTTTTTTGTCCCTGTGTAGAAGGACCCTGTTGTGAACAATGAATATAGCATACTAAATTGGAAGAAGTGCAAATAATATTTAAGATAGACACAAAAAGCTGGAGTAACTCAGCGGGACAGGCAGCATCTCTCGAGAGAAGGGATGAGTGACGTTTCGGGTCGAGACCCATCCTTAGACTGGACAATGGTCTCGACCCAAAACGTCACCCATCCCTTCTCTTCAAAGATGTTGCCTTTCCCGCTGAGTTACTCCAGCTTTTTGTGTCTATCTTTGGTTTAAACCAGCATCTGCAGTTCCTTCCTACACACTAAATCATCACTTTACCTGGAGAAAGCATGGTGTGCCCTGGACAGTGGAAAGGGAGGAGATCAAAGGGCAGTATTACCTCTCTTGCAGATGCATGAGTAGATGTCGTAAGAAATAGAATGAGTGCCGTGTTAGTTGTGCTGGCTGTGTTCAACAACTTGTTCCAATTTCCCCACAATTCTCCACAAGGAGTGTTACATGGGCTTTGAATTTATGTGGTTTGCAAATGAATTTCCAGAGTGATGCAAAACCACACAGAAATGTTTATTATCACAGAAATGTATTATCAATTCGGCAAGGCTGCAGAAAATATTATGCAGCTAAATTGCAGGGCCATTTTTCTGGTGATATTAATTGTGGGATCAGTACTGGCCCAGATTTCATCCTTCATTTTGTAAAGCAGGTTAAAAAGAACATAGACTGCAAATAATTACACTGACGCTCATGTAACGGCAGAAAATACCAGACTAAAATTAAGAATAAGCAAAGGGGCAAACATGAAAATACTCAAATTAAAAATATGCTGACTTTTAAATGAAGTTGGAAGTTGGAAAACAATGCAAAAAATACAAGGACTGCTTACTAAAAACACAACAAAAAGAAAGGATGACCTATTGTAAACTGGAAACCCCCCCCCGCAAATAAGAACCAGTACCTAGCAAAATTCCCCAGGCTTAAATTCTGAGAAGATTGATGGACTTCAAAGGACAACTGTTTAAGTGCCCAAAAAGTGAGGAAGCCACAATATTAGAGCAAACCGCAGCACAAGTGTTGTCATGAGCAACCGTGAGTCACAATGTTACTGTGCATCTGGAAGGCACATCCATTAGCGACTCCACCCTGACTAGCAGTCACTCAAGGTCAGCATTTGCAGCCAACAACAACTCGAGTAGAAGCACCTACTTGATGCAAACAAGTTTTTCATCCAGCAGTTGATTTCTCCACTAAATAGTAGACAAATCTGTTTCTTGCAAAGCATGTTAAATAATAATTTCTCAAAAAACATTTTCAGAAGCTTGATATGGATACTGAAGTTCCAAGTGTTTGCAACAGTATTTCTATTTGCCAGTTGACATGCATGTTCAGGGATCACAGAGATGGTGTCCTGCCCAAATTCACAGATGGTTCTGCAGGTGACGTGTTTCCATGCAAGGGTCACCAACAATTGTCTTAAACACCAGCTATATGATCAGGTGCCGGCTACTGCAGAGACACAGCAAAAGGCACATCTTCATCCACTTCCTGCTCCACATGGTCCTCTTCTGCTCTGGCAATCTTCCATCAGTCAATGCCTAGGTTCTCCTGTTACCTATATTGTACATGATGCAGCATTTCATAACAGAGCTTCAGTGTGTGGGTCAGTGGGGAACATACTGCAGGGCATTCTAGTCTGATACAGTTTGTCAATGTTTAAGGCAGTGACATCAATACAAGGTTGCAATGACCGTCATTGCATCCATGTTCTCCAGAAATGGCTTTAGGAGGCATAGGTGCCCAAAACCATGGGAGGAGTTAGAAGACCCCTATTAATAAAGACCTGTCCATAAAGGCTTAGCCACCGGTGAATGTTGACCACATGGACTGCCTAGGAATGAAAGAAACACACCAGTTTCTTGGTGTGACCCAGAGTACAAGAATATTTGTAAACTTGCGGATGAGCTAATAGAAGTCTTTCTAACATTTTGTGTGCTGAAGGGGAACAGAAAATGCCTCGTACGTTCAGTGGATCATGGCCCGAACCTTGGAGGAGCTGGAAGTGCAGGCAAATTTTGCATCACATATATCTCTGCCTCTGCATTGCCAAGATTGGAACACAATCTCTGCAGTGACAGTCGTCATCTCTGTGCAAACTTGCATTTCTTGCAACTGCCAACTGCTCAGGAGAAGTGTCACCAGTTTTTCTCCAGCCATGCTGAATAACAGGGATGGATGATGATTGATGCCCTTCGTGCCTTGTCCAAGGCTGAAAATTCATAACGTTCTCAAGCATACATTCCTCCTGGAAGTGCCCAATCGGTATCCCAAATACCTGGGAGTCCACATCAAAGAGGATCTGACATGGACAACACACATTGCCGCACTGGTGGGTAAGGCAAGGCAGCATCTTTACCACCTCAGACAGCTGAGGAAATTCAGAGTGTCTCTGAGGAATCCTTCAATGCTTCTACTCTGGGGCTATAGAGAGCATCCTGTCCGGCAACATTACAGTCTGGTTTAGGAACAGCTCTGCCCAGGACAGGAAGGCCCTGCAGAGAGTAGTGCGTTCGGCAGAACGCACCATGGGAACTACACTCGCCCCCCTGCAGGACCTATACATCAGGAGGTGCAGATCAAGAGCAAGCAAGTTTATGGGGGACCCCTGCCACCCAGCAACGGACTGTTCCAGCTGCTACGGTCAGGCAAACGCCTCCGCTGTCACGCTGTGAAAACAGAGAGGATGAGATGGAGTTTCTTCCCACAGGCCATCAGGACTGTTAACAATCATAACTCCAGGGACTAATTTGTTTTCTGTATTAATTTTAATTTATATGCTGTAATTGTAATTTTTTTTGCACAATCCGCAGGCATTGCCACTTTCATTTCACTGCACATCGTGTATGTGTATGTGACAAATAAACTTGACTTGACTTGAACTTCCAGATTAGTGTGAAGCAATCCAGAAGTGGGCATCTCCATTCCAGTCTGATCAATTCCAATTTCCACTGCACGACCCTAACAAAGGCCGTGCTATATATAAAACACTACCTCGCCTGCAGCCATTTCAACAGGAAACAAAATATACTTGAGCAATGCCTTGGCTTGGAGGAGTTTTGGCCTTTGAAGCTCCAGGCTGAATTAGAAAACAATGGATCAGTGTGTTGTATTGGGCCGTAGATTATCAGGAACCATGCAAAAGGAAGCATTGCTCAGTTGAATCATGCGCAAATATATTCACAATGATTACAATCCCATACCTCTTCCAAACTGCATGAGCAGCCACGGGTTAAACAGGAAATTAGTTATTTATTTAGGAGGGATCTCGTTCCATCTTGAACCAGCTCACCTACTTTACAGCATTCTCATTTCCGCAAAAGATGGTCATAGATTCAAGCCTCATTTTGAAGGGTTTTTTTCTGAGGTAACTTGGAACCACTAAACCACATCGGTTCGATGACAGTGTACGTGATTACAAAAAAACAAACTGTTGGATGAACTCAGTGGGTCAGGCAGCATCTGTCTGGGCAAATGGACAGACAAATTTGAATAGTATTGAATAATTGAATACATTTTATTAGCTAAGTATGTATACATACAAGGAATTTGCCTTGGTGCAAATTTGATTATGTTATTTTAGAACAAGAAAATATTATTAGATCCAATTAACTCAGAATGTAATCTGTAGTTATACAAATTCATGGTTTAATCATATAACCTGTTTCTAAAAGTCCCACTCTGTCAAGCATGATTTTCACCAGTTACTTTTTGATTATTGCCAAGCAAATTAAAAAATAAATAAATATGTATATATATATTTTTTTTTTTATTTAAAAAAAAAAATCTTTATATATTTCTATATATTTATTTATTTATTTTTAATACATTTTTATATATTTATTTATTTTTTAATTTGCTTGGCAATAATAAAAAAATAACTGGTGAAAATCATGAAAAAATAAATAAATAAATATACATCTATATTTATTTATTTAAAACATATATTTTTATATATTTTTATATATTTATTTATATACATTTAATATATTTTTATATATTTATTTATATACATTTAATATATTTTTATATATTTATTTATTTTTTAATTTGCTTGTCAATAATAACCATACGAGGCCTACATTGGTCTTCAAAGACCATTTTCTCATCAAATATTTATAGAACTTTCACAGTCAAGTTAGTGGATATTTTTAAGGCAAAGTTAGATAAATTCTCGATTAGAACAGGTGTCAAGGGTTATGGGGAAGGGCAGGAAAATGGGATTAGGAGGCTGAGATCAGTCATGAGTGAATGGCGTAGTTGGCTCGAAGGGCCAAATGTCCTAATTCTACTAAAACTTGTGAACTTGTGAACTTTCACAGTCTGTTGTTATGTTCTCTGCAAGCTTCCTCCCCTACTTCACACTCGATGTTTATCACAGTGGCCAATGTGACATATGTCACAGGGATGCAGGAGCACCTGGGGAAACCCACGCTCTCATAAGGAGAATAATCAAACTCCACACCGATTGCATCAGAAATCAGGATCAAATTCCTGCTGCCGGATCTGCGAGGCCTCAGATCTACCAGCTGCGTTACTGGTGACAATGTTGAGTAATGCAGCGATTTTGTGTGGAGTATGCACCTTCTCCCCATGACCATGTGGATATCCTTTGGATGCTCCAGTTTCTTCCAACATCCAAAATATGTGCGGGTTTGTAGGTTAATTGGCCTCTAAAAATTCCACCTTGTGTTGGGAGTGGATGCGAAAATGGGATGATATAGATAGGCGTAGACTTGGTGGGCCGAAAGACCTGTTTCCATACTGTATCTTTCAATTATTTAATGATCAATGTAACATATGATCATCATTAACAACGGATATTGACTGCCATAAAATATATATATATATTTTTTGAGACAATGAAAACCCAAGGCTCAGAGATAAAGTGCACTTTCTCATTAACGACAAAATGTGATGAAAGCAGTCAAAGCAGCTAACTAACCAAACAGAAGTGTCATTACAAAGGTAGGAATTATTCAGCAGGTCAGGCAGCATCTGATAATGGTCTTTCATCAGAAATGAGCTGAGTTAGAAATCAAAGAAGGGGCAGAGATGGTGGAGAAACCTGTGGGTAGGGTGGAGAACAGGAGAGAGTGTCTGCCCAGACAGTTTGCAAAGAAACGAGACAAGATTTGGAAGCGAGTTTTGGTTAACACTTTATCAAAACGAGAAAGGAAACAGAAACTATTGAGAGCAAACAAGGTAAAAAAAATCTAACGGAAATCCTGTTAGAGAGACTAGAAGAACATCTTCAAGGTGAGTATTCCTGGAAAAGAAACGGCAGGGATTTCATTGGTAATCAGAAGTCAAAAAATTACAGATGATGGAAAGCCACCATTTATGTCATTTAGCCTCTCTGGATCTCCAGCCTATCACTGGCGGTCCATTCATTCTCACCACCCCACCCCCTTCTCTGTAACTTGAAATGTCTTTGATAGCTAACGTTCTGATGAAAGATAAGTGACCTGAAATGAACATAACTATTTCTTCCTCTACACATGCTGTAGAAGTCATTTGCCTTGCTGAATATTTCCTGCCTCCTATGATTTTATTTCAGGCTTCCAGCCTCTGGTCAAGGAAAAGCTTTGTCGAAAGAATTTACAAAGGGATTGGAATAGTTTCTGGTGCGTTTGATGATTTGAATGACAATAGACAATAGACAATAGACAATAGGTGCAGGAGTAGGCCATTCAGCCCTTCGAGCCAGCACCGCCATTCAATGCGATCATGGCTGATCACTCTCAATCAGTACCCCGTTCCTGCCTTCTCCCCATACCCCCTCACTCCGCTATCCTTAAGAGCTCTATCCAGCTCTCTCTTGAAAGCATCCAACGAACTGGCCTCCACTGCCTTCTGAGGCAGAGAATTCCACACCTTCACCACTCTCTGACTGAAAATGTTCTTCCTCATCTCCGTTCTAAATGGCCTACCCCTTATTCTTAAACTGTGGCCCCTTGTTCTGGACTCCCCCAACATTGGGAACATGTTTCCTGCCTCTAATGTGTCCAATCCCCTAATTATCTTATATGTTTCAATAAGATCCCCCCTCATCCTTCTAAATTCCAGTGTATACAAGCCCAATTGCTCCAGCCTTTCAACATACGACAGTCCCGCCATTCCGGGAATTAACCTAGTGAACCTACGCTGCACGCCCTCCATAGCAAGAATATCCTTCCTCAAATTTGGAGACCAAAACTGCACACAGTACTCCAGGTGCGGTCTCACCAGGGCCCGGTACAACTGTAGAAGGACCTCTTTGCTCCTATACTCAACTCCTCTTGTTACGAAGGCCAACATTCCATTGGCTTTCTTCACTGCCTGCTGTACCTGCATGCTTCCTTTCATTGACTGATGCACTAGGACACCCAGATCTCGTTGAACTCCCCCTCCTCCTAACTTGACACCATTCAGATAATAATCTGCCTTTCTATTCTTACTTCCAAAGTGAATAACCTCACACTTATCTACATTAAACTGCATCTGCCATGTATCCGCCCACTCACACAACCTGTCCAAGTCACCCTGCAGCCTTATTGCATCTTCCTCACAATTCACACTACCCCCCAGCTTAGTATCATCTGCAAATTTGCTAATGGTACTTTGAATCCCTTCGTCTAAGTCATTAATGTATATCGTAAATAGCTGGGGTCCCAGCACCGAACCTTGCGGTACCCCACTGGTCACTGCCTCCCATTCCGAAAGGGACCCATTTATCCCCACTCTTTGCTTTCTGTCTGTCAACCAATTTTCTATCCATGTCAATGCTGGCACTAAGGGTTGCAAAGGCCACCTTATGCACCTTATGCCCAATGTTAACCCAGTTTGCTGCAAGCCCAGGATGTATCCAATGTGTACTGTAAGGAAGAAATCAAACAAACCCAAACAAAAATTTGCATTGGTCAAAACCCAGCAACTGATTGAGTAGCACCCGGCTTTATAGTGCCTAAAGCAAACAAAACTCTCCAATGTCACAGAAATGATAAGGTGATACACAAGGAAGCCACGGATGATGAATGAATCTCTTTGTGGTTTTGCAGAATCTTGATGTCAAATTGGCAGGGATAGGGTCTTTACCATGGAACAACACAAGAAGAGTCCTGTCCCGACTGTAGACTTTAGAGATGCTATGTGCAAGCAGGCCCTTTGGCCCACCGAGTCCGTGCTGACCAGCGATCAGCCCTGTACACTAGCACTTATCCCTCACATGAGGAACAATTTACAAAAGTTTTGACAAAAACAGAAGAAAAAAACTGTCGTGCAAAAAAAATCATGTTGGGGAAAAGAAACAGTTTCCACGTAATCTGCTCACAATAATCACAGATTGTCACTTAGGAATTTGGTTTCTCTGCAAGTGGCCAATAAAATTCACAAGTATTACTTCTATTGACACTTGTGTAATGATATTGGAATAAACAATTTAACATGCTGTCTTTAGTGGTTTTAGCTTGCAGTCAAAAAAATTAACTTGTAGCTGTTACAAAACACTTTTAATTTTGAAAATCCTGTGGGAGAAATAACTTTGTAATTGCGAGTCTCAAACTGTCTGGCCCATGACACATTTGATTTTATAACATGATTTTCTATAACATGAGTTTTGTTAGGAATGCAACTGTAATGTTATAGTAGTACATATGTATATATATAGAATAATTTATTGTCACATGTGACAAGGCACAGTGAAATTCTTTGCATTGTATAAGAGTATATCTATATATATAAAAACATAGCACAAAAAGTAAGGAAATTTGTGTTTGGTAGATTATTTCTTTGTTGTAACAATGCTTCTTGGCAATAAATCTTATACCGTTGGAAAGCCTGTTTATTTCCCTTTTAAATGGTGCCACATTTGTAAGGAACATGCATTTGTGGGATGAGCAGCAGAGCTGAGTATGTGGGTTGCGCCCATGAAAAATCTGCCAAATCTTCTCTGCCAATGCCAAACAGCTTATTCTGCCATTGGCTCTTGTTCGGTGTTGTTTGGTGGATTGGATGATTGAAGTCTGAAGAAACAAGACATATTGGCAATTTAACAATTTATTCATTTAATAAACAGGAGCCTCAGTAGCGTGTGGAAGAACCATACACAGCCACAACAGCCTGGCACCTCCTCCTCATGCTGGTCACCAGCCTGGTCACACACTGTTGTGGGATGGCATCCCATTCTTCAACCAGCATTTGTCGCAAGTCAGCCAACGTGATTGTGTTGGTCACTCTGGCACGAACAGCACGCCCAAGCTGATCCCACAAGTGTTCAATGGGGTTGAGGTCAGGACTGCTGGCAGGCCATTCCATCCTCTCCACTCCCAAATTCTGGAGGTAGTCTCTGAGAAACCCTGCTCTGTGAGGGTGAGCATTGTCATCTTGGAGGATAGAGTTCGGTCCCAGACTGTGGAGATATGGGATTGCCACTGGTTGCAGAATCTCATCTCGATATCTCTCTGCATTGAGATTGCCTCCAATGATGACAAGCCTCGTTTTTCAAGTGAGGGAGATGCCGCCCCACACCATCACACTGCCTCCACCAAAAGATGTTACTCTATCGGTGCAGCAATCAGCATAGCGTTCTCCGCGTCTTCTCCACACTTTGACCCTGTGATCCAACTGCCGTAGGCAGAATCTGGACTCATCGCTGAACATAAAGTTCCTCCACATGTTCAGGTTCCAGTGCACGTGTTGCCGACACCAGCGCAAACGGGCCTGACGGTGAAGGGCAGTCATGACAGGCCTCCTGGCAGCCCTATGAGACCGGAGATCGGCTGTGTGCAGTCTGTTCCGAATTGTCTGGGCAGAGAGCCGTCGGCCATATCGTCCTGCAAACCTTGACTGCAAATCTGTAGAAGACAGCCTACGGTTCTTAAGTGCTGACAGGGTGAGGAAACGGTCTTCTTTGGGTGTCGTCTTCTTGGGACGCCCACTTTGCGGCCTGTCTCTGACATCCCCCGTTATATGGAACTTGGCCTTCACTTTGGAGATGGTATTAGGGCTCACTCCAAATAATGCCGCAACTTGGTTTTGCGGAACACCAGCTTGAAGTTGCCCTATCGCACGGGCCCTATCCAGATCAGTCAAACGTGGCATGCCGATTCTTGGAGCAGACACCTACTGACCACTGTAGCAGGGCCCATGCTCACAGATGCTGCCAATCAGGTGCCAATCAGGCACCTGATTGTCAGCACCTGGTGGTACCAGAAGCTCAAAACAAGAGTCAATAGCAACAGCAGAATAAGCTGTTTGGCATTGGCAGAGAAGATTTTTCTCAAATTTTTCATGGGCGCAACCCATATACTCAGCTCTACTGCTCATCCCACAAATGCATGTTCCTTACAAATGTGGCACCATTTAAAAGGGGAATAAACAGGCTTTCCAACGGTATAAGATTTATTGCCGAGAAGCATTGTTACAACAAAGAAATAATCTACCAAACACAAATTTCCTTACTTTTTGTGCTATGTTTATATATATATATCTGCAATCAATTGCAGTAAACGTAGAAGAGAATTTTGGAAACAGTAAACCCCTGTTAAATTGTGTGTGTGTGTGTGTGTGTGTGTGTGTGTGTGTGTGTGTGTGTGTGTGTGTGTGTGTGTTATTTCACTGTCTTTAAAGGAAGAGAATAGTGGAGCAGAGGAAATTGGTGTAATTGATTCATGTGTAGACTGTGTGGTTGTGCAGTCACTGAATAAACCAGGCAGATCTTTAGAATTCATCAGGCTTTCTCATGTATTGCTCCACACATCCTGCATGTTACTTCACCACAGATTCAGAACACACTATACCAAGTGTTGGGCCCAAACCTCTCCTGCATTGGTGCAGCACCCTCTCCTACCCCCCTCCCTCCCCTCTCCCTCCCCTCCCCTCCCCCCCTCCCCACTCCCCCTTCCCCCTCTCCATCCCCCTCAACCCCCCTTATCCACCTTCCTCCCCCCTCCCTCCCCCCCCCCATCTCCCTCCCCCTCCCTCCCTCCCTCCCTCCTCCCTTCCTAGGAGATAGATTTAAACTTTAAAATGTGAATCACTTTAAAAATATAACACCGATTTCAATAAAACTACTTGCTTTACCATTAAAGCGATGGCGGTGAGTAAGGTGGGCCTAAAATTGTCAAGCTATCGTGTACCGTTTTGGCTGTAGTTCGATCACAAATAAACAAACAAATGAGAGTTTTAGTATATAGATGGGGACAATTTTCGTTCATGTTTCCTTATGTTAAGTGAGGTGCGAACAGCGACTGAGCTGATGACAACTTTGCCTCTAAATTTGAAGATTCTCAATGTAAATTCTGCAATTTGTGAACTAACACTAGCCTGAGACTCCAGGACAGTGTTAAGGGAGTCTTGCACTCTTAAATCTGCAACAAATGTTAGACTCTAATAGAACCTCCCTTCCCATGGGAGGCATAAATGTCTCCTCGCCCTATTTCAAGGAACTGAAAGGCAGTGTGTCACAGGGCAGCCAATACTTAGCTCTTCACGTTTGTTATTTGGTCATTAGTGCTCTGCTGTTTGTGATAGGTTGTTGTGTATAAGCAGGCTGCTGCTTTTCCAGAATTACGATTGTGTTAACCTTTCACTGCATTGACTCGAAACCATTTAGCAACGCTAGAAAGCCATGAAAGATACAACATTAAATACAAGTCCTTCCTTTACTTGATAGGCTTCTTGGTCTGGTAGCTCAAGATATTGCACACAGCTGGTTTGGAACCAGGGAAAACATATTGGTGCAATTAAAATGCCTCTCTATTCTTCAGACTGCTGTACATTTACTAATAGTCCAATGTGCAGGGGGCCCACTGTGTGTGTCCCAGTTGGCCTGTGAATACTTGGGGGTGATACCAGTGAAATACTCCAGAGGAAACATTAATCACCTGTAGGCCCCAAAAGCTCACCAAGGTGAACAAAAAAAGGCATGTGCCATTCACTGGGTATGAATTAAGTGAAATGATAAAAGAAAGCATTACTGAAGGCACAAATAAATAAAGTGTCCAGAACACAAATGTCTCCTGGGGTCATCATGTCAGAGGAGCGATTCAACAAGATTTCTCTGAGAAGCCACAGTGTGTGGGTGAGAGGAAATTTTTCTGTGGTTATTCATGTTATGCTGTTGCAGCTGTGAGTTTAAGGTTTCACAGTTCCGCATTTTGCTCCACTTAGATCAAAAAACTATTTCCTGAATGCGCTCCGACTTTTATAAACAAACTCCAGCCCACATTCTGTTTAGTTGCTGAAATGTAATAAATCCTGCCTGCTGCACACCAGAGAAAACTGGGAGCAACAGGTTTTGCTCCGGTGAACCTGGCTGCTTAACCTGTGCGTGTGGTTGACAGTGAGCAGTTTGTCGTCACTCTGGCAGCCTGTTCCTCTTATGAGCAAACCAAGTTTCACTTCCCAATCAAATGCCAACAAAAACTGGCGACCTTTGGAAAGATATGTGTCATTCAAAACAATGTACTAGCTGTGCAATGATTTCTGTACATTAAACGGAATTGTATGGTACTATTTATACACATTAATCAGTGAGCATGAAATAGCTTTTCTATAAACTTATTTATGCTGAATTTATTTCCTAATGGAGACCAAATAAAGCAGGCAGTTACTAGACTGAGAGCATGATTTTATTCAAGTACAAATTCCTTGCACTACCTTTATTTTCACCAAGTCCCAGTGTATTTTCCAGCCCATCAACTACTTTTTGATGCGTAATCATCAAGTAGGAAACATGACAGCCTTTTTACCAACAGCAAACTCCCACAAACAACAATGTGGCAATGACCAAGTAAACTGTATTACAATGAAATTGGTAGCATGTTGAATATTGTACAAGGCACTGGAGAGAAAGAACTCCCCTGGTTTTATTCAAAATAGTCTATGAGATTTTATTCTGTACAGCCGCATGAATGTCTCACATATAAGACAACAACATGCCAACACTACTACATGATGTGTAGGATGGAACTGCAGGAATTGCAGATGCTGGTTTAAACCGAAGATAGACACCAAAAACTGGAGTAACTCAGCGGGACAGGCAGCATCTCTGGAGAGAAGGAATGGGTGTTGTTTCGGGTCGAGACCCCAGTCTAAAGGGTTTCGACCCGAAACGTCACCCATTCCTTCTCTCCAGAGATGCTCCCTGTCCTGCTGAATGACTCCAGCTTTTTGTGTCTAATACTACATGATGGTGCCATCCCACATCCTTGTAAGGTTCTATGTATTCACAGATGTTTGACTCAAAGACGTAGTTGGTTAATAACAAAAATAATCGAATCCTGAAAGGATTTTGCCTCGATAGTGGATTGTGAGGTGTAATTTGAATGCTATGCAGGACAGTTTCAATGATAAATCAATTGTAAACAAAGATTGCGAGCTTATTACAAGAGGTATTTTGTCATGGGTCCAAGTCAATAAGTCAATAGCTGGAAGCTTCCCTTAGGCTAGTCCTCTTTAAATCAATATTTGGATCTAAACCTGGACCTTCCAATGTACTACAAATCCCACAGCCCTCAGCTTGTTACTGTCATGTAACCACTTCCCTCAACACAATCTCTGTCCCATCCAACCTCCAAGCACAACCCTGATTCTAATCCCAGTACCAATTCCCAAGCCGACCATTGGCTTGACCACTTTCCACTGCCCATTACCAATCTCCAAAAAGCAACTTTTGCCCTGATGTCCTACTTCTTGCTGGGCTGTTGAACTCTTACCTATTCACAGGCATCAAACCCCCTCCCAATCCTGATCCTCACTCTCTTATGGACAACATCTTCCCACCTCCAGTTCCCAAACATCCCCATGAATAAACCTTTAATACAATCTGCAGTGTCCACAGTATGCACTGTTAGTGAATAATGGAATTCATAGGTTATAGTAGAATTGTGCCACTTGGCCCATTAAGTCTACTCCACCACTCAATCATGGCTGATCTATCTTCCCCTCTCAACCCCATTTTCCTGTCTTCTCCCCACAACCCCTGACACCTGTACTAATCAAGAATATGTCAACTCCATGAAATAAGGACTATGATATGACATATGTACAGAAGTAAAATTACTATTAGTTGCATTACATAAGATCAGGGCGGCCTGATTTTAAAAAAAAGATAGAGATTGGATGTTATCCCTGAAAATAAGGAAGCAAATCCATTTTAAAGGAGCTAAGATACAGCAAGGTGCAGATGGGGGTTGTCTATAGGCCCAAACAGTAGTGATAATGCAAGACATGGAATACATCAGGAAATTAAAAGTGCGTGTGATAAGAGTAACATGGTAGTCATGAGAAAATTCAAAATTAAATACAGATTGCGCAAACTAAATTCATGGCAATAGTGGAGAGTCTGAATGCTAGGTCAGGGCATTGGGCAATCGATGAGGGAATGGGTTACTTTCATCAAAGAGAAAGGGTTTGTTAAGAAACTGTTAACTAAAGGCCAAATATGGAAGTGTGAAAATAATATGATAGAATTTTATATAAAGGTGAGTGATTTTGTTCAATTTGAAATCCAGATCTTAAATCTAAACTATGAAGATACAAAGTTTGAATTGGCAATGGTGGATTTGGAAACTATATTAAAATATGCAACAGTAAACAAGTGGCGGCCAATATTTAAATAAACAGTACATAGTTTGCATCAAATATTGAAACAAAAATTCAACAAGTGGTCATGTCTGACTAACAAGAGAGTAAAGATAGTGTTAAATCAAAGGCTTATAAAATTGCCCCAAAGTTATTTAGGCCTGATGACTGAGAACACTTTAGAATTCAGCTAAGGAGAGCCAAGGATTAGGGGGAGTAAAAACATGTATTTATGAAAGGAAATAATGTTTACCAACTGTGCTAAAGTTTTATATGAGTTGGTAACTTGAAGAACAGATACGAATGAACCAGGGATGCGGTGTATTTGGACTTTCAGGAGATGCCTCGCAATAGATTACAGACTCCGTGTTATGAATGTTCGGGTAAACAAAATTTTCCCTTACAGAATTTACAAATCCCGATCCAGCGATTTGAGATATTGGAGAAAATGTGGACTTTTCATCTTTATGTAGAAAAAAAAGCAAACATTTATTTTTCTTCAACTCGCATTTCTTGATGCATGTGCAGTAGAAGTGCCTTTGCGTTAAGGAAAAGTGCAATAATGATATGTTTTTAGGATCCCATCCCAGTACCCCATAGCACAGGGGTTGCCTGAAATAAACAAAATTAGAGTATCTGGAATTGGGGGTAATATGTTGCAGTGGATTGAGGAATTGTTAATAGACTGAAAACAGAGTAGCAACAACTGGGTCATATTCAGGTTTGAATGGCCACATCTAATGGCATTGCTTAGTTTTAATTTATTTAGTTTATTGTCACGTGTATCGGGGTACAATGAAAAGCTATCTTGCATGCTATCTTAGTCAGCGGAAAGACAATACATCATTACAATCGAGCCACAAAGGTGTCCTTGTATGCCAGCCGAATGATATATAGAAAACTCGGACTGGATTCCGGACTGGATGTACATCATAGAATACCGACACGATCAAATCAGCTAATGTGATGGACCTACAAGTACCAATGGTGGGCACCAGCTGTGCGCAGTCTGAAGAAGGGTCCTGACCCGAATTCAATTCCTCCAAATATGTTGTCAGACCTACTGTTACTCCTGCACTTTGTGTCTATCTTTGATATAAACTAGCATCTGCAGTTCTTTGTTTTTTAAACTAAACTGGACATTGGTGTTAAATGTTTGCAAACACCAAAGCTAGTTGAAATTCAATGTTCCAGTAAGGATGCCTTGTGCACGATTGACTTTGTCTATTGACAGGCAAGACTAGCAAGAGCAGATCAATGATTTGCTTTAATTTGCCCTTTGTGACCATATCAGCTGTGAAGTGAAAATGTACCCTAAGACAACTGTTTCGTCACTCTCTGTCATCACACCATCACGAGAAGTGGTTTTAGGTATGAAAGGGAGATCCAGGGGATGATAACCAAAAACTTAAAAATGCTGCTGCTAGTTGTTTAACAGAGACTCTTTTACAAATAATGAGGCTTTCAAAGAAGCAAGCAATTATAAATTCAATGAGCTTGAATGAGTTGAATTTTCCTTCAATTTACTCATTTAGATTCAGCCTCCTTTGCTGATAAAACCGCTTTTAAAGTTTTTGTATTTTTCAGAATTGGTTGAACATTTCTTAGTAACGGATTACATGCGTGTTAACTGCTCAACATCTACAAGTCTGACCCGTCATAGCTTATGTATGGGACCAGATAAGATTTCATTGAGTAAGTTACTTTCACTGATTGGGGAAGCTATGACATGGGGCAGTTGAGAGAGTCATTAAAGGAGTGATGGTAAAAAACAACCTCATTGGGCTGAGGTGGTGGAAGTTTGAAATTCTCTTCCAGCAGCAGTCGTTGATGCTTGATCAATTGTGATCCCAAAATCTGGGGAGATGATCAATTCTCAATAACCAAAGGGTGGTGGGTATATGGAACAAGGTGCCAGAGAAGGTATTTGAGGCAGGGACTATCGCAACGTTTAAGAAACAATTAGACAGGTACACGGAGAGGACAGGTTTAGAGAGATATGGGGCAAAAGCAGGCAGATCCAAACAGAAGCATAGCTAGGACATGTTGGCCAATGTGGGCAAGGTGGGCTGGAGGGCCCGTTTCCACGCTGTATGACTCTATGACAAGGATAGTAAATAAAGTGAGGCAAATTCCCATATATGGAGTTAGACTGTAGATCAGTCATGATCTCATTGAGTGATGGTGGGTGGGCTCAAGGAGGAAGATCGACTCCTCCTATTGCTAATAGACACAAAATGCTGGAGTAACTCAGCAGGACAGGCAGCATCTCTGGATAGAAGGAATGGAGATTCAAGGAAGGAATCTTGAAGAAGGGTCTCGACCCCAAACATCAACGATTCCTTCCATCCAGAGATGCTGCCTGTCCCGCTGAGTTACTGCAGCATTTTGTGTCTATTTTCGGTGTAAACCAGCATCTGCAGTTCCTCCCTACACATTTCCTCCTATTTTGCTATGTTCTTCTGACATCATATCACCCTTTGCCACATATTCAATGAACAATTCATGATCTGACCTGACCCGAAGGATCTGAAATATCCTTTCAGAGAACCCCTTCACACATCCCACTAACTCTTGGTGTAGTCTGGCCCATGAACTTCACTTGTGGTGTTTTGAGGTTCTTACACAGATAACATCTGGCTATATTGGCTGTCGAGTAAACAGGAAGACAAATTAATGACGCTGCTTAAGAAATCTAGGAAAAGCAAAATGATGTGCTTAGATTGGAGATATTCACCTTAAAACATATGTTGGTTAAGATTATACGCATCACAGCCACAGCATTAGGTTTTGCATTGTTAAAATCATTCTGCATAGATTTACTTGAAGTATTGATTTTGATATTGTCATTTTCCCTTTCCTGGACCCAGCACTTATGCTGTTATAAACAAAGCACATCAACGCCTCTACTTCCTGAGAAGATTACGGAGATTCGGTATGTCAGAGAGGATTCTCTTGAAATTCTACAGGTGTACATTAGAGAGCATATTGACTGGTTGCCTGATGGCCTGGTTCTGCAACTTGAATGTCCAGGAGCGGAAAAGACTGCGAAAAGTTGTGAACACTGCCCAATCCATCACCGGCTCTGACCTCCACACCATCGAAGGGATTTATTGGAGTCGTTGCCTCAAAAAGGCAGCCAGCATCATCAGAGACCCACACCACCCTGGCCATACACTCATTTCACCCCTGCCATCAGGAAGAAGGTACAGGAACCTGAAAACTAACATCCAGGTTCAGGAACAGTTTCTTCCCTACAGCCATCAGGCTATTAAACACCACAACCTCAACTAAGCTCTGAACTACAATAGACTATTATTATTATTGCACGGCTATTGTTTGTTTTTTGAGTATGCGTGTATGTGTATATGTATATATATCTATATGTTTATATATATATATATAGAAATATGTGTGTTTACTTGTGAGTATATGTATGTATACACACTGAACTTTTTTTTTCTCTCTCGTTTATCATATTGTTTACAGTGTACTATGTTTACATATTCTGTTGTGCTGCAGCAAGTAAGAATTTCATTGTTCTATCTGGGACATATGACAATAAAACACTCTTGACTCTTACCAGTCCTCAGCTATGGTTAACAACGGGGTAAGTGAGTTTTTACTGATGCCATCGGTATTGGTGTATTTTTGTTCACATGTACCGAGATGCAATGAAAAAATTGTATTGTGTGCTTGCATTGTGCTGTGTACTCACTGCATGCTGTCCAGTCAAATCATACAATGCAAGAGTACAATTAAGCCATACACAAGCGCAACAGGTGGTGCAATGAGAAAAATACCAAAGTGCAGAATATAGTGTTACAGCATTATAGTATTACAGTTGCACAGAAGTGTAGATAAAAATAAATTGCAAGGACTGCAATAAGGAGATTGAGAGTTTGGGACTATACCCTTAGTTAATGTTAGTTAGCACCTCATATTTCGCCTGGGCAGCTTGCAGCCCAGTGGTATGAACATCGACTTCTCCAACTTTAGATAGTTCCTCTGTCCCTCTCTTCCCCTCCCCCTTACCAGATCTCCCTCTATCTTCCTGTCTCCACCTATATCCTTCCTTTGTCCCGCCCCCCTGACATCAGTCTGAAGAAGGGGCTCGACCCGAAACGTCACCCATTCCTTCTCTCCTGAGATGCTGCCTGACCTGCTGAGTTACACCAGCATTTTGTGAATAAATACCTTCGATTTGTATCAGCATCTGCAGTTATTTTCTTATACTTAGTTAATGTGGGGTCCGTTCATTAGTTTAGTTTAGAGATACAGCATGGAAACAGGTCCATCGGCCCATCAGGTCCATGCCGACCAACGATCACGCGTATACTAGTCCTATCCTGCACACTAGGGACAATTTACAAAAGCCAATTAACCTACAAACATGTACATCTTTGGAATGTGGGAGGAAACCGGTGTACCCGAAAAAACCCACGCAGTCACAGGGAGAAAGTACAAATTCCGTACAGACAGCACCCGTAGTCAGGATTGAACCTGGGTCTCTGGCGATGTAAGGTAGCAACTCTCTGGCTGCCCCACTGTGCCACCCTAAGTCTGATGACAACGGAGAAGAAGCTGGTCCTGAATCAGGTGTACATGCTTTCTAAGTTTTTACATCTTCTTCCTGATGGGAGAGGGAAGAAGGATTGACCAGGGTGTAAATGATCCTTAATTATGTCGGCTGCTTTCCCGAGGCATCTCTTGAGAGTTGTGTGAATGTCTTGTCTCTCTTCATAATGTTTAATGCTACGCACTTAATAAGTGAATAACACTCTCACCTCTGTCGCATAAAGTTGTGAACGCAAAAGAGTCAAGAGTGTTTTATTGTCATATGTCCTAAATTGAACAATTCTTAGTTGCAGCAGCACAACAGAATATGTAAACATAGTACTCTGTAAACAATATAATAAACAAAAAAAAGGGCAGTATAAATATATGCACTTGAGAATTGAGCATGGAGGGTCAGACTTTCCTCCCCTTCAGCCTTTCAGATTAGGAGTTAAATTCAGGTCTCAACTCGTTGAAATATAAAGAGATCTTCTGGCACCTTATTGAATATTTTGGTAATTTTTTGTCTCTTAACCAGCGGCAGAACCTCTGGAGCACATTATGTTGCTTTCGGAGAGATTTTTTATTGGGGGGGGGGAAAATTAGACTCAAGAAGTACTTCACTGGTTCTTCTCCAGCACGTTGTCAGTTTGCAAAACACAGCTTCACCAACACAAGTTCTCTCCTTTCTAATTGCTATTCAGCCTCTGCTTCTGAAGCAGCTTAACCACCGGATGATCAAAGTCTTCTTCCTCACTCTTGTGTAACGGTTTGATTATATTCGTGAATGTAAATAAAACTATCAAACCCACCCTGCCTTTCCTGTGTGCTCATTGGCACCACAAGCCAGCACACTCATTGTAATACTATTAAATAATTTGGAAATAACAAAGCAACATCTACTTGGAAATGTTTCTCTTGGACTGGTTAATGGAACTCACAACTCAGAATTAATAGCGTGATTTCCACATGACATATTAAGTTGTCATCAGAAGCTGACAGGGACTGGGTGTTATGTAAGGTCATTGAGTTATTAAATGATGCTTCTTATTTTCTGTTTTTAGCCAATCTGTTGAGTTTCATTCATTTATAATCCTGATTTCAATGTTGGTAAAATCCCACCCCTAACATTACCATCAAAAGGACGAACATAATGCCAGATAGACACAAAATGCTGGAATAACTCAGTGGGACAGGCAGCATCTCTGGAGAGTAGGAATGGGTGACATTTCGGGTCGAGATCCTTCTTCAGACTAATGTCAGGGGAGCAGCAGGTACATAGATAAGGAAGTGTACAGATAAGGAATTGCAAGGTGTGAAAACAGGACAAAGGGAACGAAGTTCAAGGAAAATGTAGAATAGATCATTGTTAGTTGGGAGAAGGTAACAACAAAGCAAACAGAAATAAAATGTAGTCGGAGACAGTAAGACTGGTCGGAGAACTGGGAAGGGGGAGTGGATGGAGAGAGAGGGAAAGCAAGGGTTACTTGAAGTTAGAGAAATCAATGTTCATGCCGCTGGGGTGTAAGCTACCCAAGTGAAATATGAGGTGCTGTTCCTCCAATTTGCGCTGTGCCTCACTCTGACAGTGGTGGAGGCCCAGGACATAATGCCACCTCTGAGGTGACAAACCTGAGGTTCTCGATGTCAGAGTTAGGGATTGGGGCTGCTGGGTTGTGCGGTTTGGACTCTCTCCTCAGTTGCTTGAGGTGAACTCAAACATATTAGCAATAAAAGTTGTTACAGTTAGACTCAGTGTATTCAATGGAGCCAATCCTCCCACCTTTCCTCCTCCTCTAATTTTTACTACATGATTGAACAACTTGATGAACCTTGAATCGAATCTGACAGCAGTGCCCTTCCAGTCAAATTGTCAAGACATGCACATGAACGATATTTACTGTTATGAGATAACGAGGAACATCTGGAGCTTTTGCTTATCATACGACAGCAAGGAATTAATCACTTGAGAAGAAGGAAGAAGAATAAGGAGGGATGGGGTGGTGACAGGGATGGATGTGGAAGAATGGAGAGAGAAGAAGAAATGGAAGATTTCTGTACCAAATGAATCATTCAAGAGTCCTAAAAAAATCACTTTAAAGTGTAGATTCTAGACTGTAATTTGGCCCAAAGGTTGCATTGAATTCAGCAATCTAATCAGGTATTAAGAGGAGCTTTGACATTTTCTTCAGTATCTCTGGGTAGGCAGGAATTACTGTTCTCCACTGCTGATCATAGTCTGTGACCTTGACTGGGAGTATGTTCATATACTGTATCAAGGAGCTAGCAAGGTGATTTAGTAGTGCAGCTGATAGAGCCACTGCCTCACAGCTTCAGAGACTGTTCAATTATGACCACGGGCGCTACTCTATGGAGTTTGCACATTCTCCCTGTGACTGCATGCAAAGAGAAGAATAAACAGAGTATAGAATATCGTGCTACAGCTGTGGAGGAAGTGCAGACAACAGCAGAGGCTGCAACAAGAAAGGATGGGAGACTACATCTTTAGCTTATGAGAGGACGGTTCAAGTCTGATAACACCAGGGAGGAAGCTATTCCTGAATCTGGTGGTGGCTTTTGATCTTCTGCACAGCAAGGGAACGAAGAAGAGGCATGACCAAGGTGGTCCTTGATTGTAGATACAAAGTGCTAAGAGTAAATAAGTAATAAGCTGCATTTCTGGCAAACATGGGCATCAACCTATGACCTGCCAGGCTTTGACGTGCCCCTCCCCCCAACCCCCACAGTCAGTCTGAAGCAGGGTCCTGAACTGAAACATCACCTATCCATGTTCTCCAGAGATGTTGTCTGTAAACCAGCTTCTGCAGTTCCTTGTTTCTGCAATGTCCTTGATTATGTTGGCCACTTTCTTGAAGCAATGTGTCCATGGAGTTGATAGAGGGGAGGGGGTGGGTGGGTGCGGGGGAGGCTCTTTTGCGTGATGGATTGGGCTATGTCCACAACTCTGCAATTTCTTGCCATCTTGGGCAATGCAGTTGCCAAACAATGTTGTGATGCATCCTGATTGGATTCTTTCTACAGCACATCTTAAAATTGGTAAGACTGTCGGGAGACATTTTTGTAGTCTTCTGAGGAAGAAGAGGTGTGGGTGAAAGAGACCAAGGAAACAGCAAGCATAAACATTGTTACCACAAATCAACATTGTGTTATGACTGTATGGCAAACCAAATTCCTTGTATGTTGCAAAACATACTTGGCTAATAAATTACGATTATGATTAAAAATAGGAAGACTATAAGATCAACAGATACTTAAAGCATCAGAGCAGCAGACAACAGCATGAACCTATTGCATCTTTTCTCTCAAGTTGTTTCCATTCTCGGACACTGAGTTGGCAACCCTCGTCTCAGGCCTGTCCCAATATCTTTTGCAACTTCCTGTTTAAGCTCCTTCAATCTCATTTCAGTCTCACCATAAGACCAAAAATGGCATAATCAACACATGTTGTAGCTATGACCATGGATTATTATCCTTCCTCAGCCACTGTAAGATTGAGTTCAGACAAGTTCAAATACTGCAAGAATTTGAATAGATCACAAAATGTAGAAGTTTGATCAAACGGGAAATAATCTGCTTGCAAGTAATTAGTCACAGTATGCTCAGGTTTTGAAACCACCAACACGGTATTAGGCCAAGTAACTCATGACAACCACACTTCCAACATAAGGGCAGCACTTGCTTTTCATGAGGTTATGACAGGTAATAAACTTGTAAGTCTACATTCCAATAAAAGACCAGGTGGGGAGGGGGTTAAAGTGGAAACAATTACTGGAAGATGATAAGCAGGAACATAAAGACTGCAACCTTTATAATAATAATAATAATAATGCATTTTATTTATATAGCGCTTTTCATATACTCAAAGACGCTTTACAGAGATTTTGAGAACATAGGTAAATGAATAAATAGATAAATAAGTAAATAAATAAATGAACAGAGAAAGGAGACAGAAGGTGAGGTGACCTTCAGTGGTTGAAGGCAGTACTGAACAGGTGAGACTTCAGCGATGTTTTGAATGTGGTGAGTGTGGGGGAGTCTCTAACGGTTTGGGGTAGTGAGTTCCATAGGGTGGGAGCAGCGATGGAGAAAGCCCTGTCCCCCCAGGATCTGAGTTTAGTCCGGATGTGGGGGGATAGGAGATTGGCAGCAGCAGAGCGGAGGGTGCAGGTGGGAGTGTGCCTGTGGAGGAGGTCGGTCAGGTAGGATGGGGCCAGGTTATGGAGGGCTTTGTAGGTTATGAGGAGGATTTTGTACTGGATTCTCTGGGGGATGGGGAGCCAGTGGAGTTTATAAAGGACGGGGGTGATATGGTCACGGATCGAGGTGTGTGTGAGTAGACGGGCAGCGGAGTTTTGAATGTATTGAAGTTTATTGATGAATTTATGTTGAATACAAAGAATACAACCCGAGCCTACCCAACCTTTCTTCGTTCGGGGTATCCCTGCGAACAAATTGTTTCCTCATACACCTATAATTCAGATGGACAGTAGCTAATGTTGTTCCTTTATTTAAGGAAGAAGGAATCCAGTGAATTTGGGCTAGGCTCATGTTAGTGGTTGGGAAATAATTGGAGAGGATTCATTGCGATAGGATTTACTCCCATTTGGAAGTGAATGGGTTAATAAAGAACTGTCAGCATGGTTTTGTACGTGCTTAAGAATAAGGGGTAGGCCATTTAGAACTGAGATGAGGAAAAACTTTTTCAGTCAGAGAGTTGTGAATCTGTGGAATTCTCTGCTTCAGAAGGCAGTGGAGGCCAATTCTCTGATTGCATTCAAGAGAGAGCTAGATAGAGCTCTTAAGGATATCAGAGTCAGGGGGTATGGGGAGAAGGCAGGAACGGGGTACCGATTGAGAATGATCAGCCATGATCACATTGAATGGCGGTGCTAGCTCAAAGGGCCGAATGGCCTCCTCCTGCACCTATTGTCTATTGTGTCTTACTAACTTAATTAAGTTTTTTTGAGGAGGTGACGAATGTTGTCGATGAGGGTAGGCCAGTGGATGTTGCCTACACGTTGACAGATGGAGTTTAAACCGAGCAAATGTGAGATGCTGCTCTTTGGGAGGTCAAATGAAAGAGAAAATATCCCATTCATGGCATGACCCGTAACAGCATTGATCTTGGGTCCAAGTCTATAGCTACACAAAAATGACAAAAACAAGTAGAAGTAGCAAAATAGTAGAGTAGTAAAGAAAGCATGAGGTATGCTTGCTTTCATAGGTCAGGACATAAGAGAGTCAGGAAGTCATGTTGCAGCTTCATAGGACTTTGGTTGGGCCACCGTTGGAGCAATGCATGTAGTACTGATTGCCTCGATACATAAGGGATATGGAGGCTTTTGAAAGGGTGCAGAGCAGTTTAACAGAATGATGCCTGGATTCGTGGGTATTAGCTACAGGGAGATTGGACAGATTTGGATTGTTTTCTTTTGAATGTAGGAGATTGCAGGAAGACTTAAAAGAATATATAATGAGAGAAATAGAAAGGGTAGGCATTCAGATCCATTTTCCCCAGAATGCAAAAATCAAATACAAGAGGGCATAGCTTTAGGATGAGGGGATGTTTAAACTCGACCAAGTGGACCCGTTGGGCCCAAACCTCTCCTGTATTGGTGCAGCACCCCCATCCCGCTCCCTCCCCCTCATTAGCACCAAAGGGACAACGGTGAGTAAGGTGGGCCTAAAATTGTCACACTATCGTGTACCGTTTTGGCTGTAGAACAAACAAACAAGAGTTTTAGCATATAGAAGATGTGTAGTGTAACTTTTCTTTCAAACTCGTAGAGGGTGGCAACTGCGAGGGGTGGTGGTTGGGGCATATGCAATAGCAGCATTAGATTTTTTGAAGGGCAATATGGATTCACAGGTAATAGAGGGATGTGGATTATGTGCAAGTAGATAATAGATGGTTTTGGCATTATGTTTGGCACAGGCATTGTGGGCCAAAGGGCCTGCTTTTGTGCTGTGCTGTTCTATGTTCTAAATGCCAAACATCTGAAAATTGTTCATTTTCAATATTGTAACCACAAGACTACTCACACTTACTAATTTCGATTCAATACCTTGTTGCTGAATTTTAATGCAACCAAGGGGCCACAATTCGCTATCTTCTGTATTGAGGGAACAGGGCACAGTAGCTGATGTAGAATCTTGGACGAATAATCCAGAAACAATTTCCAATCCAATACAGCAGCACTTTGGGAGGTTAAATACAAATGTATACAGCTAAAGGCAAGATCCATAACAGCTGATGTACAGAGGGATTTTGGGGTACAAGTCCATAATTCTAAAAGTGGCAGCACAGTGGATAGAGTGGTAAAGAAAGCATGTTGTATGCTTGCCTTCACAGATCAGTGCATTAAGTGCAAGAGTTAGGAAATTATGGCTTACGGGCCTTTTTTTAGGCTGCATTTGGAGTAGTGTGCAATTCTGGCTTGCCCGATTACAGAAAGAAAATGAATGGGCAAGGGAGAATGTCAGCCTTTTTGCCCCAGGGTGGAAATGTAAAAGACTGGGGTTTACAACTTTAAGGTGAGAGGGAACAATTTAAAGGCGATGTCAGGGCAAGTTTTAAAAAATGATTAGATTGGTGGGGTCCTGGAATGCATTGCCAGGGTGATGGTGGCATTTAAAATAATTTTAGATAGGCACATGGATATGCACACAGTGGAGGGGTATGGATCACATACAGCAGAGGAAATTAGTTTCACTTGGCATCATGTTCAGCATGGACATTGAGGGGCCTGTTCCTGTGCTGTGCTATTCTCCATTCTAATGAAGTGGACTGTTTGGAGAACTTAAAATGTGCTCGTATGTTTAACTAAGCTTGGAATGAATGGTTACATGATATTGTTCAATTATCTTCTGTCCTAGGACATTTAAGAAAACAGAAGATTTCTCAGGAAAGAAAATAACTGGTCAATTCTGTATTATTCTGATTGAATAGGCACTGTCTGGATTTTAATTAGTTTGAGAGGGCAGAGGGGGTCATTAGATAAAGTAAATTCAAAAGCATTTTGAAGTCTCTGGAAGGGTTTAGTAAACCATTTGGTTTCCTCCTGCAACACATTTCCTTTACCCAATCTTCCATGGTCTCCGAATTAATCGAGTGGTACCCATGTTGTTGTGTAGTGGTGATAGCACATCATTAAAATGCTCTTATAAACACAGAAATAAACACCAAGATGTACATATCATCTAAGAAATACTTTATTACTTTTTTGTGTAAAATACAATTTACATTGCAGTACAATTGCACAAAAACCTTCCAGAAGAAAGAACAGGATGAAAGTTCAAAATACATTCATTTCACGGTCTCATTTATTCATAAATGAAATAGTAAATTTACAGATTTTTTACTAGATAAAAGTACGTTGTGCTTTTACAGCTAGTTATTAAAAATACATTCATGTCGGAAACATAATCATTTTAAGATACATTTCTTTAAAAAACTGATGTGGATCATGGTTTCCAAATGTGACAGCGGTAGTGTATGTCTGGCAGAATTAATTAAAAATATGGAAAGTTATTCCAAGTAGTATTAACATTAGCATTTTAATGAATATCAATGGGATGGTGTAGACCTCAAATTACTTAATTACTAATTATTAGTAACATTGGATAAAACTGATATGGCTGAAAATTTGAAATTACCTCCAGGTTAAGAGGAACTATGGGGCCCATATGCCAATCATGATGACGATCAGCCAAGTCAAAGTCCGGCTTGTAAAGAAGCCCATAGGGAATTTTGCTCTTATTCTAACAACAAATTTGTATCGCTCCACAACACATTCTCAGCTACCTGCACTGTCTCCAGCCTCCATAGAAAGGTTTTGTCTAGACAAAACATTACTCGGTATGTCATATATTTTGTTTCCTTTAGCACACTAAAGATACTGCTTCAGAATAAAAGTTACATTAATATAACATTAGAATAGTACTCTGCACCCAAGAAAGATGACTGCAGATATATATATATTATATATAACTAAATAAATGCCCCATTCACCAAACCAGAGCATGAACTCAATTGCAATAACACAGATTTTCACTTCCAATGATAAATAGTTCCAAGGGATGTGTTAATTATGAACATCCACCAGTCCTGGATGAGCCAGTGCTGCTTTACCCAAACCATTAGTGACATTGAGCAGAATTCAGCATCACTGATTTGAAAGACCTGAATATTTTCTGTCAGATAGCACCACAAATATAAGGAGCAACACTTCAATTTCAGTTCGTCCAATATCTATCACAGGCCTGTAAATTAATCTCAGTATTTATGTACTCCTCTCCCTCAAGCCTTACAAACTAAAGCACACAAATACATTTTGGTTCAAGTCCCAGTGTCCAATTGTCTTGCAGCTTAACAATTCAATTTTGACAAAGTGAAGAAAAATTACATACATTGAATGAATTAGACAAAGATAGAATTTGTTCTAAAATCCTTGGAAGAACTGTGGACAAACTGAAGGTGAAATCCATCTCAGAAGAGCTTGTGTCAAATTCATGGGCAAAATGGCTGGTCTTTAACAGTGAATGGTGAGATCTTAACTAAATGTTGCTGATGGCAAATATTATAAAAGCTCAGCTGGACAGTTCAGTGTTACATAATAATAATTTATAATCCCAGGATCCAGAAGTCTTAAATAATAAGCTTCAAGATTTGAAATTAATGTTTCCATCCTTAATTCTCCATGTCCAGGAGCTGCTAGAATTGGAAGCAGGAGTGCATTTTAGATCAATTCCAGAATCTGGGATTTCAAAGTCAGGAGAAATAGGATATCCATTTTGCTTCACCAGAGAGTAACTTGTGACCTGGATCTGCCAATAAGAAGCAAGTCAGTTAAAGACCTTTTTATTTACAATCCACGCAGAGTTAAAACAAGTCATACATATATGTTGAATTGACCTTACTGAATTATCATATCATATCATATATATACAGCCGGAAACAGGCCTTTTCGGCCCTCCAAGTCCGTGCCGCCCAGCGATCCCCGTACATTAACACTATCCTACACCCACTAGGGACAATTTTTTAAAAACATTTACCCAGCCAATTAACCTACATACCTGTACGTCTTTGGAGTGTGGGAGGAAACCGAAGATCTCGGAGAAAACCCACGCAGGTCACGAGGAGAACGTACAAACTCCTTACAGTGCAGCACCCGTAGTCAGGATCGAACCTGAGTCTCCGGCGCTGCATTCGCTGTAAAGCAGCAACTCTACCGCTGCGCTACTCAAAGGTTTTTGGAATGGAGGGTCAGGTCTGGACTGTTTGACCCATTGAACTGTGTTGACATTCAATTAGGTCATTGGTTATCTGTAATTTTACTCCATATACTTGCGATTGCTCCATTTTCCTCATTTATTTTGGTACGTAAATACTTAACCAAATTCAAATTTAAGTGCAACTATTTATTGTCTTGATCGCAAATCTCATTTTCAAGGGAGTTCCAAACTTTTGCCACGCTTTTCCTGTATAAATGTTACCCAATTTTAATCTAACACATACTTTTATGATCTACCCTCTTTTTTCATATGGCCCAACCAGTAGAAATAATTCCTCTCTATCTGTCCTATGTAATATTGTGAAAATTTTGATCCAGTCAAAGTTAATTTTCTAAGTTCCAAGTAAAACAACCATATATAATTCTAGAAAATCATTTCAGTACACTCTCAAAGCCAACATACCCTCAGGAAGAACAGAAGAAAATACCTCCTGCTTGGTGCTGCTTGACCACCTCCAACAAGAACAAGTCGAAAGACCAACCCGTAACATTTAGTGGCAATACCATTGTCGCGTTCTCCACCTTCAACATACTGAAGATCACCACTGATAGAAACTCAACAGTACCAGCCACGTAAATACTTTGGCTACAATAACAAGTTGGAATTGGGTATTCTGCAGCAAATGATTCACCTCCAGCACATCCAAGTTCATTCCTCCACCTACATGGCACATGAAAGTCTTCAATAGCTTATATGAGTGCAGCACCAACAGCTCACAAGAAGCTTAATACCATCCAGGAAAAAGCAACCCACTTGCTTCGTTTCTTCTATCATCCTAAATATTAATTTGTTCCACCATCAGCACAGTGATGCAGCATGTTCAGTCTACAAAAGGCACTGCTGTTCCTTGCTCATGTTACCCTGACACCATCTCCCAAACCCGCTCTCAACTATCTGGAAGGACATGGGGAGCACTGGCATGGAAACACCACTTCCTACAGATTCCGTCTTTCCTACACCAACTTGTCAACCATCCTGACTTTGAACTATATATTACTAGCCCTTTATCAACGCTGGATCCACATCGTGGAATTGCCTACTAACAGCACCAAGGACCAAGTATCTTCACTACAATTACCACGACAATTCAAGAAGGTGGTTCATCAACACTTTTCCAAGGGATGCGTAATAAATGCTAAGCTTGTCAGTGATAATCAGACCTCAAAAATGAATAAAGTCGATTCTTAACACGATAAAGTACCCATTACACAATTTGAAGCCCTTAGACCATCCATTCACTCCTGCAAATAGCAGTTGTTGCTAGATCAATTGTTAATTTTGCATAAGGGATCGATAAATACTTATTAAACAAATGTAAAGTAATTGGAGCAAAACCAGGCAAATGGAGCTGAGCCGTCACCTGGCACATGTAATGCAGAGCATTTATACGTGCTAACAAAGTCAACCACAAAGGTGACGCCTGCAATAATTTCAGCAATTCTGCGTCAAACAATAGATGTGGAGTATTTCTGAGCCTCATTTATGCAAATAAAACTCTAATGGATACATCTCTTTCAACTACTATAAAAAAATAAAAGGAATTCCATTGTGGTGTGAAATGGGAGAAGAGTATCCATTGACAAAAGGCTACACATTTGATACTGCCAATTAGTCACATGAATAATATTTGATTTCAGCCTTAAAAACTCCATATTGCTGTCAAATTAAAGCCGTTAACTTGCTTTAATTTCTGTGGAAACAAAGCTGAGCATTCCAAATTACTGGAGATTTTACCTATTACGGTTTAACTGTAAATAATTGCATTAACAATGAAAAAGAAATGGTAAATAGTAGGATCTGAATGAACGCTCCTTGGGGGAAAATAAACTTACCAGATTACTGATTCCTGTGGCCACTTGGCCAACTGTAGCTCTACGCACATCGTGGACAATCAGACACTCCCCACTGAATGTGTGTATTCTGGCCTCAACTCCTTAAATAAAAAATTGCAGAATTTAGTCTTGAGGACCAGGTTTCAGCTGTTCGGACAGTTATAACTAAATCTCCAAGGAAAGCTACAAGATGAATTAGCACATCAATAAGCTTGTGCACTATTGGGTTACAGTTCAGCATTTTCACACTGGTGGTTCCTGCAGATGCTGTTACCTGTGTTCTGATTGGTGCTGAACAAGAGAGGACAGGTTTCCCTCTCAGTGGAATGGGAGCACTTAAAAAAAGAAAATCACTCTGAGAAGCCCATAATATGCTGTTCACCTGGGAACCCTGATGTTATGCAAGAGATAGGTAGGACAGAATCCAGCTGTTATTTACAGCAGAAGGCCCAGAAGCCAGATGCTAACCCCAGATCAGAACCTATGTTAATGTCTCATTTTCCAAAGTACAGCCCTGCACAGCACTCTAACCTATCTATATAAGTATGCAAAATATCACTTGCTAGCATCTCAATTTCTGGACTGATGTTTGGACTAACCATAAAAGAGCTGATGGAAAAATTCTGAGCAATAAATTTTGTTTATTTCAACAATCAACTTCATTCAATGGATTTATCCTCGCAACTTTAAAACATTTAAAAAGATTTGTTTTATAAATATCTCCTAGAAATAACCCAATAGCTTATTACCTGTTGAATAGGGGAATGGTTTTGTTTTATATTTACATTCTAATAAGTCCACTGTCATAAATCAATAGATTAATTAAGAAGATCTCAAGTCCAAGATGTTGAACTGCCATCGCACTTGCGCAGTGAGAGACAATGCACACAAGAGATGCATTTAGTGATTTCTTGGTGTTTTAACATTCTTACACTGATTAAAAGTAAAATCATTAATCATTTATAAGCATCCAATAAAATCATTTATCTATTTGTAATATTCATTAGAGATGCATTTTAAACACTGCGATCCTAGGCTACAAATTATTCCACTTATAACTATTGAGAGCTTTAATTTTCATTTTTATATTTCAGTCATTTGAATCTCTGTATCTACTAATCGAATGAGTCTGACTAGAGTCATAGTGATACAATGTGGAAACAGGCCTTTCGACCCAACTTGCCCACACCAGCCAACAAAGTCCCAGCTACACTAGTCCCACCTGCCTGCACTTGGTCCATATTCCTTCAAACCCGTCCTATCCATGTACCTGTCTAACTGTTTCTTAAACGATGGGATAGACACAGCCTCAACTATCTCCTCTGGCAACTTGTTCTATACACCTACCACTCTTTGTGTGGAAAAAGTTACCGCTCGGATTCCTATTAAATCTTTTCCCCTTGAGCCTATGTCCTCTGGTCCACGATTCCCCCACTCTGGGCAAGAGACTCTGTACATCTACCCGATCTATTCCTGACTAATGACAATATAATTTCCTGGGTTTATCAATTTATCTTATCTAATACTTTCTATGGTGGGCGTGGAATAACAAATCAGCAATAACATTTAGACTTTAACCATTTACTTATACACTCTTGCCAAAGCAATGTCTAGAACAATGTAAAACTTGAGGCAGATTTGCTATTGGTCACTCTGCATTTATGCCATGACAAATGCCACTGCCATTGAAGACCCCTCCCCTCTTTACAGAATTTCCCGCAGTGTTCAGATAATATTACTAATCTCCTTTCTATGGTCCACAATGTCAACTAAGCATGTGTTGCATTTGGTGAAACTTGTAGGGTTCTATTGCTTGAGTGCACAATTTTTCAATCAGGAGCTCTTAAACTTATTTCTCTCCATTTTTTTTTGCTTACCATTAAAGAGGCTTGGCATATCTTGCTGGTGATCTAGTCGTTGACTGAGGCTAAAGCTGGTGCTAAGTCCATCTGTATGACTGTTCCATGACATTGAGTGAATTCCAGAACTGTAGTTGCCACTTAGGCTGGGCATTCCCTTTTGGGAATCCTATTAAAAAAAAGTATATTCCAGGTGAAAGATCAGTTGTACCACTAGAACTTCTGAGCCTTAACTACCATCATGACACTCATTAAAAAAAATATAATGTTTTGGACTACTACTTCCTCTTTAGCACCAACATGCTAAATAACCATTTATTTATTTATTTGTGTCAACACTCAGCTGTTTGCCAATAACGAGAAAATGTTAGTGCCACGTCGTTGGCCTGTGCAGTTTACAGTGCACGTGTCATGCAGCATGTCACAGCTCAGGAGATGTTCCATAGTCTGGAGGCCACGTCCGCACTCGCGGTCTGCCGCATCGTCAGTATGTCCCCACTTCAGCGTGTTAGATTTGCTCCCCTCCATGCACGGCTGCTGTCTGTTGAGACAGGTTATCCATGGTTGGTCGGAGCCTGGTGGGAATTTCTCAAAGAGATCGATTGCCATGCGAGTGACCTCCGGAGATTTCTCTAGTCTCTCTTCCCAGAGTTTGAACCTTCTGGACGATGCACAGCAGTCCAGGGGATAGACAGAAGAGAGGAAACTTCTGCGTGATTTCAAACGCTGAGGTAACCAGTAGAAGCTATTTTAGGCTGCTATTTGAACATTTGATTGATTAACTGATTGAAAGATACAGCAAGGAAATAAATCCTTTGGCCCACCCAGTCCACACTGACTATTGATTACCCATTCACTTTTGTTCCATGTTTTGCATCCGCTCCCAACACACTCGGGGCAATTTACAGAAAACAATTAACCTTTGGGATGTGGGAGGAAACCAGAGGACCTGGGGCTCATATTGTCGACCTCCCCATGGTGAGCCCTGTCAACTGACCTGTCAGGCGAACGACAACAAACAGAGACAGCAGAGGCAGAAGCAGCTTCATAACTTCTGCTGCCTCAAACGCAAGAAGAAGAGCAGAGGACCTCGGAGGGAACCCATGCAGTCACAGGGACAATATGCAAACTTCCTACAGTCAGAACCTGAGGTCAGGATCAAACCCAGATCTCTGGTGCTGATGGGCAGCAGCTCCATCAGTTGCACCACTATACTACCATTATAAGTTTCTCTTTTTTCCCTAATAACAGTAGCCTAGATTGGCTACTGTATCACTGAAGATTTGCTTACTAAGGACAAGCAATTTTAGTTATGCATATGATGGGAGCTTTTAGGAAGGATATTCCACCCTTCCATATTCATACATTATCACATTTATCCCTCCATGATTTCTTAAAATAAATCTGGCGCTTATTCACACATTTCTTGTCATCACACTTTCCATCCCACATTTCAATATAAACTCCTTTGACTACGTTTGCTGTCTAGACCATTTTGACTATATTTTTTTTCATTCTGAGTAATTGGTTATTTAATCTGCTCCTGTAAATTTCTTTAACATTCTCATAAAATGTTTTCCCTGATCTTAACTCTCCATCTGTAACTGGACACAAGATCAACCAGTTAACTTACATTGATACATAGATTTCGATATCGTCACTATTAGTTAGTTAGTTACCCTTGCCAATAAACATAGGGAGTGGTAATGTGATAGGCCTGTTCAGTATGGCAATGTATTATTGGTTATACCTTGTCATAGTCTTCCTTTATGCTGTATGCATCGCTGCTTAATACATCCAGCATGTGATCCTCCAACTTATCTGGGAAAACTTGCGACAGGTTATAAAGTAAAAATTCTGAAACAGAATTCAATAGAATTAGATTTTAAAAATTGCTGCAAACATCAGTTTCAACTACTAGCTTCAAACACATTAGGGATAAATTGATCTTGCCTATTGTTTGCTCGTCAACAGCAATGTGACGATGGACAAATCTGGATCATAGTTATTTCAAAAACAGAACATAGCTGGTTTGTGAGTTAGAGTTCATGGGTCTGTCAATTCTATTCTCTGCTGTATTAGGGTGGCGCTGTACGATGGCAGCCTCACCAACTGTCTGTCTCATCCTTTTTCTTCTTTTGTTGTTTTTAGTCTGTTGTTTAATGTATGTTTTAGTGTATCTTTAGTTTTGTATTATGTGGGGGGTGGAGGAACCTTTATTTTTCATCTCTTTCCTCGACGGAGATGCGACTTCACTGTATCGTATCTCCGTCCGGGCTGCGGCCTAACATTGTGGAGCCGGTGGGCTCTTGCTGAGGATCGACTTCAGGAACTCCAACCGCAGAGGCCTGCGAACTTAACATCGTGGAGCTCGCACTCCCTTGGTTAGGGACCGACTTCGGGAGCTCCAAGCCGCAGGAGCTTCGATCGCCCTGATCGCAGGAGCTTCGAGCACTTCGCCTGCGGATGGTTCAACTGCCCCATCCGCGGGAGAATGAGGAAAGATGATAAGACTTTATTGCTTTCCATCACAGTAAAGAATGAGGGGGAGCCGCTGTGGTTAACTTTTATGTAGTTGTGCGTCTTGTTGCTTTTTTGGTATGACTGTATGGCAAATCAAATTCCTTATATGTTTTTACATACTTGGCTAATAAATTAATTACAATACAATTATTTCTTCATTTTTGTAAACAAAAAAGAAAGTCATTCCTCCCTGAAGGGGACTGAGACCATCCCCATGCCTTTACCTGCACTATTTTGCAATTCAGCATGAGACAGCTCCATTTTCACAACATTTCTACACCATTTTGGTATCTCCTTGAGGGAAGTTTAGTTTGAGGGAAATTATGACTCAAGACCATGTATCACACAAAAAGAGCTGCCCTGGCAGAGTATTAATGAGCTGCTCACCAAGCAAGCAATCCTGTTCTGAAAATGAAGTTTGTATTCATGAAATTTTAACACGAAATGGTACAATCACTGAAAGGGATTAATAGCAATCCCTATTACCACACAACACAAAAGGTCAATTAATTTGACAATTTAGCATTCCATAAACATTTAAATGCCTGCAATCATAAAAAAATGATTTCCTCCTCATTACTTCAGAGGCCAGAAGCCAGAAGCAGAATAAAGTACCTTTTTGCAGGTTCCCATATTCCTCCACAAGTTTCTTCTCCGTTTCATTGTTCTGAAATGAAGACAATGACATCAGTGGTGAAGGAATAGATAAAACCTTCTCATCACTGAGAGGTTTTGTCGCTTCTGGGAAATGAATATCATCAGCTTGCAATTGCAACTGGTCAAAGTTACAGGCCAATTTGATGCAATTTTTTGGTTTCCTTCGGTAGATTTGTGGTGAATTCTTCTCAGTTAGAGGTTTGACTGTGTTCACATCGAGTGGCTCTCTCTTCGGGTGGCAAAGTTGGTGCATGCTCGAGTCCACAGCAGCTGACACAGTTTCTGATCGAAGAGGAGGCCAGCCTTTCTTGGCGTACAATATAGCATTCTGATGTACCTGGAGTGGGGTCACTGCACTCTTATTGTTGCCATCCTCTGACTTGGCAGCACCACTCACTTTCTGAACATGATTACTCCGAGGAGCACCCTTATTTCCTGCAATAGAAGCCAAAGAGAAATTTTAAAAATTCAGTGTTGCAAAACAAACACCACATCACTGCCATCCAGCTTTGAATTGGATGCAACACTTTCTTTTAGACTAACAGTGGCAAGTCACATTTGTTGAATTCTTCATAATGAAGATGACCTCTTCCCAGGTTACTGGTTCATTGGGAGACATTTGAACTGGGTCACACTTGGACTTCCCTCTCTCGTTAGGCAGTGTATTTCGCTTTAACCAAGTCATAATTTGGGTCAGGCAGCAGCAGATTAGAGCCTGAACATACAACCACATTACTCTGTAGCAATATAATATCCACCAAGCTAGGTCTCCAGACAGGCCTTGATATTACTATTCTTTATTCAAGAATTAAACAAATGTTTTAATAGAAGTATAGAAATGAGGTATGCACAGAAATGAACTCCAATAAAGCCACACATAATTAACAGTGGACTGTATATTTTATTACAACAAAATGATTCTAGCTGAAGTGTGCTGTCCAAATGTAAGTGGCCAAAGACCACCAGGACATTGATCCCCATTGTTGAGACTTCCATTTTTTAAGTTGCATCAACTGTTGACACAAAGTTATCTGATCCAGAATGTCTAAAAAGACATTTAGGCATTTTGGTAACCGAATCATCGGAAAGGAATTATGCTTATGAAATATCTGCAGAATTTTTTATTACAGATTGGATGAAGGTCTTTAGAGTTCAGGAATGAGGTGAAAATAAAAGGTCTCTATAATTAACCCAATATCTTATTTCCAACCGCAGATCAACATTTCCTGTTGTAGTTGTGTGACATCACGCCTTATTCAGGAGTACATTTCTCAGATATGCTAGTGTGACAGCCCACTTAATGTCTGCAGGAAAGCAAATCATAGGTGTAGACCTGAGCCAATGAAGAATAATGCTTTGATCTTTTACTCATTTAGTTAGGAAATGTATGATTTTCAATCTGTGGATCAGAACATAGCTCAAACCCATTTCTGAAAGAATTGCCAGTTACTGATAGAAATTGACCCGAGATTTTGGCAATAGTTGTCGATTCTGTGGTTTCTTTTGCCATAATTCAGCGTTATTGGACAAAACATTATGTTGCAAGTAAAGGAGAGGCTTTTGAGTCAATGGCTCAACTTACGTTGTCTTAATGATATCAAAGCTTCGTTCACTGCTGCACGCAATTCAGATGCTGTAGCTCTTTTCCTTTGGTCTTTCACTAAACCAGCCCTGATCACATTAGCTGTGAGGGGGCTGCATGTGGGTGGTATTTCATTCACTGGAGGATCCTGTTTCACAATCTGTGAGGAAAGCAAAAGGTAATTCATTGCCAATGTATCTTCGCATTCATGTCTGTAGACTGCCGAAGTAATCAATTACACAAACATTATAAATGAGTACCTTTTTACTGCATTAACAACGTATCTCACCAGAAAGAGGGGAATGGAGTTCCTACGTTTAATTCTGCCTCAAGAACTGGTTTCAACAACTCTTATGTAATAGAAAATATGCTTGGCATGAATCCCCACTTTCAATGCTGTATGGAATGAATCCCACTTTTGCACTTGATCGGCAGGGTTTTGGACGTTAATCAGCCCTGGGTATTATTTTCAGTGGGCTGCTGCAATACTGAAACCATTGTCTTTTGTCTTTCTTGTGATGTGAAATCAAGCTTCCTCTTAGCATTTCTCCACCCAGATTTAGAGTCTTAAACCCCTTTGAAACATTGAGCTTTTATCAGCATCATGAACACATGCACTCATTACTGTGGGACAAAGCCCACTCAATATGAAAATTGACATTACTGCAAAACTGTAGCACTGCTTTTGCAGACTTTTAAAGTTCAACTCACCTTAAGTAGCAGTTGTTGTGTTGATATATTCCTCCAAGGGTGATGGCCATTTAACATGTGTAGCATCATACAAGCAACACTCCAGCTATCCACCTTGACACCAAAGGCATTGCCTTCAACCACTTCTGGTGCCATATGCGTCACGGTGCCCAAGCAGTGACTGCCTTGAAGGAGTGGAGGGAAAATAGATATTTATTTTACAATTCCATTTAAAACATTCTAGGGGAAAAAAGTTATTGTGCATAAAAGCTGTCTAATCCCTTGAAAGACAGTGTTCACTCTGTGCAGAAAGATTTATTTGTTGCTTTACCCATTTTGAAACAAAATGAATATAAATACCTATTGACTTGCTATTAGAAGAAATTATTGGTATCAGCGAGGGCATTGCATAATGAAGGGAAGAGATTTCCTCAGGAATCATTTAGAAAAACTGAGGTTATGTTTATCAGTGCACACATTTTATGCCTTCTTATCTGCTCTCTTAAGATATGCAAATCCCTGCATTTGGGGGCCCTTCACAATCAGCTGCCAACTCTTTGGTGGAGCCAAATAACAAATAGCCATCTGGTTGTTATCAGGGTCGTGTCTCTTTTGAAAATAATGATTGTTTACTCTCAACCCTAATCCCATCCTCCTCCAGTTAAACTCCACTCCTCATATCCATTCCAAGCACAAACCAATTAATTTAACACTCATGTATAACTAATTCTTACCTGCATTTGATGTGTTCTTTTCCTTTGGAGTTAATTGTGTTGAATGTCCAAAGTCACAGAGGTAAACCTCTCGACCGCTGAGTGATATTAGTGCATTTTCAGCTACAAAAAAGAACAAGAGGTGAATGTTTAATCTGGGGTAGAGCTGCTGCCTCTCAGTGCAATAGACCCAGTATGATCCTGACCTTGGGTGCTGTTTGTATGGAGCTTGCATATTCTCCGTAATCACAAGGGTTTCCTCCGGGTGCTCACGTTTCCTCCCACATCCCAAAAACATGTGGATTTATACCTAAATGGCCATTATAAATTGCCCCTAGTGTTTCGGTAGTGAATGCGGAGGTGGGGTAGCATAGACAGTGTGAATGGGTGATCGATGGTCAGTGTGGACTTCATGGGTGGAAGGGCCTATTTCCACACACTATCTTTCAATTAATAAATCAAAAAATCTCCTGATTGAAACTGAACCAAAAGTAAAAAAGGGATTTTAATAACAACTATTGTTTTGTCCAATCTTACCTTTAACATCTCCATGTATAATTCCAAGGGAGTGTAGATGTTCCAGGGCTTCAAGCACATGGCCTGTGTAATAAAGAACCACTGCCTCAGGAAGAGGCCCTTTATTTCCAATTAGCTGCGCTACTGATCCACCTAAATTAAGAAAGAAAGTTCACAACTCCCATTCAAGGAAATGAAAATAAAAGCTTTAAAATAATTCATGAAACATTGCCATTGCAACAGGTTTTGCTCATCAAAGCACTTTGGGTTATTGTGTGTCCAAGTATTGGTCTTTAAAAGCTAATCAATGTTTGAACACGGAGCTTGAAGCAGGTACAGTTGAAGCAATATACAATGCGTCTTAGAATGGAAAAGGCAAGTGAACACTCTTGACATCATTTTGCCAGAACTGATGAATGTTACACCTCAAATGAAAATACATATTATTTTAATTAGATGTTGATTGACTTAATGCACCTCAAGAACTTTCTGACTATTGATTTGCAATTATGTTTTCCTTTTTAATTAAGTAGAAGTTTATTGAAACGGTAATTTGACTTTGATGGATCTGAATCAGAAGCAGAATGCTGACACCATGGAATCACATGCTTGATATCAGCAGCCAAGGATGAAGTTCTACACCTTCAAATGTTCACTATTTATCTCCCAATTGGTTGCTTATCATGGCTTTTTTCTGACCTTAACACATTTTTAACTACACCTTTCATTTATATAGCTTCCCTAATGAAACCACCCCAAGGAGCATTACCGAAGTGTAAAAGACAATGTAGAATAATCCCATCAAAGAAACAATATATTAAGAACCATAAGCAAAGTTGGCCAAAAGAGATGCCTGATGAAGTTCTTCCTTGTGGGGAGCCAGAGGGCTCTGAAATTCAACTAGTTTGTCTCTGCCCAGAAAATAATGGGATTGTAACCATTTTGGGGTCAAATGCACCATCTGAGATTTTTAATTTTTGCAAATTCACCCTGCATGTTTAAAATGGGATGATATCATTCCCCCATACAATGTTTATTTTGAGACCACACTGACACAAGCCTTAAACTTAATTTTGAACTTTCAGGTTCCTCCTAACAATTCTGAACCACCCTTAACTTCGGACAGCCAACCCAATATTCCCACCCCTTACCAAGAACCAGGCTTCGACAGGTTGACGGAACCACACAACCTGATTTTGCTCGCAAATTCAGACAATCAGACAAGTGGCATCTTCACACCCATCTACCAATCCAGAGCTTGATTGCAAAGTCCTGGTATCCATTTACCTTTTTGCTGATCAAACTTTACATTCCCATGAAATCTATAGGAATGTTCCCACCAGTTTGCACCCACTACTGAAAATATGTAATACCCTTCCAAAAGCCTCCTATCCCCTGTGCCTCAGGGATTAATGAAGTTCAGGACAAGAATCGGGGATGGGCTGCTTTAACCATTAAGCACTTACATTTGGCTGCACTATAATTTCTAGGCTTAAGTTTTTTCAAGTAAACATGTTTAAAAAAAGGATCGTCATAATATCAAAATTATGCCAATTAATAATTTATCACATCACACCACTCCTAAAACACATTCCCTAAACCATTCAGATTAGAATATCATTACAGACTTTTTGAAACAATAATGATTTTGCTAAAATTGAACATTGGATGTTTCACAAAAGATGAAATAACATGCATCTCACCTTGAATCAGCTGCATAAACAAAGTGATCATTTCCCCCTCCCGCACACCACCATATAATGGAACAACTCGTGGGGAGTTCAACTTGCTCCAATTCAACAACTCCTGTGGCTGGAATTTGCTCACATGAATCTAAGAAAGGAGATGCATCTTAATAGGTTTCTGGACGGAAAACACAATTCTTCCTGTGTACGATAAGCTTAAATCACAGAATGAATTACTATGCATAGTAACTGGATTGTACACAATTGTTTTTTTCAACAAAATGATGCAAAATTGATTTTCCCTGAATGACACCATCTACAAAGAAATAGCAATCTTTGCGGAATTTGACCGGCACTTCAAATATTCATGGTTGCCCACCTGACTTTTATTAATGTTGGAAGCAATGCAATTAACAAGTTTAGAATCATGGTTTACACCACTTAATAACTGATATTGGACTCCATGGTTGAGTAATTATCTTATAATTATGACAAAAATAATAACTTAGTGAGATCAACTGTGAAACAAGAATTAAAGCATATTTATTCTGATATCAATGATTATGTGCAGGATCTTCCTCATTTTACAATGCTCACAATTTTTGCAAACTCGTTATTATTTGGGCCATTAATAACTACATGGAATATTGTTAAGAGTTCCATTACAGGTTTTAAGATTTAAACAAGCAGTCTAAAGTAGCATAAGATTGAGCATCATCCCACAGCTCAGCTCACTTTAGAGCATTGTTTCCATGGGTTTAGGTGACCAATTCAATATTTGCAGAGGATTCAGCTAGGTGTTAAAAATGTTAACATAAATTTAATGTATCAAAGAAAAGCTGCTCAATTTCTAAACAACTGATCTATAATCAAAGCTGTAACTCAATAACTCCATGTGAAATTTCAGGCAAGGAGATGAGCACAGAAAACTTGTATAAATGGGTCAGTTGCCACCAACATACTTTGCTGAATATACTTCCAGTTGGACAATACCTACCCTTTTAGCAGCACAGGTGAAATCAGTGGAGTGATCTTTTGCCACATATACCTCTCCAAAGGTTCCCACTCCCAGCGGTTTGGAGCCGATTGACCACTGCAAGTTTTCTTGATAATGATTGTCCACAGGTTTCAGTTTCTAGAAAGAGAAAGAATAGTCTAATTTAGTAATGTCCAATTTGGAAAACAATTGCCAAAAATTTATCCTTGGTTTGTAATATTAAACACACCAAATATTTCAGCTACTGAGATTTGGTTCGATTGGAGTCCAGGAAACAGAATATCAGAGGTGGGATATTAAAGGCAGCTGCTTCTATTTAATTGATTACTAACTGGTGATGAATTTGTAGGCAAATATCAACATTTTAATGATTAATTGGTTAGATTGCCAGCAACACTTACTGGCAATCACAAAGTTGCTGCTCAACACATCCACGTTTCTACAACTTACTATTGTCTCAGAGAGATGAGTTTACCTGCTTGACTAAGTTGGTCAGCTTTTGCGTGAATCAGAAATTTATGTGCAGAAGTCCCACTCCGAGCATTGAACATTAGTAGTCTGCCATTTTAGTGCAGCACTGAGGAAATACTGCATTGTCAAAGGTGTTAAATTCATTAAGGGATTTCCGAGGGTTTAGTTATGCGTGTATAAATATCCCAAAGAGCCTTTCTGAAGATGAGAAAGGTGATCATCCTGGCCAAGTTTCATTCCTAAATTAATGGCACCAAGTCAATGGTTTGATGTGAGACCCCTTTGTGCAAATTATCTACTGTATTTGTCTGCAAGAAAAAAATAAAAATAAAAATGTAGAAAACAAGTTGTGTAGAGCATAATAGGTACTACCAAATATATGTATCTTTCTTTTTTAATGTATCCAGGATATGAAATTTCATTTAGAACTCCAGAGAACGTGCAAAGCTGTCTCCTGATGCCAAAGCTATAATTCAATAGCCAATTGTTAGGAGGCAAACAGGGGCTGAGGTTGGCAAACTCACTGACTGCTGTCTTAAACAGTTCATGCATACTGGAGAGAGAAACTGTATAATTCAACACCTTACAAGTAGTGCAATACGTACCTCATGTTGAAGAACACCTTCATTGGTTTCTGGAGGCTTTTCACTTTGTTGCCACCCTTGTGAGTATCTTTCCCATTGTAGTGCTGGCATTGCTAAGCACCTCAGGTTATCAGAGATGACACACCCCTTGCTTGCACTGCACTGGAAGGCAGAAAACTGTGGTGGGGAGGTCTCTTCTGCACTTATTGAATCAGGAATACGTATTCCAGTGTCTCCTCCCACATCATTGATATAGAGGATGGCTGCATTATTATTGAAGGAAAGTTCTTGCTTTTCCTGTCCCCTATCCACGTCAACCTGCTTCAATTTAGGCATCCGCGTAATGTCCAAATTTAATTTCCGCTCAAAATTCTGTGTCACATTATGCGCGAGACTGCCATTTTTCATGATTGAGGAGGGAATGGGTCGAACGTTAGACTTCTTAACTCTGCTACTGAGGTGCTCGATATCCAAGTACATATTTTCAATTTTTTCTACTTCCCGGATACAGTTCTGCAGACGCAGTCCACACAATCCATGAGAATCTCTATGGGCAGCACTAATGTGAATCTGTTCATGCTCACAACGACCACTGCTGCTGCTCGAGGTACTACTGCAGAAATCAGAGGTGCTGTTTTCAGCATCATTTTCCTACAAGTAAAACCAATAAAATTAATTAACATTCAAATCTATTATAAAAATTAGAGTAGCATGACAGGCTTCAGACAACAGTTTACATGGTAATAGAGACTACATTTTAAAATAGTTCATTGGCTATAAAGTAAAGTTTGGAAAGACATGATAAAAATGTCTGTTTCATGAAAAAGGTTAGATTATGGCTGCAGCCTTTCAAAGGGTAAAGCAATGAAGGGGGAATTTTTATTTTTAATTACATTGATAATGAGATGCTGTGCTTTTAAAGATTGAGGGTTACCTTGCAGTCTTCAGGAATTAAATGTTAACTTCAAATGGGTTTATTTGGAGTATTTTTCCCCCCCAATATCAACCAAAGACCAAGAATTAATGCAAAATATGGAATGGGGGAAAAGTCTGTTTCTCTCTCATCAAGGATCATCCAATGAGTTGATAAATCAGTGCACTCTCTTGTTTTGTGAACTCAGGATAGACCCATTGGTCAACCAAAGTGGCAGCAAAGAGGAGAATATGTTGGAGGCTAGGGGATTGTGAGAAAAAATCTTTGGTAAAATATCCAACCAGAGTCAGTAACCCCCAAGGTCGAGTCATAGAGTGTGGAAACAGGCCCTTTGGCCCAACTTGCCCACACCAGCCAACATGTCCCCGCTACACTAGTCCCTTGCTGCGAGAGACAAAACTAATGTTTTGAGTATACATATCCAACTGACCACTGCCAGTGTTATTATTACAAAGTTTCCTCTTCTCAATATTTGCACAGGCAAATTGCGGGAAAGACCTATCCCCCCTCCCAGAGTTAACTCATGGAAGACGGCTGCAAGTTGTCTGCTCTAAGCAGTCATCCACCCATATTCAAAAAAGATCAGCCAAGCTTTGTAATAGTGATTAAGGAAAATTAGTTTTGAAAATGAAGAGGATACATGTTACGAGTGACGTTTAATAATCTCCTATCTTAATCTACAAATCAAAGTTGCAATTAACTTCTGTAAATACTCTGATATATTGGATTCTATTGAGAAGATTGGTTACTTGGGAATTTAACAGGTTAGATCAACTACTCAACTCTAGTTAACCAAGAGAAACGCCTTAATAAATTTGGGTGTCTTGGAGTTGAAAAAGCAGAAAAGACATTCTGAAATTCCTATTCCGATAACTTCTGCTCTTCTACTTTCTGGACAATTGTGCAATCAGATTCCCTCATTGGGACCGTTCCAATTGAATACGTCACCGATATAAAACAAAATTCCATTTATACAGTGCCTTTAAAGTAACAACAACATCGCAAGGCATAAATGATGCAATGTCAGTAAGAATTTAACAATTAAATTCATTATTTGTTTCTAAAACAAGATTAAATAAATTATGACCCAAGTTAATTTTCAAAATCTGTAATCAAAGTGAAAAATAAGAATGGCAGGAAATAAGGTATATGAATAAAATGACAGAATCTGATCTGTTTAAGATTAGAGGAAGTTTGCTACCTACTTGAACTGGTATTGGAGGACAGCTTTCTTGCTCTGGGGTCTTTGATTGCTTTTGTGAAATTTTGACCTTGTGCTTGGATTTTCTCCTCCTACGTTTTTTCCTGGGATATTTGTTGAGCTCCGGGCTTTGTTGTGACTGAGGAAGCTTCCCCTCAGCCACTTTTGCCACATTGTTTGGAACATTTTGCAAGTTCAATCTTTCTGCACAATTACTGGAAAAGAAAACAGAAAACTATCTGGTTAAAGACAAAATTATCACTATTATAGTGGATTTCTAACAGAATTCACATTTAATCTACTCCATAATATAATGATGGTACTTCACACCCAAATCTGCAACATTCTTGATTGAATTTTGCTTATATGTTTATACAGATTTTAATCTTTTTTTTAATACATCAACCCGTTGGTTTAAGAGTTTATAAAATCTAGAATTTACATAGATGCTGGATAATCCAATTAAGGTGTTTAAACATAAAATGATCCAATGTCAGTAAGAAAAAAGGCAGCTCGTCCGAGGAATCAGGACTGAGGCGGCAACATTTTAAAACTAGAACGGTGGAGATGGAGAGTGAAATCATAAACAGTGTTTCACATGACAGGTGCTGCGGCTTAGAATCTCTAAGTATTTAGAGGATAAGGATTGATGGTTTTTAATGAGGCAATCACTTGAAGAGATGCAGATCTCGGATGAGTGAATGGATGGGAGCCATGATCTGAATGAATGACAGAATAGATTTGAGGAGCAGCAAGGACTACGTCTGTTCATATATTCTCTCCAAGCTTCTGCTGCAAGACTTTCATCAGCCGAGTCCTCTGGGTGGTCTTCTGCAATCTAATTCAAGGTTAATCTCATAACTTCTATTCATTTAATTCTCATTCGCTATCGTCAGGTTAACTCCACAGCAATTGTAGATTTGACCTGCCGTTTCATTGTATATGTACTTCCACCAGACCTCCTCCTCCTCCATGTCAATCATCATTAAAACTGTTCAGAGGTTAGCACAAAACTGCTGAAAATTTCTTACCTGTAACTGTTAGGTGTGGCTATGAATTGTGGCTTCTCACAACTGGGTATGAGCTTCTGGTTTCCGATACCTATAATGATAAAGAGTCTATTAAGTATTGCAAAAGGCAGCCCACAAGTGCTTTACTAGGATAGATGAATGAAGCTGTCCAAACTAAGTTTCATTAATCATTTCTGCAGGTTTCAACATCATTTTGATTTATTTTGAATTTAAAAAAAAGTAGTTTTTACTGAGCCAAGTTCTTATGGATCAAATACCTTGTGGTCAAGGAATCTAGTGGTGTTTAATTCTCACTGACTCATACAACTGCAGGGCTAATGTTTTCAGTTGCCCAGCCAGATTTTTCATGATCCAGGGAAAGTTTCCTTCCGATAACCATAATTTGTCTGAATACCGAACAGAACAGCACAGGAACAGGCTTTTCAGCCCTCTGTGCTGACAAGATATCAAATTTAATTCTTCTGCCTGAACATAATCCATATCTCTCTATTCCCTGCACTTCTATGTGTCCATCTAAAAGACTCTTAAATGCCACTATTGTATCCGTTTCTACCACCACCTCTGGCAGCACTTTCCAGACACTCATAACTGTGTAAAAAGGAACCTGCCCTTGTAAATCTATATGCCAAAAATCTTGTTTGTTTGTTCCTGAACTACAGCCAAAACGGTACACGATAGCGCGACAATTTTAAGCCCAACTTACTCACCGTCGTCCCTTTGGTGCTAATGGAAGAAGTTTCATTGAAATCGGTGTTATATTTTTTAAGTTATTCACATTTTAAAGTTTAAATCTATCTCCACGGGAGGGAGGGAGGTGGAGGGAGGGGTGGGAGGAGGGGGAGGAGGAAGGGGGGTAGAGGGTGCTGCACCAATGTAGGAGAGGTTTGGGCCCAATGGGTCCACTTGGACTAGTTGCCCCTAAACTTTGCCACTCTCAACTTAAAGCTATGCCCTCTAGTATTTGACATCTCCAACCCGGAAAAAATGGTTTCTGACTGTCTAGCCCATCGATATTTCTTCTAATTTTATACAGTTCTATCAGGTCTTTGCTCAACCTCCGATGCTCCAGAGAAAATAAAGTTTATAACTATATTTTAATAACTTACTTTAAATAGGCATTCAGCTAATTCAAAAACACAAAATGGGAATGAATCTAAATGCTTCCTCAGCAGAAACTATCTCTACCAAAAGGGGGAAGTTGTGGGCGATGTCCTTTAATGCCAACAACCCACTCGTCAGTTGCTCCTATTGACACAATGCTAATGATGGGTATAGCTTAGTTTCCATTTCTGTTTCTACGAGGCTGCTAAATAGTGAACAATTTAACCTTTTGGCAACAAAAAAATATTTTGAGAACAATGGCACACCAGTTGCCATTTTGTAAAAATGGTTGAAGGGGTCGTTGGTCAGTGATCTATATAACTTAATGCCACACGAGAACAGATCCTTCTGCTTACCTGTTGCCTGAGCAATGTAAGAAAATTTACTCCCGTTGTTATCCATTTCTTGTTTTGCTGTTCCCTCAGTTAGAACCTTTACCGGAAGAGACATCTTCATACAGCGTTTATTTTCACTGATCGCAAACCACTTGCTCTCCATTTGACTGATCGGGAGTTCTTGTTGGTCCCTGATATCTGATTCAGCCGTGTGTTGTGATGAACATTTGACTGCCATTTTCTTTAATACACCTGGAACGTAGGCAATAAATGTACCTGAAAAAGGAAAAACAGTTCAAGCAAGAGTTTATTGCCATGCCTTGGCTCAGAAGCAAACTATGTTGACTGGCCAGTTACAGTTTGCAAACACATGGGAGTAGAAATCATTCATTCATTTCACATTTTTGCAGCAGCTGTGCATTTCAATTTCAATTCCATGGAAATAAGTGAAAATAAATATTAGATGTGGTGTGCATCACACAGCCACGACACTTTTTGCATAAACAAAATAAACATTGGAGCTCATTGATCATTTAGACATGTGCTAGCACTTTAAAAGAATATCCAATCATTTACACATCCCTGCAATTCCTCATAGGTGCACATTTTTTCCCCCAACGTTTCTGGTCAAGAACTTTTAGTGCATTTACATAATAAGCTTCTCCAACATCTCAATTCTCTCAATTGATGCAAACCAGGAGTTAGAAAGATTGGGCAGAATCCCAGTCATTGGTGTTTGCTATTCTCAGGCAGGTTCTATATTTTAAGATAAGAAAATATTTTAGCTACCATTTCTTTCCGCAATTGCTATGCTCTGCATCTTGTTACACTTCGTGGAAGTGAGTCAAGTTTGGCAATTGCAGTCAGCTCCATGGAGCTGTCAAATAGCCAGTGACACTCACTGTTAGCAGCTCACACAATTAATGGTAATTTGGTGCAGGGTAAAGTCCAATCATCAATTGTGGAATGACCATATTCCACCAAGACATACGTTTCTTCAGGATACAGAGAAAATTGGAATGTCCAAATTAACAGAGTCCTTAGAGCACTGAAACAGATGGCACAAATGAGCAGGTCATTAAATATAGAACACCATGCAGAGAAACAGGTCTTTCGGGCCACCATATTAAGCACCATCCATGCTAATCTTGCTTTTCGCTCAAATGGCCATCCATTTGCTCCATCACCCAGATTTTCCTGTCACCCACTAACTCGATGAGCAATTAAGAGTGGCCAATTAATTTACCACCTCGCGTGTTTTTGGCATGTTGGAGGAAGCTGAAGCATCTGGGGAAAAACATACCTGGTACCAGATAAAATATATAAACTCCATATTGGTAACACCCAAAATCTGAATTAAACACAAGTGAGCAAGCAATACTAAATTGCTGTGTCACTTTGCTGCCCATCAGGGACCATGCCAACATTTATGTTCCAATTGTACACAAGAGTGATCCATGCTTTCCATAACCAAAATTGCTAATTTCACACCAATGTTGCAATTTAATAGACTATTTAATTCGCATCAAATACTTCTGCTGAGAAAACAAACTTTTAAATAGTTTTCTTTCTCAGGGAGGCAAATCTCTATGGTAAAATAAGCAACGTACATGTTGGGAATGGAATATTTTTATATGCAGTGCTGGCTTCAGTCACCTTCCAGAGTGTAGCAGCATAGGCTGATAGAAACTGAACTTCAATTTACCTTAAACTAAGAATACCATCCAATACAGCGCAGAAACAGGATCTCATTTTCCTCATATTTAGCAACCTCTAATTTCTCTACATGAAGATGCAGTGCCAGTTAATAACAAATTATTTTACTGTGTTGAGGGGCTCTTGACACTCCATGCTCATTCTATTTATAAGCTTAAGAGCGTCTTTCGATGCAAGTCTGGGCTTGGTACAAAACTAGATCTTAGAAATAGCTATGTTTTCAAGGAGATTGCTTGCACACTTTGAACATAAAACTGTTTTCACTGGATTTAATTCATTGTCAAATGAATTCTTTCCTTTGGCAAACTAGAAAACATTAGGATAGCCAAAAGTGTTGGAACACTAAGATCTGACAGTAGGCACATTGACATTCTGAACTGGTGGTCAGTATGCCAATGTAGCAAACACACTATGGTGCCATTTTTGCAGAGACGAATATTGAAATATGTAAAAATTGATGGCAGGCAGTGCAACTACACTATTCTGTAATAGAATTGTCTACAGTAGCAATTCTGTAATTGTGTGCAATTCTATATATAAATTAAGTGTCTGCTAAAATGACACGTGTCTTTTTAAGTAAAGCAGATGTACATGTTTGTAAGGGTCTGCCAGTCTGATGCAAGCTCCTTGCTAACCAACATCACACTTCAATAAAAATCATCAAAACAGGGAGAAAACATGAGAGTATTCCAAGATCCCATTGTAAGCAGCATTATCAGATTACACACACTGTCTGATTACACTGTGAAGTAGATGGGAGAGTCCAAGCACATTGAAACTCTGACAACAGATGTATTTTCAAGCAATGCCCATTTTAAAAGAAAGATTAAGTAAACAACACGCTCATGACTTGAAAAAAATGCAGTTAACCTCGGTGAATTGACAAAGATATCCTTCAGAACTATTTCCTGGTTTTGTGATTATAATATAATGCACATGTTAAAATATACCTTCATTTTAGACAAAAACTGTATATCTTCAATGTACATACCTAATGGTTGGAAGAGAGAGGACGGAACTACATTAGTCTCATCTCCTAACGCTGAGAAACGACTTCTGTAGTTTCTAAGAACAACCACAAAGCTGAAACACACTCTCTCTCTTTCTACTGGATCCAATAACATGGAAACTGAATGATCTCATCCTCCAAACCTCTGCCAGCCATTGGCTGCCGTTTCTCCCGGTTTACAGGAACAGAAACACCTCATTCCAGGAAGCTTTATTAACTGAAAACAGGCCTGTTTGGTTTGAGCATGCCCCCTGCATGCATTTGGTTCAGAGCGAGACAAATAACAGGCACCAGTATGCTTTTAGTTTGGATTTTGTAACTTACAGTTTTTAGATGACCACAAGCGTGAAGTCAGTCTCCGACTACATTCCATCTTTGTCCAGCCCCCTCCCCTGGAAAACTTCAGATTGCCCTTGCTTTCTCTCTCCATCCCCTCCCCCTTTCCAGTTCTCCCACTAGTCTTCCTGTCTCCGACTACATTCTATCTTTGTTCCACCCCCTTCCCTGACATCAGTCTGAAGCAGGGTCCCGACCCGAAACGTCACCCATTCCTTCTCTCCAGAGATGCTGAGTTACTCCAGCATTTTGTGTCTACTTTAGATTTAAACCGGCATCTGCAGTTCTTTCCTACACATAAGTGTGAAGGGAATATACTTCGACCAAAAACCTCAATGTTTGATTTGTTATAGTAGCAGTAATTCATAGATTATCAGAAGAACCTTAAGTATTATTCATAAAAAGGTTACACTGGTTGCAGCTTTTAATGTACATCGCAGACTCTCCGATACAGTCTCGTTGCCAGGTACTGATGTTAAATAACTTAATCCATTTGCACTATTTTAATTAAAAATGTGCAAATTGAATACAAAAAACATTTTGCACCCGTTTCAGATTCCCCTCATTTCCTGTTTTAAGTTCTGGCCATTTAGAAATTGGACCAGGATTTTCCAATTAGGCGGCCTTTTCTGCTCAAGACTTCATCAACTATACGCTTGCTTCAATTATTTAATGGCAGAAATTAGTTCAAAATGTTATGAATTGTAAATTTTTGTAAATAACTTTAAATATTACAAGGATGGCATCACGCTAAAAATAACAGGCAGTGGATGAAATAAACTGACTGCTATGACGTGAATTTTATCTATTAGGCTTGCACCCATCTGATTAAGGTGCTTGTAGCCATCTGTAAAAACCCAAAGTTCCTGAAATAAGTTAAAAAAAAACTTTTATGCATGATCTATTGCTGATCACTGGTTCTGTGTTATGTAGAAACTTAGATTACAATCAACCCACGTCATGTGTGTGGCGGGGGGAGGCGGTGAGCTTCAGGATAGCTATAAGAAAATAACTGCAGATACTGCTGGTACAAATTGAAGGTATTTATTCACAAAATGCTGGAGTAACTCAGCAGGTCAGGCAGCATCTCAGGAGAGAAGGAATGGGTGACGTTTTGGGTCGAGGCCCTTCTTCAGACTATATAGCTATATGTCATTACTTCCTATCCATCTAAATTTCCAGTTCCCACCACATTTTTGACAATATCCCTCTCTTCCCTCAGCCCGAGGTTGCTATGAGGAGATGTCTTTAGAAGCACTAACTTCCACGGACCAAATGTTGCAGTAGCTGCCCATCTAGAAATCTATCTGAAACCTGACCTATGTATTTTACAATAGAATTAAAGGGAAGCAAATTACAACAATATCTTAAAACTGTTGTGTAATTTAATATTCTTTATGACAGGACAATTAAAATGGAATCCTCCAACAGTTGTATAATCTATGCTTTGCACACAATTAGGGCGGCACGGTAGCGCAGCGGTAGAGTTGCTGCTTTACAGCGAATGCAGCGCCGGAGACTCAGGTTCGATCCTGACTACGGGTGCTGCACTGTAAGGAGTTTGTACGTTTTCCCCGTGACCTGCGTGGGTTTTCTCCGAGATCTTCGGTTTCCTCCCACACTCCAAAGACGTACAGGTATGTAGGTTAATTGGCTGGGTAAATGTGAAAAATTGTCCCTAGTGGGTGTAGGATAGTGTTAATGTACGGGGATCGCTGGGCGGCACGGACTTGGAGGGCCGAAAAGGCCTGTTTCCGGCTGTATATATATGATATGATATGATATGTCTTTTCTGCAAGTTGGGCCCATGTTCTCCTCTGCCTATTGACTGGTGCATTGACTGCTTAAGGTACTATTCAAGCACTGCAAAACTATTCCCATGGTCTATTGACCAGCTTTCCATATTTTTCATCCTTTGGAATATTATGTACAACATCCATTCTTGCACCAGTGTCCAATGTCGAGTTTCTAGCTCTGATTGCATCTTTCCTACTTCTTTACTTTTCTTGTACCTACATTCCTGCACCTGGCTTCTCAATTTGCAACTCTTCTATCCTCATCTCATACCTTTTGTTTTTTCATCTCTAGCCTTTGTCCAACCATCTGCCCATCAGAAATGACACAAAGGCGCAACAGAGGTAGTGAAAAGCTTTTTTGTTGTGTGCTATACAGTTAGTGGAAACACTATACATGCTTACAATCAAGCTGACCAAAAGGAATAATGTTTAGAGCAAGATAAAGTCCAGTAAAGTTCAATGAAAGATAGTCCAAGGATCTCTAATGAGGTGGATGGGAGGTCACAACTGCTCTCTAGTTTGTGATGGGATGGTTCAGTTGCCTGATAACAGCTGGGAAGAATCTGTCCCCGAATCTGGAGATTGCATTTTCACACTTCTGTAACTGTTGCCTGATGGGAGAAGGGAGAAGAGGGAGTGACCGGAATTATGCTGGTGGTCTTGCCAAAGCAGCATGAAGTGTTGATGGAGTGAATGGAAGGGAGGTTGGGTTGAGTGATGGTCTGGGGTGTGTCCACTATTCTCTGCAATTTCGTGCAGTCTTGGATGGAGCTGTTCCCAAACCATGTGTGTTGCATCCCAATAAAATGCTTTCGACATCACCCCTGTAGATGGTGGTGAGAATTGATGGCGAACTGCCTAAGCTTTCTATGGAAGTAGAGGCCTTGGTGTGCTTTCTTGGCCACTGCTTTGATATGGCTTGTCCAGGACAAGTTGCTCGTATTTTCTTCCTAATATTAGGCAAATGATCTCTCAATTTGCAGTATAAGAAAATAACTGCAGATGCTGGTACAAATCGAAGGTATTTATTCACAAAATGCTGGAGTAACTCAGCAGGTCAGGCAGCATCTCAGGGAGAAGGAATGGGCGACGTTTCAGGTCGAGACCCTTCTTCAGACTGACGTCAGGGGGGCGGGACAAAGGGAGGATATAGGTGGAGACAGGAAGATAGAGGGAGACCTGGGAAGTGGGAGGGGAAGAGAGGGACAGAGGAACTATCTAAAGTTGGAGAAGTCAATGGAAGTTAAAAGATGAACGTGATATTTTAATGCAACTGATTCAGATTTTGGGGATTAAAAATTGAACTGAACAACGCAACTAGTAAAGTGTCATAAAAGGAACACTGACTGGCCACTGCGCGATATTTCAATTGGCTACTTCAGTCCTAGACTTCTTGATTAGTACAGGTGTAAGAGGTTATGGGGAGAAGGCAGGAGAATGGGGTTAGGAGGGAGAGATAGATCGGCCATGATTGAATGGAGGAGTAGACTTGATGGGCCGAATGGCCTAATTCTACTATTCCTTATGACCTTAGACCTGCTACTGCAAGTTTGATTCTACTAAACTACCATTACACATTTTCTTTTTGTCAATATGAGCGCACAAAGGAAATACGATATCCAGGATCAAAGGTTGAGGAGGATATTGGCCATAGAACGTCACAGCAGTAACAGGCCAATGAGACTCAAGTTGATGAGAAAGGTGCTGCAGTGGGGAGATGCTTCATTTGAAGCTGATCAGAGTCAGGACATGAGACAGGGGAGGGTATAAAAGAGGCCAATTAAGGCACACGTCGGGCTCTCTGCTAGCCAGAGATTGGCAGCGTGGGAGAGCTAAAAGTGGCTACATTGGCGTCTCAGTGGTTTGGGGAGACAGGGATGAGAGCGAGACACAAGAGAACAAGGTGGAGAAATTCTGTCTGTCAGTCAGCATCTGTGGAGGGAAAGGAATAGTCAGTGTTTTGCATCAAAGCCCTGCATCAGGTGGAGATGTTTGTGGGGAAATGGAAGGTGTTTACAGGGATTAACATCAATGGATAGGGAGAGTGGTCAATGGGTAAAAGCAAAGGGACTTACTTTACAAGGTTCCAGTCAGCATAGCATTAAAAATGTAGTTGTATCAGGAGAGACCAAGGGCAATTTCTTGCAAAGTACTGTCATCTAATTTTATCAGATTCCATGCAATGCATGCAAAATGCATCATGCCAGTAAGACCCAGCCAAAATTTCATAAGCACAAATGAAAACACCTACAAACTGGTTGTGTTTCATTCTAAGAAAAGTGCATTTTCAAATACACAATAAAATAAACAGTGCTACATTTCTTGGCACATAATGCATAAAATTTGATAAGTCGTGGGAACAGCAAGCTCTTTAAGATGAAACATCCTGCTTCCCCATAGTTAGCTACATTTTTAATTTATCATGTTTCCATAAAATATTCCTGTTATCATAGTTCACATGGTGTCTATATGAGGCTATTGTAAAGTCAACACAGCCGTGGTTGAATGAAATCCAGATATTTCAGACAGGGATTGCATCATACGGTGCTAAAAAAACTTCTTAAGTCTCCTGTCCGAAGCTGTGGGAGTCTGCAATTCATGTCCTGTGGTGTGCGATTGCTTGCAGATGATTTTGAGGAGGCCAAGCTGGGAGCACAATCATATCACTCAAAGACAGGAAATCAAAACCGGGATGCTGCACTATGTTTGCATGTTAGTGTCTGAAATCAAGGGTGGATAGGCATGTTTAACTAAACAGAACATACCAGGAATATTTACCAGTCTAGTCTACTAGTTACTATGTTCATTCTTTAATACTGTAAATAAAAACTGGTAATTTGAGAACTACAGGCAATTATAATGTATACATTTCAAGCAAAGTAGAATAGCTCAAAGATCTGATATACCACAAAATGCAAATTTTCAATAAAACATGGGTCCTTGACAACCTCATTAGCATAAACCACTACAACCAACTTAAAACAGCCTGAAGTGAAGGCATTCCATTCTTACAGGACCTTGAGGCAGAGGTTCACCTGCACCTCATCCAACTTCATCTACTGTATCCGCTGTTGCAGGTGTCAACTTCTCCACATTGGCGACACCAAGTGCAGTCTCGACGATCGTTTCGCTGAACACCTCCGCTCAGTCCGTCTTAACCATCCTGATTTCCCAGTGGGTCAGCATTTCAACTCCCCCTCCCATTCCCAATCTGACCTTTCTGTCCTGGGCCTCCTCCATTGCCAGAGTGAGGCCCAGCGCAAATTGGAGGAAGAGCACCTCATATTTCGCTTGGGTAGTTTACACCCCAGTGATATCAACATTGACTTCTCTAACTTCAGACAGTCCCAGCTCTCCCTCTCTATCCCCTCCCTCTTCCCAGTTCTCCCACCAAGTCTTCCTGTCTCAGACAACATCCTATCTTTGTCCCACCCCATTCCCTGACATCAGTCTGAAGAAGGGTCTCGACCCGAAACGTCACCCATTCCTTCTCCCCAGAGATGCTGCCTGACCTGCTGAGTTACTCCAGCATCTTGTGTCTACCTCAGATATTTCTCACCTGCTTCACAATTGATTAAGAACTTTTAATCCGACGGGGCTGTGAAGCTAACGAACCGGTCACTACATCGTGCTGATAGAACAAAGGACTCCGGTAAGAGAAATGGCGGGAGGGCTCTGTATCTACATCAACAATGACCGGTGCACCAACCACACTCCAATAGAGACCTGGAGTACCTACAGCTTAAATGCAGGCCGTTCTATCTGCCTCGGGAATTTACTGTGGTCATCATCATGGCCGCATACATTCCCCCACAGGCTAATGCTAACGTAGCGCTAGCACAGCTGCACTCGGCCATCAGCAAGCAGCAGGAGGCCCACCCCGACGGTGCCTTCATTGTTGCCGGGGACTTTAATCAGGTCGACCTACGAGCCGCGCTCCGCAAATTCCACCAGCACATGCAGTGCCCTACCAGGGGCTCAAACACGCTGGATAAAGCGTACACCAACGTAAAGGACACCTACAGAGCTCTCCCCTGCCCACCTCTGGGACAATCCGATCACCTCTCACGGTTTCTACTGCCCGCATACAAACCCCTCATCCGCAAGACCAAACCTACAATTAAGACGGTCAAAATATGGCCCGAGGACGCCACCCTACAACTCCAGGACTGCTTTGATCGCACCAACTGGGACCTGTTTGCACAACAGGCGACCTGTAGTTCAGAGGTAGACTTAGAGGAATACACATCCACTGTGCTCTCCTACATCAACTGCTGTGTGGAGAATGTCACAGTGGCCAAGGAAACAAAGATGTTCCCAAACCGGAAACCATGGATGAACAGGGAGGTACAGAATCTGTTAAGGGCACGTAACAATGCCTTCAAATCTGGTGACACTTCAGCATATAGTGTTGCCAGGTCAAACCTGAACAAAGGTATAAAAAGGGCCAAAGACACCCACAGGCAATGGGTGGAAGACCACTTCAATACCATGGACACCAGAAGCATGTGGCAGGGTGCCAGGAACATCACTGACTACAAGAGCAGCCCTGCCTGCCCCCACAGTGATGTCACACTAACCAACGAGCTTAACACGTTCTTTGCCCGCTTCGAAACTGGCAACACCACCATGAGTGGAAGAACCCCAGCCAAGGCGGAGGGACAGATCTTAACATTGAGCACACAGGAGGTACAGCGCGCTCTGCGAAGGGTCAACCCACGCAAGGCTGCAGGCCTGGATGGAGGTCAAGGAAGGGTACTTAGGGACTGTGCTAAACAGCTGGCTGAGGTTTTCACCAGGATCTTCAACCTGTCGTTATCTCTGGCTAAGGTCCCCAAGTGCCTGAAGTCGGCTACCATAGTGCCGGTGCCCAAAAAAACAAAAATCACCAACCTGAACAACAACCGTCCGGTTGCCCTAACTCCTATAATCAGTGAAGTGCTTTGAAAGGCTGGTCCTCTCACACATCAAATCCAGCATCCCTGCCTCACTGGACTCGCATCAATTCACATACAGGGTAAACAGATCCACAGAGGACACCATCTCTCTGGCTCTTCACACTGTCCTGACTCGCCTGGCGAGACAGGGCACGTACGTGAGGATGCTATTCAAAGACTATAGCTCTGCCTTCAACATGGTCATCCCAACCAAGCTCATCACTAAACTCAACCAGCTAGGCCTCAGCTCGTTGTTATGCAACTGGATCCTGAATTTCTTGATGGAGCAACCGCAGGGAGTGAGAATGGGCCCGCACCTGTCCTCCACTATCACCTTGAGTACCGGCACACCACAGGGCTCTGTTTCGAGCCCCATACTCTACTCCCTATTCACACACGACCGTGTTCCTGCATTCGACACCAACACCATTTTCAAGTTTGCAGACGACACAATGGTGATCGGGCTGATCACCAACAGTGATGAAACACACTACAGAGACCTACAGGTGCAGAACCTGGCGGACTGGTGCTCAGATAACAACCTGTCCCTAAACACCTCCAAGACGAAGGAGCCGATCATCAACTTCCAAAGGTCACATAATGGGGAATACGCTCTGATCTTTATCAATAAGGACAGTGTGGAGAGAGTGTTCAGCTTCAAGTTTCTGGGCACTCATATTTCGGAGGACCTCACATGGTCCACTAACACCGCTGCGCTGGTCAAGAAGGCGCAACAATGACTGTTCTACCTGAGAACACAGAAAAAGTCTGGTCTGCCCCAACAGCTGCTGACGATCTTCTACCGCTGTATCACAGAGCATCCTAACGCATGGCATCCCTGTGTGGTATCTCAGCTGCACGGAGGCAGAGAGGAGAGCTCTTCAGCGGGTAGTCTATAGAGCACAGAAGATTATCGGAACACAGCTACCAGCCTTGGAGGGCATCTACAATACACGATGCCTCAGGAAAGCCACCAGCATTCACAAAGACTCCTCACACCCCTGCAACAGTCTGTTCGAACTTCTACCATCTGGCAGATGCTACAAGGCCTTCTACGCTGCTCTGAACCGGTCCTGCTGATTCGGATGGTCACGTCGCACAGCGACTCACTTTATTCTGTTTTAAAACAGTTTCTAATTTTGTTTCTCTGGGTTGTCTAAATTATGTTGATTAGCTAATTAATTTACTGCATCATATGAAAGTCGCATTCCCAATCTCGTTGTACCCCTGTACAATGACAATAAATATATATTGTATTGTAAAGAAAAACATGGCAGCTATTACCATGTATCAAGATCCTACAACTAACATGGTTGATATTGATCACATTACTATGGGATGTATATTGGCCAAAACATCAGAGAACTCCAAAGTGGCAATAAGGGATATATCTCTACATTCACCCGAGATGGAAAAAGGGACCCTTGATCCAAGATCTCATCTGTATGTAAATGGCCACATACAGCCACTTAAGCAATTATGAGTCATCTTCCTGAACTTAACTCTGTTATCTCAAAGATACATCAGACAAACCGATCTGTAGTTACCGATCTGTAGTCCCTTATCTAAGATTTCCATTCCAACAGCAACAAAGGTAATTTATTTCCTGTGAAGCTCTAAGGAACGTCTGGGGAAGTGAAACGCATTAGTTAAAATGCAAGTTCCTCATTCCCATACTCATTTGCAACCATGTTACAAATTCAGAAGAGAGAACCCAATTTGTACTGTAAAAACAAGGTGGCAGCTTTATAAGCAAGTCATGAAGGCAAGTTTGTATTACAGTTCTTTATCTAAATAATAGTGGTGTTACCATTTCAAGGTAGCACCCTGGCAGACCTGCCAGCCTTTGGCAGAGATAGAGGTAGGAAGGTTTGGCAAGAACATTAAAATCATTGGGTACTTATTAAGAGCAGACAGGAATCGACTGCTAACTGGCACTATTAAAATCAAAGGTAGACACAAAATGCCGGAGTAACTCAGCGGGTCAGGCAGCATCTCACCAGAAATGTCACCCATTCCTTCTCTCCCGAGATGCTCCCTGACCCGCTGAGTTACTCCAGCATTTTGTGTCTACCTTCGATTTAAACCAGCATTTGCAGTTTTTTTTCCTGCAGTATTAAAATCAACCTCTTCGCCCCAATCCGAAGGAAGTTGGAGCCCGTTTCCCGTGACAGCTGCTTGTGCAGTCAGCAAGTAATCAGTTCCACATCACTCGTTGGCACTTTTTGAGTCGACAGAAATGGACCTGAGCACATGCCAGCTGCAAGAGCAGTGAATACAGTAGCCAGTTGCACATTTCTAACGGAAAGACAGAAAGTGATGGAAGTACTTAACAGGTCAGAGAGAGAAAATAAAATCAGCATTTTACTTTGAAATTATTCACCAGAATACTTTGTAAACTTCAGTCCCTCTGCTTATCTGTATTGCAGCAGATATAATGTGGCTTAAGTTGACCCAATATCAACACCTTTTAATTCTTTCAGCATGATGTCCCTCACCATTTCAGATATTCCCTTTATTCTTCTCTCCTCCTATTCTTCTGCTCCCCCCTTTTACATATTTCCTTACAATTTAGGAAGCTTCAGACTATTAGATCAAATGCTAACTCTTTTCATTTGCCCCCGATTCTTTCAGTCTGCAAACCTTCATTGCCTTTTGTTGTTTTACACAACTCCTGGAATGTCAATGTACAGTGCCAAAATGTTTTCACCTCGACCAAGTAAATTGCCTGTGGTCTTGCTCTTAGTATCCTTGTCGCAGAGGATTTTCAGTTGGAGACACATGCTGCAACTTTGAGCAAAAATGCAAGTGCTGGAGGAACTCAGTGGATCAAACAGCATTTGTGGAGGGAATAGGCAAAGTCTCAGATCGGGACCCTTCTTCAGACCAAAGAAACGTTGAGATGTCATCTGTTAATTTCCTCCACAGTTGCTGCCTGACCTGCTGAGTTTCTCAGTGTTCGTACTTTTTGCTCAGTATTTTCAATTGTCTTATTGGTGAAGCTGGGCAACATTAAGGTTTTCTTTGTTACATTCAATGCAGGCTTATTACTATTTCACAATACAGTTTACTAAATGGGAGCATCTGACATGTTTAGTTTAATTTATTGTCACCTGTACCAAGGTATAGCGAAAAGCTTATTTTTGTGGTGTGCTATCCAGTCAGCTGAAAGACTATACATGATTACAATCAAGCTATCCACAGTGTACAGATACAGGATGAAAGGAATAATGTTTAGTATCAGCTATGTTGCCTGACTGCTTCACAGCCAGTTATAGTATTCAGGTCTTGCCACGGGCTATTGAATTACGAATGATTATACTGGGATTCAAGTTTGTCCTGGTATTGTCTCTTGACATTCTTGACGTCTTTGCAAATGTCATAGTGAGCTTTCTTGCACCGTGGGATCATTTGATTGGTATGCAAGTTGATTACTCAGCACAAAAGAAACATAATTGCCCAAGCTTTAAAAGTATAATGAGACAGGAAAAGGAACAGTCAAGCTATGAGAGAAGATGAACTACTTTAATATATTTCAGGGAGAAGTCTACCTCTTTCTCCAAATGATCTGTTACCCATCAAACCTATATTAAAAATGTTCCCTCTCAAAAGATCCTAGGTTTCAGTCTGAAGAAGGGTCTCAACCCGAAACGTCACCCATTCCTTCTCTCCTGAGATGCTGCCTGACCTGCTGAGTTACTCCAGCATTTTGTGAATAAATACCTTCGATTTGTACCAGCATCTGCAGTTATTTTCTTATACTAGGTTTCCTAAAATCTATAAATTTAACAGAAGAGTGATTTTTTTACCCCCTGGCTTTTAAGATTGCATTGATGTCATGAATTATAATATATACACTACAAATTTGACGTTTGGATCATTACCACACTCTTTTCTAGTCCTGGTGGTGAACAGGTTAATAATTAGATGTGGGAGTAAACTACATTGTTGGGTTCCATTTCCGAGCAGCAGTAAGTGGAATGGTGGTAAGTAATATGGCCAAAAGGAAGTTGGCACCAACAAATCAAGGAGTATTTCAAATATATTTGAGCAATGCTAACCACAGAGATTAAATTTATACCACAACAGAAGTGTGTATTTACGTACTACCTACATTTGATCAGGGCATCTCAGGTGTATTCTACAGGCAAGTTTGATCATTATTATAATGTAGGAAATGTGACAACTAATATGTGCAAAGCAAACTCCTGGTAAAAGCAAAGAAAATGATGATTTTAATTTAATTGAAGGATAAATATTATTTTTTAAAAACTCATATCCTCTTGTTCCAAATAACAAATGTTAATTTTTATGTCCACTTGTTAGAGCAAATGGTACCTTACAGTAACCTCTCTTCTAAACACCAGTACCTCTGACAGTTTAAACCTTGATTATGTGCTTAAGGCTCTACAGAATGATTTTAAACCATAACCACTTGACTCAGCAGTGAATATGCTAACCGAACCAACTGTGCAGGGCTGATGGCAAAGGCCTTTGAACTCAGACAAGTACAGATCAACAAAAGACACAAAAAGCTGGAGTAACTCAATGGGACAAGCAATAAGGAAGTTCAAGAGAGAGTTGGATTTAGCTCTTGGGGCTAAAGGAATCAAGGGATATGGGGAAAAAGCAGGAACAGGGTACTGATTTTATATGATCAGCCATGATTATATTGAATGGCAGCGCTGGCTCGAAGGGCCTACTCCTGCACCTATTTTTCTATGGCAGCATCTCTGGAGAGAAGGAATGGGTGACGTTTCGGGTCGAGACCCTTCTTCAGACCAACGATATTGCTGTGATTGTTGAGTAGCATAAAGCACACGAAGTGAAGACAGCACATTTCCTTCCCTAAAGCAAACTAAGACAATCTAGTAGCTTCACATTTGCCATCTCAGTATTTCAATTTATTATTGACGTTGAATTTTCCAGTTTGAACGAATTGTTATTCTCTAATTCTGCCTCTATCAAAACAATAACAGCACTTTGCATTGGTTCCAATAACCAGCAAGTTTTTGACAGATTCTTAAACAGTTCCAAAGATTGTGGCTCTGGCATTATGCCTTCCAGCATTTGGCATTTTTATTTGAGAGATTCTTCATCCATAATGAGCTTGGGTCTTGTATTGGTCTTGTTTTGGTCACTTAAAAGACATTTGAACAGGTACATGGATAGGAATGGTTTAGAGTGATACGGGCCAAGTGCAAGCAAGCAGGTGGGGGAAAATGTAGATGGGACGTGCGATCATCTGCAAACTTGGCCACAAAGCTATCAATTGATCAGCATAGGCAGGTTGGGCCAGAGGGCCTGTTCTGTGTTGTATGACTCAATGAAACATTAAACTGTGGTCTCTGTCCTTCCAGTAAGCTAAAATATTCAATATAACACACTTCTTCACTACATAGCAACCATTACTAAAACAGATTTTTAGGTCATTGTTACCTGGCTGTTTGTGGGATCATATTGCATGCAAATTAACTGCCTTGATCCCTCAATCAATATAATAGTCATTGCATTTTATTAAAGCAAGTAATTACCTGGTATCAATTTCTCATATCTCTTTACCCTTTTCAGTCCTGTGCACTTATAATGCTTTGGTAGTCACTGTAATCTCTTTGCAGAAACTATAAAGTTTTTGTCATCTATTTAAAAAATACTTTTGCTGCCTTGGGAAAGGTGGTTATTAATGTGTTTATGTGACGACACAGCTGAGAGAACAACTCATAACAGCCAGTAGTGGGTGTGTGAAATCACAGGATTAGAAATCTGCAGAGGACAGACATCAATATAGGTAGAAATTTACAGGAATACCATTTTTATAATATGTTACGGAACATAGAGATTCTGGGAAATAACTGCATTTTCATTTTAACAAAACCCTGCTGCTTTATAGCTAGAATCATGAGAGGCAGTATTTTCAAAAAGGGTGGTATGCCTTTTAAAGGTTTCTGTTTTAAAGTGGTCAACATTAACAGATAGATTTTATCTTACAGCTGAATAACTAATACAGTAGCAGCTGAAGACTTGATATTTACAAACCAATATGGTATCTTACTCATCCATAAGATCACAAGACAGAGGAGCAGAATTAGGCCATTTGGTCCATCGAGTTTGCTCCGCCATTTGATCTTGGCTGATGTATTTTTCCTACACAACCCCATTCCCCTTCCTTCTCCCCATAACCTTTGACACCCTTACTAATGAAAAATCTATCAATCACCACTTTAAAAATACCCAATCACTTGGCCTCCGCTACCAGCTGTGGCAATCATTTCCACAGATTCGCCACCCTCTGGCGAAAGAAACTCCTCCTCATCTCAATTCTAAAAGGTATGTCCTTTTATTCTGAGGTGTGGCCTCTGGTCCAACACTCTTCCACTACTGGAAACATCCTCTTCACATTCACTATATCTAGGTCTTTAATTATTCAGTAGGTTTCAACGATATCCCTTCCCCCCCCCCCCCTTCTAAACTCCAGGGTGTACAGGCATGGAGCCATTAAACACTCATATGTTAACCCTGTCATCTCTGAGATCATTCTCGTAAACCTCCTCTGAATTCTCTCCAATGCCAACACATCCTTCCTCAGATATTGGGCCCAAAACTGCACACAATATTCCTAATATCGTCGGACTAGCGCGCCTCAGCATTACATCCTTGCTCTTATGTCCTAGTCCTCTTGAGATGAATGCTAACGTTGCATTTGCCTTTCTTACTACCCGACTCAATCTGTGGATTAACCTTTTGGGAATCCTGTACCAGCACACTCAAGTCCCTTTGCTCATGCAATTTCTGAATTCTCTCCGCATTTAGAAAAACAGTCTACGTCTTTATTCCACCCTCTAAAGAGCATGACTGTACACTTTGCAATGCTGCTTTCCATCTGCCACTACTTTGCCCATTCTCCCAAGGTCCAAGTCCTCTTGCAGACTCCCTGCTTCCTCAACACCACCTGCCCCTTCACCTATCTTCATATCATCTGCAAACTTGTCCACGAAGCTATCAATTCCATCATCCAGATCATTAGCATAAAGTGAAAAGTAGCAGACCCAACACCAACCCCTGCGGAACACTAGTCACCAGCCACCAACCAGAAAAGACCCCCTTTATTTCCAGTCTATGCCGTCTGCCAGTCAGCCAATCTTCTCTCCGTGCTAGTACCTTGTTTCAAATACCATAGGTCTCTATCTTGTTTAGCAGCCTCACGTGCGGCATCCTATCGAAGGTCTTCTAAAAATCCACACAAACAATATCCACTGACAAACCTCATCCTTAACTGTGGAGTCTAAAAACCTTTATCCAATGCAGATAAAATGCTATTACTATTGTTGAATACAAGAAAGTACAGGACAAGAATTGATTACTGGACCCATCAAGCGCCCTTGTTCCAAAGACCATGTATGCGAATTCTGAATATATATCCCATTGATTCTAGCACACATTTCTGTCCACAGATTTATTTAGATGAGGAGACATTTATGCCCACCCGTGCCAACAGCTCACTCCAAATGTTAACCAAAGGCAGTGATTTTGTTTCTTCCACAGTTGACAACCCAAGATAGAGGAACCTTCAACTAAACTTCTAAATGACAATGCACAAGGCCCAATAGTGCAATATAAGTAACCAGAGCACTGGAATTACTGAAGAAGGGTCTCAACCCGAAACGCCACCCATTCCTTCTCTCCAAGATGCTGCCTGACCTGCTGAGTTACTCCAACATTTTGGGAGTATTAGACTATCAGCACATTTACCTTCTTAGGCACCTGAAATTGGCATGCCCACACCGTTTCTCTTAAACTCGTACAAATGTGCTGATAGAAAGTATTTTGACAGGATGCATCCAAGCCTTGTGTGGCAACTAGTCTGCTCTTAACTGACTGAACCTACAGAGAATAATGAACATAACCCAGTCCATCACTGGCTTGTCACTTTCTTCCATCCAGTCCATCTTCACATTGTGTTGCATCCCTTTTCTCTCTTCTACCTTTCACAAGAAAATACAGGAGCTTGAAAGCCCAGGCATCCAGAATTAAAATGAGCTTCATCCCCACAGTCATCAGGCTCCTGAACTAATCACTTCTTTCTCACCCTCTTCCTGGAGATGCTTTTGCACTACGTCAGATCGTGCTACAATCATTGATTGCACCATTCTGCAGTCTGGCATTTGTTGTATTTACTGTTTATAAATGTCATTATCATATACTGGTTACTCTATGAGCTTCATGCAACCAAGGAATTTCATTGCATGCTACTCGATATGACAGTAAACAATAGGTGTAGGAGTAGGCCATTCGGCCCTTCGAGCCAGCACCACCATTCAATGTGATCATGGCTGATCATTCTCAATCAGTACCCCGTTCCTGCCTTCTCCCCATACCCCCTGACTCCACTATCCTTAAGAGCTCTATCGAGTTCTCTTTTGAATGCATTCAGAGAATTGGCCTCCACTGCCTTCTGAGGCAGTGAATAATGGTTGCCAAGTTAATGTAGTCAGTTTCATTATTTTTTCTGAAATTAAATGATAGGTTCCTTGACAGCACAGCACAGATTCCAATTATTTTTCTGTTTATCTATAAATTTGGTCATCATTTTGGTAATAACTTTATTTACATCTGACTGTATTTTTGTTGTAAAGGTTCCAATGTGCTACAATCACTGACCTCAAAGCACAGAGGACAACATACAACCACACTGTTGTTAATAGTGAAAAGAACTTTCAATATAAAATACTTCCTTTAGGAAAAAACAGTATCTTCTGAGTTTTCAAAATTCAGATTATTGCAGCAACAATGAAAATACACCATTACTTTGCGACATTTCTGTTCAGAGTAGTAGGAGAATTCAGTAGAAATATGAGGCTGAGATGATAACTTGTTCATACTTTGCTCTTGTGGTCTTGTGTAAACCACATGATGTGCTTACTGTAATTACTCCCTTCCTAATCAGTGTTTATTGCCAATTTCAAAAATTACTCATTTCATCAAAGTTCCTCTTACTGCCCTCCAGTACAAAACACCCACGTATAAAAATAGTTGTAGGCTGCGCCCAAGAATATAGCAGTATAAAACACTGGTCACTCACTTATTCTGCTACTTTCAAACTAGCTAGCTTTGAGAAGGTGCTGGAGGACTGTCAGGCATATTACGATAAACTTATTTTTCCAAGAAAGGGAGTACTGTTTATATATCCCACCCATGAACTAATCCCACATACCATATCTCTCAAAAGTGGCATTTGTCCTTTGCATATAGAATATATCAACTTGATAACTTTACAAATGTACTGACTTGACGACACTCTGAATGAATAGTGGATGAATGTAAAGATAGCCATATACCGTTTTGTAATTCTTGTCCTTATCTTTTGAATTCTTTTAATTCTATTTAATTATTTTAAATTCTATTTTTCCAAAGCATCAAAAGAAAGAAGATACCCAACCATAATCATCTTTCAAAATCTTCTCCCTTCTCTTTTGAAATGTAAATAAATAAGTTACATATTCAAACCTTACAATACCCACAAGCCCCTGCCATGTATTTTTCTGATTATGGGAAAATCATTTTACTAATTCCAATTCAAATTTAAAAAAACTTTTTCATGCAACAGATTCAACAGCTGCTTTTTGAATACAATGGACATAAGGAAACCTATGGATCCCAATTGAAGTTGGGCGTTCTGTCAGACTTTGAATGGTATACACTTCCCAGTACAATCTAGATTCTGACTCCAGATTCACATTCCAAATTATTACTCTTTCACAGGACACCCGAATTGTACTATAACAGCGGAAGAGGTTTTCTGAGAACCATCAGTAAAGATTACAATTGTGAAGATTTCGAAAAAATATCCTTACAAGTTGATTTATATTCTATTCAATTAAACTAACTTACAAATAATAATGGCAATCTTCTTTGCAATATGTATATCCATAAAATATTATTAAATAACACCATCAATATTCTAACAGATCGTCTACCTCACTCAAAACAATTTTAAGGTCAACACCACATATTAAATAAATGTCTGTGCTGCATACACTAGATATGCTGCATATCACCCAAACACTAGACAGAATGGTTTACTTAAGCACTAACACACACTTTCACCTAATCTCTCCGCATGAACTGGAAAAAAACTCAGATATTTTTTCTGTGGTGGCCCTTCAAGACTTTGCAAGCATGAAAGTGTTATTAGGCGAGATGGCTAAGACCAGCCATGCCCACAGAAAATCTCATAGACTAGGCCAAGACAGTCCATCAGATTTAGCTTGAACTGCTTACGGTCTAAACTTTAAAATATTGATAACGAATAACCAAACAATTAAAAACAACCTAAATTAACAAACCAGTTGGGAGATTTTAAGGACATGTTGGAAAGATTTTAAGAGTTCTTTGTGTGTCATAAGCCATGGAAAAATAAACTGGTTATATAAAAAAGCTTCTACCCAAGCATGATTGAAATCTTCTTCTGATGTCGGAAAAACACTTCTTGCACACCTTCAGAATGGCAAGAAAATCTTTACACAAATTATATTCACAAATACTGGCCAATTAGCACGGCCTCACTCAGTTACCAAATTGATTTCAATATCAAGACTGTAGGTTGCAGAGTTGCATTAAACAACTGACAACTTCGGCATTTCCACTTTAGAGCATAAGAGAAGCAATTATAATACTAGTGTCGGTTTCACAAAGAAACAACTATAAAAATAGATAGTTTCACCACTGTTTCCACAATTTCAAAACCAATATATTTTCTTCCATTAACTTAAGACTGTTAGTGTGATCCAATTCTGAAATTATATCATTGTTGACAAAGCATTGCAAATGTTGGTCAAGAATTTGAATGAAAAAATGAACTGATGATAATGCTCAGAACACAAAATAAATTTACCCTTTAATATTTGTCCTCTCATTAATAATATCCAATGATGTCTGAAGATTGATTCATTAGCTAATCAAAATTAACAAACAGAAGCAGTTTACTTCAAGTCTTATTCATAGTCAATAAATTGTTGCAATATTCTTTCCAAACAAAATAAACAACTGAAATATTTGGGTTCATTTTCTCTGCAATGCAGAATGCATAATGCGTTCATTCAAACTACTGAACATAAAAAAGCAATAGGCCATTCAGCCCTTCTGCTTGCTCTGTCATTCAATAAGATTATGCCTGATCTTTCATCCCAATACCACATTCCCTCCACAATCTTATATTTTCTTAATCAAGGCTTAGTGCAGAAAAATGGCACTAAGTTCATTACACTGTTACCAACTAATAAGACAACATTCAGATATTAGTTAAAAACTAAAATAATTTCAAGCAGTTAATTTTCAAAGTCTTATCTAGTAAATTACTGTGCAGTACATCCATCAGGCTTTATGCATTAGTTATGAAAACTTAACGTGTTGGCTGGGGCAACTTTCAATGGCTCACAGTGACCTCAAAGATCGACAATAATTATTTTGGTTGCCATACAAATTTCCAATGAAAGATGGAGGGAATTACTTGAATGCTCAGTTATTTTGGTTTATTCATTTGTGCAGTGTATTTACTGGAACCACAAACTATTTCATATTAATTCAGAAGTTAAAATGCTTTAATTTCGTTTCTTAGGAGTCCTTGCAACAAAGCAGACATGTTCTGCGTCAGCCAATATGTTTTCAAACAATGTACATTGCATTTTAGCAAAAGTGGCAGCAAAAGACACAGTTCACATAAACAATTATTGTTGTGCTGTGTATACAGTAAAAACATTAACAAAAACATTTGCATGTTTGCTCTTGGTGTAACTTTTAATGCATTTTACATCATTTGACCAACTGAGTATACCAATAGATTAAATTAAATTACATATACTTTGAAAATAAATATTTTGATTATTATTAAACAGAAGCTGAAAGTGGAACTATTTATTTAAAATGCATCTCTGCAGCGAGCCTAATTCTGGAAATGGTGCCAAATAAGAAATTCATTCCAATACCATACCAAAAATTTAAAACATACAAAATAATGATTTGTAAATTAATTCGAAAGCTTCCATTTGAAGTAGCTTTTAAATGGTAGTCTCGTGGGGGGAAAAAAACCTTAGGCTTTGCAAAGTCTTCAGGCATTTACAACTGTCAATACCATTTAAAATAGTGGTGGTCACTGTACATTCAGTAAGTTTTAATTGATTGATTAACTCATCTCACAACATCGAAAAGGTACCAACGTCACCTCCGTGCCCATCGGAAAATGCAGGAATCTAAAATATATACTGCAATAAAACTAAATGAAGAAACACGTACCGTTAGAACATTAATTTTACAAAATGTCCTCGATGCTGCTCGACAAACTTCCGCTTTTTTAATCGATGCTGCCATTTTATTCAGTTGCAGTTTCTTAAACTCAGTAGGAAACAAATTAAACCTCCCCAGTTCAATAATAAAACAAACATCCCTACAAAAGCCTTCATCCTGACTCTCACCTGTGATTCCAGACCTGACGAGACTCGGCAGAGCTGATACGCTCTTTGTAGATTCCGCTCTGACCTCAGTCTAATGGTGAGAATCAATGGCACTTCCCATTCGCGGGGAGTAGCTTCGAACTGATTACATATAAAACTGAAACGGGAACCTTTAATATGAGCTAAAAATACACGCTACCCAATCAGCCAACAAAATCCAAGAAGTGTCATACTCTAGTACCATGTAAAGGAACCTTAAAATGTAACCCACACAAAATGATTGATCAGAATTCTTTTTTTTCTCTATATAAGAACTAAACTTTATTACAATAATATTTTTAGTTTCCTGCTTACGATAGATTTCCTATTTCGTCGCTCCCTCTGCTGGGGACCGGCAACAATGTAACTCGTGAAGGGCGTTCCCTTCACACAACCATTAAAACATACAAAATTCATTCCAATACCATACCAAAAAATTTAAACATACAAAATAATTGATTTGTGCAGAGAGAGGATGATTAATTGAATCATGCAGAGGACGTTTTTGCGACGTTCGGACGTCCCAAATAACTTTGCAAACAGTTGAAGGTAGTGAACAATATGACATACAAAGTTGCGCCAATAATTCATATATAATAAGGTGCAAATATAAGTGAGATGATGGCCTAATGGTTTCATTTAGCTATTCGTTTTAAGGAGAAATGGTGGCCAGATTACCGGGAAAAGGCACTTGATAACCGCGTCGCTCACCCTCAAAGCTCATTACTATGACATCTTTACAAATTCATCTGAGCGAAAAAAACTAATGCTCAGGTTAATTGCATTTATCAAGTAAATCATAAGAAACACACAAAGTATACCATAATTGTTTCAGACTGCAAGTGCATGTTCTTTCCAATTCCCACAGCCCTTGATCTTCTTGCTTCTAACTACCTGATCCATCTACCTTAGTCCTGAATATATTTAACCACTGAGCTTTCACAGGCTTCTAGGTTAGAGAATTACAAAGATTCACATTATTCTCAATAAATAAAATTCCCTTTATTCAGGTATTAAATGTCCTAAAACCTTTTTGTGGATGATGCCACCTACTTCAAAACCCTCCAATAAATTGCTATTTTCCCAATCAAATTAATGGAAAATAAATTAATAAAATATTCCATCTGCTGTCACTTTCCACGTTTACTTAACTAGGCAATATCTTAATTTTAAAGAAAATATTTATGTGCAGATTGTGGAAGTCACTGCAGCCACGATGGTGTGTGACTGGGGTAGTTCGCCACTTTATTTGAAGATGCTACAGCTAGAAATGTTGGAACAATTTAACCAGAGGTGCACCAGTTCTGACGCACCAACATTCACCATAACAGACAAGATGCTGAACAGTCACATGGACTTTGCTATGCTCAGTGTACATCTTGGTATGACACTGGGTGGGTTATGGGTATGGGGAAGGATGTAAAGAAGCTTCAAGAGTATATTGGCTACGTGAGCGCAAGAACATGTGAGGCGATGTGAGGCAGTCCACTTTGCTGCTCAAAACAGAAGAAAAGACTATTTATTGATTGCCGCTATTTGGAGAGCTCGGAATTTGTGGACAGAGTTTGTGTCAGGCCTTAAAGTAGATGTCAAAGGCAGCAAAGCAAGGCAGTAGGTGGATTTGGTGGAAAAGAAAGAATGTCAGTTGTATGTATATTGCTTTGTAAGTGTATTCAGTGTAAGTGTATCCCGGTTTTATGCAAGGTTGATATTTGTGGCATTACGAGTTTAATGATGGGTTAGGATAAGTGGAAAACAGGATGCGAGTGTTTACCATTTGTATGAGTAAATTAATTGTCTGTAGTTTCCTTTATTTAGTAGATATTAGTAGCATTGATAGTATAAGAAAATAACTGCAGATGCTGGTACAAATCGAAGGTATTTATTCACAAAATGCTGGAGTAACTCAGCAGGTCAGGCAGCATCTCGGGAGAGAAGGAATGGGTGACGTTTTGGGTCGAGACCCTTCTTCAGACTGATGTCAGGGGGGCGGGACAAAGGAAGGATATAGGTGGAGACAGGAAGATAGAGGGAGATCTGGGAAGGAGGAGTGGAAGAGAGGGACAGAGGAACTATCTAAATTTGGAGAAGTCGATGTTCATACCACTGGGCGATCGCTTCGCTGAACACCTGCGCTCGGTCCGCATTGACCAAACTGATCTCCCGGTGGCCGAGCATTTCAACTCCCCCTCCCATTCCCAGTCTGACCTTTCTGTCATGAGCCTCCTCCAGTGCCATAGTGTGGCCCACCGGAAATTGGAGGAACAGCACCTCATATTTCGCCTGGGCAGTTTGCAGCCCAGTGGTATGAACATCGACTTCTCCAACTTCTCTGTCCCTCTCTTCCCCTCCTCCTTCCCAGATCTCCCTCTATCTTCTTGTCTCCACCTATATCCTTCCTTTGTCCCACCCCCCTGACATCAGTCTGAAGAAGGGTCTCGACCAGAAACGTCACCCATTCCTTCTCTCCCGAGATGCTGCCTGACCTACTGGTAGCATAGATGGTGGGAGCAGGAATTGAAAGGGGTTGCTCTGGGACGCCAGAACTAACTGTCGAGCCTTCCCGAGGTGTCGTGGGCCTAACTCAATGAAACACCAGCGAAGGGAGGTGCCCACTTGAAAACCCTAATTAGATACTTGCATCTACAGAAAGATTCTTTAATGTGCTTGTTAACATGTAGGTAGCTAATTGTTGCATATGGAGTTAGTTATTGTCCTTAGCATAAGTTTGTATAATCAGTTTAGATAATACTTTGGTTTTATGCTTGGTTTAGATGATAAACAGAAATGGCCAGTTCTGACACAGACAGAATAAATGAGAAAAAGTTGGAAAATTCATTCTTGGATTTCTCTCTGTCCCAGTTTTGATGGAGGGTTTTCACCTGAAACATTAACTCTGCTCTTTCCTCAGAAAAGTAGATTCTGTGAACAAAATTTTCAGCTTTTTCTGTTTTTATTTAAAACTCTCTACATTGGAGAGCTGTAGAAACTTAGCCATTATGTTCATTCAAAATAGAAAACGACAGATTTCAGCAGATTTACAGGTAGTGCTGAGAATAGTGCTTAGGTGAAAGATCAGCTAATCGAGCTGCTGCAAATCAGCAATCCAGTTTAATCTCAACCAGTGCTGCCCATTTGGAGTTTGCACAACCTCTACTGTGGCCATGTAGGTTGCCTCTTTTATGCTAAAATCATCTGGGTTGGTAGATAAATTAGTCACCAAATAAAAGAAGATAGACACAAAAAGCTGGAGTAACTCAGCGGGACAGGCAGCATCTCTGGAGAGAACAATTGAGTGCAACAATTTCAACCTGACTTAAAAACAGCATGTCAAATCCAATTTGGTTCAATTGCACAATTAATTAATAGAAAAGTTCTTTCGAATCGCAATAAGTAGATTCTGTGAACAAAATCTCCTGAGCAGGAGAAATTTAGAAATGGTTAATGGAAGTGGGTGTTGATCCTTTAGATGGCTAAATTGGTATTACCATGTTTGACAACAGGACACCTCGTTGCTAGGCACTTAAGTTCTGAGAGTCATCAGCAAACTATATTTGGGACAGTACTATGGGTATGGATGGTTGCACTATTAAACACTGCAGGTTAAATTTCTTCCTCCCACATTCAGGGTCATGGCTTCTGACAGCTGTTGTAGTTACCACCTTCTTTTAAAAGAGCAGCTGTGTTTGCGTAGAAAACACTAACACTCATATAGAGCACAATATACAAAATAATATTTAGAATAACATGAAAAAGGTGAAATAAGGAGGAGTCAATGAATTTGAAAGCTCAGCAGGAAGGAGAAATAATACATTTAAAGGAAAAGATTTTTACATGGCTTGTGAAGACTTTTACAAATATCACTGCTAAACAGGGTCCAAAACTGCATTAACAAGCTGAACCACTGAGTTCCCTTTACAGAATGCAACCCAAACTGATGATATTCATATATTTATTTATATTTCCTTGTGACATTCAAAAAAAGCCATTTAGCCCATCGTCCATCCTAGCTCTCAGAGTGATTACCTGAAAGGATAATTGATAGGCTGCATGCACACAATCTTTTCCCCAGGATTGGGAAATCAAGATATTGATTACATAAGTTTAAGATGAGAGGGGGAAGATTTAATATGAGCATGTGGGGACATTTTATAACACAAAGAGTGGTATGTAAATAGAACAAACTCCTGGAGGAAGTGTTTCAGGCAGGTGCAATAACAACATTTAAAGGACATTTGGACAGGTGCATGGATGGGAAAGATGTAGAGAGATATGTGTCAAATACAGGCAAATGGGTGATGTTTCGGGTCAAGACCTTCTTCAGAAAAGATTCCTTTTCCGTTTGTATTCAACACAAAGAAATAAATCAAGTTTAGAATCAGTAAATATCAATGATCTACTTCCCTCCACTGATGCTTCTTGACCCATTGAATTCCTTAGGCAGTCCTGCTTTTTTGCTTTATAGTATCAGTAATCTCAGCACAAATACTGTACCTGTTACCAATATCCTACATCTCTAGTCATAGTCCATCGTGATAAACACATTATTTTATTTGACACACTGCAAAAGTAAAGCCAACATAAAATAAACACTGCAAATCAAATTCATGAATTACATTTTATCTTACAGCATAAAATGTATAACTGTTATGAATCTCCTTAGTGCTTGGTCTTCCAAGTGCCCTTGGCTGACCGATACATCCTGCGAAGTGCTTCCCAGTTACTGCAACATGCTCACTGCTGACTTTCAATGGAAAAGACTCTGGAAAGTCTGACTATGGACCCTCCCTACCATATTGTACTTCCCATATTTTTGTGTATTTTTTAATGTGTTGCAGCCGTGTATCTCTAAGATGAAAATCTTACTGTATTTTTCAGCAGGCTGACATATTTCAGGCAAAAATCCCCATAGGTCGAGGCAAAATTCCACAAAGCTAGATGCTTGCGATGCAAGACAGAGGCAATATACTGATGCAAGGATGCAAGTGAGTATTTACATATGATGGTAGTAGTGAACAGTGTATCCAAGATACACATTCCAGGGTATAGATGTTTTATTCATGATAGAGATGTAAAAGAAGTGGGAGAGTTGCATCATTAATGAGGGAAAATGTTACAGCTAAACTTAGAGAAGACATTTTGGAGAGCCCATCCAATTTGGCTACATGCGTAAATTTTAAGAATAAGAACGGTCCTAATAGCCAATGGGAGGCAGAAGAACAAAGATGAAGGCAGATTATGTAAATATGTAAAAACAGGGTTGTTACAGTAGTTATTACAACTTGTCCAGTAGTGACTGGGCTTTCCTGCTTATCACCTCTCACACTAGTTTAAACTCTCCTGAGTCGCACAAGCAAATCTCTCTGCAAGGATATTCCACCAGTTTAGGTGCAACCATTCCTTCTTACATTGGTCCCACCTGTCTTAAAAGAGAGCCCAATTATCTCAATGAGCCCAGGCATCTGAAGCTCTCCTTCCTACACCAGCTCGTTAGCCACATTCAACTGTACAGTACTATCTCCCAATTTTTTGCCTTGGTAGCACATGCCACAGGGAATAATCTAGACATTACAACTCTCAAGGTCCTGCTTTGAAACCTTCTACCTAATTCCCTAAATTTCTTTTACATGACCTCATACCTCTCTACCTTCTTAGGTTGTTAGTACCAATACAGACCACGTCCTCTGGCTTCTTACTCTACCTGCATAGAATGTTCTATGCCTGCCTAGAGACATATTTGGATCTGACAGGTAACCTGGAAGGTAACACACCAGTCTGAAGAAAGGTCTCGACCCAAAATGTCACCAATTCCTTCTCTCCAGAGATGCTGCCTGTCCAGCTGAGTTACTCCAGCTTTTTGTGTCTATTTTCGGTTTAAACCAGCATCTGCATTTGAGACATTGGTCTTGAAATCATGAAGTTTAGATGAAGCCATCAAAAAACAGATGAGCTGAGGAAGCAGTTAAATTTGGCCACATTATAAAGTTAGAGAAATATATTATTCTTGAAAGCCAAATTTGATAGCAAGTTTGCAAGCAATCTAGTTTAGTCTAGCATGATTGCCAAGGAAAGGGATAGAATCATAATAAACATTTGGAGGCAATTTTTACTCATTGAGTATTTGATGTTGAAGATGCAGTCTGACATTTTAGCGAAATGTTTTAGAGGTGTTCATGAATTTGAGCTATGAACCATCAGCATACATGTGAAAATTAACATTGCATTTTCAGATGATGTTGTTAATGGGCACCATTATAAGTGAAATAGAAGGGGCAAAAGGAAATACATATGGGAAGATCCCAGAATGATGCAGAGATGGGAAGTGGATAACATTGCAGATGATTCTCTGGCTTTTTCTGGAGAGAAAATAAACAAAACTAGGTGTTCCAGGCACAACTGAAATTGGGTACATAATCTAAAAATTGTCACTGTAAATTTGTATGCTTGGTGCCAGGAATGATTAATTCAGGCAGATATTAAGCCTGTCATGAGAAAGGTTGCAGCTCCACCTTGAGGCTCAACCAGTTTGGCAACTCTCAATAAACTTTGCTGTGGATCTTTCAGGTTCTGTCAATGCCTGCTTCTGGATGAGTGACTTGCAGTCAGTGTGAGCCATTCCAATGTGGGTAAAAATTGCATAAGAAGCATTGCTTGTGGTTGGATGTCATTGCAAAAGTACTCCTCTGGAATTTTTCAGATATTGCACAACAGACACATGGATAAACACAGAAAGAAATCGAGGACTGAAATGTCTCTGATTTTAATTCACTATTTAATTTTATACAAGTTGAATTGCATAGTGCACAAAATGTTGGTGCTGCATAACATTATTATTTCTAGGTATATGCGTCCTCTATTTAAATTTTGCTTACAAGCTTTAAATATATTAGACTTGGAAGAAAAGCCTGTTTGAAAGGACCTTAGCCTACGTGTAGAGACATTCTTTTGGATGTATGGTTCCTTTGCCATTTCCTGTTTTGCCAAAAAAACGGTGTAATAACACTGGACTATTAAATAAAAAACCCAGACAAATGTTTAGACTAGAGAATTTCAAATTACACGCTCCTGCCTGCTATGTTGAATACATACCAGGAGAGGGGTGCAGCATGCTTATTCAGGCACTAAATAGCTAGTCTTAGAAGAAAGCATTTGCAACTTCGCAAAACAAAAGTGAAACAACAGGGTTAACATTTGTCCACAGACAAGAATTATTTCATGTAGTGTCCTGCAGGTATAAGGACACCTGGAGTTAAAGAGTCATACTGAAGAGGAAATAGGTCCTTCAGTCCAATTGGTCCATGTCAACCAAGATGCCTCATGTGCCAATGTTTGGCCCACATCCCTCTAAACTTTTCCTATTCATGGACCTGTCCAGATTTCTTTTAAATGTTGTTATAGTACCTGCCTCCTTTGGCAGCTCATTCCAGAAACCTACCACCCTCCATGTGAAAATGTCAGCCTTCAAGTTCCCATTAAATCTTACCCCTCTCACCTGGAAAGATATCATTCCCAGGGCCCAGTCATTTTCATATGTTATAAAGAATGCAAATAAGGCTAACACACAAAATGTTGGAGATCCGGAGTGACAACCACACTGCTGGTGGATGGTTCAATGTTTCAGGTCAAGACCTTGCAGCAGGACTGAGAATCTGGAGGGAAGAGAGCCAGTATAAATTGGTAAGGGAGATGGTTAAGACAGAGGCTGGTGGAATTGGGCAAAGGTAGGGATGATGGACATATGGAGCTATGTAGGGGAGAGGGGCTGGTGGATGATAGGTAGAAGCAGATAAGCAACAAAAAAACAGATATGGGATGAATGCAAGGCAGGTAGAACCGGGGGGGGGGGAGGGAAAGGTAGACACGGAGGTTGTAATGCGATAAGGGAGGGGTCATGAGCAGATATAACCAGATGGGGGAAGGGGATAGAAAAGGGATTGGATAAGATAAGGATAATGACTTTTCCAATTTCAGCTAATCCACATTCATGTTCCTTTACCATTCTTATTCCTATTCCCTCTCCCTTTGACCAGCTTTTTCATACCCACCTCCTTTCCCATTACCAATATTTGTTCCCTTCTCCCACCTAGTTTCATCTGCCCATCATCTCATACCTATCCACCTTAGTTTCTGATCGTTTCATCTATCTTTTCTATTCCCTCCCCATTTGGTTCCATCTGCCATAATCCTTCCTTAATCTGTTTTTTTTCCTTATTTGTTCTACCTATCACCCACTAGCTTGTCCCTCAACTCCTCCCTCCCCCACGTAGCACCATCTGTTCATGATTCATCCCACTCTCACCCGGTTCCACCTATCATCTACCAACCCCTTTGCAACTCTCTACAATTTGCCTATCCTCCCTGTGCATTTTCAGTGTGAAACTTGAAATAAGGTTTTGACCCAAAACACCAACTGTCCCTTTCCCCTCCAAAGATGCTGTGCTCTTCTTGTGGTTTACTTTTTGTTCTTACAAGGCTGAAATTATTTTACTTGACCATGGACCTCTTTTGTATCAATTTTGTTATGTTTATGCTTATAATAAAGAAGGGGTGTATTGCAACAGGGGCATTCAATCGTGGAAAGAAGGATAATACAATGGTTGGAGAAAGTTAACAAAGCTGGCCAAACATCCAAAGAGATGGTAAATTTGAAAATAGGGTACTTCAGGAATATGGTTTTTTTTAAAGTAACCATATTTCACTAAAAAGGAAATGCTTGTTGGCAAAATAATTGAATCATGATCAGGCAGAATCAAAGACAGACATTAATAAAAGAATAAAATAAGAAATAGGACAGCAAAGTTAAAATATTAAAAAATGGTAAGATTGCATGGAGGATTAAACAAAATATTTATGGTTCTAAATAAACATTTGAAATAAAATGTGTATTCAAGGAAGCAACAGGCCCCACTGAAGAATCTAAAGAGTGTCATAGTGTTGAATAACTGAAAGGTTGACTCTATAAATGGAAAAGTGCTATTGTCTGCGTTCAAAAAGGAAAAATATCATTTGCAGGGCTCAGCAAAGAAATATAAAGAATGACATAACTTACAAATCAAGGAAGAAATCAGACAACCTGCAAATATTAAAGAAAATGAGAAATATCATAAAATATAATTTACTACCTTTAGATGTCTTAAAATTATTTAATGTTTAATTAAGAACTTTTGAAGTGCAGCAACCATTGAAGTGCAGTGAAATACTGCAGCCAAACCATGTACAGACAATTTGCACAAGTAGCACAAATGTAAATGATCACGTAATTACTTTTTCAGTTGATGTTTGTTTAGAGCTGGTGGCTGTCCAGTATAAAGGAGCATTTTCTCTGATAGCACCTTTTACATCCATCTGAAATCCAATAGGGCTTTTGTTCAACATCTCCAAACAGCACCGCCACTGATAATGCAATATTTCTCTGTTACTGCACAGAGCTGTGAGCTGGGATTCTGTCTTTATATCTCGAGAATGGGGCTTCAACCTCCTCTTTCAGAGGTAAATACATTGCTGGTAAACCAAGCCTAACTAAAAAAAATAGAAACATCACATAGTTTGTATAATTAGAAAGCGGCCGGTGAAATTAGTTATATCATGATGGATACCTACAGTGAATCACAATAATTCAATGTACTAAGCAATTTGATCCATTGTCCCTTGCTGACCATAAATAGAGCTCTAAGCGACCCCAAGGTTTAAGAAAACCGCAATTTACTATAATGCAAACCCCTTTTCCCATTGAATCCCATGTTGTTGAATCATATGTTGAAAGACTGGAGCGACTAGGCTTGTATACACTGGAATTTAGAAGGATGAGAGGAGATCTTATCGAAACGTATAAGATTATTAAGGCGTTGGACACGTTAGAGGCAGGAAACATGTTCCCAATGTTGGGGGAGTCCAGAACAAGGGGCCACAGTTTAAGAATAAGGGGTAGGCCATTTAGAACTGAGATGAGGAAAAACTTTTTCAGTCAGAGAGTTGTGAATCTGTGGAATTCTCTGCCTCAGAAGGCAGTGGAGGCCAATTCTTTGAATGCATTCAAGAGAGAGCTGGATAGAGCTCTTAAGGATAGCGGAGTCAGGGGGTATGGGAAGGCAGGAACGGGGTACTGATTGAGAATGATCAGCCACGATCACATTGAATGGTGGTGCTGGCTCGAAGGGCCGAATGGCCTCCTCCTGCACCTATTGTCTATTGTTAGCAGAGATGCATTCCAATGGGGATTTCTCTTTCATATCAAGCTATTTTTAACAGCGATAACAACTTGACCCACAGTTGAGGCCGACCTTAGAAGCGGAGGATGGGTAAGGCAAGGATGAGAAAGAAACTGCAATTTTTTTCTGATGCACAAGGCTTGTGAATTAGGATAGGATTTAGAAAGTGGGGATATCAGGGAAAGGAATGTGATTCAAGAATTGGGGTTTATGATAGAAAGGTGATGCAGAAGGAGTTCGGTGGAGGTGGGGAAGAAAGGGTTAAAGTTCAATGACTTGGTGGAAGTGGAATAAAGGCCAAAAGATCACTATCAGGTGCTGGCAATGGCTACTGCAGCCCTCCCCACAATGCTGTGGATCAGGGAAATTGCCTTGTAGACGAAGAATGCAGCAATTGTGCACGCTGAGATGTTTATTCACATCCTTGGATTAGAGAGAGTGCAGTAAGGGGAAGACACGGCAGCGAATGCCAACCCAATTGATGCAGTTACATCATATTCATATCTTATTTCCCCACAGTATTGAGTGGCTAAAAGTAAACATTGATAGAATTTGTTTTTTTTTACATTATCTGCTTATATATTTTATCACTACATAAATCCCGTAAGACTGAATTTCATTGTGTACTTCAAAATATTTTTTGGCATTTGTGCATTTCCCCAGGGTGAATTTCCATAACCAAATGGCTGGAACTTGGGTGTTGCTTACATTTAGATTTATGCCACTGCCTTGCTCCCAGTCCTTCGTCTAGTGATAAATTAAGTGCTTATCCAAGTACTTTGTCAACGTGAAAATGGTTTCTGCTTCCATTTCCCTCACTAGCACTCAAATCCAAATCCCACCCTTTGGTTGAACACATTGTTCCTCAACTTCACTTTAACCGTTTTTCCAGATGCCTTAACTCTATGGCATCCAATTGTTGAGCTCTCTGCAAAGGATAAACAATCCTTCCGGTTCACTCTGCCTGGGACTTTCATAATTTTATAAAGCCTAATTAAACCAATCCTCAGTTTACTCTGCTACAATGAAAACAACCCCGAGCAGACAGTTTCAACTCCTAAATAAAATTCTTTGGTTCTGGTAAAAAATTCCCATAAATCTCCTTTGTGCCCTCCTTCGTGCCATGACACCCATCCTGTAAACAGTGGACCAAAACAGTACAGTCTACTCTGGCTCTGGCCTGATATGATTTATACAGTTTTGGCATGACTTTCTTGCTCTTAAATTCCATACCCATGGGAATTCATTGGAACAAATATACTAACAATTTACAGGCAAAAGATAAGCGAAAAAGTAAACTACTGTACACTGTACCTCACATCTATAATAGGCAAAGCACTTGAGGATACCCTGTTGAAGGAAGCAGGAGAATAAACATTGACTAACAAGAAGAAATCATGGGGTCATATCAATTGGCATCCTTTAAGAATGAATATCCTGGTGGATAAATGGAACATGATGTATTTAGATTGCAATGACCTCTCGTGTCAGACAGCAACACCAGATTTATTGATATAAAATTAGTATAGAACTTCAGAAAAAGAGAAAAAATCAGTAAATCAGTGTAAATGGAAGTCGTACCATTTGTCAAGAAAGAGATGGGCAGTGACATGAATGTGGATCAGTGTTTGGGCTAGATGCTGAGTTAAATTTGCTTCAAACAGAGCTTTCCACAAGTGCATCAAATGGAATGAGTTGGCAAAACTGAGATGCAAGACTGAAAACTAAGAAATTAACATGTAAAAATGGAAGGAAATGCACTTAGGCAAAAGGAATTTGTTGAAATAGAAGCTAAGTTATAATGAACGATGGGGCACTAGTCCACATTTTTGCATTGCTGAACCCACCAACAATATAAAACACAATGAACAAAAATAAGTGCAGTCATACATTTAAAAAAAACAAGGATTAGCATTTCTGTTGCAGCTTTAACAATACAATGTGTACCAATGCAATTGGCAAGAGTGACTTCAAACATAATTTAACAGAGCTTCACGAGGAGATACTAAGGCAGTTAACAAAAGTGCATTACAAGGAGAATTTTACAAAAGAAAAGGAGAGATATGCTGGAAAGTTTATTTAGGGAATTCCAGTCACAGAGCAATGCCAGCAGGTGTAATGGTCACTAATTAATGGCACAATTCAGTTTGTGAATGTTTATGAGACCGAAAAAGGAGAAGCCCACATGTTGGGAAAGACTTAGGCTTGAAGATCAGAGATAGAGAGGATGGCTCAATCTATGATTAAATGGGATCTGGTATGAATTAGAACAAAGGCGATTTCCCTTAGGTGATTTCAATTTTATGAAGAACAGAATGAGAGGGGTGAGCCAGAAGTGTATTTGGGATAGTTAAGATAGAAGCAAATATGCACTGATGATAGTTTCAGCAGCAGATGAGCCAATGCAGGGTTGGTGAGGAGCGTCACAGAGGTGAGTATAAACAGTCTAGTTGATAATTTAGGAGGCTAGTTTAAGGTCATAAACAGGATCACAGTTGTGACTGTTTGTTAGAGATAGGATCCCAGCACATTTCCCAAGTCAACCTTATGATAAGATTTGGAACAAAATACATTTTCTTTCAGTGCAAGTTATTTTTAAGTCTTTGCATTTTTGGAATTCTAAGTTCCTGAAAGACACATTTCCAATAATGAAACTAAAATACATCCTAATATGCTAGTATGATAGTGTGGGAATGTTGCATTGTTGGAGATGTAAAGCGTCTTTGGGTTTCTAGAAAAGCGCTATATAAATGTAATGCATTATTATTATTTTTATTATTATTGTCATCTGAATGAAATACTTAAACAATGCTCCATCTGCTCTCACAGATGGACATATAAGATCCTAAACAAGGCACAAAGTGCTGGAAGAACTCAACGAGTCAGGAAGCATCTAGGGAGGGAACAGACAGGCGACATTTCGGGTCGGGACCTATCATCATATCATCCCCAGATGCTGCTTGACCTGTTGTGTTCCACTAGCGCTTTGTGTTGTGCTCAAGATTTCAGCATCTGCAGTTTCCTGTGTCCCCAGAGACTGAAAAAGGGTTCCTACCCAAAATGTTGCCTCCCCATTCCCTCCACAGATGCTGCTTGACCCACTAGGTCCCTCTGCACTTTGTGTTTTGCTCAAGATTCCAGCATTTGCAGTTTCTTGTGTCTCCATATATGATCCAAATCCAGTATTTCCAAGAAGAGCATAATTATTTCCAAAGAGGTCACAAAAGCTTGCAGGATCGGGGCTTAATAAACAGATGCATAGAGTCCCATAATAAAGAAGTGTAAAATACTAGTTCAGACACAATTGGAGCATTGTTTCCAGTCCAAGACAGCAGACTTTGGCAAAGATGTAAAGGATCTAGAAAAGGTGTAGAAGCGATTTATTAAAAGGATTCTCCAGATGAGGGACTTGCAAAGAGATCTGATATGCTTACTTAAAACCAAGAAAGCATAGACAAAGTAGATGGAAATAAACAGTTGCCATTGGCAGAGGGTTCAAGAACCAAGAAACACAGAATGAAGGTAACTGTCAAAACAACCAAAAGCAATACAAGAGAAAATATTTTCTCACACAACTGGTCATGGTTAGGAACACACCAGAAAGGGTAAAAATCAAAATAGGTTCAATTGTAGGTGAATTGTTTAAAAATGAGGTGAAAGAAAATAATTTGACTGTTTCTGATGAGTGGACTGGCTGAATTGGTCTTATATGAAGCCTATATATATATATACTGAATTTGTCAAATGACTGTATACTGTGTTGTAACCATGATGTGAATGTGAGTTATCTCCAGTGCTGTGGCTACTCTTTATATTGAAATTGATTATTTTGTTGTTTCTTTGACTGCTGTATGTTCTACATTGCAAATGTGACGACACAATAAAAAGTACTTCATTGGCTGTAAAGTCATTTAGAAAGGGGGGTGAAAGGGCCTACACAAATCCAAATTCATACCAAACAATAAGTTGAAAAATCATATGCCAAATCAAAAAGAAACAAAGCTGTGGGAGCAGAAGTTCCTGGTGAAGTTCTAAAACCCTGCAGTCAGAAACTGCAGTTACAAATGCACAACTTTATTGTTCTCATGTAGGAAGCGGAGAGTATGTGAAGGGATCTCAGGGGCATAGTAACATTATCTTCAAGAAAGAATCTCCCTGCTGTCTAGCACAGGGAACATCATCACTCAAGTCCTCCTAAACTGACTCCTTCCAGTAGTCAAGAGCTCCTTTTAAGTTATTGCTATTGTTGTACTCACACTCAATCTATCTAGATTCCTTCGCACAATGAGTTCTGCTATCATATAATAGTTGCATTCCTAAGAAACATTATGTTATAGAAAATCACTTTACAAACATAATTGCGTCAATGGGGGAAAGGAAGTTGGGGCCAGAGAATTTCAGATGTGCAATAAGTTATTTTCGCAGCAGGTTTTTCCAAATAAAGGTATTTTCAATACCTTTATTTGTGTTACTGCAAGCTAACAATACTAAAGGCTGTATGTTACATTGTTTAGTAGAGTATTGTTACACATGTGTCAATAGAAGCAATTGCTTGTCAATTTCATTGACTGCCTGTTGGTAAAACTGATAGATTCCTCTTAAGAAACAATGAGGATACATGGAAACAGATTCCCCGATCCCAATTGTTTAAATTCAAGACAACTTTTTATCAGTCTGTCAATTTCCAAAGTAACTTTCCTCGTCAAAATTATGTTATTACCAATTTTAATGAAAGTAGTATGTTCTACTTGGACTTCAGCTCCTCCTGAGCCTAATTCATCACTCGCGTTATATCTAATTTGTGTTAGAGAAGCATATGTTAGAGCAGAACTACAAATATTCTAACCTTCTACACCTGCCTGCATTCAACAACGATATTGGTCTATAAGAAGATGCATTTAAAGGGTCTTTCCCTTTTTTTTGAATTACAGTTGTAATTGCCAGTGAGAAGGATTCTGGTAATGTAGAAGTTTTTTCCGCTTGATGTATCACTTCCATAAATTCTAACCTTCTACACCTGCCTGCTATGCAGACCCTTATTCTATGTTCTAATATCCTCATCTACTTGGGTTTGGGTTCCCTAAATCTGTTAGCTTTGTTCTTCATTTACAAGAAGAATGTTCTGTCTCTGAACTCTTCCTTTCACGCTTTTGAAAGTCTTCCTGAAAAAAGCCTCTCCCAGTCAAATTCCTGTCTAAAGCCATCAAAAATAGCCTTGCCTTAATTTATGACTTTAACTTGTGAACTTGCCTATCTTTTCCACAACTGTCTTGAAACTAATAGAATTATAATCACTGATCCCCAAGTGCACCTCCACTGATACACCAGCTATTGGTCCGGCCTTGTTTTTTAAAAGGAAGTGGAATGTAGCTCTGGTTCTAGTAGGGTTATCTACATGTTACTTCAGAACACATGGTATAGCTTTAAGCTGAGAGGGGAAATGGTTAAAGGAAAAGCGTGGGCCATCATTTTCTCACACAGAAGATGGTGAGTGATTGGAACATGCTACAGGGGATGATGGCTGAAGCAGATACATTAGTGGCATTTAAAATACTTTTGGATAGGCATATGGATTTGCAGGGAACGTAAGGATATGGGTGGGAAGGAACTGCAGATGCGAGTTTAGACACAAAATGCTGGATACGTAGCATCTCTGGCGACAAGGAATGGGTGATGTTCTGAAGGACCTCGACCTGAAACGTGCACCATTCCTTCTCTCCAGAAATGCTGCATGTCCCACCCGCTGAGTTATTCCAGCTTGTAGGGATATGGGTTATGAGCAGGAGGGTACCTTGGCTCAAGGGTCTCGACCCGAAACGTCACCCATTCCTTCTCTCCCGAGATGCTGCCTGACCTGCTGAGTAACTCCAGCATTTTGTGGATAAATACCTTCGATTTGTACCAGCATCTGCAGTTATTTTCTTATATGTACCTTGGCACCATGTTCGGCACATACATTGGGGGCCGAAGGGCCTGTTCTATGTTCCAACACTTTTCCTGGACCCTATCTAAAGGAATTTCACTATGTAATGTTTAATTACATATTTGACAATAAATACCCATTGAACCATTGATATAATCCCTTCGCACTTTGGCACACGGGATGAATATGTCTTTATTTTCTTTCACAATCACCATCATCAAACTCATACCTGCTGAGCAAGGATGGGGCGGGCAAGCCCAGCCCACCCCATGTCTAGTCTGCTCCAGCCGGCAGTTGTCGCCGGCTACATGGAACCTCTGCCAAAAAGTCCCGCACCCGCCCAACCAGGAGAGAGAGTGAGGGAGCGCGCGCGTGTCTGCCCGCCCGCCCTCCAGGAGCGAGAGCGCGCGCGCGCACACCCGCCCGCCCAACTGCCAGGACCGCGCGCGCACACCCGTCCGCCCGCCCAACTGCCAGGACCGCGAGCGAGAGCGCGCGCGTGCGTCAGCCCCGCCAGCGACGTGAGCGCGCCCGGCCGCCGGTGTCGCTCGCGCGCGCGTCGCGACGTGCTGACAGTCTCGCTCAGGTGAGGTGCGGCTTCGGAGAGTTCGCCTGAGGAAAGAGTCGAAGCAGGAGAGAGGAAAGTTAAACGAAAACTGTCGGGGACAAGAGCCTTTTTTTCAAAAAGAAAACGTGCAATTGTTTATTATTTTAGATTGTTAGGAGAGAGGGGGGAAAAAAGTGCGTGGAGTTAAGGGAAACCTGTGAGTGGTAAGCCTCAGGCTCGGGAGGAGCTGAAGTCCAGGATAACAAAGTCTCCTTCACTCTTTCCCCGTCCGGCTACGCTGCCGACAAGCAAGGGGAACCATGGCGGAGCAGGAAAGCCTGGAGTTCGGCAAAGCAGACTTTGTCCTGATGGACACAATCAACATGTCAGAGTTCATGGCAAACCTAAAATTGAGGTAAGAGACAGACCAAGGAGCTGTGAGCCGGAGGGAAGCTGAAGGAAGTGAATGAGAGAATTTTAACTAATGATAAGAGATGCAAGCAAGGGTGTTTATGTTTCAAACACCCACCAATAATCAATGGATGGGGATGGGCGGAGGATCTGAATGAAGAAATAAGAACAGATTTACAAGCAGGCGAAATGAAACTTAATACACTGCAGGTAATTTATATTGTATTGGTGATTTATTTGCAATTAAGATATCATCAAATAAAATTCAACGTTTGTGATTTAATTCCTAGACAAGGTTGTTTTACATTCCACAATTATGTAATTGACATGATAAACATAATTCCAGTATAACCGATTACACCCTTAAGTTTAATGTGAAGAATCAAAATACATTGTCAGAATTGGTTACTCGAGGGGCTGTCCTTCAGTCTTTTCTCAAGTATTAAAAAAATAATAATACCTTGGCATGAAGTACATGTTCTGTGTTCAGATGCTCCTCAGCGATATTTGACCACCCTCAACCCACTCCATAAGTTGATTACTCTTTGATGAATTACAAATTCTTCTTGACTCCAAGGTTTTAACAATATTGAAAGAGTGAGGGAAGCAAATTTATATATATATGTATATATATATACATATGTATATATATACATATATATAGAACCATTCAAAGTTCGACTAACCAATGACTATTTCAAAGATCCAGGGTAGGCTCGTTGGATTGAATAGTAACTTGGATAATTCTGTATGATTTTATGATGTTCTTGGACTTTGGAGTACAAGGTTATTTCATATTGAGTCAAATGCTTTATCTGGATAATGGAAGGTATTTCAGAATGTGTTGCAAGGTTGTGACAGAAATGATGAGATATTGATTAATATTTTATATTTTCTTTGAGTCAGGCACTTTTTTCCTTCCCACTGCTAATCCTCTCATTGCTGCAAATGTTTGATCAAGTTCATTCTGCTAGCCACATGTTGTTGTGGGGTTTTGTGTTGAGTAGTTCAGAGGGAATATTTTTTCTGCATATGGCACATTATTCATCAGCTAGTTATTTGTTATTTACTTGTATTGAAAATGCGTATTTTGAAAAAATGCCCTAACTAAATGGTAGAATGGCAAGTTTGGAGCTAAGTGAGGGCAAGATAGACGAAATTGCTGAAAGTTATGTTTACTCTCCATTTATCCACAAAAATCTGTTGCACAAGCAGTGGGTCTGGGTGGAATCTGAGATTGAAAGACTGATCATAAGCCATAGGAGCAGCTGAGAAGGACTCTGATTGTCTGGACTTGGCAGGATCAATGATTCAATTCAATTATAGATTATTGTCACGTACCTAGGTACAGTGAAATTCTTTGTTTTTGCATACAATCCAGTAAGATCATACAGCAGACTTGACCTAGGTAGTACACGTTTCTGGCCGACAAAGTTTCAAAAGTTCTTAGTACAGTCTTATCTTGCAGTGGTGAACCAGGCCGGCCACCACAGGTGGTCCGTTGGGTTCGTCTTTGTTCTCGGTGGCACGCCGCAGGGTCTCTCTTTGTTCTTGGCGGATCCCCGCTGGGTCCCTCTTTGCTTTCACTGGCCCATCCACTGGGCTGCTCTCGGCAGCCCCCCGCCGGGTTCCTCTTTGTCCTCGGTGGCCTGTCCGCCATTCGACTCAGTGGCGCATCCCAGGAATCTTCTGCTGCCTCGAGGGACATCCCAGGACTCGATCTGGCCCATTAATGATGATTAATCTGGCCTATTACAGTGGCAATCTGATGTTTAAATATTGCAAATTGCATATCCAAAAACATTAGTCTTGCAATAAGTCATTTTGGGATTAGCTGTATGATATTCAAACAAGCTCATTTTGAGAAGTTATGGAATATTCTCTAAATTGGTTTTGTCAAACATTTACACACTGACAAATCAGGTTTATGCAGTTAAACCTATTTTCATACCTTCACAGCAAACCATTAGCACATTGTAACCAAGAAGTCATGTGCCAAGATGTGGAAAACACTTTTACTTTCAAAACACAAATCTGGATTTAAGCCAAAATAAATTAGCAGCGTGGAGTTGACTTCATCGTCTCCAACTTGTGTTCTAAATTTCAATGGTGAGATTGAGTAAGGGCAACAAGCTGCTCACCACAGGTCCTCCTCGGGTTATGAATGCCCCACTTATCAACAACGTGTTCATCTGAATAATCATTTGGGAGACTGACAGGATGGATTTGCTGGCCATTACGGGCCCCTTACGTCAGCTGGAAACTCTGTTTGTGGCTGCATTTCCAACATTCCAGCTATCTAATCAAATCTGAAAATGCTCTACATCATACAAGCAAGCCAAACTCAAGTACAGTATTTCACAAGTTATAGGAGTAGCTTTAGGCCATTCAGCCCATCGAGTCCACTCCGCCATTCAATCATAGCTGGTCCCTGCCTCCTAATCCCATTTTCCTGGCTTCTCCCCATAACCCTTGACACCCGTTCTAATCAAGAATTTGTCTATCTCTGCCTTCAAAATTTCCACTGACTTGGCCTCCACAGCCCTTTGTGGCAATGAGTTCCACAAATTAACTACCCTCTGTCTAAAGAAGTTCCTCCTCACTTCCTTTCGAAAAGAGCGCCCCTTAATTCTGAGGCTATGACCTCTGTCCTAGACTCTCCCACCAGTGGAAACATCCTTTCCACATCCACTCCATCTAATAGGTAGAGCCAAAGGAAAGATCAGAATATACTTCTCAGGTGTAGCACACCAGTTTCAGCAACAAAGTCCAATGTCCACAATGGAGTAGAGGTGAATTGGGCAGTACCCAGTTTATGAAAGGATCATTCAGAGGAGAGGAGAATTTGTCGTGCACTTTCAAGCTTTTATATTTTCTGTCCGATGAAAGTGGAGAAGAAGTGGTGCAACAAGTCTTTGATTATATTAGCTGCTTTTCTGCGCAGTGTGGATGGAGATGGGTTATGAACAGCTGAAAGGAACAGAATCCTGCCAAAACCTGTGTACTAATTGGAAGGGAGGCATATGACGTAGATTAGAGAACATCAAACAGCGAAGCATCTTGATCATGTCATTAGCATTTTGTTTTCAGACAAGGTAGAACAAAATGTTATAATTTATTTTTATTTTGTAAAAACATATACATTAATGAATCATTTAAGAATATTTAGATTGGGCATGTGCTTTTGATGGTTAGCAGAGACGTTTGGTGGGGAAAACATTTCGCCTATGCTTAATTCCATTGCTTAATCACTGATCTCTTCATTGACAATAAACCTTTTTTCTCATAACTAACATTCTCCATCCCAGATAACGTTCTGCTGAAACTCCCTTGGGACTTCCCCTTTCCCCTTTGCTATCACATCCTTCCTATAATGTGGTGACCAGACCTCCAGCGGAGGTCTGACCAAAATTGGAGAATTACCTTCCTGCTTTTGACTTTGTGCCGTTTTTTTAAAAAAGGCTCCCGAGATGCTGCCTGACCTGCTTTCTCCCGAGATGCTGCCTGACCTGCTGAGTTACTCCAGCATTTTGTGAATAAATCGATTTGTACCAGCATCTGCAGTTATTTTCTTATAAAAAAAAGGCCAGACTCCTATATAACTTAACCAAATTTTCCACCTACGCTGCCATTCTCACAATCATTGGACTTAGATTGCGAGATTCCTCCCTTCCTCAATGCTCTCGAAGACCTCTTCATTCACAGTATACATTGGAACTTTGTTATTGCTTCCAAAATGCATCACAATGCGTTTATCTCTATTAAACTTCATCAATCATTTCACCAATATTGCCTATGAAAACCTTCCACACTATCAACAATTCCACCAATCTTTATATCATTTGCCCCTTATAACCAGATTTGAGGTCTGATTATCTTAAGTTTATTTAGGAACAATGTCTTTCCTTCATTGTACCTTCCACCATCCTCCACTTTTGATATCTGTCCAGTGCTAATAGAAATTAATGTCTGCAGACCTGAAGTTGCAGAAAACTTGCAAGCGAAGCTTTAATGGAAAAAAATTAGAACTTGCTTTGCCTTTGAATTGTATATTTTAATTTGGGCTGCTTGCTATTTCTAAATCGTACAAACTTTTGAAAAGTCTACACTATCTGAACACTTAGTCAACATCATTGGTTTGTTTTGATTTGCCTCCAGAAGTTTTGTAGCCATTGTCTAATCCCTGGTGTAAATTTAGTAGACTGTTGTTTAAACTTGAGTAATATGTCATGGAGTATGATATGTCATTGGCGATAAACTTCAAAACTTTCGTTGAGTTTATCATCATGTGCACAAGTACATTGAGTTACAGGTACAATAAAAATCTTGATTTCAAGATGGCATAGGAGGGAGGTGACATTTTGCATGCAGTATGCAGCAGAATTTTTTTTGTGTATGGTGTAACATGTAACTGTCAAAGATGCTTTGATTAACAGTTTCTTTAAATACCATTTTATGCTGCTTTTTGTAAGGTCCAAAGATATTTTGAGTTATTTAATTGACAAGAATTAACTTCACCTGGGTTAGATCATTGTGGATTTAAATCCCTTCCAGAAAGATAAAACTAACACTAACGTGCAGTTCTGAGGGAGAGCAATGTAGTTAGAGATGCAGTTTTGCAGAAGGAACATTAAATCAAGGTTGTTAAACTGGTATCTGGCTAATATTTATCCCTCAACAAAAGCATCACTAAAAAAGTTTAGTCGGTCATTACATTGCTGTTCATGGAACCTTCCAAATTGCCCACCATTTCTTAAATTGTAACTAGTTGTATTTCAAAATATTTTTGCTTTCAAACATACCAGTGAGTTTACTAGTAAATATAATTATGAGCCTGAGGAATAAGAGGATTCTTATTCCGGGTATCTTTGATCTCACATCTACCAAACTGTTGCTGATTACATGTTTGAGTTGAATGGTTATGCAGTGGTTTGTTTGCAGAATCTTTGGGAAGAGTTAATCTTGAAAACATTTGTGGATAGTAGAATTGAATAGCTTCACTAATTTATAAATATGTCAACCTTGTTTAAAGTTGCAGACTTAACATGTTACAGCTGCTGTTTTAGTTATTAATACCAATACTTATTTTGCTCAGATTCATTAAATTTGTCCAACAAGAATTTACATTTATGCCGTGCTTCAATATTCAAACTATTCTGGGTGCATTTTGGGGAAAATGGTAGTAAGAGAACCAAATTGGGAATCCAGCAGTAGAGTTCCGATGGTGGCTTTGAAACTTAGGCAGCAAATGTGTTTATGCAAGAGAGAGAAGCTGCAAGATATTGTGGAATAGAGTGTAGGTGGGCTGGTGATGATGCTTACTGAGTCTTGAGGTAGTGAGCATGTATGGTATGTGAGTAAAAGTGTAAGAAAAGCTGTATGCCTGAGAAGATGAAATTGTTAGATGAATGCAGTATAGTAGTAAGCAATTTTCTTGCGCCTTTCATTATAGTAGTTTATAAACTACTTTAACCGTAGCTCCTGTTGAAATCTAGGAAAGTTGGCAGCCAAATTATGCACATCAGGGTTCAACATCAATCAAGGTCTAATGACCAGGTAATTCTTTAACTTTATTTGAGGGTTAATTATTGATTAGGGTACTTGCATAATAGTCATGTTTCTCTTCAATAGATCCTCAATTTAATGCCTTACCAGAAAGATATGCTGCAGTGATCGTCAGTTTCATCACTGAACGACGTCAATAAAGGACTTTTCATGTTTTTAAAAGGTTACTCATCACTCTGTCATTTTAAATGTGTTTTTTCAAGTATTATTTGGGCAAAAAGTGATATTTGTAAATTGAAAGTGCAACACACCTCGGTGCTGCATTGATCTCAACCTGTGTTGTGCTGGGATCTCTAGAATGTAGTCTGAACCCTCAGCACTTTGTTATCCCCAAATCTAGCAATTTAATATTATGTGCTGGATAGACTGATAAGACCTGAAGTTGAAAGACTGGAGCGACTAGGCTTGTATACACTGGAATTTAGAAGGATGAGAGGGGATCTTATCGAAACGTATAAGATTATTAAGGGGTTGGACACATTAGAGGCAGGAAACTTGTTCCCAATGTTGGGGGAGTCCAGAACCAGGGGCCACAGTTTAAGAATAAGGGGTAGGCCATTTAGAACAGAGATGAGGAAAAACTTTTTCAGTCAGAGAGTTGTGAATCTGTGGAATTCTCTGCCTCAGAGGGCAGTGGAAGCCAATTCTCTGAATACATTCAAGAGAGAGCTAGATAGAGCTCTTAAGGATAGCGGAGTCAGGGGGTATGGGGAGAAAGCAGGAACGGGGTACTGATTGAGAATGATCAGCCATGATCATATTGAATGGCGGTGCTGGCTCGAAGGGCCGAATGGCCTACTCCTGCACCTATTGTCTATTGTCTATTCACTTAAGAATTGGCAAATGGAATTACAGATTCATTCCTCATTTTTGATTTAATTAAAATATATATATTTTTACTTTTAGAGATACTGTAAGGAAAATGGCCCTTCGGCCCGTCAGTCCATGCCGACCAGCGATACCTACACACTTGCAACTATCCGACACACACCAGGGACAATTTACAATTTAACCAAGCCAATTGGCCGACAAACCTGTATGTCTTTGGAGTGTGTGAGGAAACTGGAGCACCTGGAGAAAACCCACGCAGGTCATGGGGAGAACTTACAAACTCCCTAGAGAGAGCACCCATGGTCAGGATCGAACCCGGGTCTCTGACACTCTAAGGCAGCAACTCTGCTGTTGCATTACTGTGCCACCCCATTTGTTGAGGGAAGGCCAGTGCAAAGGCTGAAGATATTGGAGAGGTAATATTATTGAAAGATTTAATTTTAAAGGGGAGGTAGATAATCATAGTCATACAGCATGGAAACTGTCCCTTCAGCCCAACCCATCCATGCCGACCAAGATGGGCCATCAAAGTTGAAAAGAGATATCTCCTCATGATAGCACAAAACTAGGGGATGCCCTTTCAAAATCAGGGGCATCAATTTTTGATGCGGTTGAGAAGAAATTTCATGTGTTATGAGGCATTGGACCTTTTATTGGACACAGCTCTGGAAGCTGATTAATTGAAGAAAACCTGAGATAAATATATTTTTAATATATGAGTGAGTTATGGGGAGGAGCTGAGGCCAAGATCAGATTAGTTATCTTGCAGAATCTTGCAGCAGTCTTGAGGGACCATATGTTGTCTAAGCCAAGAACACGACTCAGTCACTGCTTTAGCAATGGGCTGGGCTAATCTATTGGACAGTAAAACCTGTAAACTATTTTCTGGTGCAAGATATAACTCAAGGGTTTTCTCCTTGATTCTTATTGCCTTTAATTATATAAAGGTTCCAGAATGCTACAATTGATATCAAAGGAATATCTTTCTCATTAGAACATGGCTCTGTTGTTTGCATTTAGATCAAAATTTAATGTGATATGGAGTGAAGTGATGCGGCTGGAAACCATATTTAACAGATTAGTGGTTATTAGGTGTTGCTTTATAGAAATGTTGTAGACATTTTCCATCACTGCTGAATATGTGAAGACTGGTAACTGAGAATGTTGAATCTGTCTTGTGTAATCAGGGCCTAGTTACTTGAACAGCAAACAAATTTGTGGTGGAACTCGGTAGGTCGAGCAGCATCTGTGGGAGTAAAGGATTGGTCAATATTTTGGGTCAGATTCCTGCATCAGAAATAGGAATGGAGAAGGAAGATAGCTAGAAAAAAGAGGAAAGGGGAGCAGTGAGGCAGTGGGTTATTGGTGGACTAAGGGATGAAGCTAAATAGGAAGTGGGAGGGATGCAGTTGGGAGAGAGAGGCAGGTGGATGATAGATGGAGGCAGACAAAAGTAAAAAAGAAAAAAAGGCAAACAGAGTTAGGGGAGGGTGGTAGTGGAGATAGCTGATGAGCTGGAACACAAAGGCTACTAGTGTTGGAATCTGGTAAGTAAGGAAGGTGATGTGGGGAACTATTAGGGAAGAGGTGAAGGGCAAATGGAACCAGATGGGGGAGGGTCAGGTGGCATGGCACTGGATGTTATTTCAAATTTATATTTGTATAAAGTTCCAACTTCAGGTCTTATTACAACTTAGCTGGTAAGTTTCAAAATTAAATTTTGCACGCAATGAAATAATTAGACACATTTCTTCAATGAATAAGAAGTCTTGATGACTATCACGTTTAAAATCAAATAACGAGTGCTCCTGCTAGAAATAAAACACTGAAAATCTGTATCATTTGAAATTATACAATATGGTGTTTCTGATTGATCCTGCTGGCATGAAACAATCTTTTCCGATGTTCATGTGTTGTCCTTTGTTTATAATATCTTTTTTGTCAACTTTCATCTCTAACATGGTTGTATATTTGTTTCAATTATTAGTGATTGGGATTTCTTGAGACAAATTTGTTTGGAGGAAGAAACTTTGAAAGCATGCCAAAGTACAACAATTTATGTCGGAAAAAGGAAATATTTAAATGTTGTTTGATCTTTAGATTTAAAAGATTATAAAATGTTTGAACTTTGCCTTGTGTTTGTGTTATCTCTTCCACACTCAATACGATTGCTCCTGCTTGTTTTGATCATTGTAACACTGTGTTTAGTTACAATATTGTATGCTGGGATAAATAAACATTGAACCCTATCAAGAATACTGTCAGTAATTTTGAAGCACTTTGCAACTGGTAGGATTCTTAGCCAGTCTATTCATAGCACATAATTTATAGATCGGCTGCTTAATTTTTCTGTGAAAAATCACTGGCCTTGTGATGAGATAAGTCAAATCTGGGGAAAAGTAAATAAGAAAAGATTGAGTTAGTTAAGAAAATGATCCAGGGAAGTAAGTATTGAATTTTTTCAATTTACAAAATGTTCCATGACAATTTACTAACTACTTTAATGAGACTTCTGTTTTAATCCTTTCTTCGAAGGTTGATGTGAACTGCAGGAGCATAAATCCCTTCATTTAGAAATGTATTTGTTTTCATAATAATTCCTCCCCCCCCCCTAATTTCTGTGGTGAATTTAATTGTTCATGTGTACATTTATAATTTATATAAAATTGCTAAGAAAATTGAGGATGAGCTGCTGTTCTCATGATGCTCATGGTCAAGCAGCACAACTGGTGAAGATTTATAATTGATATGGCACTCCTTTACCACATTGCTGAAAGATATACACCATGTTAACACCAAACAATAAACTTTGTGCTTTTTGAAAGTGAAATCTAGGTTATGGTATTCATTGGAATAAAGGTGTTGGAGGTAGCTAACCAGGGTACTTTTCTTACCCTGTATCTCCATCGGGCAAATACAGAAATTATATACTTTGTGTTGCACTATTTTGTAATGATTAGCAATAAACGGAAAATTGCATCTCCTTAGGAAAGTTTTATAATGGAAACGAAGGCAGGTAGTTGAAAAGTGAACTGGCCAACTTGTTTTCTAGAGTTACAATTTAAAAAAATAATCTCCTGCACATTATCATCAACTTTGGTGTCCAGGGTGTGTATTTGTTTAGGCTGTATGCAGTGTAATTCCCTTTTCCAAGACTTTTAATTTTGTGTGATGAAACCTTCCTACTGAAGTTTCAAAAGAGCGCTGTACTTTTCTTTGGTATTTGGTAACTGAAAAAGAGACTGAACTCTCAACATAATATTAGAAAACCTACCAATTTGTTTCCTCTATTTAGTCCTTGGTCGAGGTATTCAATACATTTGATCAAAAGAAAACATCTAAGTAACGATGGATGGATTCTTGGCATTTTAATCTTTTGTTCTGGACCTGTAAATTGTGTTGTAAGTAAATCTGTTACTCAAACGTGCCACCTTTTGGTATAGTAATGACAATACAGATAATTTCCATCCCAGAGTTTAAAGAAGAATTGGTGATTGTTTTGTAAATGCCCTAACTATAATATTCCAAACTTCTCAATTTGGAACCATTTGTTTTAGTTGGAAAAACTGCACTGGTTATTCACTATTTAAGGTAGAGGAGAGGGAGAAACCAAGGAATTATATACCAGTTGGCCTATTATACTGGATGGACCAACTGAGCATCTTAAAATCAGACATTGATATCAGACATTTGGAGAACGAGATCAACATGATAATAGAAAAGGTGAATCAAATTTGCAAGATTTCTTTGAGGATGTAATGAACAGGATTGATGGAGGAGTGTCTGGAAATGTGTTGTTTTGTAGATTTTTAAAAGGCATTTGCTAAAGTATCACATTACAAACTGGTGCACAAAGCTGGGTGGCATGGTGGCGCAATGGTAGAGTTGCCTTACAGCGCCAGAGGCCTGGGTTCGATTCCAACTATGGGTGGTGTCTGTATGGAGTTTGTATATTCTCCCTGTGACTGCGTGTGTTTTCTTTGGGATCTTCGGTTTCCTCCCACTGATTTGTACAGGTTTGTAGGTTGTTTGTAGGTTTGTAGGTTAATTGGCTTGGTATAAATTGGCTTGCTATAAATGTAAAATTGTCTTTAGTGTGCATAGGATAGTGTTAATGTGCTGATCGGTGCAAACTCGGTCGTTTGAAGGGCTTGTTTCTGCGCTGTATCTCTAAACCAAAAAATAAATATGAGCTCATTGTTTTAGTAGGAGTATGAGAGCATGAATTGAAAATTGCCTATCACAGGCATTGGAGGAGTCTTTCCCAGGCTGGAATGAAGTAACTTGTGGAGTTAGAGTTCGGGGATAGGGTCTGTGTATGCCTGGAACCGGGATTGTTCGACATGCCCTACAAAGAGGCAGGCGTAGATGGGGCCCATATGAGTGCCCATGCTATGGCTTTGCCCTGGATTTGGAGGAAGTGGGAGGAGTCAAATGAAAAGTTGTTAAGAGTAAGGACCAGCTCTGCTAGGCGGAGGATTGTCTGAGGAAGGGTCACGACTCAATGTCATCTATTCCTTCTATCCAGAGATGCTGCCTGTCCCGCTGAGTTACTCCAGCATTTTGGAGCTCCACCACATTTGCAGTTCTTTGTTTCAACGACATACAATTATACTGTACTTGGTTATAATAGACAATCAGCAATAACAGACACCATTCTCCCTCTATGGACCGTTATAACAAGGCTTTACTGTATCTTTAAAATACGTGTTCCTTTAGAAAAATGCTACAGATGCTGTTAATCTGAAATAAGGGAAAATAAAGAGTCAGATACTTTCTTGGTGAGTATTTCCAGCACTTTATTTCAATCAGCTTCACGTAATTTTGCTACAATCCCTTATCAATTCTTTGTCAAGACAAAAATGTTTTGCTTTCGTACCTTGAGATTTAAATCTTGGCGCCCAACCACTGGGACAAACATTTCAGCATCAAGATTCTTGTGCAAGTGAAATGGAAAGTTGTTGTGGATATCTCAGAGTTGCACAAACATTTGCTCTAAGAAATTTGGACAACATTGTTCAAAGTATCAATAGAACTTTAAAATATTTATGTTCTGGAACAGTTCCACTATACAGAAAATAGTGTGAAGAGTGGAACTTTATCATTATGGAATGGCCATTACAGAATTCAGCAGTATCATCGACTTGATAATACTGTTCACAAGCCTAAGAGGTTACTTTGGTAACTTTATTGAAGGAATAAATTCTTCTCACTTGATTACACAATTCCAGAATAGGTTAGATTAATCTGCCACACCAGGATTACTGTTAAATTGGAATATACAAAAATAGGCACTATAACAAGCCACAGAATAACTTTAGTCAGATCGATTTTTTTTCATGATTTCGTCGATTAATTAAAATGAGTTCATATGAAAGTAAAATACAGACAATCCCACATTATGGCTAGGGGCTTTCATTCTGGGAAAACGGGCCATAATGTGGATTTCTATAACTCAGCAGGTCAGGAAGCATTTGTAGAAAAAGCCACCACTAATTGTTCAAGTCAATGACCTTTCCAAAATCCAATTCTGCAAGGTGATAAACTGATCTTTCTCCCCCTGAAGAAATCTTCTGAGAAGCAATAACTTATTTGTCAAATGTATTTGAAGGCGATGCTATGTGATTTATAAAAAAGAATGACTTGCTTGCATGATATTTAGTGGAATTGCTAAATTGGATAGCGAGGGAAATAATTCTACCTGTTATGCGGTTTAAAAGGACATAATCAATGGTTCTTTATTGACACGTATGCACAACACAGTGAAATTATTTTGCACAACCCACAAATGCAGTTGCCACATTTTGGTGCCGTTTTCAAAGAAAAAGTCCAGTCCACATGCTGGAAGTACTGGAGCACCCCTGATCCAGATAAGCCGCAGGCTGCAGCAGACCCATGACCTGACGTCACTTTCCTTGCCCAAAAAACCTTTGTGTCTCGGGGGTGCCTCTTGCAGCCAACCTTGAAGGCGCTGGAGGCATTAACCCGGTACCTCTCCTACCGGCCCACCCCTCGCGTCCAACAGAACCCTCCTCAACTCTTTGGTCTCCGAGGCTGCCGAGCTTCCCCCTATGGGCTGCGGCAGTGGCCACTGGATCTTCGTTCTCGGCGGGCCACTGGTTGTTCATGGTGGCCGCAGGGTCCATTCATACACGGCTCCGTGGCACATCGTGGGAGCTTCCCTTCTGCATGTTGGTGTGTCTGCATGCAGATCCCGTCCCATGAAATTAATTATACATCTCAGCTGCATGTTGTTTTTACATATCTGTTAACATGAACATGAAACAACCTCAAAGATGGCTTCAGATCACTTATTTGAAATTCCATCCATGTTCTCCCTTATTCAGTCATCTATCCCAGCCAAGAAATGCACTGACTGGGCTTCAAATGAAAAAAAACCACAGCTATATTAAGCAAAAACAACAATCTGCAATAGATCAGAGCAGCACAAAGAAATGTTTCTATAAATTTGGCTTCGGTTTCTGTACACCAAAAATAATGATCAGCATCAAATAAAAATTGGATGTTACCTCAAAGATCATTTCTCAATTTTTTCAATTCTTCTCCTGAAAGTATCAAACCCTATTAATTCAAGGTTCTACAGTCACGGGCATTCTTCCATTACCTTACTGTTATTGTTGGCTGTGTATAAAAGGTGGTGTCAGCATGCCATTTGACTTTAAACAAACTGAAGGAAAACCTAACCCTGTCTAAATCTGTGCATAAAATATTTTGCAGCTGCCACTCGGTTACAATCAGAAACTGGAATATAGGCAAATTTAACCCCCCCTCCATCCTCTTTCCAGTCCATGCAGAATACAATTATAGATCCTTGTGTCCTCCCTAGCAGATACCTGTGAGCAAACAAGCATCGTTATAGGCCATGGCTTTAAATACTGTTAAGATAAAGTATTAATCAGTAGAGATTGAAACAAAGCTTTATTGCTGCAGGAAGATCTTAAAATATTTACCATGCAACAACATTTACAGCTTACTCTTGAAGATACATTTAAGTTATCTTTCTGTCTATTTATTTCTGTAATTACAATGTTCCATGAATAATGCTTACTGGTCGACATACCACCAAGAATTAGCCTATGGGTTAAAAACAAAATTCATTTAATTATGTACTTTACTTTAAACAATTACTTTAACCAATTAAACAAGTGAAAGTCATTTAGATAATGCAAACAGAACAGTGGAACTCCCGCATCAAAGTTAGTTAATTTATTCCTCGTCTTTAAAGCAAGAGCATGGATGGAAACAGCCAAATCTGATCTGCTGAAATATTTTAAGATGAATATTTGTTTTAGTAATTTTTCCATCTTAAATTGGTGCCTCCTTCTCTTCCATCATTCTTTGATCAATAACAATGTCTCGTATTCCATTGTTTCAGCCAAATTATTTTAAGTTAAAACATTTTGAGACTATGTCTTAGCTTTTAGTTCTAAGGCAATCCTTTTATTTGAAATAAACTACCATCTTCATTTTGCTCGGAATACTCAAGTCAGTGACATTGTTTTCCTTTCCAGAAGACAAGAATTTCACTTCGCATACCCATATACTGTGCAGGAAACTCAGTGAAAAGAGGACCACGGGAATGGATTTATATCCAAAGATAGTTTGGCCAATTATTCTTACGTTACTCATGGAGTAAAGTCTAATACAAATTTTATTGATTTCCAAAATATAAAACATCTAAACATAGCACAAAAAGTAAGGAAATTTGTGTTTGGTAGATTATTTCTTTGTTGTAACAATGCTTTTTGGCAATAAATCTTATACCGTTGGAAAGCCTGTTTATTTCCCTTTTAAATGGTGCCACATTTGTAAGGAACATGCATTTGTGGGATGAGCAGCAGAGCTGAGTATATGGGTTGCGCCCATGAAAAATTTGCCAAATCTTCTCTACCAATGCCAAACAGCTTATTCTGCTGTTGCTATTGACTCTTGTTTTGAGCTTCTGGTACCCCCAGGTGCTGAAAACCAGGTGCCTGATTGGCACCTGATTGGCAGCATCTGTGAGCATGGGCCCTGCTACAGTGGTGAGTAGGTGTCTACTCCAAGAATCGGCATGCCACGTTTGACTGATCTGGATAGGGCCCGTGCGATAGGGCAACTTCAATCTGGTGTTCCGCAAAACTAAGTTGCGGCATTATTTGGAGTGAGCCCTTGTACCATCTCCAAAGTGAAGGCCAAGTTCCATATAACGGGGGATGTCAGAGACAGGCCGCGAAGTGGGCGTCCCAAGAAGACGACACCCGAAGAAGACCATTTCCTGACCCTGACCCTAGGAACCGTAGGCTGTCTTCTACAGACTTGCAGTCAAGGTTTGCAGGACGATATGGCCGACGGCTCTCTGCCCAGACAATTCGGAACAGACTGCACGCAGCCGATCTCCGGTCTCATAGGGCTGCCAGGAGGCCTGCCATGACTGCCCATCACCGTCAGGCCCGTTTGCGCTGGTGTCGGCAACACGTGCACTGGAACCTGAACATGTGGAGGAACGTTATGTTCAGCGATGAGTCCAGATTCTGCCTACGGCAGTTGGATCATAGGGTCAAAGTGTGGAGAAGACGCGGTGAACGCTATGCTGATTTCTGCACCGATAGATTAACATCTTTTGGTGGTAGGCAGTGTGATGGTGTGGGGCGGCATCTCCCTCACTGGAAAAACGAGGCTTGCCATCATTGGAGGCAATCTCAATGCAGAGAGATATCGAGATGAGATTCTGCAACCAGTGGCAATCCCATATCTCCACAGTCTGGGACCGAACTCTATCCTCCAAGATGACAATGCTCGCCCCCACAGAGCAGGGTTTCTCAGAGACTACCTCCAGAATTTGGGAGTTGAGAGGATGGAATGGCCTGCCAGCAGTCCTGACCTCAACCCCATTGAACACTTGTGGGATCAGCTTGGGTGTGCTGTTCGTGCCAGAGTGACCAACACAACCACGTTGGCTGACTTGCGACAAATGCTGGTTGAAGAATGGGATGCCATCCCACAACAGTGTGTGACCAGGCTGGTGACCAGCATGAGGAGGAGGTGCCAGGCTGTTGTGGCTGTGTATGGTTCTTCCACACGCTACTGAGGCTCCTGTTTATTAAATGAATAAATTGTTAAATTGCCAATATGTCTTGTTTCTTCAGACTTCAATCATCCAATCCACCAAACAACACCGAACAAGAGTCAATGGCAGAATAAGCTGTTTGACATTGGCAGAGAAGATTTGGCAGATTTTTCATAGGCGCATCCCACATACTCAGCTCTGCTGCTCATCCCACAAATGCATGTTCCTTACAAATGTGGCACCATTTAAAAGGGAAATAAACAGGCTTTCCAACGGTATAAGATTTATTGCCAAGAAGCATTGTTAAAACAAAGAGATAATCTACCAAACACAAATTTCCTTACTTTTTGTGCTATGTTTATATACTTGCCTGATGGGATACACTTGCAACAAGTCATGGGAGTTTAACATTTGATGGAGAAAACATAAAAATGAGATTCAGAAATAGGTGAGCAAATCTAATTATATATATATATATATATATATATATAATTTATATAGCCTCCATCAATATCTGGATAATAAATGAATCCATGAAAGGCAAACTCCAGTGTAATACTCATTCGTTGCCACAGAAATGTGTCTGTGCCTATGTTGTCTGGGGGAATGGGGCGACTATTGTCTGCGCTATACAGATCAGGTAATGCAGACAAATTATTTGATCTTAAAAAAACCTTACCTTAAAAAAAAAGTATCTTCCTCTTTTAATACTTCATTATTTGTATTGGTGCTATTTAATGCAGTCGTTTAATATAACTCGTCATATAACCTAAAAATGTCTTGGCTCTTGGTGTCAATTTCCATTCTGTTTACATTTTCACGAGGGGATGTAGGGTCCACATCTTTAGTTTAGTTTAGAGATACAGCATGGAAACAGGCCCTTCGGACAAACAGCGATCACCTGTACACCAGTTCTATTCTACACACTTGGGAGCCAATTAACCTACAAACCTGTACATCTACAGAGTGTGGGAACTCAGGGTCAAGCAGCATCACTAGAGAACATGGATAGGCGATGTTGGAACCCTTCTTCAGACTGATTCAGTCTGCTCAGTTACTCTCGCACTTTGTGTCGTTCCTCCTTAAAACTAAGCGCTGATGCTGCTGCTCTGTACCAGCAAATCTTTCTTCTTCCACTGCGCGATCCGGTGTAATTGTGGCTCACGTTGTAGCCCCTGGCCGGCAGCACTTGCTTCAGGCCGCTGCCAACGAAAGGACGCGCTCAGTTACCGTGGGGCTCCTTCCCTCCTCACCTTCTTGAAGACACGCAGACGAGAAGTTAATTGTCGGTGTCGGTGGCGATAAAGTGTTTGGGGTGAAATTGATCAGCATGTGAACGGAAATGCATCACAAAGGAATGTAGGGAAAAGAGATTGATCTGAATTGAATTGAATAAGCTTATTGGCATACAAGGATAAGCATACAATGAATGTGCCTTGGTGCTCCGTTCGAACATACAATAAAAAACTAAGAATGAAGGATAAAACATGAAAACATTAATAAAACATTATAGCCGGTATAGACGGTGAACAAATAGCCCTCTCCTGTGTTATAAGAGAATATCTGAGAAATATAACGTATGTAATGTATATGTTTATTCAAAAATCTTTTGATAATCTCATAAAAAGTTTGTATAAAAAATTAAAGCATCTGATTTTGGCAGTAATAACATATATAACAACTACAGCATGGAAACAGGCCTGTCCGGCCCTACCAGTCCACGCCGACCATTCTCCCTGACCTAGTCTCATCTACCTGCACTCAGACCATAACCCTCCAATCCCCTCCTATCCATATACCTATCCAATTTACTCTTAAATAATAAAATCGAGCCAGCCTCCACCACTTCCACCGGAAGCCCATTCCATACAGCCACAACCCTCTGAGTAAAGAAGTTCCCCCTCATGTTACCCCTAAACCTTTGTCCCTCAATTCTGAAGCTATGTCCCCTTGTTGGAATCTTCCCCACTCTCAAAGGGAAAAGCCTACCCACGTCAACTCTGTCCGTCCCTCTTAAAATTTTAAAAACCTCTATCAAGTCCCCCCTCAACCTTCTACGCTCCAAAGAATAAAGACCCAACCTGTTCAACCTCTCTCTGTAGCCTAAGTGCTGAAACCCAGGCAACATTCTAGTAAATCTCCTCTGTACCCTCTCCATTTTGTCGACATCCTTCCTATAATTTGGCGACCAGAACTGCACACCATACTCCAGATTTGGCCTCACCAATGCCCTGTACAATTTCAACATTGTATTGGCATGTTTGAAGGCATGGTTGACAGACAGATAAAACAGAGAAATAAGCTGGGGGTTGCAGGCTGTACTTTTTGCTATCACAGTGATCAGTGCTTGTGCCTCAACTATTCATGTTATAAATCAATAATTTAGATGATAAAACAAATTACAATATTTTGAAGATTGCTGACAACATTAAACTACATGGGATTATAAATTGTGAGTGGGATGCAAAGTCTGAAAAGACTACTTGAGGGCATTTTTCCTACGTTTGATTATTTAAAAAAATGTAGTCCCTCAAAACCATGCTGCTTTCTTTATTTGATGGCTGAATAAATTTCTTTGGGGAAGGAGGTAAAGGAAGCAATTAAATAGAGCACTGTGGAGGAGGAAATATTTAAAGGATGGTAAGTCATTTCAGCATACATGCTTTGAAGATGGATGTAAACATTTATTAAAATGTTTTGCTTATTACTTCCTTGGAAGTCTGTAAATTAAACTTTCATTTTTCTGTTTAGCAAAGTTTTGAGGAACTTAACTCTTTATTTAAAAAATAATCTGATTTAGGGGCAAAATGCTTGCTGCAAGAAAACTGGTGATTTACCATAAATTATTCATTACATTGCCTTCATTCTCTTCTGCTTCCTGGTGACATGGCAGTAAAGATTTACCATCTCAAGTCTGCAGGTCACTCACTTATGTGTGCAGTTTCATATTTGCATCACTAGATGGACGTTTATAAACTCTAGCAACTACTGATCTCCATACCTACACTAATAACACAAAATCTGAGAAAACTTGCATTGCACTGAATTAATGCAAACGTTCAGTTGGTTTATAGAATTAATAGGCAACACTTCTGAAACAATTGTTTAAATGTAAATTTACAAAGACGTCAACTTAACAAACTTTCTGCCAAATAAGTAAAGTGATAATTTTGTGTATTGTATGCAAGTTTATGTGTCTATGTGCATATTTTGGAATGTTTCATTATTATGTGAACTATGAGTGTTATTAGTATAAGTTGAGATTTGGCAATGGTGTCATAACATTAATTCAAAAAATTGATGTGACTTGTTGAAGCTGCTGTGAAACCATTTTACTCTCTCATGCAATATATTTTGCAGCAATTTCTGTAGTCCATTGTATGATGCTATGGCAGGCTATAATGTAGGCAAAGGTTGACGATTGGTAGGGAGTTTCCTGTCTTAAAAAATATGAAGATCAGATTTCCTGATTGATTTCTGAAAGATGAAGGGGGGTGGGGGGGGAGTAAGGGGTGTGTGGGAGGGAAAAAATAGTTTGGTCTCAATTATGTTGTCAGTGCACCATCTTGCAGACATTGGAAACGTTAGAAATGTAGCAACAGATGATGTGGCTCTCACTTTTAAATCTTGCTGCCTAGTTCTGGGCACTCAAGTCAACAGAATAGCATTTTGCGTTCTGTCTTATTTTAAAAAAAATCTCTTCAATGGCTCAACATCTTTGATTGAATCATGTTGAATTATCTAAAGTTCAGGGAACACTTCCCAAGTTTCTGTAATTTCTGCATGTATTTTAACCCAGGAAATGCAGGTATCATTATGGTAAATCAAAGTTTCATTCTCCCTTCCCTCCCTTGACCAGGCTGTGGTCTTGGGCAGAGCAATTGCCATACCAAGCAGTGATCCATTTGGATAGTATGTTTTTTATGGTGCATCAGTAGAAATTGGTAAGAATTATTGGAGACATGGTGAATTTTCTTAGCCTTCTGAGGAAGTGCTCTCTTGGCTATAGCGTCAGTGTGTTTGGCCCAGGACAAATTGTTGGTGATATTTGCACCAAGGAACTAGAAGTTCTTGACCATTCCATCAGTAATAAAGGCTGGGGCGTGCACTCATCCTTCTTTCTGAAGACGATGACCAGATCCTTTGTTTTGCTGACATTGAGGGTGAAGTTGTCCTGACATCATGCTACTCAGCACTCTCTCCTTCTTGAAATGCGTCGCATTATTTGAGATCTAGCCCACAATGGTAGTGTCTTCTGCCAATTTTCAGTAATCGCAGAATTAGGCTGGACAGTTTGGATTATATAGGAAGTAGAGTAATGGGCTGAAAACACAGCCTGGGGAGGCACTGGTATTGCGAATTATCACGAATAAGTGTTATCGTCTCTCCTGATTGCTGTCTGTGAGTCCGGACGAGTAAATAAATTTATTTTGCTCTTGTTCTCCAGCTGGAAAGGCTGGAATTCCATTAACCCTTTTTAATTTTCTGCAAGTCATTTGCAAGGTATTTTACTAAATTTGATACATCTATGTTGCATAATCTGCAAGCTTTTAACCACAACATCTTGCAAACTAATGTTTCTATTCACACTGTGTATAATTACAATGTACCTTTGTGTCATTTGATATGTAGATCTCCAACCAGGCATTCAAGTCACATATGATGAATGGTTACAGATCAAACCAAGATCCTGTGATATGCCGTAGGCCACAATCTACAATTTTAATTCCTGTCAGTTATCTATAGTCTGGTTTTTGCTGCTCAACCAGTTTTCCATCCAGAACAATAATTTGCCTCAAGTCAATAAACTTTGACATTTGCTCTTATCATGCTTTTATCCCCAGAATTCCTCAAAAACTGTAGAAATTGTCAATTTATTTGGTCATTTTTTAGACAAATCCTTTTACATACTGGCTCTCTAATGAACACATATTCTGGTACCCATTCCTTAATTATAGTCAAGTCAAGTCAATTTATTTGTATAGCACATTTAAAAACAACCCACGTTGACCAAAGTGCTGCACATCTGACTAGGAAAAAAAAGAAACATACAGTGGCAGGCAGCCAAACACAACGGCGCGGCCATCTTGAACAAAATGTTAATTCAATCACCCACAGTCCAACAACAAAAGCATTAAATAAGCATCAAAAATTACACCCCCAAAAAACCCCCAAAAACACAGTCCAACAATAAAAGCACTAAACAGGCACCCAAATTACCCAACCCCAAAAACCCCCAAAAACACAGTCCAACAATAAAAGCATTAAATAGACATTCAAATCACACAACCCCAAAACCCCCAAAAACACAGTCCAACAATAAAAGCGCTAAACAGGCATTCAAATTACACAACCCCAAAAAACCCCCAAAAACACAGTCCAACAATAAAAGCATCAAACAGGCACTCAAACCACCCAACCCCAAAAACACACAAAAAAAGAAACATCCATCAAAGAAACATCCATCACAGTGAGTCTCCTCCAGTCCTCTCCTCACTGTGATGGAAGGCCACAATGTCTTTCCCTTCTCCCGCTGTCCTCGCCCGCAGTCAGGTTGTTGTGGTTGCAGGCCGCACCGGACGGTCCACAGCGGGCCAAGCCCAAGGCGCGTCGCAGTCGCTCCCGCAGCCTCCGAAGACGGCCGGCTCCGCCGATGATAAGTCCGATCCGGGGCGGGCGAACACGCTGCTGCCGCTGTTGCTGCACGTCGGGGCGGTCGTGGCTCCCGACATTGAAGCCCCCGCCCAGCAGAGAAATATCCCGTGGCATATCTTAGGCCGCGCCGGACGGTGAAATGTCCGCGACCCAAGCCCCGCGATTCGGGGCGGGCGAACCCGCTGCCGCTGCCGGAGCTCCCGATGTCGGCATCCACGCGGCCCGAGCCTAAGGCGAGTCGCAGCCGCTCCCGCAGCCTCCGAAGACGGCCGGCTCCGGTGGTGGTAAGTCCGATCCGCGGGCTCTGCGAACCAGAGCCCTGGAGGCCGCCAGCTCCAGGAGTTGGGCCGATGGTAGGCCGCAGCAGGAACGGAGACAACACCCAGAAAACAAAGGTCGGGTCTCCGTTCGGAAGGGACACATATTTACAATGTTACAGTTTCCCCCTCCCCCCCACATACACACATAGTACACAAACACAAAAACACCACATCACAACTACAATTAAGACCAACAAAAACACAAAAACAAATGGACCGCAGGTGAGCCGCAGCTGCTAGGGCAGTGCCGCCATTATAGACTCTGGCAATATACTGCAAGTAAATTTTACGCTGATTGGTTTATAATTCTGAGGTTTCTGCCTCTGCTTTATTTAAAATAATGTGAGATGCAATTTTCCAATCTAAAGGAACAGTTCCTGAATTGAAAACATTGGAAATTTATAATTTATAATTTGAGCATTTGTGATGTTTACAGTTAATTTCTTACTTTAGTAGCAATATGGATCTTTCTTGGTTTTGAACTGTTACTCAAGATGCTTGTGTTTTTTAAAATTATTAATGGGAATGTCTTGTAATGTTGCCTTCCCTCTTGCACCTACTGATGTGATGAAGGTACTGTGACGCTTTATGTTTAAACATATGATAAAATCCTGCTCTGTCCAGATAATTATATAAAACAAAGTGTTTGTCAATGCAGCTGCGCAGGAAGTACACTCACCAAGGAGTTTGAAGGCCCATTCGAGGAAACCGAACAAGTACTGGAAATTTCAAGATGATGTATTTTGGACCTACATTTTCACCAAACCATTAATATGTATGACAAACAGCAATCCCGCTCAATCCCAGTGGCAGATAAGCTTCCAATCAGAAAACAATCCTCCACTATAACCAATAGCCAATCTAAGTGGCAAACTCACCCTGGATCCCATGTAATTTAACCATTTAAACCGGCTTACCATGTGGGACCCTGTCAAAGACTTTGTCAAATTTCATCTGGACAACTTCCACACCACTTCAAAAGTCTGATCAGATTTGTGTACTTTCTCATGCACAAAGCAATGCTGACTATCCATAATCTCTGTTTACTCTCACAAATGCCAATAGAGAGAGGAGATTTTTTAAAATAAAAGAACTGGACTAGTGAAAAACTGCAGTAAAATAATAATTGTTCATTCCATGGTGAACAATATCATGACTCTTGGGTTGTGATGGGGGAATTTGTGTGGATGCAGCTTTAGTCAGGATATTGAAAGGTTCTAGATGAAGGAAAACATGGTGTTGCCATATTTTTTGCTTATGGCATATACTAAAGCGTTGAATTGAGGGGAGCGTATTGGGAAGGGTGGGAATTTCCTTTCTTCCAGAAAGGAAACAGGAAGTACTTTTAACACATGCTCATGGGATAGAAGTGGTCATTGCTGGGGAATGTAAATTGTAGACAGAGTTTTTGTACAGGGTGGGGACATATTCTAAAGAACCTTTCTGAATAATGTGTGGATGTTGATGTTAGTGTTTGTGGGCTATTTCCGTAGGTTTTGTGGCGTGTACAATATTTCTTTGTACTCCCACTGCTCCACATTCATGGGATTGTTAGGATAATTGTGGGCATTCCATCAACTTGAGACATTGGCAATTATGGAAAAGTCAGACCAAATTGTACTTTTACATTTTAATGGTTAAAAATAGTTGTACATTTTCCTTTATGCATGCCCAGTATGTTACTTGACAGACAAACAAAAATCACACTGATCAGGAAATTAGAAGGTATCCACTTCTTGGCACTTATTTCAAAGCAATCTCTTACTCGTGTTGCTTTCTTCAATTGCATTTGCCAAAATAACCACAGTCCAAATATTTTGCTTTCCTGCAGTGGCATTGAGAGCAAAGTCAAAATCGCAACCATATGGCTTCCTTTATTGTGCAGTCTTCAACTCTCTGTTGCCTGACCTTAGATAGCTATAAACTAACATGAATTCCTTTTTTTCTTTAATAAAGTGTAATGTTGACTTATTTTTAAGACCTTCTAACATAGTCCTAATTTTATCCTTGTGTCTCCTTGTAGCGTAATTTGTTAAAAAATGAGAGACAGAGGGTGGTGAGTGCCTGGAATGCACTGCCAGAGAGATGGTGGAGACAGATATGATAGTGGCATTTAGAACACTTTTGGATAGGTACATGGATATGCAGGGCATAGAGGATTATGATTATGTGCAGGCAGATAAGAGTTGGTCTTGGCATCATAGATGTGATGGGCCAAAGTGCCTGTTCCTGTGCTGCACTGTTTTGTTTTCTAAACAATGTAACATATAGTCTGTACTATTTTTTAGCTTACAGTGATGAAAATAGACCTGTTGCTATTTTAAAGACCTTCTGTTTTGGAAATCTGGCAGGAAAAATATATTGGTTACTAGATGGGTGTGCACCCGCTGGGTGCAAATTTCTGCTGCGGGCGGTCCTGCGGGCGCAGCTGAGGGAGGGGAGAGGGGGATAAGAGGGGTTGAGGGATGGAGTGGGTGAGGGGGGTGAGTGGGTGAATGGGGGAGGGAGAGGAGGGATAAGGGGGGGTTCAGGGGGAATCGAGTGGGTGAGTAGGGGTGATGAGGGGGGATGGAGTGGGGGAGGAGAGGGTGCTGGACCAATGCAGGAGAAGTTTGGGCCCAACGGGTCCGGGAAGTGTCCCCCAGGGCTGTGGGCGGGTGAGGGGGGACTCACTGCCCCATGTGGCCTGTGCTGCGGGCAGAGCGAGCAGTGGAGCCAAAACATCTCCTGTAGCTCGGTGGTGAACGGCGGGGATGGCCATCGGCCAGTGCTGCAGGCAGAGCGAGCCATGGAGTAGAAACATCTCCTGCAGCTTGGTGGGGACGGCCATCGGCCAGTGGTGCAGGCTGAGCGAGCCGTGGACCGAAACGTCTCCTGTAGTGTCCTGCGGGCCCAGCAACCCTACTGATCCGTGCATGCATTGGCGGGCGGGAAGACAATAGGTGCAGGAGTAGGCAATTCAGCCCTTCGAGCCAGCACCGCCATTCAATGCGATCATGGCTGATCACTCTCAATCAGTACCCCGTTCCTGCCTTCTCCCCATACCTCCTCACTCCGCTATCCTTAAGAGCTCTATCCAGCTCTCTCTTGAAAGCATCCAACGAACTGGCCTCCACTGCCTTCTGAGGCAGAGAATTCCACACCTTCACCACTCTGACTGAAAAAGTTTTTCCTCATCTCCGTTCTAAATGGCCTACCCCTTATTCTTAAACTGTGGCCTCTTGTTCTGGACCCCCCCAACATTGGGAACATGTTTCCTGCCTCTAATGTGTCCAATCCCTAATTATCTTATATGTTTCAATAAGATCCCCCCTCATCCTTCTAAATTCCAGTGCATACAAGCCTAATTGCTCCAGCCTTTCAACATACGACAGTCCCGCCATTCCGGGAATTAACCTAGTGAACCTACGCTGCACGCCCTCAATAGCAAGAATATCCTTCCTCAAATTTGGAGACCAAAACTGCACACAGTACTCCAGATGCGGTCTCACCAGGGCCCGGTACAACTGTAGAAGGACCTCTTTGCTCCTATACTCAACTCCTCTTGTTATGAAGGCCAACATTCCATTGGCTTTCTTCACTGCCTGCTGTACCTGCATGCTTCCTTTCAGTGACTGATGCACTAGGACACCCAGATCTCGTTGAACATCCCCTCTTCCTAACTTGACACCATTCAGATAATAATCTGCCTTTCTATTCTTACTTCCAAAGTGAATAACCTCACACTTATCTACATTAAACTGCATCTGCCATGTATCCGCCCACTCACACAACCTGTCCAAGTCGCCCTGCAGCCTTATTGCATCTTCCTCACAATTCACACTACCCCCCAGCTTAGTATCATCTGCAAATTTGCTAATGGTACTTTTAATCCCTTCATCTAAGTCATTAATGTATATCGTAAATAGCTGGGGTCCCAGCACCGAACCTTGCGGTACCCCACTGGTCACTGCCTGCCATTCCGAAAGGGACCCATTTATCCCCACTCTTTGCTTTCTGTCTGTCAACCAATTTTCTATCCATGTCAGTACCCTACCCCCAATACCATGTGCTCTAATTTTGCCCACTAATCTCCTATGTGGGACCTTGTCGAAGGCTTTCTGAAAGTCGAGGTACACCATCTTGTTGGACTGTGTTGGAACCTCTGCCGCCGTGCTGCACCACGGGAGGAAGGTCAAGCGCGGTGCAAGCCGGGACGGGCACCGGTCCTCCCGCTGGTCCTGGGGGGGGGGGGGGGAGTGCATTTATTAAAGTTTATTAGGTAAATTGGTTTTGAAAAAGTAACAAAATTCGATTTAGTCAGACCACGGGGGAATGGTGAGTAGGGTGGGCCTAAAATGGTCGCGCTATCATGTACCGTTTTCTCCCGGATGAAAACTGCACAAAGAAACGCGGGACAAACAAACAAATTGGGGAACAAACATACAGGAAGTGCGGAACAAACAAGATGAGTTTTAGTAATATACGTTGGGCCCATTCTCACACCCCCCATTCTCTCCCCAGCCCCACTCTTACTCTCCCCACACCCCCCCTTTCCCCACGACCTCCCCTTTTCCCAGTACCCCTCTTTCCCCCACCACCAAGCCCCCTGCGCACGACCCCTGTTGTCCCCCTCCCCATCCCCATTCTCAGACCCCCACCATTCTCTCTCCCCCAGACACACTCTTACTCTCCCCCACCCCCCCTTTCCCCAGCACACCCCTTTCCCCTACTCTCTCTTGCCCCCAGCACCAACCCCCCACCCCCGCTGTCCCCCTCCCCAGTCCCACTCTGCCTCCTCCCACCCCCACTCTCTCCTCCTCCCACCCTCACCGTCGCCCCCACCGTTACTCTCCCCCACCCCCCTTTCCCTACCAGCCCCCCCCCCCCCCCCTGTGGTCCCGGCGAAAAGCACTTACGGATCGTGCAGGGAGGAGGAGGGAGCTGCGGAGCGCGGCCGTTACTGTGGCGTGGCCGAGCCCGGACTACTGGAGACGGATAGGGCGGCGGCGCGCTGGGTCCGGGCGATAGCGGGGAGAGGGTCTCCAGGGTGTGGGAGAGAGGAGAGAAGCATGGGGAGAGAGGAGAGGGGAGCCGGTGATAGCGGGCGGGCGGCTCCGCTAAGGGCGTCCATGTTGTTGGTGCGAGTGAGGAGAGGCCGCGCGTGCGTGCTGACGTCATACGCACAGACGCACAGCAGCGCCACGCTGAAAACCTTCAATAAATCAGTAGGAGGGGGGCAGCGCGAGCTCATCTCACAGGGGCATTGTGACGTCACACGCTGAAGACCTTGAATAAAAATAAAATGTTTTACCTTTAAAACCTCTGTAACTTAAAAAATATACGACCAAATTAAATGAAAATATCATTTTCGACCAGCGTTCAGCGTGGTGATTAAGGCGGTGCAAAAATTGTGGCGCTACGTTTCCTCGGCCCGTCTCGACCATGAGGCTCCGTCCTTGACCCGACTTCGGGCCTCATTATGATCACATCAACCTCGGCTAAGGTAACATTAACCAATTAGAGTTTACGTTTGGGCAAAAAAAAATCTCCAGAGTTGGCAAGTCTATTAAATGGCATAGAAGATGGTAGTATTATGGATATTGATATCACAAACATGAAATATTTCGCATGGGTAGCTTGCAACTCAGCGGCATGAATGGTGATTTCTCTAATTTCAAGTAACTCCTGCATCATCTTCCCTCCCCTCTGTCCCCCATCCCCCACCCTAGTCATCCAACACACTGTTTGCATCCTTGCATCTCTTTTCTCATCACATCTTTCCCAGCCATCAACGTCCATTATGGGCTGCACCTTTCTTTGGACCATTCATTACTGGTTCTGATTTGTTCTGGCCTTTTCTTGCCTCCAGTTTATTTCTTCCCTCCCCCTCCCCCATTTCTACTTTCAGTCTGAAGAAGGGTTCCAACCCGAAACATCACCTATTCTTTTTCTACTTTTTTCTCCAGGGATGCTGCCTGACCCGTTGAATTACTCCAGCATTTTGTGTCTATCTTTGGCATAAACCAACATTCATTCCTACACAATGGAATCTTTATTTTGAACGAAATTACAAAAATATAACGTTATCTATCTTGAATGCACTTTATAATTTTTTTTGTGCTGGTGTAATAATAATGTAACTATTAAGTGATTTTAATTTGATGTAATTGAAAATTAAATATGAATCACTCAAAAGAAACTTGCAGTGAAGTGTGAATTGACTCTCAACATCTTTTCATTGTATTTTATTGATATTGTTAAAGGGCATCAGGACATCTGCTTGTTGTCATTTAGCCTTCATAGAATTAAAAACAGAATGATTCATTGTTGTTACTGTAGCATTCCATCCACAAACATTGAGGTAATGCATAATAAAAAGTTGCTTGCTGCTTGAACAAAATGACACCAAATTATTGGGCGGCACGGTAGCGCAGCGGTAGAGTTGCTGCTTTACAGCGAATGCAGTGCCGGAGACTCAGGTTCGATCCTGACTACGGGTGCTGCACTGTAAGGAGTTTGTACGTTCTCCCCGTGACCTGCGTGGGTTTTCTCCGAGATCTTCGGTTTCCTCCCACACTCCAAAGACGTACAGGTATGTAGGTTAATTGGCTGGGTAAATGTAAAAATTGTCCCTAGTGGGTGTAGGATAGTGTTAATGTACGGGGATCACTGGGCGGCACGGACTTGGAGGGCCGAAAAGGCCTGTTTCCGGCTGTAGATATATGATATGATATGATATGATATGTGAGTGTTTCAGTCAATGACAGCATTTATTGTCCTTCACTTAAATGCCCCTGAACCGAGGTGGTTGAGGGTCAATTTCATTGTGTCTGAGTCGCACACTGGACATTCCAATGAGTGGGGGAACGGGTCTCCTTTCCTTAAATACAGATAAGATGAACGTTTAATGACAAGTTACTAGTTACTTTATTGTTGTGAATGACACAAACTTAATATAGAAATATACGCAAGATCAAATTTATTTTGTTGGATTTACTCGCCAGCCTTCTGAACTTGGTCAAAAATTGATGTAAGTGCTTTAACCTTTATCTGAACAAATGAAATGGTGGAATATTAATGAATATAAAATATTATCTTCCTTCTCTAACAAAATAATGCAACCACTTAGCTTGAATTTCTAAACAAAATGTTGTAGTTCATCTACAAAGTACATGCATATTACTACCAGAAATTAATCCTAATGAATGCTGAATCGACACTAAACCACAAATGTTTATTTAAAATGAGGTATCAAACAAAAATCAACTGAAGGCAGATAGGTGTAATATTCAAACCAATGCGGTGACCTCTTAGGCCTACATATTAGTGTCATCTGTGATAATTTACTCAATTCTGGATCATCTCTACAACAATGTTGCAAATAATCTAAGATTATTTGTTCTTCATTGCACAATTTACCTTAGGATCTTGTTGAAGATCTTGCATTATTGGTGCTACATTTCCTAATAACTGTGACGAGACTGCAACGATATTTCATTTGCTGTAAAAGGGCATGTAAACTGCTACTTAAATGCAGTGAGCAATTAATTCAATGCTTTAAACAAAAGGGTGGTGTCTCTGATGATAGTTATTCTTCAAGTACTACAATAGTCATTCTCTAGTCTGTGCCCAGTTCCTGGAGATTGAGATCTCAGATTTTCTTGTAGGGTAATGGACACCCACAGCAATATATTTTGTTATGTTTCTTTTTAACTGAGATTATTTGGAGTTGCTGTGATAATTGAAAAATTTGGACACAACATCTGGAAAAAATCAGAAGTTGTTAAATTCAAGATTTGAGCAGTTTACGACAGCTCTCTTCAGTATGACCCTTTACTTATGGAACCGTTGTTACTCTGCATAGCTGTAGATATAAAGCATCATACATTACAAAGAGAAAATAAACTAAGAATTCTGACCTGAGCCTATTATTAGTTATTAAGAGTAAGACCAGCCCTGAGTTCATGGGGAGCTTGCTTTATATTAGTTTTTTGATTGGTTTCTATTGTTTTTCTTACAGAAAATGTAGATATTTGCCTTAATAGTTATTTAGTTTGGCAATTAAATTCGGATGTTCACTTTATAGATGTGGTCATGAGTTAAATGGAATGAGTGATATGGTGGTCATGGGTTATAGATAGGTGGTCATGATTTTTCACCTTTTATGGAAATAATTTTAATTTAGATAGTTTGTTTCATTACCTTAGATTGTCTGAAGTCACAATACATCACTGTTGGATTTCAAAAGGTGCAGCAGCCAGATTGTGGATTGCAATGTTTTATGCAACAAATATTCAAAGAATCAATTATCTAATTGAGGGATCATTCTGGGCAAGATCTTAAAGAGATGCAATCTGCTAAACTTATATAAAATACCAGTTATATCTATCTTTCAAATGGTGGTGCCTTGGATTAATGTTCCATCAAATGAAATATAACCTCTTGCAATGAAATATTCCCACAATCCCATACTGGAGTAATGATAATAATAAAAGGACTTTGATCACTTAAATAGAAATATAAAAAGAAAAGCTGCACCTGTTTTAATCTTGGAACAAAGTCTAAAGCTGCACCCTATATCAGCAGCTAACTTCTACAATAATGAGTGTAGGAAAATAACTGCAGATGCTGGTACAAATCGAAGGTATTTATTCACAAAATGCTGGAGTAACTCAGCAGGTCAGGCAGCATCTCAGGAGACAAGGAATGTGTGACGTTTTGGATCGAGACCCTTATCTACAATAATGATACACATTATGAAAACTCATTACTTTGACCTTGCCCATTAGAGGCCTTTCATTCCTAAAAATGTGTTGCAGTAGACTGCTGAAATGTTCTCACTGATCAAATAGGAAATACTTGATGTAAATGTATGCATCTTATTCATTGCTATGTGTGATGTTGGCTGTAATAGCATACACATTGAATCAAATGAATAATTGTCATTGAATGAAGTCTATATTTAGAATAATACTGAGGTGGACCACAAAAATGTTGCATCACAGTGATAATTATTCTTTTAATCAATCTGAAAAGGAAATGGCAATGCTGGTTATTTATTTGAAGAATTACCAATTTTGCCAAAGATGCAGTCCTGCTTAGGATTGAAAAGTCAGCATAGTTTCTGTGGTACAGAACGACCCGAGACAATAGATGACCAAAAACTATACTAAAATAGCAGATACTAAGAAGTATCCGAGTAGATGAGAAAGTATGGGAGTGGTTTTGCCTGGGAATTGCCCAGATACCTGAAAGTTTGGTCACCGTAGATGAAGCAATGAAGATTGAGATTCAACAAGAGTCTGGAGATGGTGGAGTCTGGAGATCTCCCAAGCTGTAATGCTGGAAGAAACGGCCAAGCTTATTTGGGATGAGAAATAGAGTTATAGTCATAGTTGTAGAGTGACAGAGTAAAGAAACAAGCCCATCATCCCAATTAGGCCACTCGCCCGTGCTGACCAAGATGCCTATCGACGTTTGTGCGGTTTGCCAGCATTTACAAAATGAATTTCAAAATAAAGGGAAAAAACAGTCTAGGGAAGAGTCCTGACCCAACACATAGCCTATCCATGTACTCCAGAGGTGCTGCCTGAGTTACTCTAGTGCACTTTATATTTTGCTAATCATTCCACCATCTGCAGTTCCTGTTTTCTCTAAAAATTTGTATTGCTGGACAAAGTGAGTGAGCAAAGGGTTAATTGGTGAGCAAGACATGGCTGAATTTCACAATTAAGCAATAAAATCTTGGTTGAACTAAAGTTTGTGTATTTCTGGCTAAATTAATATGTTGAAAATTGAACAAAAATTAAGCACCATAAAGTTAAAAGGATAATGGCAGTGGAGGAGTGGGAGCTACGTTGGGGTGGATGTTTGGTTTTGCTTCGAGTCTGATTAAAATTTAGGGAAAGAAAATGTCAAGCACTTCTGATTATTAGTAAAAGCTGGTCTGGCTGACATTCTGTGGAGTAAAAATAATTGGACAGCTGTGTTTTGACTGTACTTGAGCACACTGGTTGATCAGTAATTCATTTAATTACCTTGCTCTGATTTTTTTCAAATTTACTGCATTAGAATTGGCACCTATTGGAGCCAGTCAATTCAGTCACAGATCGATAGCAGCTAAAATGTTACCTTGGCTACAATGCAGAGTGGCGTTCTTACACATTTCATAGTTATATGCTATTTTGAAGTATTGCTGGGTAAATCTTGTTGGTCATGAGGGTTCAATGAAATCCCTTCTCTCTATAATCCTGCTTGACTAATCTTCTGGAATTTTTTGAGGATGTGACAAGTAAAATGGATGAAGGAGAGCCAGTGGATGTAGTGTATCTAGACTTTCAGAAAGCCTTTGATAGGTACCACACGGAAGGTTGATGAGCAAAATTAGAGCACATGGTATTGGGGGTAGGGTATTGATATGGATAAAGAATTGGTTGGCAGACAAGAAGCAAAGAGTAGGAATAAACGGGTCCTTTTCAGAATGGCAGGCAGTGGAGAGTGGAGTGCCACAAGGCTCAGTGCTGGGGCCGCAACTATTTACAATATAAATGATTTGGACGATGGAATTAGAAGTAACACTGGCAAGTTTGCGGATGACACAAAGCTGGGTGGCAGTGTGAACTGCGAAGAGGATGTTAGGAGGTTGCAGGGAGACTTGGACAGGTTGAGTGAGTGGGCAGATGCAGTATAATGTAGATAAATGTGTGCTTATCCACTTTGGCGGCAAAAATAAGGAGGCAGATTATTATCTCAATGGTGTCAGATTAGGTAAAGGGGAAGTGCAACGAGACATTGGTGTTCTTATACACCAGTCACTGAAAGTAAGCGTGCAGGTACAGCAGACAGTGAAGAAAGCTAATGGCATGTTGGCCTTCATAACGAGAGGATTTGAGTACAGGAGCAAAGAGGTCCTTCTGCGTTGTATAGGGCCTTGGTGAGATCACATCTGGAGTATTGTGTGCCATTTTGGTCTCCTAATTTGAGGAAGGACGTCCTTGCTATTGAGGCAGTGCAGCGTAGGTTCACAAGGTTAATCCTTGGGATGGAGGGATGTCACATGAGGAAAGATTAGGAAGACGAGGCTTGTATTCACTGGAGTTTAGAAGGATGAGAGGGGATCTTATAGAGGTATAAAATCATAAAATGACTAGACCAGCTTGATGCAGGAAAAATGTTCCCTATGTTGGGGGAAGACCAGAACTAGGGGACAGTCTGAGAATAAAGGGGAGGCCATTTAAAACTGAGGTGAGAAGAAACTTTTTCACCCAGAGAGTTGTGAATTTGTGGGATTCTCTGCCACAGAAGGTAGTGGAGGCCAATACACTGGATGAATTTAAAAGAGAGTTAGATAGAGCTCCAGGGGCTAGTGGAATCAAGGGATATGGGGAGAAGGCAGGCACAGGTTACTGATTGTGGATGATCAGCCATGATCACAACGACTGGCGGTGCTGGTTCGAAGGGCCAAATGGCCTCCTCCTGCACCTATTCTTCTTGCGTTTGAGGCAGCGGAAGTTATGAAGCTGCTTCTGCTTCTGGTGTCTCTGTTTGTTGTCGTTCGCCTGAGTGAGGTCAGAGGGCTCACCACGGGGAGGTCGACAATGAGCCCCCCTGCACCTATTTTATCTGTTTCTATGTTTCTATAAATAAGATGCAGTAGCTAGTGGCAAAAATATGAACAATAGTCGTACGGATTTTTTCAGATTTTATTGTACTTAAAGCTTCTACCCCTTTTACCAATCTGATAACCTATATATATTTAAATATTAGCTGGTGGTGTTAGCAGAACTCTGCACGAGGCAGTGGGCTAAAAAGAAAGCTTTATCTCGAGATGGAAGGTGTTTTAATTGCATTACAGCTGGTGAAGACAGAGACTACAGTGAAGAAAGAAAATAGCTAAGGGTGTCAGACTGAATTCTAACTCTTGCTATCATAAAGAGACAGGAACCATATTGGGCTCTTGTTTGGGCTGCCGACTTTAGAAAATGCTCTGAACTACTTTTTGCCCCTCTGTCATACATTTCACTGATATAACATTAATGGGACAATTACTTGTGTTTCTCGTTTAATTTGAGTGTAGACTGCTATAAAAAATATTCAGCAGAATAAGAATGTATTCAATTATTTTCAAATTTTTCATGTTGTCCATCTGTCTTTGCTTTAAAGTGAAACTGACAAAATTTAGAGTTAATCAATTTAATAGAGCTCAAACCTTGGACTTTAGTACAATCCTGTAGTGTTTTATGGTAGCACGAAAGGGCCTGTCATAAAGGGGCCATTTGACTCCAATGGTCATACCACTGCCAAAATCCATGGTGTGACTCTTTCAGCAAGACTTGAACAGTCTCAAATTTTTTTTTCATTGGTAGCCTAAATATTCTACATTTATCTGCAAATTTGGCATGATAAAATGTTTCTTGTGAAGCTTTAGCATCTACAATAATTATTTTATGATAAGACTAGCAGGTTGTAATTCTCTGTGCACTGTATAAGGTCCTTAAGCCTTGGCTATGCCAACTTGTGCTTAGGTTTTTGCACTTTGGTCATAAATATGTGTCCTTTTCTAGAAGAAGCATATTAGTCAAATTAACCCATGTACAAAACCTTTGTTTCTGCCTTCGTGAAGTTAAGATTTTACCGGAAGTGTTATATCCACTGGATTTTATCTCTGCTGCTCAATTAGGAGATCTATTTCAAATAATCTTTAATACGCCCTTCGTATCTGAAAAAAAAATGCTTGTTATGATCAACCTTTTTTGGATTCTGTGTTCATTTACTCTTTTACATCCCTTCCTCCCTTTAAGTCCCTCTCCACCATTTACCTTTTGAAACAAGCTTTTACCCCCCCCCCCCCCCCCCCCCAATAGATAGAATAGAATACTTTAGAATACAGTGAAATTCTTTGCCAAGGTATGCAAATAGTCATCCATAAAGGGCACTTACATTGTTACAAATCTCCCCGCTCCCTCACAGCAGTCCTCCCAAACACCAGGCCTCCATTGTCCATTGTTCTTCAAGGCTGCCCCCCCACACCGGGTCCCGTTGTCAATTATTCTACCCCCTCAAGGCAGTCCCCCCACGCCGGGTCCTCCTTTGATCCTTCCCTCGGCAGCGGCATCCTCGAGCGCCACCCCGCTTGGCTCTGCCCCTGGCCCGAGAGGCTCTTGTACCGGCCCGTGAGGCCCAGCCCGCGAAAGCTCACCGCCGGCTGGTGAGGCCTTACCTCTGACTCGCAAGGTTCTGGCCCATGGGGCTCCGGCCTCGGCATCTCGCGGCTGGCCATAGCACCTCCGGACTATGTGTTGTCTCATATGTGGTAATGTTTCTGCATGGTAATGTTTCCCATAATGAATGTTTATGGCTTAATGTTTTCTTGCAAGTCAGCTCAATAATTTACTATATTAATATATATGGTTACAAATGATTACTTGGTTTGTTATAAACAAAGGTTTTTTTAAGGCGGAATTCAATTTTCCTAAACTCCAATTTGTTTTGAATCTTGTATCTCTGGGCTTGAGAATAAGGGAGGGAGAAAGATAGGACAACAACATGACTCACTCAATTCATAAGTTGCTGAATTGAATTTCTTAATTAACTTTAATATTTAATTGTTTTTGTCGATCAGTTCTATCTTCATATTTCCCATCTTAAAGCTTTGTATTTCAACTGGCTTAAGGTAATCATTGCTTTTCATAATTTTGAGCTCTTATTGGGAAAAACCTGAAAGGATGCAAAGTGCTGGAGTAACTCGGCAGGTCAGGCTGGAGAACATGGATAAGTGATATTTCGGGTCAAACCTCTTGTACAGTATTGAAATATAAATATTGAAGGAGGTCTGAGGTATGATAGGTTCAAAGGCAAGTATTAACTATTTGTGGCCACTCAATCTAATATATTCAATGTTATGCAGAAGCTCAATTTCTGAACTTAAAACAGTTCTGTGAAATTCATTTGTGGAAAATAAATGTGAGCTTAACAATGAATGTCTTCACTGAGGGGTACAATGAGCACGGAGTCAGCCTTGGAATTGTTCTGATGCTTTGGAACAGACAAAATGCATTTGTTCATGGGAAACCCAGACCTAATACAGCCCTATGTTGAATAAACAGTTCCTTATGGTGCAGAAGGCAGTCATTTGGCTAATCAAGTTCATGTAGGCAATCCCATCACTCCCATTCTCCCACTTATTTCCTGCAACTTATTCTCTCGCACTTGCCATTAACACTCTCTGATTTTGCCATTGACTGTCTACACTAAAGGGAAAATTATTGTTAACCAAATCACAGCTATATATTTGGGATGTGGGAGAAAATTGTCGCACCAAGGAGAAATCTATTGTGGTTACAGGGAGAAAATGTAAACTCCACACAAGTCGCAACTGAGGTCAGAATTAACCCTGCATCGTTGGAGCTGTGACAGCTGCACTGTGTCACTTTCAATGAACAAATAAAAGTGCTTTGTATATGGAGATTAAAATGAATAGAAATCATATTCTCCCATCTTTGTTGTGTACATCAGAACAATAAATGCTTCTTGTAAAACTCACCTAGATTACACTAATATTTATATATCGTTACTGATGTTTTTTGCTCAAATTAATAGGCAGTTGGAAAATGATGTTTTACAAAATCATAGAATTATTACTGCATAGATGCAGTCAATTCATAAACCAGCTCTGTCTAGAGCAAACTATCAGCTCCATGCTCTTTTCACATGCCTCTGTATCTAGGAACATTGAAAATAAATCTTATCTTATAAAATGTTTATTGAACAGTTTGTTCAATAAAACTCTTGTATTAACTCTTATATTTACTTGAAATGCTGAAGATATTTGCATCATTGGAGCTGTGACAGCTGCACTGTGTCACTTTCAATGAACAAATAAAAGTGCTTTGTATATGGAGATTAAAAATGAATAGAAATCATATTCCATCTTTGTTGTGTACATCAGAACAATAAATGCTTCTTGTAAAACTCACCTAGATTACACCAATATGCATATATCATTACTGATGTTTTTTGCTCAAATTAATAGGCAATTGGAAAATGATGTTTTACAAAATCATAGAATTATTACTGCAGAGAAGGAGTCAATTCATACACCAGCTCTGTCTAGAGCAAACTATCAGCTCCGTGCTCTTCATATGCCTCTGTATCGCGGAACATTGAAAATAAATCTTATCTTATAAAATGTTTATTGAACAGTTTGTTCAATAAAACTCTTGTATTAACTCTTGTATTTACACGAAATGCTGAAGGTAAATTGCATGTGATGTTTGTCAAATCATAGCACAGATAGTAACATTTGTAATGTACCAGAGTTGTGTTTGACTCCATATGTATTATTGATTTCTGGCACCAAATTTCATATGATAGGTGTCCTTTTCATTTGCTGTATGGTATAGTAAAATGTCTGTACTGTCATTGTATAACAATTATTTTTATTCTTTATGGCAGGTTTGAGAAGGGCAGAATTTATACATACATTGGTGAAGTGGTGGTTTCTGTAAACCCTTACCGTCCTATGAATATCTACGGGAAGGACACCATTGAGCAATATAAAGGGCGCGAGTTGTATGAGAGGCCACCTCACCTATTTGCTATTGCAGATGCCACATACAAAGCCATGAAGAGAAGATCAAAAGACACCTGCATTGTCATATCAGGTAGACAGTGCTGAATTAAAGTAGAACTGTGAAACTTTATTCTTTGCTACTTTAATAAGAAACTTGTCATCAATGTTTTATATTGCATATTTGCCTACCTGATCATTTGTTTTTTCACCACCTGATGGTGTCTCAATCACTTATCCCTGACAGATGCTTGAAAGCCTAACTACTCAACTCATATGTACCCATTAACCCTTAATAATTCGCCTTTTCATTCTCCATAATTTTCCATCCAACAATGTCCTCACTGACTCCATCTTTGCATTGACAGGAGATTGCAGAGAACATTCTAATGCACGTGATATTGGGCTCCCCCTCCCTTCCTCACCACCACTTTTAATTTCTACTACTAGCCTCTGATCTGCTGACCAACAGAACCTTTTCTCTGTCCACTCTAAAACTAGTGGTTGGTCGCGAAGAAAATTTGCATGTGCATGATATCCTGAGCTTTGTGCACAGCAGTTTGAGCCAGTGAGATACTGGCTAAATCAGAAGAATTGCAGTGAGCCATGCCTGGTTTTAATTGAAGGAACTTTAAATTAAAGTGATTTTAATTGCATTTTCAGTGCTGTTGTATTCATGTCTGTCATCTAGTGGGAATTTTCATAGTTTGACAGGGTGAATTTTCAGGTCAGTGTGTTTGAAGATGCCAGTATTACTGATACAGGTTTTCTTGCCAATGACATGATGCATTCCCGAATGTTCTCATGCAAAAAATATTAATTACTGAATTCTGAATTTCTCTAAAATAGGAAACTATTATTTTGGTCTTCTGCCATTGTGTATTCAATAATGGTAAGTAGTGCAGCAGGAACCCTATTAATTACCAACACAGCCTCCATACTGAGGAGCTGAGTTCTGCAGCCATGCTATTGGTTTTAAAATGACCAAAAAGAAGCCAAACTAAAGATGAAAGAAATCTGAATTACCTGGGTGTAATGGGGAAAAAGCATGGACCTCCACTCTGAGACCATATTATTGTTCAAATTCCTTCAGCGAAAGGAAATAATATTTTGAGCCATAAAATAAAACGGTTTAGAACTGTATTGCTGAAGTAAATACTGTTTTGCAGAGTTGCCGTTTGACTGGTTGATTGCAAGGAATTTTATGCTTTTAAGTTTTAATGTTTGAAAGTCATCGTTCTAATTTATTGAATAAAATTTTCCTTCTGATTGCAGGGGAAAGTGGTGCTGGTAAAACTGAAGCTAGTAAATATATCATGCAGTTCATTGCAGCTATTACAAATCCCAGCCAAAGACAGGAAGTGGAAAGGTAGTAAATGGTTAATTTATGTTGATTTTGAGTCATTGTTTCCTTGCATAACATTTAAAAAAAATTATTTTTTTAACCTGCAAGCAAAATATTCTTAATGCACAGACTTTTGAAGATGCTTTATGTGTTAATTGTTGATTATCGAGTTGAGTTTTATTATTTTTCCATAACTCATTTTGCAACAATCTTGTCCAGAAAACCCAATCGTCATGCTTCCAGGTAATTAAACAATATCGGTCCAGAAGCCATGCTACAATCTTTGGGAATATTTGGATCCTGAAGCACCACCACACAGAACAATCTCAAAATAATTAGTTGCCCAAATTGTCATCTACATCAACCAGTAAGGGAGAGCAAGTACTAAGTTTCTTGCAATCCTCTCCAGTTCCATGTGCATTCTTAACCAACCTTTGGACTCAATGTATAATGCAAGTTTAGCAAGTCTCACAAATGATATAAAATATGATCCCAGCAACAGGTTTTCATGGAATATAGTAGCAAATTTTGTGGGTGCATACAAATATTATACAGACAGCAGAGCATGGAAAACAATCTGCACATGTTAGTGAAGGTCATAAGTGATAGGAGCAGAATTAAGCCATTTGGCCCATCAAGTCTACTCCACCATTCAATCATGGCTGATCAATCTCTCCCTCCTAACCCCATTCTCCTACCTTTTCCCCATAACCTCTGACACCCATACTAATCAAGAATCTATCTATCTCTGCCTTAAAAATACCTACTGACATGGCCTCCACAACCTTCTGTGGCAAAGAATTAATCGCCCTCTGACTAAATCACAGATTCATCACCCTCTGACTAAAGAAATTCTTCCTCATTGCCTTCCTAAAAGAACCTCCTTTAATTCTGAGGCTATGACCTCTAGTCCTAGACTCTCCCACTAATTGAAACATCCTCCCCACATCCACTCTATCCAAGTCTTTCACGATTCCGTATGTTTCGATGAGGTCTCCCCTCATTCTTCTAAACTGCAGCGAGTACAGGCCTAGTGCTGTCAAACGCTCATCATATGTTAACCTACTCATTCCTGGGATCGTTCTTGTAAGCCATTCTCTGGACCCTCTCATAGCCAGCACAACCTTCCTCAGATATGTTGCCCAAAACTGCTCACACTATTCCATATGCGGCCTGACCAGCGCTTTATAGAGCCTCGGTGTTACTACCCTGTTTTTGTATACAAGCCCTCTTGAAATAAATGCAAGCCCTCTCAAAATAAATAAATGATTAACTTTTTGGGAATCCTACACCTGCACTCCCAACTCTCTTTGCACCTCCAATTTCTGGATTCTCTCCCCATTTAGAAAATAGTCTACGCCTTTATTCCACCTGCCACTTCTCTGCCCAACCTGTCCAAGTCCTTCTGCAGAGTCCCTACTTTCTCTACACTACCTGCACCTCCACCTATTTTCATATCATCTGCAAACTTGGCCAGAAAGCCTTCAATCCCCTCATCCAAATCATTAATATTCAACATGAAGAGTAGCAGCCCCAGCACCAACCCCTGCAGAACTCTGCTAGTTATTGGCAGCCAACCAGAAAAAGCCCCCTTTATTGCCATTCACCTTTATAGTGAAAGATGAATGTTGGCAAAATGACCAGCAGAAATGCCAGCAGTACCATTTCAATTTATTTTGCAATCAGTCTATAAAGAATGGGAGATGATGACTAGGTTGCTTCTTAAAGTTTGACACTATTTGACATTATTTATTCTGTACATAGCCTTATAATTCTCACATGACCTCTGTTCAAAACAATACTTTATTATAAACCTTGACCAAAGTGAATAGATTCTATTTAGATCCTGTGGAATCTAGGGCTTTTAGGAGAACTAAAACCAGTTTTCTCTACTCTGAATTTACATTTATAAATAATGTGAATATAATTGTGAAGTATTGCTCAGAATAAAATAGTGATTTAAAAATTATCATTCCACACAATGCAGTGTCCCCTTTTGCTGAACAGTATTGGCCCATTGGCAATTTTGTTTAAATTTTTTTTTTCTGTTGTAGATTCATTTGGATTATTTTCAGTCTTATGATCATTCACCACATCTTACCTTATACTAAAGACACAGAAGGAGGGAATTCATCCCATCAGGTCCATCCAACTACTGAGGAGCAAATCCCTTGGCCCCATTATGCCTCCCATTATACTACTTCAATATAATCTCCCTCACACATGCCCATGAGGTCCTCTTGTTTGTTTTTAACATCACATACGCTTATAGTTGCCAATTAACTCATCAATATATCTTTGGGATGTGAGAGAAAACTGGAGCATAGTCACTAAGATGATATACAAACTGTGCAGACAGCACCCAAGTTCAGGATCAAAGCTGGATCCTTGAACCTGTGAGGCAGCAACATTTCCAGCCATAGTGCCACTTAGTTACTGTATTTCAAGAAAATTGATCAGTCACCTTTGGCAACTCTTTGAACCCACAAACCAAAACTGGTTTATGCTCTCTGCTAATAAACTATCTTCATGTTATTGTGTTTTTCTGTAGCTCCTCCAGTCAGGCAATAATTGACTTTCTTTTGAATAAGGCCTTATATCGTAAAATGATAATCACTGGATCAAATTGGTCTTGCAATGATATATATATATATAAACATAGCACAAAAAGTAAGGAAATTTGTGTTTGGTAGATTATTTCTTTGTTGTAACAATGCTTCTTGGCAATAAATCTTATACCGTTGGAAAGCCTGTTTATTTCCCTTTTAAATGGTGCCACATTTGTAAGGAACATGCATTTGTGGGATGAGCAGCAGAGCTGAGTATATGGGTTGCGCCCATGAAAAATTTGCCAAATCTTCTCTGCCAATGCCAAACAGCTTATTCTGCTGTTGCTATTGACTCTTGTTTTGAGCTTCTGGTACCCCCAGGTGCTGACAATCAGGTGCCTGATTGGCACCTGATTGGCAGCATCTGTGAGCATGGGCCCTGCTACAGTGGCCAGTAGGTGTCTTCTCCAAGAATCGGCATGCCACGTTTGACTGATCTGGATAGGGCCCGTGCGATAAGGCAACTTCAAGCTGGTGTTCCGCAAAACCAAGTTGCGGCATTATTTGGAGTGAGCCCTAGTACCATCTCCAAAGTGAAGGCCAAGTTCCATATAACGGGGGATGTCAGAGACAGGCCGCGAAGTGGGCGTCCCAAGAAGACGACACCCGAAGAAGACCGTTTCCTCACCCTGTCAGCACTTAGGAACCGTAGGCTGTCTTCTACAGATTTGCAGTCAAGGATTGCAGGACGATATGGCCGACGGCTCTCTGCCCAGACAATTCGGAACAGACTGCACGCAGCCGATCTCCGGTCTCATAGGGCTGCCAGGAGGCCTGCCATGACTGCCCTTCACCGTCAGGCCCGTTTGCGCTAGTGTCGGCAACACGTGCACTGGAACCTGAACATGTGGAGGAACGTTATGTTCAGCGATGAGTCCAGATTCTGCCTACGGCAGTTGGATCATAGGGTCAAAGTGTGGAGAAGACGCGGAGAACGCTATGCTGATTGCTGCACCGATAGAGTAACATCTTTTGGTGGAGGCAGTGTGATGGTGTGGGGCGGCATCTCCCTCACTGGAAAAACGAGGCTTGTCATCATTGGAGGCAATCTCAATGCAGAGAGATATCGAGATGAGATTCTGCAACCAGTGGCAATCCCATATCTCCACAGTCTGGGACCGAACTCTATCCTCCAAGATGACAATGCTCGCCCCCACAGAGCAGGGTTTCTCAGAGACTACCTCCAGAATTTGGGAGTGGAGAGGATGGAATGGCCTGCCAGCAGTCCTGACCTCAACCCCATTGAACACTTGTGGGATCAGCTTGGGCATGCTGTTCGTGCCAGAGTGACCAACACAACCACGTTGGCTGACTTGCGACAAATGCTGGTTGAAGAATGGGATGCCATCCCACAACAGTGTGTGACCAGGCTGGTGACCAGCATGAGGAGGAGGTGCCAGGCTATTGTGGCTGTGTATGGTTCTTCCACACGCTACTGAGGCTCCTGTTTATTAAATGAATAAATTGTTAAATTGCCAATATGTCTTGTTTCTTCAGACTTCAATCATCCAATCCACCAAACAACACCGAACAAGAGTCAATGGTAGAATAAGCTGTTTGGCATTGGCAGAGAAGATTTGGCAGATTTTTCATGGGCACAACCCACATACTCAGTTCTGCTGCTCATCCCACAAATGCATGTTCCTTACAAATGTGGCACCATTTAAAAGGGAAATAAACAGGCTTTCCAACGGTATAAGATTTATTGCCAAGAAGCATTGTTACAACAAATAAATAATCTACCAAACACAAATTTCCTTACTTTTTGTGCTACGTTTATATATATATATATATATATATATATATAGATATAGCATTAAAGAGCAATTTCCTACTTTAACCTCAAGCTGAATTTGAAATAGTTATGCAAATGTATCCACTGCTTGCCACTACTTAATGATTTGACTACCTAGTGTGGTTCTGAGATGAATACAATTATAAATTTGCCTATATAACTCTGCATTAATATGGCCTGTTTTTATTCCTGTTGCAGGGTAAAGAACACACTATTAAAATCAAATTGTGTATTGGAAGCCTTTGGAAATGCGAAGACCACCCGCAATGATAATTCTAGTCGATTTGGAAAGTACATGGATATTAACTTTGATTTTAAAGGTGACCCTATAGGTGGCCACATCAATAACTATCTGCTGGAAAAAGTAAGAATTGTTGTTACCAAAAAAAAACTTCAGTGGCTATGGAGAGGAAAATTGAATTCATGTTTCAGTTCATTTGATAATTATGCACTACTGAAAGTGAAGCTTTGGGATTCATCCAGTAAAGGGCAATCAGTGAAACTATGTTGTGGAGCTGCCCTCTGGTTTAAATATTAAAATGTTGATATATTAAGTTTTTTGAATGATTTACAGTATTAAAATTCTCAGTTTCCAGACACCCTTTGCCAGTAAACAATCTACTCCAATCAACTTTCACAAGTTTCTGTCCAATACCATGAAAATTGGCCTTGCCCCAATTTAGAACTTTAACTTGTGGAGCAGCCGTGTCCTAATCCATAACTATTCTAAAGCTAATGGAACTGTGGTTGCTGGTCCTAAAAGGCTCGTACACTGACACATCAGTCATTTGCTCTGCCCATTTTCCAAAGAAGATAGACACAAATTTTGGGGTAACTCATCTCTGGATAGAAGGAATGGGTGATGTTTTGGGTCGAGACCCTTCAGACTGAGAGTCAGGGGAGAGTGAGACACAGAGATATATCATATCATATCATATCATATATATCATATCATATATATACAGCGTGGAAACAGGCCTTTTCGGCCCACCAAGTCCGCGCCGCCCAGCGATCCCCGTACATTAACACTATCCTACACCCACTAGGGACAATTTTTTACATTTACCCAGCCAATTAACCTACAAACCTGTACGTCTTTGGAGTGTGGGAGGAAACCGAAGATCTCGGAGAAAACCCATGCAGGTCACGGGGAGAACGTACAAATTCCTTACAGTGCAGCACCCGTAGTCAGGATCGAACCTGAGTCTCCGGCGCTGCATTCGCTGTAAAGCAGCAACTCTACCGCTGCGCTACGCAAGGTGTAAAAACAAGACATCAAAGGTGACGAAGGTCAAGGAAAATGTAGAATAGATCATCGTTAGCTAGGGGAAGATGACAACGAAGCATACAAAGATAAAATTTAATCTTGGGGACAGTAAGACTGGTCAGAGAACTAGGATGGGGGATGGATGGAGACATTTTCAAAGAGTAGGTCAAGCTTTGCCCACTTCCTTGTAGGGCCCTCCACATGCTTGACAAATTCCACCCCATCTAGGCACTTGGCAGTCCCAGTCTATATTGGGAACTCCCCTGCTTTGACAACCCTATTAATCTGCAGCAGCCTGCAATCTCCTGGCATAATTGCTGCCCCACTAGTTCTTGTTGACTATTTGGCGGCTTATAGTAAAATCCCAATAAATTGATAATCCCCTTTTTATGTCTCAAATCCATCCATGTAGATTCATTGGATGATCCGTCAGTAAGGTCATCTCGGACTAATGTCGTAATGTTCTCTTTAAACAAATAAAGCAACTCCCTCCTCTATCTTTCTTTTAGCACCTGCACGCTGGAACATTAAACTGTCAGACATTAAACAGTCTACAGAAACCGGAGCCAGGTTTCTGTAATGGCTGTAATGTCCCAGTTCACATACCTATCCATGCCCTGAGTTCATCTGCCTTGCCTAACAGGCCACTAGCTTTGAAATAAATGCAGTTCAATCCAACTCTTTCCCCTCTCTCTTCTGTGCTGTCTCCTCAGAGATGTGAATGGGTTTTTATGCCAAAGTGTAAGCTTCCTTCATTGTAAGTTTCTAAATGCGTTTGGACTGAAGAATGTGATAGTTAAATACTGAAAGCTATTTTTTTAAACTCAAAAAGAACATAAAAGGTGGATGCAACAGTCCCCAAGCCACAAAATGAATCCTGGTTTCTGTTCTTTTAATACTAATTTGAATTTTGTTTTATTTTTAACTTTGGTAAAATATTTATTGGGGAGTGGATTAACTGAAGACATTTCTTGTGCTAAATATTTAAATTAAATTGTCATCACTGAAATTGCATATATATTTGAAGCTTCATGTTGAAATGAATAATTTAATTGCATTTATTGATTATTTAATTAAGTTAAATCAATTGCATTTCTAACATAAATGTTGTAAATCCTGCTTGACTGATGCTCTATCTAAATCAGTAATGATTCTTGTTTAATAGTCTAGGGTTATTGTGCAGCAGAGTGGAGAGAGAAGCTTTCACTCATTTTACCAGGTTAGTATGAATAAATAATTGCTTTATAAGCCATTTGGGATATTCAATTTCTTATGCGCATTCTGACCAAGTACTCCTCACCCTGCCTGCCTTCACCTCAGATTCTATGGCTCACTAAAACGTGGAACAATTTAAACTAGCCACTTAACCTAAAAACCTGCACAAATCTTGGATGCAGGAGGAAACTGGAGCGCCAAGAGGAAACCCATCTGATCACACAGATAGTACCATCTCCATACAGACAGTATCCAGGGTTAGGAAAGAACTTGGGTCTCTGGCGCCTTGAGGCAGTGGACACTACTGAAGTGCTATTTGCTACCTTTGTTTAGTTTTGAGATACAGTGTAGAAACAGGCCCTTCGGCCCACTGACTCCATGCCGACCATTAAACACCCGTACACTAGTTCTATGTTAGACCAGTTTCCCATTCGATACACATGGGGTAATTTTACCAAAGCCAATTAACCTCTAAACCTGCAAATGTTTGGAATGTGGGAGGAAGCCGGAGTACCCAGAGAAAACCCACACAATCACGAAGATCGTACAATCTCTGCACTGACAGCACCCGCAGTCAGGATTGAACCTGGGTCTCTGGTGCCGTGAGGGAGCAACTCTACTGTTGCGCCATTGTGCTGCTCCTTGGGGATGACATATTATTGGTCTTCAGGGTTTAGACCCCCCCCCCCCCCCCCAGCTTAAGCAAATCTTATGTATTTAATTTGAAAATGATGTATTTATACTTTAGTTACTCTTGGGTGGACCTGAAAAGTTGCTGCGATCTTTGCACATTGAGAAAAATCCTACTACCTACAATTTCATCAAAAGTGGTGGAGTAGTAAAGGTAAGATCCTAGCAAGAAAAGAGAGGAATTTTGCAACCCATTTGCTTACCCTTCTCAACATGTAATATCTGAATTACGAATAGAGACAGACGTAAAAATTAAAAAATCTATGACTGGAAGTTTTTTCTCGCTTTTCTGTCAACTTTTTGTGTCTTCAGGAGAGGATGGTGATAGATGTGGGGAAGGGAGCACTGTGCACATCTTTGGAAGAAAGGGAAAGTAATCACATTTTAAAGACTGCAGTAGATTTAACTGCCAGTGCTGCACTAGACTATGGGGTCTTTTGAACATTTCAGACAATTTCTGGGAAAGGGTGTTTGGGGAAATGTGCCTGGGATGCCTTTTACAATTAACATAATCTTGTGAGCATATTCATGCATGCACTCGTATGCTAATAATCAGTGAATTGCAATTGTAGTTAGTCATACAACATGGAAATAGCCCTTCAGCCCTGCATTCACCATTGAGTAACTGCATTAAACCTATTTCATACTCAAATTGGAGGCTCCATGATCTGTTCCAAGTAATCTATCATTAAACTGATTATGTTTGAAGAATTCAGTGGGGTGGGGTGGGGGGTGGGGGGAAATCGATGAATTCACTCGAATGCCCAACTCTAGGGCGGCACGGTAGCGCAGCGGTAGAGTTGCTGCTTTACAGCGAATGCAGCGCCGGAGACTCAGGTTCGATCCTGACTACGGGTGCTGCACTGTAAGGAGTTTGTACGTTCTCGCCGTGACCTGCGTGGGTTTTCTCCGAGATCTTCGGTTTCCTCCCACACTCCAAAGACGTACAGGCATGTAGGTTAATTGGTTGGGTGAATGTGAAAATTGTCCCTAGTGGGTGTAGGATAGTTAATGTACGGGGATCACTGGGCGGCACGGACTTGGAGGGCCGAAAAGGCCTGTTTCCGGCTGTAGATATATGATATGATGATATGATATCGATATAAGCACTATGTTATCCATCACGTAGGATTTGCTTGCTTTTTGTGGTTTGTGTTGTGCATAAAATGGTTTGTCTAACTTTAAGTTCATTTTACACAGTCTGCTATAAACGATGCTGCTGACTTTAAGGCTGTCGCAGATGCTATGAAAGTGATTGGGTTCACGGCTGAAGAGATTCAAACAGTTTACAAAATCCTCGCCACCATTCTGCATCTGGTAGGTCCAGTTTTTCTTGTGGGTAATGGACTTGTAGGAACCTACAGATAGTCCATCTTCTGTTATATATGCATAGACAATGTATTCATGTAGGTTCATGCCAATTTCGGGGAGAAATGGTGTGCTATCCGAATGATATTTTGAAGTAAGAAATCAACAGCCCGGTTTGACAGAGTGTGTGCATTAATGAAAATGTAAAACGTGGTTATTTTATCCTTTAAAAACTCGATCGAAGTGTACAAATTTGGGCTGCTTGGCTTAGCCCCTCTGATTTTATCTCTTTTCATTTACCATCTCTCTCCCCACATTAAAAAGCCTTAAATTTAAATCCAACTGATTATTTGTTTGGCCCCTCTATCTTTACTGCAAAATTGTGCCTAGTCATCAGCAGTGCTACAGTTTGTAAGATATATTTTGTTAAAGCCGCTACATAAATCCTTGTCATCACATTTCATTAACTCCTTATAGAGTTGTTTACAAGTAATATTTTCTTCATTATGCTATTAAATTACTGCCTAGTTATGATATTCTAATGGTGTTGTGGATGTGTCTATGTTTTTCATTTTCAGAAGATTTTATTTTAATAATTCACTTCAATTTGAATACTTTTGAAATCACTGAATATTACAGATATTAAAATTCTTGATACCTTTGAGAGAAGTCATAGCTCCATTGACCGCTTCACTTGCTGTCAAAGTCTACCAGGCACAATCCGTGGGGGTGTTCTTTTCACTGTTATTTGAGGCCTGTTTGCTACTGAGAAATGATTATATGTCAAAGTTGAGGTCTTGAGTGAGATTAGCCCTCCACATTTGGACAAGGTAACTGCAAGTGTATGGGGATTATGGACATGGTGAGACCATTGACGTAGGACAGGGTAGGACAATTTGAAGAAGTGTCTCAACCAGAAATTGAATATATTCCTTTTCTCCAAAGATGCTGTCTGACCCGCTGAGTTAGTCTACCTTTTTGTGTCTATCTTAGGACCATTGACATCCAGATTAATATAATTTTTCTTTGAAGATCCCAAAGACTATGATACTATATGAAAAATATAATTGAGAAGAGCATTGTTGTCACAAAGACAGGAGCCATACAGCAACATACTGGAAGCAAATTAATAAATTGGGTGTGGTAATGGAGTACGACCCAGAAGATATGAGTGATATAAAAGTATGGAGACTGAACTCGCAATAATGTCCATGATGTGGCATGATTTAAGACCATTGCGAATATTGCCATGACAAAGATCAAATCAATAAACTGAAGAAAGCCTAAGTGTGCAGAGCTCAGAATAGAACTTCCTCTGTGTTGAAAGTACTCTGCCATGCTTTGTAACTATGAAAGTAAAAAGTTGAAGAATGTTACAGACAACTAACAGAAAAGAAAAAAAGTGTTCCAGAGTCCTAAAAAACAGATTGCTAAAAAAATGAGACACTACTTGCTAATCAATAAAGAATTAGGCTAAAATATAAAATAGAGATGTACACTAAGTATTTGCACACCAGTTTCTGATTCCAGAATGCAGATTATTCTCCAGATTCTCATGGAACTTGAGATGAGTATTACAATACGAACCTACCAGTTTTAGTTCCAATCAAGACAAGTTTTTTTTAATGGTCCTTGCTAAAGTGTAAGATGGAGGGGATCTCTGGATAATCTATTGGATGAACAAATTAATTTAAATCAAAAGACTTAGACTTTGCAATGTAAGGAGACATTGGTACAAATGACCTTTGTTTAAAAAAAGTTAAGCCATAAGATTCAAGGAGGGAGAACTTTAAAGGGTGAACGCCACATCCAACACATTATTCTCTGTCATTTCTGCCACCTTCAACTTGATCCCACCACCAGTCACATCGTCCCATCCTCCTTTCCACCTTCTATAGAGAACGCTCCATCCAACTCCCAGGTTCACTTATCCCTTCCCAACCAAACCACTGATTAGGTACATTCCTCTGCTACCGCAGGAGATGTAACATGTGTCACTATACTTCCTCTCATAAATCCATTTTCGGACCCCAGCAGTCGTTCTAGGTGAGACAGAGGTGTACTACACCTCCTCTAACTTAATCTAATGCACCCAGTGTTCCTCATGTGGCCCTCTTTGGCGAGACCAAGCGTAGATTCGGTGACCATTTCGACAAACACTTTCGCTCGGTTCCATAAGACCTACTGGATCTCCCAGTTACTAACCATTTTAACTCGTGTTCCCATTACCCTACTGATCTTTCTGTCCTGGGCCACCTCCATTACCAGAGTTAGGCCACATGCAAAGTGATAGAACAGTACCTCATATTCCGCTTGGATAACTTACACCCAAATGGTATGAACATTGTATTCTCCGATTTTAGGTAACTGACCAAACCCCCTCCCCCCCCCCCTCCTTCTTTACTACCCTCTCCCCCTTTATCATCTGTTCTCTTCCCTGTGCCCACCCTTCCTCTCTTCCAACCCCCCCCCCCACCCTCCCCATGACAATCCATCTAAAGTAGGTTCCCGACACGAAACATCACCTATCCATCGTCTCCAGAGATGCTGACTTACTCCAGCACTATGTCTCTTTTTTTCCAGAATTTTATTTGTGGGCCTGCCCTGTCCATAACAATTTAAAATCTAATAGAACTCGGGTTCTATATTTCCCAAAACACTCGCCCACCGATACTTCAGTCACTTGTCCGTCCCAGAGATCGAGCTTTGCCCTCTGCCTTGATGGGCCCTCTACACATTGCCAAAGGAAACTTTCCTGAATGCATTTGACAAGTTCCACCTTGTCTAAACCATGTTATTAATCTTATTCGTCATTAATCTACCATATACTACCATCTAGTGGCAAAATGTGTGGATAACCATTATTATGATTTAGTAATACCAGACAGAAAACAAACTGAGCTAATTTCAGGAATTTGTTTCACTCAAGAGTTGTATACAATAGAAAATGTTGATTTAAAAACGGAAAAAAACAATAAAACAATTAAACTTCTATATATTTGTGTACTGATATGCACCCTAAGCAAAACAGGTATAAATGAAGAACTAAACTAAGTAGAATAAACCTTTAGGCTCAGTACACCATTCATGAGCTCCATTACATTATTATTGCCATGTTCCTGAACAAGAAATGTTTGCTTCACTTGTTGTCTGAATCGGATTTCTGTGTTATGATGCTCAGAATTTTCATACAGCTTCACCAACGTACCAAGTCTGCACTTGGATTTAACACATTTTCTAGAAACAACTCTTCCACTGAAAACATCTTCAAACTCGTTACACAGTGCAAGGTTCTTTGGACAAAAGTAAATCACAAGCCACACTCAGACCAAACCCCTACCACATAAATGCAGAAAACATTATAATCAGTTAATCAATGCCTAGTGCTCAGAAAATGATTGAAACAGGAAATATCAACCTGTGACTATCAGGATAATTAAATAAAAAGAAAACTAATTGCATGTAAAAATTAATATCCTAATTAGAACATCAAATATAAATATTAAAATGATAAAACTGTGTAAAATGGATTCCATTCAAATATATTTTCTGAACCCAGGGTCTAACATGGCACAGGTTCAGTTGCAGGCTCCCTTGATGAAGTGTTGGGAATTTGCAGGAAATTTATGAATGAACATTAATACACTCTGGTGCCGAAGTCACTTTGGTGATAAATTTCAGGTAGACCCATGTGGTGGCAGGCATATCCAGCTTAAAGTAGAATGGGTAAACTTTGATATTAGTACTGCAAAGAACCACTATATTCATTTAAATGAATATTCATTGAAACGTGCACTCATAATTATGTACTATACTGAAACTCACCAGATGGCTTGGTATATAGCCTTTGGATTGCTTGTCCAATGTAACGAAAGTTCAATTCAATAGTTTGTGTGGCGGCTCCCGAGGGTCGGGCCATACCACTCACGACCCCTCGGCACGGGAATGGGTCGAGCCAAGGAGGCGGACTTCGGCCAGGAGTATAAAGGTCAAGGACCGCATGACTCTCATTGCCTTTTGGAGTTCCAGAGATACAGTAAACACACTTTCGTTAACCTTGACTACTTGTCGTTATTTCGGCCTACTTGGCCCACTACATTGGTGACCCCGAACGGTCCATTATAGAAAAATGGACAAGACATGGAGCTCAGCCTTCGCCTCGCTGTCCGAGGGCGCTACACCAGCTATCGAGGCAATTTCTGTAGCCCTCCCTACCTTTTGGACCCACCGACCCCACGTCTGGTTCCAGCAAGCTGAGGTATATTTCCAGCTTAAGTCCATCCGGTCGGATGATACACGGTTTTTCTACCTGGTTGGAGCCCTGGACCAGGACACGGTCCAGCGGGTAACCGAGTTCCTCGCCGACCTACCGACCCAAGGTAAATACGATGCGCTAAAAGATCTATTGCTGGAAACTTACCGGCTCCCGAGGATGGAGCGGGCCAAAAGGATCCTCCACATGCCTCCCCTGGGCGACCGGCGCCCATCCGCGCTGCTTGGTGACATGCTCGCGTTGCTGGACGGTCACAAACCTTGCCTCCTTTTTGACTATGTATTTCTCCACTTACTGCCGTCCGACATTCGCATGCAGCTCAGTGAAGGGCCTTTTGATGATCTCCAGGCCCTCGGCAGGCGTGCAGACGCCCTTTGGGCGGCGCGCAGTGATGACGTCATGACGCTGCACGTCACTCCGGCAGCGCCCGAAATAGCCTGGTCGGGAGGGGCGTTTGTGGAAGGAGTCAAACCTGCGCCCCGGAGGCCTGCACGGGCTCCCCCGGCGGCAGCCGCAGGTACTGCACCTGCTTTTCAACGACAGCAGGCTTCAGACAACACCTTGGTTAAGAACTGGTGTTATTACCACCAGCGCTGGGGTGCTGCAGCCCGACGATGCCGCCTGCCATGCGCGTATCCGGGAAACGCTGTGGCCGGCTGCCAGTAGACCCCGCGGCGGCCGGCCAGATTCACCGCCTTTTTGCTTGGGATCGGGTTTCGGGTAATCGTTTTCTTGTGGATACCGGGGCAGAGTTGAGCGTGCTGCCTCCTTCGATGCAGGACATTCATTCTGGGAAGCGCGGTTCCGCCCTCACCGCTGCGAATGGAACCAGCATTCGCACCTATGGTGTGCGCACGGTGAAGATCACCATCGGCTCTTGCCACTTTACTTGGCAGTTCACCGTGGCCGACGTCTCCCAACCGTTGCTCGGGGCGGACTTTTTGCGGGCGCATTCCCTCCTGGTGGATGTCAGGAGGCAGCAATTGATCCACAGTGCAACAATGCAGCCCATTACATTAGGGTTGGTCTGTCCTGTTGCTCGACCGCTGTCATCGGTCGAATCCACCTATGCTCGAATCCTGGCGGAATTCCCGGACATCACGGCGCCACAATTTCGTACGTCAAACCCCAAGCATGGGGTGGTGCATTTCATCGTCACGACCGGCCCACCCCTCCACGCACGAGCGCGCCGACTTCCGCCGGATAAATTGCGTCTGGCGCGGCAGGAATTCCGCGACATGGAATCCTTGGGGATCGTTCGACCATCGAACAGTCCATGGGCGTCCCCACTTCACATGGTCCCCAAGGCAAGCGGTGGCTGGCGGCCTTGCGGGGATTATCGGCGACTGAACGCCGCTACCGCGGCGGACCGATACCCCGTACCCCACATTCAGGATTTCAACGCCCACCTCGCCGGGGCTACTATATTCTCCAAAGTGGATCTGGTGCGGGGTTACAACCAGATCCCCGTCAATCCGGACGACGTACCAAAGACGGCGATCATCACACCGTTTGGCCTGTATGAGTTCGTGCGCATGCCATTCGGCCTCAAAAACGCGGCGCAGGCATTTCAGCGCCTGATGGATGGCGTGTGTCGTGGGCTGGACTTCATATTTGTGTACCTCGATGACATATTGATAGCCAGCCGCTCGCGGAAAGAGCACTGTGCCCACCTTCGACAGCTGTTTCAAAGGCTGAGTGAGCACGGCTTGGCCATCAACATCGCCAAGTGCCAGCTCGGCGTGGAGACCATCGATTTCCTCGGCCACCGCGTGGCTTCGCAGGGTGCAGTTCCTCTGCCGGACAAAGTTGAGGCCATCCGCCGGTTTCCCCGTCCCTTCTCGTTACGTGGCCTGCAGGAATTCGTGGGCATGGTGGCTTTTTACCACCGTTTTTTGCCATCTGCGGCCCACATCATGGAGCCGCTGTATCATCTTCTGGCAGGCGGACGTAAGGACATTGCGTGGACCGATGAGGCGGTGACGGCTTTCGATGGCGCAAAGGAGGCCCTGGCTCGGGCTGTGCTGCTCGTCCACCCACGGGAAAATGCCCCGACGGCCCTTACAGTGGACGCATCAGAGGTAGCTATCGGCGCCGTGCTGGAACAACTGACAGACAGGGGTTGGTGTCCCCTGGCCTTTTTCAGCCGACACCTTACCATCGCCCAGAAGAAGTATAGTGCGTTCGACCGCGAGCTCCTGGCCCTGTACCAGGCGGTACGTCACTTCCGCTACTTTCTGGAGGGACGTCCGTTCACAGCATTCACGGACCACAAGCCACTAACTTTCGCCTTCACGAAGGTTGCAGACCCGTGGTCCGCCCGACAACAGCGTCAGTTGGCGTACATTTCAGAGTACACAACCTCCATCCGTTTCGTGGAGGGGAAAGAAAACCGGGTGGCCGAAGCGTTGTCGCGCCCCGCCGTCGAGGTGGTTTTGGATGTGGCGCCTGGCATTGACTATTCAGCCCTGGCGGTGGCTCAACTGGTGGACGACGAGATACCCGCCTACCGGACTGCCATCTCCGGCCTCCGCCTTGAGGATGTCCCTCTCGGCCCCAATGGAGCGACAATTTTGTGCGACGTGTCATTGGGCCAACCACGCCCCATCGTGCCTGCTGCCTGGCGCAGGCGGATTTTCGACGTAATCCACGGGTTGGCTCACCCATCCATCCGGACGACAGTCGCACTGGTGGCCACACGGTTCATGTGGCACGGTCTCCGCAAGCAGGTTGGCAATTGGGCCCGCACCTGCGTCGCGTGCCAGATGGCGAAGATCCAGCGCCACGTCCGGGCGCCTCTCCAGCAAATCGGTCTGCCAAACCGCCGATTTGACCACTTGCACGTGGACATTGTGGGTCCCCTCCCGACTTCGACGGGCATTACTCACCTCCTCACGGTGGTTGACAGGTTCACCCGGTGGCCAGAGGCCATACCATTGACCGACACGTCCACGGCCACGTGTGCTCGAGCGTTGGCTGCAAATTGGATCGCACGCTTTGGGGTGCCGGTGGACCTTACATCAGACCGGGGACCACAGTTCACCTCTGAGTTGTGGTCAGCCATGGCTGAGCTGTTAGGGGTTCGGCTTCACCACACCACGGCCTACCATCCGCAGGCTAACGGCCTGGTGGAGAGGTTCCACCGGCAGCTCAAGGCTGCGTTGAAGGCACGACTCTCCGGCCCCGATTGGATGGACGCACTGCCGTGGGTCTTATTAGGCATCCAGACGGCACCCAAGGAGGACCTCGCAACGTCATCAGCCGAGCTCGTCTACGGGTCGCCGCTCACCGTGCCCGGGGAGTTCGTGCCCTCGTCGCCGGGGCAGGAGGAACCGTCCTCGTCCACCCTACAGCGCCTTCGTGAGCGAGTGGGAAAACTGGCACCCGTCCCTACGTCTCACCGTGGGACGTTCCACCCGCACGTCCCATTGGCCCTTCGGGATTGTGCCTACGTTTTTCTCCGCCGCGACGCCCATCGAGCACAGCTTCAGAGACCTTATGAGGGCCCTTTCAAGGTGCTGAAGCACGGTGAGACAACTTTTGTGTTGGACATGGGGGGCCGACCGGAGGCCGTGTCAATTAATCGCCTCAAGCCAGCGCACTTGGACATTGACCAGCCGGTGCGGGTTGCACAGCCTCGGCCGTGCGGGCGCCCCCCTTTACAAGTGCCTCCAACACCGCACCCGCCGATCCCCTCATCTCGACCGGTATTTGTACCCCCTTCTCCGCCCCCGTTTGTCCCTCCAGCAGTGACCCCGCCAGCCCCCCCGGTTGTCCCTCCAGCTGAGCCCCCGCCAGACCCCCCGTCGGACGGGTACCGTACACGGTTCGGTCGACTAGTGCGACCACCGGTGCGTTTCGTGCCTCTGGTTCTGGGGGGGGGGTCCTGTGGCGGCTCCCGAGGGTCGGGCCATACCACTCACGACCCCTCGGCACGGGAATGGGTCGAGCCAAGGAGGCGGACTTCGGCCGGGAGTATAAAGGTCAAGGACCGCATGACTCTCATTGCCTTTTGGAGTTCCAGAGATACAGTAAACACACTTTCGTTAACCTTGACTACTTGTCGTTATTTCGGCCTACTTGGCCCACTACAGTTTGTTTCCATTTTACATTTGGGGGTTTTGATTTCACATTCCTTAATGTTTTTGCAAGAAGTAAATCTATCAAAGTGACCAAATTAAACTTTATATATCTGGAAATTTATGGCAAGGAGCCAAAAAAATAATTCCTGCTTAGTTGAAAGAGTGTCATCCCTCAGTTTCTGGCCCACATTTGATTCTTGAATGCAGATTATGTTCCATGTTCTGGTGGAACTCAAGTTGAGCATTACAGTCCTGATCAACTAGTTTTGCTCTCAATTAAGCATGCATTTAAAAAAAATGTCCTTGTCAAAGTGTTGGCATGCAGTCATAAGTCACATTTAAATTTATTAACAATCGACAACTGCTATAAGTATCTCCGTAAACCATCTCATTGTAACTTCTTCAACTCGCATTCCAAATAGTAAGTCAGCCTTTTTTTAATTTGCTTTTCCCTCAAAGCCAAACAAGCAAAAACATAAATTATATTGAAATTAGACATTAAAAAGAAAAAAAAGAAAAGAAAGTCACGTCTACGGTTGTACAACGGTCCAAAGTATTCCGTTGTTAAGATAGGATTAGGGTTTGGGGGTTGGTTCAAAAACCTGATAGTTCTAGGAAAGTAGCTGCTCCTGAACTTGGTGGTGTGTGACTTCTGCTAGATGTGAGCAACATGAAGATGTCATGGTGGGGATCCTTGATGATAGATGCCACTGCCTGAGGCAGTGCCTTATGTAGGTGCTTTTGATGGTGGGAACAGCTGTGCATTGATAGATTGGGCTGAGTCCACCACTCTCTGCAGTCTCTTGCATATCTGTGCATTGAAATTGCCATATCAGGACATGATACAACCAGTCAGATATTTTCTACAGGATATTTGTCGAAGTCTTTGAGAATATCCGGTGACATGCTAAATTTATTTAAGCTTCTCATACACTGGCGTGCCTTCTTCAAGGTATGTAAGATGGAGGGGTTTTCTATTGCCAATATTACTATGATTGTAGGGACAAGATAACAGGACTGGGCTTGGTTATGACTTGCTTCACAGACATATAGTCCTTTCCACACATCACAAGAGAAAGGAGACCTTGATATATAATTCTGACTAAAATTGGTTCCCACAGAGATGAGAAATTAGAAAAGGAAAATATTTACAAAGAATTTAAAGGGACCCTGGAGTTAAGATCTTCCTTTTGTCTACATGCAAATGTTTGTGGCACAAATCAAGTTTAGAACTAGATATCAGAAGAGAAGATCTGTGTAATGTTTTGTACCATGAAACATGGTAGGGCCAGTAGGCTTATCAGTATTATCTTTAATGCAAGAACTTCACAGGTAAAACAGATGAGCTGTGAACGTGAATCCCATAGGATTATGATATTGTTGTGCAAATATAGTTGAGGGAAGGGAAAGAATGGCAGCTCAGTTTTCATACATACAGATATTTCAAGCATAACAGATGCAGCATTGCCGATCAGGGACAGCAGGACTTAGGAAAGATGTTGTATGTGAAATCGGCCAATGAGGCTAACTGGGTAGAAATTAGGAATAAGATAGGGATGGTCACTGGGGTTATACCATAGGCCTCTCAAAAGTCAGCACCAAATAGAAGTAAAATTGCAATCGCTGAGTCACGGACAAGGATTTTCACAGTCGCTCAGTTTTAAGTTTTTGTTTGAAACATGCCAAAGTACTTTATAGAACTATTCTCTTTCTGGAAGACCTGGGCACTTGTGTTATGGATGATCGTATTTGTGGAAGTGTCATCAGCGAGAGCAGCTTGAGCATTGAATTATGGAATTAGAGTAGCAACTGCAATCACTACTGTGCATCTGTGAGGTTAAAAGCTATGTGGATAATGGGTTTGGGAGGCTGCCACATTTCAGCTGAAGAATGTGCAGGCAGACTTAATTAGCAAAATTAACATGAAAACCAACATTAAAAGGATACAAAGAGTACACCAGCTAAAGTAAATCTTAGTCTCTTGGAGAATGAGAAATAGTAGACTGCTTAACCTAACCTGTCTTTGGGAAAATGCTATGATTATTAAGACTGTAAAATAGTAGTCAATAATCATCCTGCTAGTCCACTGTTCGCATCCTTGTATCCCTTTGTTAGCACCTTTTCCCCAGGCAACACTGGCCCATTATGGGCTCGCCCTTCCTTGGCCATCTGTTGCCGGCCCTCATTTGTTCTGGCCTTTTCCTACCACCAGTCCCCCCCCCCCCCCCCCCCCCCCACCCCTTCACTCTGACGAAGGGTTCCGACCCAAAATGTCTCTATCCTTTTTCTCCACAGATGCTGCCTAACCTGCTGAGTTAGTCCAGTACTTTGTGTATAATGTGGAATGATATGTGGTTATCTACTTAAGAAAGAATAAAATGGCAAATTATTATTTAAACTGACTTTGACTGCAAAATGCTCTGACATGAAGTGATCTCAGATTTATGAAATAAAGTTCAACTTTTAAAAAAATTATAAATATTTTCCTTTGCTTTGTCATTAACACATAGGTCTACCTACAAAACTGGTATGTATTTTATGAAATAGCAGTGGGAATCATCAGGAAGGCGTTTATTCTTTCTGTCAGGTTACCGGAAATTATTGCACAAATTGTTAGAGGAGGAAGAACAGATTATTTTACTTGTGTAATTTAGCAGATGTTGTACATGGCTTGACATCAGTGCCCTGCAATTGATCACAGAAGTAATACACACCTCACGGGCTTGTTCGTATCTGACTCACTACCTTATTTAAATCGTGTAGCACTGCACCAGGCAATTTTAGAAACAAGCCACTGATTGTAAGTGTACAAAGAGTAGACATGTACTGAGACAATGCTCTTTATGTGAGATTTTCAATGAGGTTCAAAATTGAATGCTGTCAGTTCAATCAAACATCACTTGGTGGTTTAACTTAAGAAAAAACACTTGAGATATTTTGCATTGAGGCAGTTATAAAATGAGGAAATGTAAAATGAATGCAATACCCAGATTTGTTTCGGAAACTTGATTCATTTTATAGTGAAAAATATATCTACATACATATAGTCCAACATTTTAACATTGCTGCTAATAAAGCTATTCTGGTGTCAATTTGGTTTAAATAGAAAACCCACTGGCCTGCATTTTGTGATAATAGTGCAAAACTGTCTATCGTGTGGAAAATAAAAAATAGAACGTTGTTTAGAAGAAAAAAAAGTTCTTGAAACAATCAAACAACAACTCAACAGCAGCAGAACAACAACGGAACACTGAGTCTCTTGCCCTTCAATGCCAAAGCTCACTGATAAAGCTTGTTGGGAATTCCTTCTTACAACAGATGTATTTAAATATCTGTGGCACCTGGTGCCATTCTGGAATCACAACCCGAGGCAAACTCTGGTGAGCTCGCTCGCAGCATGACTTTACATCAATAAACCTGCGATTCTACCCTAATCTGCAAAAAGCTGTCAACAATATTTTGGAACTAGCTGTTCTTCTTAGTACTGAAAACAAGGATTATTTATATAATCACAAACTGAGCTGGTCTCAAATGTCTAAGAAAGCCACAGTTTTTTCCCAGCTGTTATCAGGCAAATGAATGATATATCCCCCTTTAGATCACACAGTCCCTAGCCAACTATTGGCCCATCGGAAACACCCTGCTTGATGTCATCTCTTGCCAGCCCTGATTTGTCCTGGTCTTTTTTGCTTCCAGTTCCATGACTCGAACCATCACCTATCTATTTTCTCCAGAGATGCTGCCTGACCCACTGAATTACTCCAGCATTTTGTGTCTATATTTAAAATAAACCAGCATCTGCAGTTCATTTTTATTACATCATAAATCATCTGTTCTTAAGGTGCTGCTGTCTTTTGTCTATTTCTAGGATTCTTCATTTAAATTTCAAATGTCCAGCAGTGTTTACTTCTTCTTTTGATATGGAACAAACTATCAGTTTGAACTAGTTGAAATAAAGTGTTTGGTTTATTGATGATTCTGTTGTCCATGCAGCAGATTTTTCTCCATCTTGGGCTCTGCCAGTTTAGGAGGATGCATTAACAATAGAAATTTGCTTGTTTGTAGCCCCTCTACTTAAAGCAAAACTGTAATTCTTGTTTTCATTATGCCTTATAGTTTGACCTATTTGTTTTTAAAACTAGGGAAATTTAAAATTTACAATGGACAGTGACGCCACTCTCATTGAAAGCAGTAAGTTGCTGACAGTGATTGCAGAACTGCTCTCAACAAAAACTGATGCGGTAGAAAAGGCCTTGTTATATCGTACTGTAGCTACAGGACGTGATGTGATTGACAAACAACACACAGATCAGGAAGCCAGCTATGGACGGGATGCATTCGCTAAGGTAATATCACTGAAAGTTAGACTTTCTTGCAATACAGATTTGTAGATTGTTCAAAACACCTCTCTGATGGTCTGTTTGCCAGTAGTGGTCACATTTCACAACCTTTTACTTGGTAGTCCAGCATGAATATTGAAAGCTGCGTCCACAATAATTACTTTGACATCTATTCCTATCCTAACATCTAGGAAAGCTTGTATTTGTATAACAGCTGTTTTCTTATGTGCTTAAAGCTCATTAAATAAAGCGTACCTAGAATCAGATGGATGCTGTTTACTCGAAAGAGGATGCTTCCAGTGTCTTATGTCACTGAAATTGGCCCTCACTGAGTCCCAAACTCGCGAACCCTCTTTTTATTCACAAAAATGCTGGAGTAACTCAGCAGGTCAGGCAGCATCTCGGGAGAGAAGGAATGGGTGACGTTTCAGGTCGAGACCCTTCTTCAGTCTGAAGAAGGGTCTCGACCCGAAAAGTCACCCATTCCTTCTCTCCCGAGATGCTGCCTGACCTGCTGAGTTACTCCAGCATTTTGTGAATAAATCAATTTGTACCAGCATCTGCAGTTATTTTCTTATATCGCGAACCCTCTTTTTCTCTCTTCGTCACTGTCGAGAAACTTGCAGAATCATGATCACTGATCCCAAGGTGCTCACCCACTGACAGTCCTACCATTACTCTGGCTTAATTTCTCAACATTAACATTAAATCCAGTCTCTCCCTTCTCATCGGCCAATATGCATATTACCTCAAAACCACTCTCCTGAATGCACTTCACAAATTCTAACCCATCTAAGACCCTTTCAGTCAGGCACCCGGTCAATAATGGGGAAGTTAAAATCCTATTGTGTATGGCAATAAAGTATTCTGCATTTTCCACTGTACATATTGATAAGTACTGTTACTGATCCATATGCACACAATTTTACAACTATTATGGCCTATAACTATAGAATAGTCACCTTTTAGAATTTTAGTGCATTGTTTAACAAAAAGGAAGTTTTTTAACTTTCATTTTAACAGGTTTTCAGTTAGATAGTAATTGACAAATTATTTTTTGAGCAAAGTTCTGCCCCTGCCCTTCTGTGGTATATGACAATCTGTACATTTTGGTTTTTTTATTGCAATATCTTTTGATAACCAACAAAAGTGGCATTGAAAATTCCTATTACAAATGAAAATCAAAATCTAGTTCAGAACCACTCACTTGTAAGTTAATAATTGAAGCTCATTTGTGCTGAATGGCAATAAATGTGATGCCATTAATGTGAGATCAGGCAAGAGGTTGATTACACCAAGCTTCTTCCAATTTTATGTCCTTTGGAAGTAGGGGCAGAACAGTTATTATAGGTAGTGGAGCTGCTGCCTCATAGCTCCAATGAACTGTTAAATTTTGATTCCAGTGCTATCTATGTGGAATTTGCAAGTTCTCTGTGTGTCCATGTGTTGCCTCTACAGTTACTCCACCACATCACAAGGACACGAGATTTGTAGATTATGTAATGGAACGCTTTTAACTCATTTGCTTTGGCTTGGTGGATGATTTGTTTGGTGGGTCAGCCAAAAAAAAGTAACCAGGATTTTGATATGAAATAAGCAAAAAAAAGAGGCAATGAGAATCAATTTATTTTTCAAGCAAAGGAATAAAACATTGCATAAACATTTTAATGATCGGCACAGGCATTGAGGGCCAAAGGGTCTGAACTTGTGCTGTACTGTTCAATGTTCTATGAAAATAATGCTGCAGGAAAACTCGGTAAGGATGTAACAATGGCCTATAAAACAAAATAGTGACATAAAATATTTCAGAGGGAGAGGAGTGGTGCTAGTTGCTCTGGTCCATGTAGACACGGATTGGACATGGGTCGGACTAGGAAAGAGATTTTGCTATGAAATTTTGAGTAGCTCCGAAAATTGAAAATCAGAATCACAAAATATTATGATCTCTGGATTGTGTCTAAATTCTCACGGGATAAATCGGATTAGAGAAGTAAATATATGGCTCAAAGGTTTCTGTGGTAGAAATGGATTCTGGCACTGGTAATGGAAGAAGAGGGAACATTGGGACAAGCTTCAATTGAATCTAGAACATAGTACAAAGAAATGTGCAGAACAAAAATAGGTTCTTGGGCCCAACATACCTTTGCCAACCATGATGCTAGTTTAAACTAATCCAACTTGCCTGGTCTGAAGAAGGGTCTCGACCCGAAACGTCACCCATTCCTTCTCTCCCGAGATGCTGCCTGACCTGCTGAGTTACTCCAGCATTTTGTGAATAAATCGATTTGTACCAGCATCTGCAGTTATTTTCTTATATTTTGCCTGCACATGATCTGTGCCATTCTATCCCCTGCCTGTTCATGTCTCTGTGCGAATGCCTCTTAAATGTTGCTATTATATCTGTTTCTACTATCTCCCAGACTTTTCCAAAGCTAACTGTTGTACAACAATCTGTTAAATAAAAAGAAGGAATGGGAATAGAAACGCTGCTTCCAGATGCAATCAGTAGATTGAATAGTGACCAACTGCTGTCGTTTCTGTGATTCATTGTGGGATGTGGAGTGAAATTATTGACTTCAGTTATTTTTAATTTCCCTGAACACATCATCCAGGCCAAATTGAAAAAGGAAGATGACAATTAACAAATAGTTAATTGTATTTACCTTTTGTTTGTATTTGTATTGTAGGCAATATATGATCGGCTTTTCTGTTGGATTGTCAACCGAATCAATGATATTATTGAAGTTAAGAATTATGATGCCCGAATCCATGGGAAAAATACAGTTATTGGTGTCTTGGATATCTATGGCTTTGAGATTTTTGATGACAACAGGTATGTGTTAAAAAATCAGTTTATAAGAAAATTAATGTGCTCTATTGTCCTTTAAAATCTGTGGAAAATGAATGCATTTTTATTCTGTTACTTTAGAGATATCAGAGCACAGGGTTTAGTTTGTCAATTGTGTCCTTTGAAATTGATTATTTGAACTAATATTTTCAAGCTAATTGGAGTGCTTCTATTACTTATCAACTAGCTGTGAGTAAGATTAAAGTAGATAATTTTGGGCACTACTAATGTTCACTGTATTTTTATATCTACAGTTTAGAACAGTTTTGCATCAACTATTGCAATGAGAAGTTACAACAGCTCTTCATCCAGCTTGTACTGAAGCAAGAACAGGAAGAGTACCAGCGTGAAGGCATCCCCTGGAGACATGTAAGGACAGAACATGTTTATTTCAGTTCACGCTTGTCTGATTGCGATAAAGACCTGGGACAAAGGGAGGCCTTCCCTTAATATAATGCCTGTTCTGTGTAGGAAGGAACTTCAGAGGCTGGTTTAAACCGAAGATAGACACAAAAAGCTGGAGTAACTCAGCGGGACAGGCAGCATCTCTGGAGAGAATGAATGGGTGGCGTTTCAGGTCGGGACCCGAAATGTCACCCATTCCTTCTCTCCAGAGATACTGCCTGTCCCGCTGAGCTACTCCAGCTTTTTGTGTCTATAATGCCTGTTCTCCCTGTGTGGGCTTGCCAATGTCTTGTCAGGGGCATTGCAATGATACTCTTCAAAAGGGCATTTTATCTCAGCTTCTTAGTTGTCATGTACTTTACTATTTTTATGTAGAAATAACACAGTAAGCTCCCAGAAACAACAGTGGGATAAATTATGAAATGATTTTTTTGCTGACATGAACTGAAGAATAAATTTGTTGGAATAAAGTTGCCGCTATTATTGACCAAGATCTGCTGGTATGAATGGAAGATCACTATCCCATTACCCTCTCTGCAGATTGACTATTTCAACAATCAAATAATTGTGGATTTAGTAGAACTACAACACAAGGGGATCATTTCAATTCTTGATGATGCCTGCGTTAATGTGGGAAAAGTTACCGATAAGATGTTTTTGGATGCTCTGAACAACAAACTGCAGAAACATGCTCATTATTCCAGCCGGAAGGTAAGTATTATTTGGTGAAATAGCTAGAAGAAGATTGTGGGACAGTTGATATTGTGTACATGATTTTTTTTAAAAGAGAGATTTGGGTAAAATGCCACATTAGTTAACAAATTAAAATTCAAAATCTTAGAGGCAAATGTTAGAGTTAGAAAATAATTGGCAAGGGCCTGAAGCAAAGAAGAGGATAAATTTACTTCTGGGTCACTGCAAGCATTATTGCTCTTCTCGATTTAGGTTAAACACTGAGAGATGGGTCATGATTTTGAATTTTGTAGATGACATAAAATTTGTTAATTTAATTCCCAATTTCCATCTCGGGAACCTTCTCAGAACACCCTCTAATGCTGGTATTTCTCTCCTTGTGTAGGAGATCAACATTGTATGCAGTATATGTAGTGTCATGACGACCAAGTAAACCTGTAGCTTCCTTTCCTCCCACCCCTGCAATTAGTCTGAAGCCGAAATATCATCTATCCATGTTCTCCAGGAATGCTGCCAACCCGCTGAGTTACTCTAGCATTCGTGTCTTAAAAATGCTATAGAGATATCTGCTGTTCTTTGTTTCTGCACCTGTAACAAGGTTTCTCTACTATTATCTTCTATCCCTTTTGCAAGCAAGGTTGATAATCCATTTGCCTTCCTAGTTACTTACCATACCTGCAATACTAAATTTCTGGAGATTGATACAAAAAGCTGGCGTAACTCATCGGGACAGGCAGCATCTCTGGAGAGAAGGAATGGGTGATGTTTCGGGTCGAGACCATTCTTTAGACTTCAGACTTCTGGCTTGTTCAAGGAGGTCCAGATTACTTAGCATCATAATATTCTTCTGCTTTTCTGTTCTTTCTGTTAAAAAGTGGATAATCTCACATTTCCACATGTTATATTCCATCTCCTAGATTTTTCCCCATCACATTTTCCTATCTATATCTTCTTTATATCCTTTATATCCTCCTTACAGTTTGCTTTCACACTTGTATTTTTGTCAGTAATTATGGTTATCATTGAGTCATATTCCATTATGCTCCTCTGAAAAATGTACAGAACTAATATAATTATATGTGATTTTTTTCAAGGATAACTGTATGAAGAGAATGTTAGTCTGAAATTTAATCAGTGCCTTAATGCAATTTGTAGGGCATTTAACGATAATCGTAAGGTCTGCATCTGAAGATATTTCAAATATGTTGTAAAGATCAAGGGATTGTATAAATACTTTCATGTTGATCACCAATCCTACAAAATACTTCCTGCTGAAATTGATGCTTTGAGTTTATGTAAGAGAAAGATTTAATGATACATTCAGGAGTTAATGAAGTCTGGAATGAAGCGGTTATTCTGACCTGAGGATTGAAAGTTTTCTGACCTTGAACAATCTGTTGATGAGTTTTCTGCATCATCCTTTAGTATACAGAATATTTAATACACTGGATGTAATAACCTCTCTCCTAGTTTGTCTTTCCAGTGTTCTTGACAGAATACAGGAAGATCTTAACTTGTGTTGTACTTTGGTCAAATCAAATCTATGTTGAAGCAAGTAATTTTTAAAAATGAATGAATATTCAAGATTTGCTTATTCAATATCGGCTAGTTACATTAATATGTAATTGTAATTTTCTTTCATAATCTCTGAGTAAACCGAATGCTTTTCGCACCAAATGTTATGCTGAAAAAACTAATTGGAAAATATCCTGCTGCATTAATTGCATGTGATGGTGACTTGGGTTGATTTGCAATGGAGAGTATCTTCGTGACGGCAAGATCCCCTCCCCCCCCCTTTATTTCATATATATTAATCAAGAACAGGAAGGTTAAAATTGCAAAATGTGAACTGTTTAGTAAAATGTTACTCTCATTGCTGATGCTATTATCTGTACATCATGAAACCGTTATAACAAATTTATTATCTGAAAAAGCATATTGCTTCACTTTGAATTGTTGAAAACAGCTCTGCCAAATTTGATACAAAGTACTGGAGTAATTCAGTTGGTAATGAGCCCTGCAGATCAAATCAAATTTGGCATATACAAGGAACTACAGGTGTAGCATTACAAAATAAGATGAAATTTTGGGTCGGAGCCCTTCTTCAGACTGACCAAAAACACCACCTATCCATGCTCTCCAGAGATGCAGCCTGACCTGTTGAGTTACTCTCGCACTTTTTTTTTGTAAACCAGCATCTGCCGTTCCTTGTCTGCCAAATTTGATTTGTTCTGCAGAGCTCATTATCAATGCCCACAAGTTATTTTCGTAATTCAGTCATATACGAGCAAGCTCCCGGAAAATATTATTAAATTCAACGAGACCCAGTCTTGGAAAAACAAAGTGTTTACATGTAACCTCCCTACTGTAATTGGATATCATTATCTCAAGAACATAGGCTGCCAGTTTCACTGCGGAGGCCATGCATGCCCTCTGGTTAAGATGCTAACTGCATTTCGTTGTCTCTGTACTTGTACACTGCACAATGACAATAAAGTTTGTATTGTATTGTATTGTATGTAAGAGAGTTGCTTTGAAAATTGACGAGTAATCACTTCTATTGGCCAACAATGCTCTTTTAGACAATGTATCAGCCACTGATACTTCAATCCCACTGAAACCAACAATTGAGAGTGGGACATCATGATTTTGTTTCATTGTAACTCGGTAGGGGAAGAGGATAAATGTTCACCTTAATTGGAACTCATCAACACCATTGCCTAAAATAATGCGGAGGTATGGTTACTGTATAGTCATTTTGTGTATTTTCCAATTTATGGACAAAATCGATTTGGGGAAAAAAAACAACCCATTGGTTTTGGGGTAACCTGGGAATGGATCATACCTAAAAATCTGCAACATGAAATATAAATTTGCTTTTTTGGAACTTGCTTGAGGGAAAAAAATGAATAAAGCAACCACAAAATGCAAAAGGAACAAGACCCTGCCCCTCTTTCTATTTGTTAGGTATGTGATATTCTGCTCACTCAACAAGGATGAATCATTAGGATTAACTCTGTCCTGTTATGTCGTGAAAATAGTGTTATATTCCTTGAGAAATAAGTGTTTACTAATAAGTCACAATTGATGCTTAGCAAACTACCTCTACAAAACACATAGACGAAGTGCTGAGTCAGGCAGCATCTCTGAAAAACATGGATAGTCGACGTTTCGAGTCGGGACCCTTATTCAGACAATTATTCAGACTCCAGCACTTTGTGTCTTTTCTTGATACACCAGCACTTTGTGTCTTTTTTTTAATACCAGCTTTTGGTCTTCTTTTTATTCCAGCACTGTTTTTTTTATACTCTAGGTCTTTGTGTTGACCCTTTGAGTTACAGCACTTTGTTTTTTTTTGTGATGCTGTCTGACTCGCTGAGTCACTCCAGCACTTTGTGTCTGTTTTTATAAACCAGCATCTGCAGTTCCTTGTATCTGAAATGTTTTTGGGATATACTGGAGGTAAAATCAGTTCTTGAGTCAATTCTGCCTTTCTGCAGGATTACAGTTGATCTGATCTTGATCTAAGTTCCACTTTACTTTGTTTCCCTAAACACCAGATTCCCCAATTGATGAAAAATGGCTGCCTTAAGTGGGTGATTTCCTCCTTATTCTGAAACAATCCTCTAAGCCCTATATTTTCCCATGACTAAAATTGTCCACTCAAAATCTTATTGATAAAGTCTCCTCAGGTTATCAAATGTTTCAATAAGAATTGTATTATCATAAGTTCATGAGTGATAGGAGCAAAATTAGGCCATTCGGCCAATCAAGTTTACTTTGCCATTCAATCATGGCAGATCTATCTTTCCCTCTTAACCCCATTCTCCAGCCTTCTCCCCATAGCCCCTGACACCCATACTTATCAAGAATCTATCTACCTCTGCCTTAAAAATATCCATTGACTTGTGCTCCACAACCATAACAATGAATTCCACAGATTCAACACCCTCTGACTAAAGATTATCAAAATACAAATTATTCGATACTTCAAATTGTTCAAATAGAAAGTTGAGCAAAGGGCTAAGATACCACAGCTGAATCTGCGACCAGCATAAATGCAAAATATATATATAAAAGATTGAAGATAGTTAAAGCTGTGAGCAGCTAATTTAAATCCAAGCAGGAATTGAAGCTAGAATCCTCCTTTGCAAAGTTCATTACAAAACACATAAATATGTTATTGTGCACTACTTGGCTTGTTAGATTTGGATGTGTTTAGACTTGTGTTGTCTGTTATGGAACCTGTCATCATGGGCTGTAGACGAGTTCTCATTCCACTCCTTCCTGAAGGTACAAGTTAATGCAGTAAATTAAAGTACAGAATTCACTAAAGGAAAACCTGATCTTTATCCATTATGGAGGCAGTACATAAAAAACAACAGGAAAAAAAATAAATCTAAATTGACATTGTATTCTGCTCATTCTTGTGAGATTGGCAGGTCTTGGATTGGTGTAAAAACTGTCAGAGCTATGTGTAAATTGTTTGCTCCATATCTACACAGGGATTAGGTCACCTACTTATTGCTGGCACAGATATTTCAAGCCCTTAAAAAAAAAAAAGAAGCCAGATAGCAGTTGCACCATGCTGGAGGACTGTAGTGAACTGAACCAAGACTTTTTGTTATAACATTTCACTAGTCTGACTCTATGTAACAAATAGCTTTGTGTTCAATATTTTTGCAGCATTTCTGTGGGGAACGGACAGGATTTTGGTTCTGAACTGTTCTTTTAATGATTTTCATATCCTTCAGTGGCGAAGGAAGAGATCAGCTGAACTATGCTTGCCAACCCACCCTGGTGTTGGTCAGTGCTTTTTCCAGATAAATACAGCTATAACCCGAAAGGGCAAGCGTTTGAGCAGGATCCTTTCTCCCATTTTGTCAAGTCAGACATGGAAGGTTTGGAAAATTCTTATGTTTTGCATTGAACCTGAAGAAAGAATGTTTCATCTACCACCTCTTGAAGAGAACCATAACTACAGGGCATCTCCTTGCATTCTATGGTTTTTGGTGAAGGATGTGCTTCATTTGTTTCCAACTTTCTTTAAGGAAAAGCAGTGTTGAAAATAACAGAAGTCAATGTTTTTAATAAATAATGCATAAGAGGATGAAGAAATAGCACAATCGTTCTGCCATTTAGCTTCCTAACCTTGAGTTAACAACCTCACTCATGGAGAAGCAGTAAATAGCGCCTGTTGTAGAATGGGAAGTTCATTCAGGGCACTCCGGTAAATAAAATTGAACATTATGAAAATACTCAGCAAGTCAGGCAGCATCTGTGTAGATTGGTTAGAACACTATTGACCATGAAATTGACCAAGCAGAGATTTGCATTGTTGTGTAATGCAGAACTATTGAAGCTATGCCAGTAATTTATTGCATCTTTTAGGTTGTGTTGTCTGCATCCTCTACAATCATAGTCAATGGGAATCAATTAAACTGAAGTAGAAATTTTGTCCATTTGTAAAATCACTGCAATTCTTGACACTTGCTGCTAGAAATTTTGTCCTTGGCCATGTTAATTACTTTACAAGCTACTTGGTCATTGGGGGAAAAAAGCACAGATTTGTTTACTGTAATTCCATTATGAAAACCTAAAATATAAAATATTTGTTATTTTTCACTTTTAAAAGCTTATCTTTACATAAACCATATCTTTATATTTGACACTAAACTTTTTAAAGTGTGATTTGATATTCATCTTGATTGATGAGTTCATGATTCCTGGACATCAGGGATCCTCTTGCATTAGCTATCGATAACCAACATCTGAAAGGAGAAAATTCACTCCACTGATGATTGTGGGCTTCCATTTTTCCAAGAAGGTAGCAAATGCTGTCAGTTTAATGATCACAAAATCACAAAATCTCTAAAATAAGTGTTACATTTTCAAAAGTGAGAGTAAAACGGCATGAACATTCCCAGTGTCATTTTTAATAATTTTAGATTTTAATTATATATTTTCTGCTATATCCAATTTCTAAACTATAAACAATCCTGCAGTCAAGGAGAGTGAGAGCTCTTACGGTGGAAACAACGAGTGCCATCACTGTTGTGATGTTGATTAATCACAGTTGGGACAGTTATTCAGCACTGCAACTTGGATGACAAACTAAATGAGTGATAAATATTAGTGACAATTGCTGGTTGGTATCCAGTTTTAATGAAAGTGGTTTGTGGGCATCCAACAAAAATGGGATTGGGGTTAGTCACAATACCATCCTGTAAATGAGTAGCACAATTAAACATGCTAACTAAATATCCACTTAAAAATGAGCATCTTGGATTAATTCATGGAATTATACCCGAGCAGTTGAAAGAATAGCAAAATGCAAGAAATTGTAATTAAATCTTTATGCAAGCATGATTACTTATTATGTGTTATCATCCAATCTATATTTAAAATTGCTTGAATGATAAATCACAGCAGAGAATAAGACTCATGATAAGTCATATCGCTAGATCATAATTATGATGTGAGTTGAAAATCAATATTTAATTTCAAGATAAAGGAGCAGAAACATAGTAGCCATTCTAGAACATCTTTATTTAGCTCAGCTTTTAAGGTGTCCTATATATATTCATGTTTTTTCACGTCTTCCGTAATTTTCTGGCTTGGCTGTTTTGCTCAGCATCTTGCTTTTGATAAACACAAATAAACTGACAAAGAGCAATAAAAGTATGTTTTCATTTTTAAGTTAGATGAAGCTTGACATAATACTTTCTATAAATCACTGATGATACAAAATTGACATGGTTGCATTTATTTCATGCAAGGAAGATTTATCCTTTTTAAGACTTGTGTTATTCATTATTGTTTCTGTAGTCTGTGTTTGTATATGTGTTAGTGCTTACTGTAGCCAATCTGCTAGAATGAGAACTTAATCTAAGAAAATATTGTGGGAGTTTATGGAATAAGGGAGATTCAAGGGATGATAAGAAATGAAGATTGTCAGCAGCATGTGCTGCAATGAATAAAAAGGGTCTTCCAGTTCTTGGGGTACCTGATGTTTTCACAATATTGTATCAATGATTTGGTCTCTTGTTCTACCTTCTATCTTAATGACTTCTAACACTGTAGATGAGGCCATGGTCCGGTTGCCTTGACTCTAGAAAACTAATTTATTTTCTTAATTTCTTAATTCTGATGAAGACTGAATCATAAAATGTTTCCCTTTCCACAAAAGCTGCCTGACTCACTACAGGTATTCAGCATTTTTTGTTTATATGTCATCTGAATAGTCAGTTAACTTGATCATGGTTAACCTGCAACACCTCAATTCCTCCAACTCACAACACTTGTATATCTCTTAATGTTTAGGTTTATTATTGTCATGTGTACGGAGGTACAGTGAAAAGCTTTGTTTTGCATGCAATAATACATAAATACAATCGTCAAACTCGAGTACCATAGATGGAGCAAAGTGGAAGGTACAGAGTGCATACATAGTTTATAGAGATACAGCATGAAAACAGTCCCTTGGGCACACTAACCAGCGATCACCTCGTACACTAGAACTATCCTGCACACAGTAGGGACAATTTACAGAAGCCAATTAACTTACAAACCTGCACGTCTTTGGAGTGTGGGAGCAACCTTAGAAAACCCACAGTTCTGGAGTAACTCAGCGGATCAGACAGCATCTCTGGAAAACATGGATCGATGATGTTTAGGATCAGGACCCTTTTTCAGATTGATTGTGGAGGAGGGAGAAAGCTTATACAGTATTCGATGGAACTGTTCCCAAAACAGGCTGCGATGCATTGCGATAAAATGTTTTCTACGGCGCATCTGTAGAAGTTAGTGAGGGCTATTGGGTACATGCTGAACAACTTAGCCTTCTTAATAAGTAGAGGTTGTGGTGTGCTGGTGGAGGCATTGATATGCTATGTTCACACTATTAGGTTGTAAGCTACCCAAGCGGAATATTAGGTTATTATCTGCGTCTAATATTATGGATGATACATTACAAATGTCAAACAGCAACATTCATTTTTCTATGGATTCATTTTTGTCCGTTCGAGTACATTAAACTGCAAATAATCTGTTTACCCTCTGGATAGCACAATAGTATTCTGATCATTAAGCATGAGATAATCACAATATAGAAATTGCACAGTATATTCTCTGCAGCAAGCCATCTGAGAATCATAATGCTAAATTGAAATGTCCATGTATTTCAACAATTGCCAGAGAAATTCATTATTTTACGGGTAGGGAAATAACTGCAGATGCTGGTACAAATCGAAGGTATCACAAAATGCTGGAGTAACTCAGCGGGTCAGGCGGCATCTCAGGAGAGAAGGAATGGGTGACGTTTCGGTGAGATTGTTCTTCAGACTGATGTCAGGGGAGGGGGCGGGACAAAGATAGGATGTAGTAGGAGACAGGAAGACAATGGGAGAACTGGGGGGGAAGAGAGGGACAGAGGAACTATCTGAAGTTAGAGAAATCAATGTTCATACCGCTGGGGTGTAACCTGCCCAAGCAAAATATGAAATGCTGTTCCTCCAACTTACGGTGGGCCTCACTATGACAATGGAGGAGGTCCAAGCGCAATATGAGATGCTGTTTCTTCAACTTGTAGTGGGCCTCACTATGACAATGGAGGAAGTTCCAAGCCTAACATGGTTATAAGGACAAACAAAGTAACACTTTGGGATAGGAAGAAAATGAGAGTTCAATGATGACACTGTCATCAATAAAGTATTCAAAGATAAATTGCTGAAGGGAGTCCTGACATTAGTAAATCAATTTATGAGAGGCATAAATAGGGCAGACAGTCAGAAACTATTTCCAAGGGTGATGATTGAGCACATCTCAGTGACCTTCTATACAGTGAGATATCTCATTGAGATATGAAAGATTCTGAGAGGGATCAACAGGGTTGATGCTAAGCAGTTATTTCCTCAAATTGGAGAGTTTAGCATCTGTGAACATAATCTCAAGACATTGGCTCAGCCATTTGGGGCTAAGATTCAGACTTTCCTCTGTCTACCTCTTGAGAGTTTTATATAATCATGTACTATGTTTGGTGATGTTAATGTCATTGGACCGTGAGAATCAGAATGTGGGATTTGAATGGGAAAGTCAGTAAATAACAGGGTGCGACATGATCTTATTGAATGATAGAGCAAGCTTGGGAGACCATACGTCTAAATTTCATTTTCGTATCAGCAGATGTTGCAGGTGCATCCAGTGTGCAGATGCAGTAATCATTTGTAAAGATGTTACTATTTGTTGATGGATGGCAAACGGCAAAGATCTGTTCTTTAGTTGATGCATCTTGTAGTATGTTATAATTATATGAATTTAATGGCAGTCCTTTCCTTTTAGTTGGTGTGTGCTCTCTTTTCCAAGTAAAATCTGATTGAATAGTATTTTTGTTTTTGTCCTATTTGTTTAAAGTTGGGTGCTGAGATGGAACTTGATAATATTACATACAGAAATAAGATTACCAATTATACAATTTCAATCTATTAGTGATTGATCCAATAAAATTTGATTTGATCGCATCTGGAAATATTATTAGCATGCACATGTAGTACCATACCAAATGATGTTAAACTGTTTGCAAGATAAAGAAAAATGAAGCTAATCTTACTGTCTGTACCCAATCAATTATGGGAATGTACCACTTTGAACTTGACAGCAAAGCATTCTCTTTGATCTTTTGTTCAATGGATCTGCTATTTGAATAATTATTCACAAATGACCAAATAAAAAAGATAAAATCAATGCATTTGGCACACAATTTCTTGCTAAAATGAATACATTGTAAAGCAAATAGAAGCTGTGTAATCAATCGGATGAACATGCAACTTAACTTCTAGATTTCAAATAGAATTGTCAACAGAAAGTTGTTCCATGTTGTAGTGTTTTCATAAATCCTTTGTTGTTTGTAGAATGGCTAACAAGCTATTTTAAAGAAAGCCATTGATTTAAATTGTATCTGGCAATTTCCTTCCTTGTTTTCAGCTTTGTGCATCTGACAAGACCCTGGAGTTTGAACGAGATTTTCGGATTAAACATTACGCTGGGCACGTTGTGTAAGTTTGGTGCCTAACCTGGCCTTTGTTTTCCATGGCATCTTAGATATGTGTGCAGTATCTGATCTCCTTCCTGCAATATCTATTATGGGCAAAGTAATTTTCATTTGGGGTGATATTTCCCTCTAATTGACTGATTATGTAACTATCATTTTACTTGCTCAGAGTAATAGAATAAATTCCCAGTTTATTCCTTGCAAATAAATCTGTTTAACTTTTACTTTGTATCTACTGACATGCATTGAACCCATTTAAACATTTTCATTCTCATAGTCAAGTTGGCTTCTCTATCACAATTATTTTCTAATTCTATACCTTCAAGAATCCAATGTTTCCCCAAAACCATCTCTTTTCATATCACTGGTGACTGAATTTGCATCGAGAACTTGCTTCATTGTCAATCATGAGTGTTTTTCCTCCACCATCACCAGTGACTAATCTGATTGTCCTAAAGGACACATTTCCTAACTGGATCTGCAGTGGGTAGTGAGTGAATCACCAAGAGGGATAAACCGAATTAACTTGCCTTGCCATCTGCATGTGGATATTACTGCCCCTTTGAATGCTGGTAGAAATTACTGCTACACGTCACGTTGTTGTGACAAGGTCCCAACTTCTAGCATCCTCCATGTTGTTTGGCATTGCAGTCTGGCCAAATGGTATAGATTCAGAACCACCCCAGAGCAGGCATCTATAATCTGCTGCAGGCCATCAGCAGAAGGAACATGTATCATAATCGCTAGCCACACAGTTAGCATGCCCTTCACTCTATCATTTCTATCAGGACATGTCATTGAACAATGCAGAAGACCATGTCAAGAGCAATACCAGGCATATCTACAAATGTGCTGTCAACCTGATGAAGCTGCAGCACAGCAAGAAGAGAAGGCAGTCGACAAAGCTCAGTGATGTTGTAGTTTCCAGATCCCATTAGTGATCTGTCGTCTTTCCATATATAGTTTTGAGTGATGATGGGCAATGAATCAGCCAATGGTTGAAAGAGAGGCAAGTTCACCCAGTCCCCGTTTTCAAGAAGTGCAGGTGCAGCAGGTGAGTGCTATCTATGTAGCTAAAGCATTTCATTTGGGTTCAGCCACACATGTGCCGAGTGGATGATTTCTCTTGGGTTCCTTGTCAAATCCTCATTATTCCAAAGACCATCCTCAGCCAAATTGATTCACTCAAGAAGATATTAAAAAATAGCTGAGAGCACGGATGTGGTAAAGGTTGGGATAACCCGAATTGACTTGTCGAATCACCAATAACCAGAAACCTTACTGGATGACCCACTCATGAAATCCATCTTGTAAACACCATAGCTGCAGGAAATTGCTCAGATGCTGGACATTACGTGGTGAATGTCTAACTTGACGCTCAAAAGCCTTTCCGCCCACCAATAAAGCACAGGTCATCAGTGTGATGGTATAATCTCCAATTTCCTGAATTAGTGGAGCTCCAGCAACACTCGAAGCTCACCAACTAGATCAAAGCACCTTGCTTAATTGATGCTACATCTATAATCTTGAACTTCAATTTCCTTTACCATGGTTGCACTGCATCGTCTACAAAATACGGTACAGTTATTTGGGGGTACTCCTAGAACATTGTCAAAACCTACAATCTTCATGACCAGAAAAGACAAGAACTTTGGATGCATGGAAACCATCACCACTTGTGGATTCACCTCAAAGAGGCACGCCATCATGAGTTGGAAATACCTTGTTGTACCTATCACTGGGTATTATGGAGTCTAAATCCTGGAGCTCCCTACCAAAGAACACTGCAGAAATATGTTAAGATAAATTGTAACAATTGAAGAGGATTCACCATCAGCTCAAGTGTAGTTAATGCTGTGCAATAAATGCTGGCCTCAACCCCAATACCTAGATCCTGAAAAATTAACAACTTAAAAGTAAAGCTAAGCTCTGAAACTCCCCTTTTAACCACTGTAACACACCTTTTTCTTGTATGATGCTGATTTAAAAAACTGGTAATTTGATTAAGCTTTTTATCATGTAGATATATAGAAATGGAAAATTCTATAGTATTTCTTTTTTTAAGTCCTGTTTTGTATGTATATTACAACAATACTTTGGGTCCTGGAGCGGGACACTTAAGGTGCCAAAGAGGGAGTTGGAGGACCACCTGAAATCAACGCACAGAGACATCCAAAGCTTTGAGCAGAGGGGGATACCTCCAGACATGCCACCCATTCCTCGACCAGAACACCAGTTGGACGAAAGCCTCCCAAAGTGGAACGAAGTCGAGAAAACCGTATGGTAGGCAAGGCCAGCTTCAGCTCCAGGACCAAACGGAGTTCCATACCGGTTGTACAAAAATGCTCCAAATGTCCTACGATTCCTATGGAGGCAAATGAAGGTGGTATGGAAAAAACCAACCATCCCAAAAGCATGGCGAAGAGCAGGGGGAGTGGTAATCCCCAAAGAAAAGGATGCCTCAAACATCGACCAATTCCGGCAAATCTATCTCTTGAATGTTGAAGGGAAGATCTTCTTTAGCATTGTAGCTCAAAGGATGATAACCTACCTGAAACAAAACAACTTGATTGACACGTCGATAAAGAAAGCTGGGATACCAGGCTTCTCAGGATGCTTAGAACACACAAGCATGATATGGCATCAAATCCAGTCTGCAAGAAGGGAAGGAAGAGATCTGCATGTCTTATTCCTGGACCTAGCCAATGCTTTTGGATCTGTTTCCCATTCTCTCCTCTGGACAGCCTTCGAGTTTTTCCATGTGCCAAAGACCTTTACAAACCTGGTCAGAAACTACTTCCAAGATTTGCAATTCTATATTACAACAACAGAATACACAACATCATGGCAATCTCTGGAAGTGGGAATAATGGCAGGTTGCACCATCTCCCCGCTAGCCTTCACCATGGCGATGGAAGTGATCATCCGAGCTTCCAAGTGGGTTGTAGGAGGAGAGCGGCTGCAGTCGGGGCAGCAGCTACCTCCTATTCGCGCATACATGGATGACATGACCACCCTGACCTCAACCATTGCATGTACCAAGCGCCTGCTGGAAAAGCTTCATGCGAACATAACATGGGCCCGGATGAAGTTGAAACCCAGCAAATCCCGGAGCATATCTATCATTAGAGGAAAAATCGTAGACCACAGATTCCTCATTGATGAAACACCCATTCCGATGGTGTCAGAGCTGCCAGTCAAAAGTTTTGGGCGATGGTACAATGCAAGCCTCAAAGACTCACACCAGTGTGACCAACTGAGGGAAGAAACCATCAAAGGCCTTGCCAGCATAGACAAGACCTTGCTTCCTGGCAAGCTGAAACTGTGGTGCCTGCAGTTTGGATCGCTCCCCCGTCTGATGTGGCCTCTGACGGTCTACGAGGTCCCCATCACCAAAGTCGAGAAGCTGGAGAGAACAGTCAGTTCATGCATCAAGAACAAAAACAAACCTTGGACTCCCGCATTGCCTCAGCAATATCGGCTTGTATGGACACAGCGCTCTGGAATTGCCTGTCTCTAGCCTCACAGAAGAATACAAATGCACCAAAGTGAGGCTGGACATGACCCTGACCGAGTAATAGCGGCTGCTCCCAGACTGGCAACTGGGAGGAAGTGGACCCCATCGGAGGCTGTACAGCAAGCAAAATCTGCTCTCAGGCACAGAGACATTGTAGGACAGGTGCAGCAGGGATGTGGTGGGATTGGACTCGGGACAAGTCGACCCGCATGGCACAAGGCAACATCCATCCAGAGACGAAAGCTGGTAGTTGCTGAGATCCGTCAGCAAGAGGAGGCAGAGAGATGCGCAAAGGCAGTCTCACAGTCCAAACAGGGCCAGTGGGCTACCTGGGAAACCCTGGAGCATCATAGGCTTAACTGGAAGGATCTGTGGGAGATGGAAGGAAGCCGTCTTAGCTTCATTATCAGAGCCACCTACGATGTTCTTCCCACACCCAAGAACCTGTACCAGTGGTTTGGAGAAGATCCATCATGTTCTCTCTGCCAAACCCCAGCTACATTAAGGCACATCCTCACTGGTTGCAAAACCAGTCTTTCACAGCATGGAGGCACAATCAGGTCCTGCGACAACTGGCGATTACCTTGGAAGGAAGAAGAACTACCACCAATGCCCTCCCTCCCCCAACGCCTGGTTTCTTGAAAACCACCCATTTTGTAAGAGCAGGACAACTTCCAGAGAAGCCATTTGCAAGAAAGGAACCGACCCTCCTGGACACTGCCCGGGACTGGAAAATGCAGGCTGATCTAGACCAGAAGCTCATATTTCCACCAGAGATCATCACAACTAATCTCAGGCCGGACCTGATCTTGTGGTCAACTTCACAGAAGTCCCTGTACATCGTCGAGTTAACTGTGCCTTGGGAGGCTGCAGTTGGTGAAGCGCATGAACGAAAATGCCTGAAGTATTTAGACTTAGCAGCCAAGGCAAAACAACACGGCTGGCGTGCCCAGGTGCTCCCTGTAGAGGTTGGTTGTAGACGGTTTAAAGCCATGTCAACAACCAGACTCCTGAAGGGAATGGGTGTCCGAGGACAGGCCTTCCGGCAAGCTGTCAGGTCGCTGTCAGAGGCTGCCGAGCGAAGCAGCAACTGGCTGTGGCTGAAGAGGAAAGACTCCAACTGGGCTGCAAAATGACCAGCAACAGGGGTAAAAACGGAGGGGAGCGCACCTGGGACGCCAAGTATCGCTGTTGAGCCCTCTGGAGGTGTTGTGGGCCTATCAACGAAACACCAAGGAAAGAGGGTGCCCACCTGATGACCCCAATGAAGGCTTTACCCCTACCCCCACTCAAGAGATTAAGAAGGTGCAGATCACAGTAGGGATTGTAATACCAAGTCCTATAAGCTCAACTCCAGAGATGCTCCGCTGCTATGGAAACAAGTTTCTTCTTGCATGGCAGCATGCGTAAAAATGTGCTACTTTGTACTTGAAAAAATCTTTTATAATTAAGAACTTTTGTTCATCTGGCAATCCTCCTATATCCTGGTGATTGTGACAAAGGTATGGTGATAATGGTCTACTGCTTGAAGTATATATAATTTTTATTTGATTTGATGTATATTTATGATTGGTAAAGCCTCTGTGAAGAGCCATGAGATGAGTTGCTTTGTTAGTAGTACGGTATCACTGCAATTGTGGCTGCTTATGGGTAAGGGTCTGAAAGTAATTATTCAGGACTGTGGCAGTTTTAATGGCAGAAATCATATCATTTTGTTTTTGCATTCACATCAAGACTTTCATTCCCATCTAGATACTCAGTCGATGGGTTCATTGACAAAAACAAGGACACACTGTTTCAGGATTTCAAGCGGCTAATGTACAACAGGTAAGGCAGAGGAAGTAATGTAGTAATCTTAAAATGAAACAAAATAGGTTCTCTCATACTTTACCAATTCACAAGAACAGATCTGAATTTAATTTAACATAATTTGTGCAACAATTTGCCAAACGGATCTTGCGTGGATCTTAATCTTGCCCTAGCGTAATAAAGCAATCCAATTTACTGCATCCATAGATACTGCATCATAAGAAAACAAATACCTACTTTTAATATATGAATGAAGGTTCAGAACTGATTGTAAATAATGGTTCATTCTGTAAATGGAATGGCCAGGAAATGATGAATCTTGGGTTTCTGTTATGTGGCTTCAATGGTAGCAGTAACATTTTGAACTGAGAGAAAGGGTTTGATGTGAAAAGAAATGTCCTGGTTTGAGCAGGAAGGAGGATTTTGAAAACTCTTCCATGTAAATTGGGATGGTGGTCAAGAGTGTTTGATTTGGAATGGTCACAGCTGTAGATAAAGGAGAAAAAGTTACGTTAATTGGAGTGCAGGAGAGGAGAAGCATGGAATTTTCTGCTGGAAAGGGATGAGCAATCATGTTATACATATTGACTTTCAAAATATATATAGTTAGAAAACCCGTTGTATATTTGTGATGGACTTCACACTTGAGTCTTAAAAGAAGAGGCTTGTGAAATGTGTGTGTTTTTTTTTTTTTTCTATGTTTCCCAAGATTTGCAAAAAGTTCCATTGGATGGGAACATTTTTATTCCATTATGCAAAAATAAGGGGCAGAAAACAGGAAATTAGTAGCCAATTAACTTATCTTTTGGGAAATTGTCAGACGCTTTTATTAAGGACGTTATACCAGAGATTTGGCAAGGTACCACATCAAAGATTGTTATTGACAATAAAAGGTTGTGGTGAAAGAGGTAACATTCATTGGCTGAGTTTCAAGAAATGGAGAATAGTGGTAAATTGATCTTTCTTTTGTTGGCTAGATGGAATGCATTTTGTGTCATAGAATTGGTGCTGTTGCTGCAAAGTTTGAGAATTTGCGTATGAAGGACACCAAAGGTTTAATTACTAAACTTGCTGATGACACGAAGGTAGGAAAGTAACATAACATAACAACACTTTATTGTCACTCGGCACAACACCGAGCGAAATTTCAGCAGTCACACAAAATACAGCAAAAAAGAAAAGAACACAGGACACCCGACCCCAACACAAACATCCATCACAGTGACTCCAAACACCCCCTCACTGTGATGGAGGCAACAAAACTTCCCCTCTCTTCCCCCCGCACCCACGGACAGGCAGCTCGACCCCTACCGAGGCAAACGACACGCACAGCCCCCGCAAGGGGATGGAAGGCCCCCCGGCCGAGCCGCCCCGGGCACCGAAACGTCCCGCGGCCACACCGGGCGATGTTAAGTCCAACGGCCGAGCCGCACCGGGCACTGAAACGTCCCGCGGCCGAACAGCGCTGACGATGTTAAGTCCAGCGGCCAAGCCGCACCGGGCACTGAAACGTCCCGCGGCCACACCGGGCGATGTTAAGTCCAGCGGCCAAGCCGCACCGGGCCTTGAAACGTCCCGCGGCCGAGCCGCACCGGGCACTGAAACGTCCCGCGGCCACACCGGGCACTGAAACGTCCCGCGGCCACACCGGGCGATGTTAAGTCCAGCGGCCAAGCCGCACCGGGCACTGAAACGTCCCGCGGCCGCACCGGGCGATGTTAAGTCCAGCGGCCGAGCCGCACCGGGCACTGAAACGTCCCGCGGCCGAGCTGCGCCGGCAATGTTAAGGCCCGCAGCCGAGCCGCACCGGGCACTGAAACGTCCCGCAGCCGAGCTGCGCCGGCAATGTTAAGGCCCGCAGCCGAGCCGCACCGGGCACTGAAACGTCCCGCAGCCGAGCTGCGCCGGCAATGTTAAGGCCCGCAGCCGAGCCGCACCGGGCACTGAAACGTCCCGCAGCCGAGCTGCGCCGGCAATGTTAAGGCCCGCAGCCGAGCCGCACCGGGCACTGAAACGTCCCGCAGCCGAGCTGCGCTTGCTGATGACACGAAGGTAGGAAAGTAAGTTGTGAAGAGAAAGTAAGGAGTTTTCCAAGGGATACAAGTAGGTTCATTGAGTGAACAAGTATCTGGCAAATAGAATATAATGCAGGAAAATGTGAAATTGTGAAAAAATAAAATCATGCTAACCAAATGGAGAGAGAACTCAGAGATGCAGAGGGATCTGAGTGTTCTGTACTAGACTCACAGAAGTCTAGTACCCAGGTCTAGTGTCCCTAGTGGGTGTAGGATAGTGTTAATGTACGGGGATCGCTGGGCGGCACGGACTTGGTGGGCCGAAAAGGCCTGTTTCCGGCTGTATATATATGATATGATATGATATGATAAAACTAACAATGTTATTATTTATTGCTGTTGGACCAGACTTGTGAATAGGGAGGTTGTGCCTCAATTGCATAGGGCGCTGGTGAGAGCACATTTGGAATACTGTGTTGTTCTCCATATTTGAGGAAATATGTTCATCTACTGCAAGTAGTGACTATTGTCTCACTGGAGTGTGTTTGTAATCAAATAACTTTTTATCTTTGTAACCAGCTCCAATCCTGTGCTGAAGAACATGTGGCCAGAGGGAAAGCTCAGTATCACGGAAGTAACAAAACGTCCTTTAACAGCTGCCACCTTGTTTAAGAACTCCATGATTGCATTAGTAGAAAACCTGGAATTAAAAGTAAGTAAATCATAAACATCAAATCTTAACATCTCCATTTTATCTATTGTTTCTGTTATTGCAAGAACAAAAGAAGTACTTATGAAAAATACTTCCCATACTTCTCCTACATCAAAGAAAAACAGCTTTATTGGTCTGAATTAAAAAAATCCATATTAACTTTCCACTTCTTTGTTTATCAAGTATTTATCTACCTTGATTGGTAAATAGGAAGAGTCAAAGAAAAATGTGAGAATTACAGAAACAATTTGATCATTAGGTAACTCAAATAACAGTATGTTTAAAATCAAAAATTACTTTCCATTTCTTTGTTTGAGAGGAACACCTTAAAGGTTTTTTTCCTTCTTTATTGAACAGGTCTTAATAAACTCTGTGTGTTCACATCTCTCACTGTGTTAATTTTAGGGATTGTGAATGATCAATGTCTGTGATATAGATTAATTGAAAAGAAAATGTAATTGGACTATGACTGTGGGATAAAAAATATTGCCAGTATGTTCAATTAACAATTTTTATTATATTGCCATTTAATAGCCATTGATTTAATTTGTGCAATTTATGTAGTCTTAAAATCCAGTGGTTTGAAATTGTTTTTCATCTCCACGTGATCTAAACATGTGATTTAGTTGATTAAATGCATTTTAAACTACTTCTGAAAATTGGTTCCATTGACTTCAATGTAACCAAATCTTTAAAATGGATAGCACACAGGTCATTCAACATCAGAGAATTATAAAATCAAGGCATATTATCTACTGCAGTATTTTTCTTTTCTCTCTTCTAGGTTTTTTTTCAAAATATAGGTAATCTTTATCTTAAAGTCATCATGCTTCCACTACTAATGTTTATTTGCAGCAATATTATGGTGGCTTGCAAGGATGCTATTTATTATGCAGCAGATAGAGGCAGAGTTTAGTCATTTTTTGAAAAAGAACGCCTTTGACCTTGTTTGTTATCCAGCCCCTTTTGTTAAGAGTAGGGTCTCCATGACCGTGCCCCACCAATTCCAAAGCAATTTTTTTTTTTAAAGGGAAGAGGATTTATATATATTTGTGGGCTTAAAGGTATTTAATCTCCTGGCTCAGATATGAAGGTCCCAAGCTACTTTGGGAGGCATGGAAACAAATTACTGAGGCTCTGACAGATTTTTAAATGTTCACTCACCATTGGTGAGGTACCAGATGACTGCAGGACAGAAAATGTGGTATCTTCATTCAAACAGGGCAGCAAAGAGATTAAGTGAGGAAAGGAGTCTTGAGTTTCAGGACAAATTTGGTGGATTGATAAGATGGGCAGAACAATACCATATGAAATTTAAGCCAGATAGGTCTGAGATGATGCATTTTGGAAGGAAATATAATGCTGGGATTTTTAGAATGAATGATGGGACTCCTGGAAGTATTGGGATTCAGATTTCTGGTCACCACAACATCTAAGGGCTTTGATTGCACTGGAAATTCACTGGGATGGAGTATTTCAGTAATGATGAGAGACTGAATTTATAGTATTTCTCTGTCTTTCGCGTTAGCCAAAAAAAAGGTATTTTCAAAAACTGAGGTGCAGTTGAATTAATACCTGTAATGATAAAAGTGCTTGCAGATTCAAAAGAAAGTTAGTTTATTAAAGTTTGTCACCATAGTGCCACTGATATAAGGTGACAATGAGCACCTATAAATTTATCCTGGAAGTCATGCGTAGTGTTTTGAAAGTAATACGAATAGTAGTTTCTGCATGCCAGACATTGACAAAGAGTGGGGAGGGGGACGAGGGTGGAAACAATTCAGTGGGCTCTTGAAAATAAAGCAGTAGTTTTCTTGCATATATCAATGTATGTTAGTTTTGCTGCAGCCATGTGCAGTTTGACATCTGTTCTACAACTATGCCGTGGCTTGTGAATGGCAACCAAAGATTTGTACTAGTTTTGAATTGTCTCCCTGCCGGTGGGTTTGAAATGGGGATATTAAAGCTCGGTTCTGATCATCTGGTGAACACATGCTGATAGCGGGACGTTCTGTTGTCTTTGTACAATGTTCTCATGACCTGATTTATAACATTGTCATGGGAAGCCGTTTCTGATGAGACTTCCTTTGTCCCTCATTATGCTTCCAGGATTGCTTTTTGCTTGATGGAGCAAAGCGGAATATTGGCTGGTTCCTTCTGATTTACTTTTAGGGACACTAACCATCTAAACTGACAGCAGTGATTGATTACACCTAAGTTTCATTTGTAATATTTGCAGTCTCAAAATCCCTCTGGTTCGGTATCCTATCTACAATATCGGAATCCTTGAATTGTCATTCAAATGTACAACAGTTAATTTGTGGGAACAATTTCTTCAGAGCAGTGATCTGACAAATATAAGTATTCTTGGCATACACAAGAGGATATCAAAATTAATTCATTGCATACCTAGTAAGGTCACGATCAAAATTTTAAATGTTTAGTGATAAACTGACCTTGCAACATATTTTAATTCTTCTGTAAAATGATCATAATCCAGATCTGAAATTTAAATGTTAAATTCTAAAACTTATTTATTTCATAATAAGTTATATCATAATATGTATGCAAATACTAACTTGAAATAACTTTCTAAAGATTATATTTCTGTCTAAATTCACAATCATATTATAGAGGATATACAGGGCCCTCCATAATGTTTGGGACAAAGACCCATCATTTATTTATTTGCCTCTGTACAATTTGAGATTTGTAATAGAAAAAAATCACATGTGGTTAAAGTGCACCTTGTCAGATTTTAATAAAGGCAATTTTTAAACCTTTTGGTTTCACCATGTAGAAATTACAGCAGTGTTTATACATAGTCCCCCCATTTCAGGGCACCATAATGTTTGGGACACAGCAATGTCATGTAAATGAAAGTCAAGTTTAGTATTTTGTTGCATATGTTTGGGGTCAATGTCTTGCTGTAGAATGAACCGTTGGCCAATGAGGTTTGAGGCATTTGTTTGAACTTGAGCAGATAGGATGTGTCTATACACCTCAGAATTCACTAAGCTACTGCCATCAACAGTTGTATCATCTTTGAAGATAAGTGAGCCAGTACCTTCAGCAGTCATACATGCCCAGGCCATAACACCCCCACCACCGTGTTTCACAGATGAGGTGGTATGCTTTGGATCTTGGGCAGTTCCTTCTCTCCTCCAGACTTTGGTCTTGCCATCACTCTGATATAAGTTAATCTTTGTCTCATCTGTCCACAAGACCTTTTTCCAGAACTGCGGTTGCTCTTTTAAGTACTTTTTGGCAAACAGTAACCTGGCCATCCTATTTTTGCATCTAACCAGTGGTTTGCATCTTGCAGTGTAGCTTCTGTATTTCTGTCATTGAAGTCTTCTGCAGACAGCAGTCATTAACAAATCCACATCTGACTCCTGAAGAGTGTTTCTGATCTGTCGGACAGGTGTTTGGGGATTTTCCTTTATTATAGAGAGAATTCTTCTGTCATCAGCTGTGGCCTTCCTTGGCCTGCCAGTCCCTTTGCGATTAGTAAGCTCACCAGTGCTCTCTTTCTTCTTAATGATGTTCCAAACAGTTGATTTTGGTAAGCCTAAGTTTGGCTGATTTCTCCAACAGTTTTATTCTTGTTTCTCAGTCTAATTTGACTTCTTTGACTTTCATTGGCATAACTTTGGTCCTCGTGTTGATAAACAGCAATAAAAGTTTCCAAAGGTGATGGAAAGACTAGCTGAGAGCTCTCTTATACCTGCATTAAGGAGACTTGCCTTGACTTGACACCTGAGCAATTACAAACACCTGTGAAGCCATGTGTCCCAAACATTATGGTGCCCTGAAATGGGGGGACTATGTATAAACACAGCTGTAATTTCTACATGGTGAAACCAAAATGTATTAAAAAAAACTTTAAATAAAATCTGACAATGTGCATTTTAACCACATGTGATTTTCTTTCTATTGCAAATCTCAAACTGTGGAGTACAGAGGCAAATAAATAAATGATGGGTCTTTGTTCCAAACATTATGGAGGGCACTGTATAATTATACTGGATGTATAATATGGATATCTTGTGCTTAAACATCAAATCTACAGCTTCGGAAAAATGTTACTTGCCAAGGGTTGAGATTTAACGTCTTTGAAATGAGTCTCGCCTCATTCACTCAGGCACCTTTCTCTGATTTTCCCAGCAGACACATACATTAAGGGGAGTTTATAGTATCCGATTAAATTATCAACCAGCTCATTGTGACATGGGAGGAAACTCGATCACCTGGGACAAACCCACGCAGTCACCGGGAGAGCATATAAACTCCAAGCAGGCAGCCTCACAGCTTAAAATCAATTTAGGTTGCTGAAGCTGTAGGATAACTGCACTACTTGCAATGCCATTGTACTGTCCTTAAATTTGTGGTTGCTCTAGCTCACTAATTGGCAGCCCCCCCCCCCCCCCCCCCCCAAACCCCTCCTGATAAACGATACCTGAAATAGCATTGGGAAATGGTGGAAACACTCAACTAGTCAAACAGCATCGGTAGAAAGCAAAACATTTCAGGTCGAATACCCACCTTCAGAATTAAGAGAATGAAAAGCAAAGTCACAGTTAAACTCCAATATTCTGCTAGCCAACCACTCAGATATCATGATCCAAACACACAATGCTGGAGGACTTCAGCAGATCCCCAGGATCTGTGAGGGAAATGGATAGGCTATCTTTTCTGGCTGGGACCCTTCAGGAGTGGAGGGTGGGGGTAGGAAGAAAGCTGGAAAAGAGAGTTGGGAGCAGGATAAAGCTAACAAGTGATAGATGGATGCAGGTGAGGGGTGCTTGATTGGCAGATGGGTGGAGTAGGTGTAAGCCTGGAGATGCAGTTGCTGTAGTTGTAATCTATGGCAGTTTGAGAGTGATAATACAAGCAAAGGAGTGTAAATTGTTGCAAAATACAGAGGTGTCAGAAATAGCCAGTAGGTCAGGTTGTACAAATGGAGAGATGAAATTTGAGCCAATATCACAGATAGATGACTTATAGCCTGGACTCGGCATCATAATCCCTTCCTAACCCATGTGGCCAAGATAACATTTGGTGGTCTTGGGAAGGGACTGGTAATCCTGGGTCCAAGATAAGGATTTGAATCTTGGATTTTGGGAGAATAATTTTCTTCATGGTATTTGGTATATCCAAAAATCAACTTCCTAAAGGGAAATTTAATGATTTGATTCAGGATATGGGAAAACTCCATGGGTATGGGATATGAAAGAAATGGCCACTTTAGAGGTAAGCTCTGTAGTTCCTCCAAGCACTCTGTTGCAGATATTTAGAATTATATTTTAAAATATGATTTCCTGAATAAACTGCAACAACTAATGACCACAAATATTGAACAGTTCATGAATTATTGCAATCAAATCTCAAGAGGAGTAGCAACCAGTACTGGCAGTTGTTATAATTGAGGCCATTTTTTACAAACATATCCAGCAATTGGCCAAAGGTTTAATATTCCAGCTTGTTCTATCCCTTTTGAATGACAACAGGCCAGAGCGCCTCACTAGCCTGCTCCTAATTAGGAATTTTGTATGAGGGAAGCAAAGTCTCTATAAAATATCAACTCATAGAAGAGAAAGAAAACGTTAAACCTTTGACTTCATGTATTTTTAAAATAACACTTTAGTGATCTAAATGAACAGTCTTTTAAATAGTGACTTTGTGTTTAAAGGGCTTTTTTGTTTGAATCAGTGATATCAAAATCCAGTTAATATATTTAACTAAAACTCTTAGATGGAGAAGTTTTGAAGTTTGTATTTCCTACCCAAAATGTAACCATATTGTGAATTTGTAATTCCATTGAAGTAGACTTCTCACCTGAAACTCCTTTATAGGTATAATCCCATTGGAACTATTGAAATAGTGGGGTACCTGGAATGCAATGACTATCAGGATGGCGTTCATTTCTATAAAGAGAAGGTTTGAACATGTTGTATTGAATCATTCATGGGAAAGCTTGATAAACACATCTAGAGGAGTAGAATCAGGGGTTCATTTTAAATAAAGGACGTGAGAAAATTTGAGCGGACCATGGGTGCCAGAGAGTGGTCTGTATGTCATCTCTATGTCTAAGATGCATAATTATACCAAGAATAATCTATACTGATTTCAACAATGTATACCAGGTGCTACTGCAAGTTTCTAGTGTTTTTTTTCTTGAAGTTTACAATAATGTCAAGATGTACAATGGTTAACCTAGAAAGGAATTGCTGTGATATATCAATACACAGTATTGCACATGAAAGCATGTTATAAAAAGTTTGTCAGTGGTTAAATCAGGAGTGTATTCCATATTAAGGATGTTAATTTATAGATGTCATCTGTCTGTTTAACAGGAGCCTTACTATGTTCGATGCATTAAGCCCAATGAGCAGAAATCTCCACTCCTGTTTGATGAGCGTCGCTGCCAGCATCAGGTGGAATATTTAGGTTTAATGGAAAATGTACGTGTTCGGAGGGCAGGATTCGCTAACAGGCAGACTTATGAAAGATTTCTGCAGAGGTAAAGATTCATGACCAAATCTCCGAGGTTGTGCCAAATAAAATGTGTAATTAATTATACAATGGCAATGACATTGCCACAATTTCGGTCAAATTATGTTCTTTCTTTCCCATTCCTTTACTCTTCAAATTGGGTAGTTGGGAGTAGTATGGAAACGTTAATCTTAGAATGTTAAGGCTCTATCCTGGTAGGCTCCACTGTATTTCAGTTTTGATTCAGTTTTATATAAATTATTTGATCTTGGGAAATAATATCCAAATTGAAATCTATTTTTTCGGCAATGTTACATTTGCTAGTGCCATCAGCTAGTAGGCATGGGAATGTATTCTCCTTTGCTTCCAATGACTTCAAGGTTTCAAGGTCAGTTTATTGTCACATGTACCAGTTAAGGTACAGTGAAATTTGAGTTGCCATACTAAGTGAAAAGCAACAAGACACACAACCACATAAAAGTTAACATAAACATCCACCACAGTGGATTCCACATTCCTCACTTGATGGAAGCTAATAAAGTTCAAGCTTCTTCCTCTTTGTTCTCCCGCGATCGGGGTATTCAAACCATCCGTAGTCGTTGCAGCTAACGATCAAAGCCCCCATCAGGGTGATCGAAACTCCCGCGTTGGGGCGGTTGAGACTCTCTCCACAGCATGGAGCGCCCGAATTGGCCTCTTCTTACCAGAGACTGCGGGCTTCACGATGTTAAAGTTAAAGGACAGACAGACTGTTGGCGAGGCAGCCACTGCTGGTACTCTATAAAAAGTCAAGTTCAAATGCTATCAGATGGTGAGATTTGACATTGCTTTTATGTGCCAGCAGTCATGCTATCACATGTAGATAGCACTAAAACAAATTTTAAAACTGCTATTAAGGTTAAGATTTCTATTTGGGTATCTTTCCACTGTGTAACTTCAGCCACTGGATGGCGCTCAGCATTAATGTGTTCTCGGCCTCTTAAGGAAATTCAAAACACAAGAACTCGCACAAGGCTTTATTCTGTGGCTGTCATAAAATACTTAATGTTGACAAGAGATAGTAGTTTATTTCTATCTCGTTGCCTATACTAAATATGGAAAAATGTCACCCCTTGCCTAAAATGGATTTGGCAATTTTGACTGTGTGTAGTATTAAGTGATAGAAAAACAAATATTCAATACTGCAGGGTGGAAACAAAATGTAGGTGGTTGAAGATGGAACATCTGAAGTGACAGTCATGTGAGGCATAAAATTGAAAACAACATCAAGGAATTGTTGCCGCATAATGATCTGTATCTCCACTTTACCAAAAGTAAAAATCTAAAGACAGGAGCATTAAATGAGCCATTGGCACCAAACGTTTTTCAAAAGTGAAGAGTCTGTCTGAATCTCTGGAGAAGAATTGACTTTGTAATCTTTCCCACTACTGTTTGTTTTGCTGCTGAGGTCTAAGCACTACCTTACCCCCTAAAACATTTGTTCTTGTCCATGGGAAGACAAGATAGCCTACTCTGTTGAACTTAAAAAGACTTGCATTAGTATTGAACCTTTTTAAAATCCGTTACCATTCTCGGGCCCCGGAATCAAACAGCTGACTTTTTAATTAAATGTCATGTGTGTATAAACTGCACTATTGCAGTAAACAGGTCTCTGGTTGCTGATCACTGAAAGTGGCAAATAAGCATTCAAGATGGTATTGAGAGCGTCTAGATCATGTAGCAGGAGCATACAGAAGCCATGTGTAAGTGGCAGAAGCAGCTACCCACCTGCCAGTCCTTTAAGTCACCTCATGCTCCACCTATGGAAGACTCTACAGTTCCTACAATGGTTTCATTAGCCACCTTAGAATCCACCAAGCTGGAATGAAAGCAAATATTCTCAATATTGAATCGCTGCTGAAGAACCCCTAACTTTGCAGTGCAGAAGAATGAAATCATTAATATTCTGTGGGAAACTGCACTAGAGTTTTGTGAGTCAGAATTGAGGTCTGTTTCAGCAGAATGGAACTGAAATTATTCTGCTGAACCTTTACCTACTTTCTTTCCAAACTTTGCCAAAGACAATTGTTTCCCATCTGGTAAGCACATAATATTGGACTATTTAGTTCATCTGACTGGCTGTATTGCATTGGGTCCTGACAGTTCTACTTATCTATCATTTTTAATATTTACACCGTCCCTATATATATTCTAAAACCACAACCAACAAGCCCATTTGCTGGATGGGAACATCATCACATCCAAAGTCATCCTCATACTATGAACCATCTGTCTTTGAACATTCATTATTATGGCTGACTCAGTTCTACAATATCCTTAGCTACTTCATGGAAGCATCTTCATAATGTGGACTGTTTTGGTTCAAGAAGACATACTGCATCATATTTTTAGGCATGGGTAATACATTCTGGCCATGTGAAAGTGCTCATTTCTCCAAAAATAAATAATTTCTTTCAATTAAATGATTGACTTCCAAAACGCATTTCTGTTGAATGGAGAGTTCCAAATATTCTTATTGGTATTTTCTGACTGCATTTCTGGAATGCTTGGTTCTAATTTTAAGACCGTCTCCTTGTTCTTGCTTATCCCACAAGAAAATCTAGTTGATTTCTATTTATTCTATCAAACATTATAATGTTATAAATATGTTGATCAAGTCACAATTTAGTATCCTAAATCTTGTTGCCAAGTTAATGAAACCTTTTATCAAAATTGATCCTTCTAGAACAGAGTGCCAAGGATAGAGGTAACCATATGCTTGCTCCCCTTGGAGTATTAGTGGGTTTATTAAACCACAAGGAGAGATCAAAGTTTCATTTTTTGTATCTGCACAGGACAGTGAAACTTTACTAATCTTTACAGCATGGGAATTTTGGGCCTGGTGAATTGAAAAGGTGCACAGCAGCTGCGGCCTCTGTGAGTGGGATTGGACCCTGGGAACCAAGGCTCTGACAAATGGAAAGGGAGCACAGCAGATATTACCTGGTGAGCAAGATCCCAAAACATTAGGATCTCTGAATAGTCAGATGACGGATTATCAGAATTTTACTGAAACTCCAATAATCCAGTACGTCTGGGACTTTGGTGACGGATTAGCAGGAGCTGCAGACAATTGGATGTGACTCCGATTCATACCCTTTGTTATTTCACTCTTTGCACATTTTACACATTAGTGCAACCTAAGATCAGGTGAACCAGGTGAATTTCCAGGGTCATGAAATAGGCAAACACAGTGGGCCCAGACTTATTGCAAATTGGAAAAAAATTGAGAAGTTGTGGTGAAGCTGTGAAAGGAGAGTGAAAAAAAAGAATGATCTTTCGATGGGGTAGAAGGCCAAGAAGATCAAATAACAAAGGAGATCATCATGCAGTGTGAATCAGAGTGATAAAAAGCAGGAAACTAAAAATTAGCCTGAAGGAGGTGCAAGTAGAATCAGAATTTAAAGGAAATGAAACATGCTTTGCATTTTCATGTTCATTTATTCAAATGATAAAAATAATAGGATTCAGATCTGGGTTAGTGTTGATAGAAGACTGAGGGTTGTGGTGGAAGGACAATATTCAGGTTGGAGGTCTGTGACCAGTGGAGTTCTGCAGGGATCTTTGTTGGGATCTCAGTTCATGATATATATATATCACCAAGAATGGAGTTGCGGAATATAAGGGAGGCTGTCAAAGTACACAGCAAGATATAGATCAGCTATGGAAATGGGCGGAGATATCACTGAGAGTTTAATCCAAGCAAGTGTGAGGTGTTGCATTTTGGAGGGTTGAATGTAAGGGAAAAATATTACAATTTATGGCCTGACCCTAAACAGCACTGATGGAAGAAGGATCGAGGGGTGCAAGACCATAACTCCCTGAAAGTGGCAACACAACTAGATAGTGGTAAATAAGGCATCTGATATGGTTGTCTTCACTGCTGAAGTCAATGAGTTATAGAGCTTTATTGGACTTTGGTTAGGCTGCATTTGGTGCATTGTTTGTAGTTCTGGTCGCCTCCATTACAGGAAAGATGTGGAGGCTTTTGAAAAGGTGCAGAGGAGGTTTAAGAGTCAAGTGTTTAGTGTCATATGTATCACAAATTGAATGATTAACTTCTTACTTGCCGCAGCATAACAGGTCTGTAAACATACCACTCATAGATATCCCAATAAACAAAAGAAAGTTCAATAAATACATAAAAAATATTAGTCCCCAGTGCAACCAAGACAGTTCATAGTTTATGGTTTCGTAGCTGTTTACAGTGTTCAAGACCTTGTGGTCACAGTTTTCAGACTTCCATACTTTCTTCCCATGGCAGGAGTGAAATTATAGCGTGACCAGGGTGTTGGTCCTCGATGATGCAAAATGATGCCTGGATAAGAGGACATTAGATACAGGGAGAGGCTAGATTGACTTTGATTGTTTTCTCCAGAACGCTGGAGATTTCTGGAAGACCTGATAGATGTATATTAAATTGTGAGAGACATAAATAGGGTAGGCATCTAAACTCATTTCCCTGCATAGAAATATCAAATACTAGGGCCATAGCTTGAAGGTGAGAAGGGCAAAGTTTCAAGTAGATGCGCGGGGCAAGTGTTTTGCGCGAAGGATGGTGAGTACCTGGAGCATGTTGCCAGGGATGGTGGTGGAGGTAGATATGATAGTGGCATTTAAGAGACTTTTGAATAAGCACGTGATATGCAGGGAATGCAGAATATGGATTATGTGCAAGCAAAAATGGGTTGGGCTTGATATTGTGTGTAAAAAAGAACTGCAGATGCTGGTTTATATTGAAGGTAGACGCAAAATGCTAGAGTAACTCAGCGGGACAGGTAGCATCTCTGGAGAGAAGGAATGGGTGACGTTTCAGGTCGAGACCTTTCTTCAGACTGATGTCAGGGGAGTGGGCGGGACAAAGATAGAATGTTGTCGGAGACAGTAACAACTGGTGGGAGAACTGGGAAGGGGAGGGGATAGAGAGAGGAAAGCAAGGGCTATTTGAAGTTAGAGAAGTCAATGTTCATACCGCTGGGGTGTAAACTACCCAAACAAAATATGAGGTGCTGTTCCTCCAATTTGCGCTGGGTCTCAATCTGACAATGGAGGAGGCATAGGACAGAAAGATCAGATTGGGAATGGGAGGGGGAGTTGAAGTGCTGAGCAACCGGGAGATCAGGTAAGTTAAGACGGACTGAGCAGAGGTGTTCAGCGAAACGATCACCGAGCCTGCGCTTGGTCTCGCCATTGACACCTGGAACAGCGGATACAGTAGATGAGGTTGGAAGAGGTGCAAGTGAACCTCTGCTTCACCTGGAAAGTGTTTGGATCCTTGGATATCATGTTCTGTACAGAAACTGGGCTGAAGGGCCTGTTCCCATGCTGTACTGTTCTATGTTCCAATTCAAAGCATATTTTGCGGCTTCATTTCACAGTGCACATTGAAGTGAAACATGGTTAATTTTTGGCATTATGCAATTACACGTGTCTGCCCACATTCTAAATTTGTGATAATTCTCTATGTTCAGAGTTTGTATGTTTGGATTGCAGGGCAACCAAATCTGATGAAATGCATTGATCCAGTCTGTTCATTATTATGGGAATGCTGCACGATAAAAAAATAATGAGGCAGATGGTGCTCTGTGTCACCACTAAACAGGTTGCTGAGATTCATTAACAATTTATTCCTGTGCAGTATGGAATAATTGTTTGTTTTGGCCTGCATGGTTAATTCTCCAACGTGTGAATATGGACTCCAATATTACCTCTTACTATAATTTTGACTTATTTTCTTTAAAGTGCCACTGATTTTAAATGATTCTGAAATTATTTCTGAATTAATAGTTAATACATTTTTAATGTTTTTCAACAGCATTGAGATCCTCCCCCTTAATACCGTGCCAATGTTGGCCATATGTGAGCCAAAACTAAGAGCTTATTTGACAGCTTTCCCTTTCTTTGTTCTTGCCTAACATGTCATCATTGCCTTATTCATGCTTTCTGGGCCTGAAAAGCTTTCACTTGATTGAAATCCTTGCTTATTTTATTTCTTTTGCCAGTATGGTCTGAAGGCTTTGGAAAGATTTTTATTGTCACCCAAACAGATGTCAGAAAACTGAGGCTAGCCTAGCAATTGATCCTGGGGCCACCTGAACTAATGGCTTGGGCAATTTAAGCTTTCACTCTATCCTTTACACATTATAAATAGCAATAAATATTTTTTGTGTTTTGAATATTTTGACAGGGAGTTAAAATGACACTTTGCATGCTGTTTTTTCTGGAGGTTGAGTTAAACTGAAGACCAAACAACTGAAATAAGTGTGCTTAAAAGAAGAAATGGCATTAACTGAGTCAGAGAGAAGAAATTGTTCCCTGTGTTATGGCTAATGTTTATATTGTAATCCATACCTTAAATACATTAATAACATCATTTATTTCTGATGTTTTGGGACTTAAAGTGTAAATTTATTGCTGAATATCAGACTGCGCAATGATGGTGTACTTCAAAACTACTCGTGGCTTGTGGGGCACAGTTTGAAATACCCTGCCAGGAAAAATTCTGCATAGTGGCAATATATTTTCTTTACGTTGAGCTAAAATATTAAATTCTCCATCTTTAACCTACATCAATTGTGAAATCATCAATTCTAATGCATAAATGCATTATCTCTCAAATAGCTTTTTGTACATTAATAGCCAAGATTGGCCATATTGGCTTCCACAACTGTATGATTCTTTGAAATTTCCAAGATAAGTTCCTCAGGTTACTTTGCAGGTGAGTTATTAATTCTGGGAGGAATTGAGACTGGTCAAAAACAAATTAAAGGATTAATGTACAATTGGTGTGAAATGGGCTATGGATGGTGTGACTCTGGGTAACAGCTCTGTCACTCTGAGAACATTCCTGCTGAAAATGAAATGTTAAAAAACATTAGTATTAGGATTGCAATTGGGCACATTAAAACCAATGCATTTTTTCAGGGTGATTAGGAATTAGTCAATGCTTTTGTACCATTTTCAACTGTTAAAATCCAAATCACAGTCAAAATGGTTGTGCCCAATAAACCTTTAAAACTCCATGAGTATTGACAAAGCAATTTTAAGTGGGGGGAGGGTGAGATTGCTGAAGTTTGGCTACTGGGTTTACTGCAATTAAAATACATCAGTGAACATATTAGTTGAATTTTACATTCCTCAAAGGGACCAGGAAGTTAAAGCAATGTTGCAGTTGATCATTTTATTATACAGAAATAATTATCAGGTGGTAATTTGTACAGTAGGGTGACATTTCTCCAGGTCCTTCCTTTGGACTCAAAGCTGAAGAAACTTTGTACTATTGTTGAGTTGAGCAGCATTACGATTTTATTGATAGTGAATCTTAACAGAAAACCAAAATTTATTAACTTGCAAAGCTGAATTGCATGTAAATTACTGAGAATATATGCATTTAAACATTGTGGTTTTTAGCTTTTGTGATGTTCACTTACATGGCCAACTAAATCATGTCTATGCTGTGTGATCGCAATGTGACCTTTAAAGAATGCTGTTAATTGTGCTCTAATCAGTAAACTAGTCTAAGACAGTATTTCAGTAATTGTTGACATCCATGTAACCCTTCACCCTGATCCTTCGACTACCTAATGAAATACAAACTTATCCTAAGCCTTAATGTTTTAGCGGGACAAGCCAAGTGCTAATCATGCCAGAACTGTGCCAAGTCTATAAATGCTATCTGCTTTTGTCACATCAGAAAATTAATAACAAAGGAAAGTTGTGGCATGATTCTTTCAAAATGCTGAAACAAAGGAACTGCAGATACTGGTTTACAAAAACAAAATACACAAAGTACTGGTGTAAATCAGCAGGTCAGGCAGAATCCCTGGAGAACATGGATAGGTGACAATTCGGATCAGGACCTTTCGTCTGAATAAGGGTCCTGATTCGAAACGGCACCCTTCTATGTTCTCATGGGATGCTGCTTAACCTGCTGAATTACTCCAGCACTTTGTGTCTCTTTTTTTTCTTTCCACAATGATAACTGGTACATCTTCATCTTTTGCCTTATGGGAATTTGCAGTGCTCTCCTATGAAGAAATTACTTGCTTAAGCAGAGTATATAAGAGTTTCAATATATTACACAGATTTCTTTCCAGTTTCCATAATGTTGTAATGGACATCTTTTTTCAACACCTCTCCAGATATAAGATGATTTCAGAGTTCACATGGCCAAACCATGATATGCGATCTGACCAAGAAGCTGTCAAGAAGTTGATTGAGTGCTGTGGATTTCACCATGACGTGGCATATGGGAAGACCAAGCTCTTCATTCGGACACCGAGAACTTTGTTCACTCTAGAGGAGCGGCGAACACAGATGATTGAACGGATTGTTCTCTTCCTGCAGAAGGTATGAGAAAAATTTGTTCATTTGTGGGACCCCCTCAGTCACTAAAAAGGAGAAAGATTGCACAATTCTTCAAAAAATAATAATAGTATTATTTTGGAGATGATTGTGCATGAAAATTGTTTTTATTGATTCTGCAAACCAAACATTTCTCCTAGATCATGGCAAAACAGCTGCAATGTAACATTTTATAACAAACCATATGTCACAAAAATTAAGCAACAGAATTTCAACAATTTAAGAGGTCTTTCATTTGTAGTGCGAAGAGGCAGGGCAATTATCCACATATGAAGTACAAGAGCTCCACGAATTCATTATAAAACAAAAGAAACAAATCATAAATCTCTTGTGCTGACACTTGTGCGTGTGCATTCCACAGAGATTTGAGTTGGCAATGCAAAGGGAAAAGAATGCAAAGGAGCAATGATTATTTAGCACATGAAATGTAACTTCTGATAGGTGCATCAGTTGTAAAGGTTATTAGCATGAATCTGTTGAACACAATTCCACTCTAATTCAAATATAGAAATCTGTGTTCCTCCTTATCTAAACATTTCCTTGAGCATGGTTTGTAACCGGCACTGTTTTGCATCAGTAGACATATTACCTCGTAATTTTTTTTCACTCTATGTAAAATGTCGACCAGTTTTGATCTTGCATGTCTGACGTTTTGCATGCATTGCTCATCAGAACTTCTTGTAAGGCAAAAATAACAGTTTTTACATGAGGGGAAATGTATAAGTAAATCTCATGGAACTGCATTCCAAAGTAACATATGGCTAGGATGGATTACTGCCCCCATTGGGTCTATTCTTAATTTGAGATTTTAGTTTTGCAACATCTTGAATAAATGATAGTCCAAAACAAAACAGCAAATGCATTCAGCCATTCAATGCATAGCTCCTGGTTTTCCCGTGTGGATTAATTTGATTTAAAACTTTGTTGCCAGGCCACAAAAGCCTAAGCTAGAGGGAAAGGTTGGGCAGGCCTGAACTTTATTGCTTAGAGCAAAGAAGGTTGAGGGTTGATCTTTCATTTAGTTAAGAGATACAATGCGGAAACAGGCCCTTCGGCCCACCAAGTCAGCACCGACCAGCGATCCCCGCATATTTAACATTATCTTACACACATTGGGGACAATTCTTTTACATTTACGCCAAGCCAATTAACCTATAAACCTGGAGTGTGGGGGGAAACTGAAGATCTCAGAGAAAACCCATGCAGGTCACGGGGAGAATGTACAAACCCCATACAGACAAGCACCAGTAGTCAGGATCGAACCCGGATCTCTGGCGCTGTAATGCTGTAGTTCCACCGCTACCTTTCAACCTGTAGCAATCTGAACCAACGTGAAAATGGGACTCTTATTTGGCCACTCCTCATTTAATGCATTGAAACTCACTAAAAAAAACTACCAGTGAGCATGGGGTGTTGATGAAAGTATTTTATGACGCAAAAAGGGAATGCTGGAAATATACCCTAGATTATCTGTGGACCCACTGAATATAGGCCTCTCTTTGCCATCGGCATTTGTTGTCTTTCCAGAGTTTGCTGGTATTTGCATTTTTTCCCCAAGATAATCATCTTGTCTGGATATCCAAGATTACATAAACAGCTGAAGTGGTGCCACTTTGTTTTCAACTTTTAATGTAATGTTTAAATTGTGTTTAATGCCTTGTGTTCCTCAATGAGCAGTTTGACTGAACATCCACATTTGAAAAAGAAAGTTACAATTTGACTGAAAACTTCCTGTTTAACTTATTATTTTTCAACTTTCTCATCATCTTTGACCCTGACTGTCAGGTTACATATGAATTAGGAGTAGAAGTAGGCCATCAGTCCCACAAGCATGCTCACTGCTTAATAAGGTCACTGCTGATCTTGTTCTCATTTTTCAGTACAATTCTCATTACTCCTTGCATGCTTTTGCCACTGCAAGCTTACATCTTTACTTCAGATTTTTCTTCCTCCCAAAGTCTCATCACCATTCAATTGATTTCCTGCTGGTCAGGATTTTTTTCTTTGTAGTTAGTGATCATTTAATTGGGAGTATTAATTTATGAAATGTTTTATGACAAATCTCTGAATGCATAAATATGCATAAATATTAAAGGACTACCTGAATCATTCAAGTGTCAATGCCTCTTCACCCCAAATGAACCAAGCAAATCTATAAATATTTTAACAGCGCACATTTCTTTGTTAGGATTGACTCTGTTTCTTGTGAAAAATATTGATTGACCTAGATTTTTTTTACTTGTTCATTTCACAAATCAATTGTCCTCTGGGAGAAGAAAATTTCTAAATTCTGATGTTGCCTGAGTTTTCTGATCAAGTCCTCTTCTTTGTCCATGCAGAAGGAAAGAACTACTAATCGTATGAACTTTTTTGTGATCTCAAATTAATAAAACAATTTACAGACTCTCTGAATTATAATCACTTGCCACATGTCACTTTCAGCAAATCTTTACACAGCTGGTTCAATAAACAATGATTTGATAATGACCATGTAAGTTATTTGCTTCAGTATTGTTGGTTGAGGTACAAGATTAATTAGCATGCCATAAAGAACAGCGCTATAACATATTTCACAGATAAATCTAAACTTTATCTGGAAAGTAAATGATCAAATATTGTAAGGTTATTAATTTTATTCTCCAATTTTATGTAATACCCCCAATCCATCTCTATCTTGTGCCCCTTCAACCCAGTGCACGCCATTTCTTCCACTATCCACCTTCTTCCCCCTCTCCCTTTCCATCTATACCCCTCTCTTGTTTTACATTTCATTCCTCTTTCCTCCTTATCTGACACCCTTTTGCTTCCTTTTTATCTCTAACCTTTGCACTTACTGCACTCATCTGTTAATCAAACCCCCTCACTTATACCCGCCTATCACTTGCCAGGCTTTTCTCCTCTCTTTTCCAGATTTTCCCCGTGCTACAGTCAGTCTGAAGAAGGGTCCCGACCTGAAACATCACCTATCCATTCTCCCCACAGATACTGCCTTACTACTGAGTTACTTTGTGTTTTGCTGAAGATTCCAGCATCTGAAGTTTCTTGTGTCTCAAAGTTATTGAGATTAATTTTCTTCGGCTATTTGTGAATGCTCACTGAATTCACAAATTCAAAAATATTGCGGTGTATTGAAAAATGTAGTGATGGGTCTTAGCCTCTGATTTCCAGTGAGATCCTGTGCTTGATTGTGCATCATAAACAGTTTGTGGACTCAACCTCGGATAAAATTGGGGAAAATCAATGCCTTTGTGGGAAAATTATGTCTCAATAATTTAATTTAATTTTTTGGAAAGCGCATTGAAGAGGGTATGGAAGTAGACATTGTCTACATAGATTTTTGAAAGGCTTTTGACAAGATCTTGCATGGTAAGCTAGTCTGAAATGTTCGATCAAAGTAATAACCAGTGATAAAGGATATGGCAGGAAATTAACTCTCAGCTCCTTAAGTATTCACAAAATGTATGCTGTCCCTGTTAAACTTGAGCATTTATAGTTCGGAGAACTATTCTGCCAGTGCTTAAAAGCCTCGGGCCTCTTTCTGATCAACTATTGATCTTACTTCAATTGCATGGGGTGATACTGACCTGTCAGCGTGTCCTAGTTCTTCAAGTCATGCTGCTCTGATGAGCAGAAAAAAAAGCATTTGATGGGAGAGGACTTCATTGATTCAAATATCTGACCACCTGAGTACACCCCAGAGAGAATGCCAGTAATAATTACTTTTTCTCGTTGTTATAGTTTCTGCTTTCACTGGATATAATAATGAAAATATTTGGCTATTGTGTGAATAGTCTGGAATTTCTCTTTTCTTCCAACAAAAAGTTAAAAGGCTTTCATGTTTCTTTCTGCTAAATGTTTTGGTCCCTTGCTCGGTACATATTTGCAATCAGAGTGACCTTCGCAGACATCCGCTCCAGGACACATTGTGGTTCAATGGTACTTTATTGTCACTTGTACCCAAGTACAGTGAAATTCTTCCTTTGCATACAATTCAGTGAACAGCCCTACTAATCACAATCATACTAACTGCAAGAGTGTACGATAGTAGACCACTCTGAGTCTGTACACAAGAGTCACCACGATTTTAAGTGCTACTTGTCCCCTTCATGTTCGATGTTTTATTTAAAGATGTTAAGAATCTTAACTTGGCTATGAAGGCTTATTGACCTGGAGGTGGGACTGGGTTGGAGTTGCGGGGGTCATCCTAGCCAGAATTGTTGATAAATGATAGAAATAGATATCAGAATTTGAGGATGGATTAGGGTAAGTGATGTGAGAAAATTTGGGTTTTTAACAAAAAAGTAGATAATGTTTCAGAGTGTGGCCAAAATAATTGTTGACTGCCACAATAGTTAATAGGTGCTGATAAAGGATTATTTTTTCAATTGATGCCCGTGATCAGTGGTGTCGCACAAGATTCAGTGCTAAGATCGTTGCTGTTTGTACTATACTTGATTGACATGGATATGGGTATGGGTGGCATGATTGATAAGTTTGCAGATGACAAAGAATGACTCGGTTGCAGAGTGGAAGGACGTTTTAACTGCAGAGAGATACTGATGTACAGGTGAAAATGGCAGAGGGATAATACTCAAGTGTTTTGAGCCTTTTCACTGGTCCAGAATAGCACGACAGGTACTCCCTCACCCTGCGCCATATGAGGTGGGGTGAATTGGTAGTTGCATTCCTACAAAACGGTCCATAGCACCATTTGTTTTGTATCTCAATAGACAATAGACAATAGACAATAGGTGCAGGAGTAGGCCATTCAGCCCTTCGAGCCAGCACCGCCATTCAATGCGATCATGGCTGATCACTATCAATCAGTACCCCGTTCCTGCCTTCTCCCCATACCCCCTCACTCCGCTATCCTTAAGAGCTCTATCCAGCTCTCTCTTGAAAGCATCCAACGAACTGGCCTCCACTGCCTTCTGAGGCAGAGAATTCCACACCTTCACCACCCTCTGACTGAAAAAGTTCTTCCTCATCTCCGTTCTAAATGGCCTACCCCTTATTCTCAAACTGTGGCCCCTTGTTCTGGACTCCCCCAACATTGGGAACATGTTATCTGCCTCTAATGTGTCCAATCCCCTAATTATCTTATATGTTTCAATAAGATCCCCCCTCATCCTTCTAAATTCCAGTGTATACAAGCCCAATCGCTCCAGCCTTTCAACATACGACAGTCCCGCCATTCCGGGAATTAATCTAGTGAACCTACGCTGCACGCCCTCCATAGCAAGAACATCCTTCCTCAAATTTGGAGACCAAAACTGCACACAGTACTCCAGGTGCGGTCTCACCAGGGCCCGGTACAACTGTAGAAGGACCTCTTTGCTCCTATACTCAACTCCTCTTGTTACGAAGGCCAACATTCCATTGGCTTTCTTCACTGCCTGCTGAACCTGCATGCTTCCTTTCATTGACTGATGCACTAGGACACCCAGATCTCGTTGAACTCCCCCTCCTCCTAACTTGACACCATTCAGATAATAATCTGCCTTTCTATTCTTACTTCCAAAGTGAATAACCTCACACTTATCTACATTAAACTGCATCTGCCATGTATCCGCCCACTCACACAACCTGTCCAGGTCACCCTGCAGCCTTATTGCATCTTCCTCACAATTCACACTACCCCCCAACTTAGTATCATCTGCAAATTTGCTAATGGTACTTTTAATCCCTTCGTCTAAGTCATTAATGTATATCGTAAATAGCTGGGGTCCCAGCACCGAACCTTGCGGTACCCCACTGGTCACTGCCTGCCATTCCGAAAGGGACCCATTTATCCCCACTCTTTGCTTTCTGTCTGTTAACCAATTTTCTATCCATGTCAGTACCCTACCCCCAATACCATGTGCCCTAATTTTGCCCACTAATCTCCTATGTGGGACCTTGTCGAAGGCTTTCTGAAAGTCGAGGTACACCACATCCACTGACTCTCCCTTCATTCTCAATTGACTCTCTCAAAACCACTTCATTTGTGTGAGTCAGGAAATGGGAATTGAACAAAAATAAACGTATTTACTTTTTCACACATGTTCTGTAGGAGCAAACTTTATTCCCTATCTCAAATTTCTGGATAGCAATTGGTGAATTTTGTAAGGATAAATTTCTGTAACTTGGGAGTCACCTTTACTTGCGTGCGAGCTAAAATTAGCAGAAAAAACATCGACCAATACTGAAATTAGGTTAGCTAAACTTTCAGATTTGTTCCAGAGCAGTAAGTGTCTTTCAAGCTGAAGGTGAAGAATAATGAATGTTATCATTTGTGCCGTGTTAAGTGAAGCTGGGTGTAGGCATAAAAAACACACCTTGGCCATCTTGGACCATGACCTTAATTTTGTTTTGCAATAGACAATAGACAATAGGTGCAATAGGAGGCCATTCGGCCCTTCGAGCCAGCACCGCCATTCAATGTGATCATGGCTGATCATTCTCAATCAGTACCCCGTTTCTGCCTTCTCCCCATACCCCCCTGACTCCGCTATCCTTAAGAGTATCCAGCTCTCTCTTGAATGCATTCAGAGAATTGGCCTCCACTGCCTTCTGAGGCAGAGAATTCCAATCTCTTGAAAGCTTCTGCAAGTTGTTGGGCTGTGTAAGTATCATTATATGAACCAAAATTATTCCTCCTCTTTGTGACATGTGGTAATCCTTGTAGCTCAGCAGCTGACAAATTTACAGATCATTGAATCTCTCAATTTGAACTTAAGCTTGGAGAAAAGGGAGAAGCATAATTAGAAAATAAAACATTCCCGTAAATAAGGAATAAAAATGGTGTTAGCACAACAGTTATGTTTCTCATCTTGCAGCATGGGTAATGTAATAACTAAATTGAATGTTGATTCAGTTCTCCAGCATGGAAAATGAGGGGCATTTTAGCAGTGAGTGGATTTTAAATACAAGGTCGTTATTGAAAAGGTCAAAAGATTGACCTGAGCTTCTAAACTGTAAGCAATAACATTCACTTTCATTTTCAGTGAGTAGAGTGCATGATCGATGCTGTGTGTTTTTCCTTTGACGGCCTTGTGCAGATTTGGGCTGAAGAGAACATGAAATACCGTTGGGGGGAGGGGGGGGGGAGAAGGTCGGATGTGACTCCTGTATTCCCTAAATTCTCCTTCTATCCATGTGGAGTCCAGCTTCTCCCCCTCTCCATGTGGAGTCCTGTTATTGGAATTTCAAAATCACATGCATCATTTCAGATGGGTTATATAATTAAACTCTGCTGCTTTACAGGAAGCCGGACCTGAGACCTGATGGGTTGGAATATACTTATTAAGCACATGCGAATCTGTTGATAAAAAGAAAAGTTATGAGTTTACACTTGGGAACACTGCCCTGAATTTTTTGTCAGGTAATAAAATACAGACAAGTCTAGTATATATGTCACTGCCTAATATTGAGGCTATATACGAGTAGATTTTTTTTTAAACACACCATCTCCCACTTACAAGTGTTATTTAAACTTGCCTATGAAAAATACCACTTCCAGTATGCAGTGTACCTTTTTCAGATTAAATGACAGACTGGTACAAAATAGGAAAACTGCCACATGTCCAAAAGTTCCCCAACAATTCATATAAAGGAGAATTAGTCCTTTCTATAGTCATTTGCCTACTTTTCTCCTCTCTCATCCTTTCCACAATCAGTGTTCAAAATCTGCAAATAGACACAAAATGCTGGAGTAACTCAGCGGGACAGACAGCATCTCTAGAGAGAAGGAATGGGTGACGTTTCGGGTCGAGACCCTTCTGACATTTTGTCTGCTCCACTTCAAAATCTGCAATATGATTGTACCAACATGGATGTTTGGTCAACTGACCATCAATAAAAACTGAATTGGATTAAGCATTTTGGATCTCATTGTTCAGTTGAAATGTAGTTTTCAGGTGCTTAAGTGAGCTGACCCCTTCAATTGTTGGCTATAACACTTCAATTTCTTATGGGTTCCAGTACTTCAAAGAAATAAATTTTCATACATGAGACATAGATATATAGGTCATCTTCAGGTTATGAAAGCCCAGTTCTTTGTTCTTTCTTCTCAGCCTTGTGTGCTTTTGATGCCATTCATTACAATAGAATGCAGTACAATGGATTTATGGGTACCATACCGAGTAATTTTTGTGTATTTTCTGAATTAAGGATCAAATCAACTTTTCAGGATAGTCTACAAAATATCGTAAACATAAAAATCTCCAATTTCAAGCAACCCACACCCCCTCAGACATCTTCTCTCTTCTCTTATTTATCTTGCACCTCTCACACTGACCTTTCTTCCTACTCTGCTACGCCAGCCCCATCACTCTTGTTTCTTTCCCATATCCATCAGCCTATCCCCCACGTGGTCCTTCTTTTGTCGTCTGCACTTATCACCTCCCTAACTCTGTCACAATCACCACCCTTCCCTCCCCCCCCCCCCCCCCCCCCTTTACTTGACTCCATCTGCCAGTCAATTCCTCCTTATTAGGAATAAAGGCATGTAATATTTTCTAAATGGGAAGAGGAATCAGAAATCGGAGGTGCAAAGAGACTTGGAAGTGCTGGTGCTGGATTCCCAAAAGGTTAATTTGCAGGTTGAATCGATAGTAAGGAAGGCACATGCAATGTTGACATTCATATCAAGAGGGCTAGAATATAAAAGCAGTGATGTGATGCTGAGGCTTTAGAGGCACAGGTCAGACTGCATTTGGAGTATTCTGAGCAGTTTTGGGACCCATATCTGAGGAGGGATGTGCTGATGTTCAGAGGGTCCAAAGAAGATTTACAAGAATGATCCTGGGTGCGATTGGGTTAACATATGATGAGCATTTGACAGCTCTGGGCCGGTACTCTCTGGAGTTTAGAAGGATGAGGTAGGGGAATATCACTGAAATTTACAGAATAGTGAAAGGCCTAGAGAGTCTAGGACCAGAAGGCACAGCCTCAGAATAAACAGATGTACCTGTTAGATACATCCTACCTAATACAGAAGTAACTTGTTAATGAAAAGAGTATATTAAGGCATGGTTTGTCATGTTTGCTTTCATTGAAGTAGATGTCTTTTGTTGATATTAAAATATAAATTTGAACTTGAATTGGTATTATCCATTGCAATTGCATTAAAATCGAAACTAATCTCCATATTGTAAATTCAGAGGGTGTGAGATTACAATAGGTCAGGGGAGTAGAAAAGTCAAGACTGTTGTTGTCTCGCTGGCAGTGAGAGATAAGAAGGACCAGAGAGAATAGATTGCCATCCGGGAAAGTCCAAGAGGGGGAGGAATTTCGGATATGGGAGAAGGACTAATCACTGGGCGGTGAGGACTCCTTCCCATAGAAGAAGGGCGGCACAGTGGTGTGGCAGTAGAGAGAGAGGTTGCAGCCCGAGTTTAATCCTGACTACGGGTACTGTTTGTACAGAGTTTGTAACTTCTCCCTGTGACCACGTTGGTTTTCTCTGAGTGCTCTGGTTTCCTCCCACACTCCAAAGACGTACAGGTTTGTAGGTTAATTGACTTCGGTAAAAATTGTAAAATTATCCCAAATGTCTAGGATAGTGCAGGTGGACGGGGTGATCAATGGTTGGAGCGGTCTCGGTGGGCTGAAGGACCCGTTTCAGCGCAGCATCTGTACAGTCTAAAGCAAAGAAAGTGCAGGGGCAACAAAAGAAAAACTCTACGTCATGGTGAATGCGGAACCCGTTGAGGTGGGGGCGAGGGGTACAAAGGTAAGGCTTCTGTGTTGGGAAGAGAGGTGGGGGGGGGTTGAAAACATGAAAGGGGTGAAGGCTGAGGTCAGAGGGGTGGAAGGAGGCTTGGGAAAGTACTATGGGGAGATGATGGGGGTTCAGAGAGGACGGGGGTGTGAAGAGTTCTGTAAGGGTGAGGGCTGGTAAGGATAATGTGGTTTAAAGAGGGAGAGCGGCAGCAGGGCCCAGTGGCACCATTATTGAGGTTACCTGTTGGAGGAGGTGGGGGGGGGGGGGGGGGGGGGAGCAGTAGGACCTAGGATAGTCAGCTGGAGAGTCAGACCACGGTGTTGGAGCCAGCAACTTGGAGGCCCTTGGCCTGGAGCTGAGCCTGGAATTCCACTGGGTCGATGGCTGCAGCCTGCTGGTGTGCGGGGGAGAGGGAGAGGGAGAGAGGGGTCCCGTCTGAAGATGGGTCCCAACCCAAAACATCACCCATACTTTTTCTCCAGAGATGCTGCTTGACCCACTGAGTCACTCCAGCTCTTTATGTCTATCTTTGCTATAAACTAGCATCCGCAGTTCTTTCTTTCTGCAGTTTCTCCATTTTGTAAGTTTTCTGCAAAGAACAAGGCTGCTTATTTAATTGAATTGATATTTGCCTTAAACTTTCATTTTTATCATGTTTAACTACATGTAGCCTGCAACATGTGCAGCAACCTAATAGAAAGCCTTAAGAAATGCTCATTATGCCAAGAGCATTTCCCATTTTTTCAATTAAATTGAGGAAAAGGTTGTTGGTTGGCATCAATAATTTAAATTAAGGTGCCTATGAGGATATTTTAAATTTGCCAGGTGACAGATTATGCACAATATTTATTTTTTGCAAATTGGTTTAAGTAAATAACTGCTTTTTTAGGTAACCAATATTTCAAGAATTTAAAACATTAAATTCTAATTTAATATTTGGCTCTCATATGAATCCTGCTGTATTTTTAATTTATACTATTATTAAAATGGTATATTCAGTGCACCATTTTCAGCTGGTTCTACCTTAAAACAGAACTTCTTGAAATGAGAAGTGGAATTTCTTTATGAAATGTAGCATTGATCAGAGTAATGATTTAGTGCACAGGGAAAGCAAGGCAGTATTGATCAATCAATCAAATTAATTCCTCCCATTTACTAACACAAAACAGGCACAGTCCTTCGAATTTAGATTTCGTGCTTTAATTAAATAATTTCCTTTAAATTCTAGAATTGGTCTAACTGCAGCTATCTGTGGTCACATTGTACACTTTTTAGAAAAAATCTCTACATGCTCATAACAAGGAGTTGGTTTTTAATTGTATCTTAATCGCAGCTAAACTGTATAAATAATTGTTTGGTGTTCAATATGGATTGCAGTTTGCTTCCAGTTATTAAATGCACAGAGGGATGCAAGACATCAAATAACCTTCACAAACAAGTCAGATAGAGAACTGGAAGAATGGTTCTCATTGCACCAAAAGCTCCAACTATTTGAGGGCATGCATAGCTGAGAATACAAATTGTCTCTTTGGTTTCTATTGTTAATTCTATTTGATAAATAAAATCAAAGCTTTACTGCTAAACATTAGCAAAACTTCAGTTTAACATTACAATCTGATTTGTGCAATACGGATGTTCTGTGAAACACTGTCAAATTCAAAAGTAATGTTAAATTGGGGGGTGAGGTGAAAATTGTAGATCTGGATTGAAAACAAAAAAATAGGTGGATTAACAATGTTGACGTTGATGCTTGAGTGCATCCCCTTATGCAAATGTTATTTTGATATGTTGTCCTTCAACTTCAACTTCTTGCTATTGAGGGCGTGCAGCGTAGATTTACTAGGTTAATTTCCGGAATGGCGGGACTGTCGTATGTTGAAATACTGGAGCAACTAGGCTTGTATACACTGGAATTTAGAAGGATGAGAGGAGATCTTATCGAAACGTATAAGATTATTAAGGGGTTGGACACGTTAGAGGCAGGAAATATGTTCCCAATGTTGGGGGAGTCCAGAACAAGGGGCCACAGTTTAAGAATAAGGGGTAAGCCATTTAGAACTGAGATGAGGAAAAACCTTTTCAGTCAGAGAGTTGTGAATCTGTGGAATTCTCTGCCTCAGAAGGCAGTGGAGGCCAATTCTCTGAATGCATTCAAGAGAGGGCTAGATAGAGTTCTTAAGGATGGATAGCGGAGTCAGGGGGTATGGGGAGAAGGCAGGAACGGGGTACTGATTGAGAATGATCTGCCATGATCACATTGAATGGCGGTGCTGGCTCTTAGGGCCGAATGGCCTCCTCCTGCATCTATTGTCTATTGTCTAAACAATATGTAATTAGGCTGTCTGGAGTTTGCACATTCCCTCTGACTGTGTGGACTTCATCTGGTACTATATTTCCCTGCCAGTCCTCAAAAACACGCAGACTGCTGTTAAACAAGAAACTGCAGATGCTGGATTCCTTAGCAAAATACAAATTATTGGAGGAACTTAGTGGGTAAGGCAGTATCTGTGAAGGGAATGGACAGGTGTATTTTGGATCAGGACCCTTCTTCAGACTTAGGGTAATTGATTACTGTAAATTGCCCCTGTGTGATGGTGGACAATGAATCAAGGGGAGCAGCACAATAGAGAATAGGAATTAGGTGAGGAATGGGATTGATGGGAATAATCCGAGATCGGCGGAGACTCATTGGCCTCCTCCTGTACTGTAAGAGAATTAAATTTTAATTATATTGTTTGAGTCACAATTATTAGTCAGGATATCAGGAGAGTTTGTGGTACTATTCGATATTTCTATGAAATCTTCTGCATCCACTTGAGAAAGCTGAGGAGACCTCAGATTAACTTTGCATCAACCAGATGAAACATTTGAAAGTGCAGTTATATCAGGTGACTACACTGAAGTGTCAGATCAGACTTTGTGCTAGGTTTTTGGAGTGGACCATAAATCCATGCATTATTGCTCAAGACCATGAAGGTTATCAGCTGAAAAATGATTGATATTTCAGAATGACACAAGTAAAAGTAAGTATGTTCACTTGAAGTTTTACAAACATTTCCAGGGATCACAATCATAAGGAAATCTTCGTGAGAATTGACTTTGGCAGAAGGTTTAATGAATTAGTATTCTGATAGAAATGATGGCTTATAGTAAATAAGCTATTAGGCAACACAAAATAATTAAGGGCAGTGGGAGGAAATGCATTTACATTTCAAATATATTGCTTCATGTTTGCCAGATAGCTCTAATGAAGAGCTCTTAATGATAGCAGAGTCAGGGGGTATGGGGAGAAGGCAGGGATGGGGTACTGATTGTGAATGATCAGCCATGATCACATTGAATGGCGGTGCTGGCTCGAAGGGCCGAATGGCCTACTCCTGCACCGTGTCTATTGTCTATTGAGAGAAGATCTAATTGAAACATAAAATTCTGGCAGGGCTAGGCAGGATTGATGTAAAGGGGATGATCTCGGGCTAGAGTATCCAGAATGGGGTGGCAGTCCAACAACGTGTTGTAATATATCTGGAAATGGCATGACGAGCAACTACTTAATTGAGAGGATTATGAGCCAGTGGAATTTGCAACACAGAGGACTGAAGAGACCCTGTTGCTAACTTATTAACGTATTACGTCACAGAAAAATGTTGTCAGCCCAGTAGATCCAAGTTAGCTTCCAGCAGAGCAATCCTATCAGTGCTATTACTCCTGTAGCCTTACAACTTCTTATCTCTCACATGCTCTTTGCCTACATTTGATTCCTTTGTCATTTAATTGGATTGTGGACCAGCCCTGCTCCTTTCCAGAATTATTTTAAACCTAATATAACTATGGTTGTGGTCCGATAGTGCTCACTCACAGACATTCAGTCACTTTCCCTGCCAATTCCCAAAGAGTAAGTCAAGCTTTGCCTTCTCCCCAGTAAAGTCCTCTACATATTGTATGATGAAGCTTTCCTGAATGCATAGAGACATAGAGTGATACAGTGTGGAAACAAATCCTTCGGCCCCACTTGCCCAAACCGGCCAACATGTCCCACCTGCCTGCACTTAGTCCATATCCCTCCAAACCTGTCCTATCCATGTACCTGTCTAACTGTTTCTTAAACGATGTGATAGTCCCAGCCTCAATTACCTCCTCTGGCAGCTTCTTCTATACACCCACCACCCTTTGTGTGAAAAAGTTACCCCTCAGATTCCTATTAAATCTTTTCCCCTTCACCTTGAACCTATGTCTTCTGGTCCTCGATTCCTCTACTCTGGGCAAGAGACACTGTGCATCTACCTGATCTATCCCTCTCATGATTTTGTACATGAGTACAATTTGTACATTTGCACGATAAATTTCCTCCCATCTAAGCCCATGGCACTATGGCAGTCCAAGTCTATATTGGGAAAGTTCCTCTAATTCCCGTTAATTATTTGGGGGCCTATAGCACAAACTCAACAATGTGTTCATCCTCTTTTTATTTCTCTGTACCTCCCATATAGCATCTCTGGGCAGTCCCTCACTAATGTCATCATGGACTACTGCCATGATGTTCTCCATAACCAAACAATATAACACCACTTCCTCTTTTGTCCCCTCCTCTATCTCACCTGTCGCACCTGTACCCTGAAGTATTTCTATAATGTCTTTGATGTCCCAGTTGCACATACCTATCCATGCCATTAGTTCAATGCTTTACTTGCTATGCTCTTGCCTCTTCTGTCTACTGTTGATTTAAAAAAAAAAAATCTAATCTACCTCAATGCTGCATTGGATCCCGTATCCTTGCCAATCTAGTTTAAACCCTTGCTTCATAGCACTTGCAGTCTGTCCGCCAGGATATTGATCCCCCTCCAGTTCAAGTGCAACCTGACCCTCCTGTGCTGATCATCTCTGTTCCTCTCTGCTCCAGAAGAGATCTTAATGGTCCAAAAAATTGAATCCCTGCACAAACTCCTCAGCCAGATATCTACCTGTTCCTTCTTCAATTCCTATCCTCAATAGCATGTGAGAGTTTAATGAACTTGAAGCCCTCACCATTTCAACTTTGCACCATTAATGCTGAGTATGGCAAGTAAGTCAGTAACTCGTTGCTGATGTTGAGGGAGAGGTTGTTATCTTGACACCATGTTCATCTTGTCATTGTCAGAAATCTGGCTCATTACAGTGGTGTTATCTGCAACCTTGTTGATGGAGTTATAGCAGAATTTGGCCACACAGTTGTGAGTGTGTACAGGGCATAGTAAGTGGCTGAGAATGCATCATTGTGTAGCACCAGTGTTCAGAGAACATGAGAATATATTGTTACCTCCACAATAATAATTTACCTCAGAATACAGTCTATCCCAAAACGTTTGCTCTTGAATTGCCGCTTCGATAATGTCTCTATTCCTTTTATGCACCACTCGGTGTAGTTGCTCCTGGACACGAAGAAATGCTTTTAAAATCTCCCGCACTGCTGCTCCTCCTCAGCTGCTCATTCGACAGTGAAACCGACCTAGCCTCATGCTGACAGCTAATTTTATAAATCTCTCGCGTTGCTCCTCTCAGCTGCTTATTCAACAGTGAAAATGTCTTCTATTTTCTATGTTTCTACGGTCCTCATACTGTTGCTATGCAACATTGGCATGTAAGGTACTAATTCACTACTTTGTTTCCTTGTGCTGGAGACCAATGTGTGAAGTCAACAAGGTCAGAGTGTACTGATTTTTGAGAGCAATTAAACGCAATTGTATGAGCATGTTCTCAAATTTTATATTGTCAGCTGCTTGCCAAGTAAATCCATGGCAGAATTGGGCAGACTTTATCTGTGGATATGCAAGTCAGAATGAAGGATGTTATTTTGAAAAATCATTTGGCTGTCCACTATGGTATATTTCTAGGAATGGTTTATATTTGCTTTGCAGACCTTGGTTTCAGAGATTTGTACTTGATTTACAGGCATGTGCTGCCACCAATGGAACAATTTCATTAAACTGTCACGTTTTGCACTTTATACTTAATCCTAACGGCTGAAGGTTGCAGAATGTTTGATTGGGAAAGGTGATATTGGTGCTTTGTCTTTCTGTCAATTTTGCTATCCTTACTTGTTCTCTTCTGTGCTCACTATCTTTTTCTGCTGTTGGTATGACTGATACACCTGCTAATCACTGACTGCAGCTTCAAAACAATATAGCATCAGTGGTATCAGCAAAGGCGGGTCAAAGGGACAACTTATAACCATCTTTAGTACAATTAAGGATTGGCAAAAAAAACTTTGTCAGCAGTCCTCATCACTAATAACATTGAATTAAAGGTCATCAGGACATTTTTCATCCCATTATTATCCACTGGAATTTAAAAAGAATAAGGAAATGTCTATTTTCATGAAGTTTTAACATATTACTGCAGCAATTTTGTCCTTTTTTTCTGTGTTTCTACTATTCTAATATTGGCCATGCTTTCAGTGATGCAGTAGTAGTATAGTATAGTCATTCAATGTTACTATGCAAGGCTGGTATTCGTGTTTCTATCAAATCTAGGTTCTGTTTCTCAAATAATATCTTGTTGTCCATGCAATGCCAGAATTAAATGGGTTATTTCCCGGAAGGCTGGAAAATCTGTTCTTTAAGCAACGTTCCTTTCTTGGAGCTGTTTCAGAATAGCTTGCAAACCAACCAATGATAAAAGAAGAACTGTTAATCAGGGTTTTAAAAAAAAATGGAATTGGATTATCATAATGCTGCCTCATGATTGGAATTTATTTTCGAGGTGATTTTTCTCAAAATATTTTTTACTCCCCTTTCCTGCCTGATGGTTAAAATATTCTTCAATTATTAGTTCCTTAATGCGATGAAAATATAATGAAATGTTTTCTTGTGCTGTACAATCATGAGAACCAAAAGGGAACAGAAAGTGGAAATGAGTTAGAGCATGTGTGTGTGTGTGTGTTCAAGAAAGAGCAAAGCATTGCATCCTGTGTATGTATGAAGTATTGTCAAAGATGAGGCATATCAAAATGAAGCTTAAATCCAGAAATACTAAAAAGTGTGGAAACTCACTCGTGCCTGGTATAATCAAATTAAGTAATGTTATAGCTATTTTAGTTTTCTATTTAGATAACTTTACCTTAATAATATTCTAACTTATTAAAAGCATTGTACACTCAAGGCTATGTAGAAATCTTCTGTTTTATTAAAGGAACGGCACTTCCAGATTTCTCGCACCCTTTATGTAGCAGAGATTCCCTCGGGTTGTATTCTGGCAATGTTACATGATGTTTCCATAGTAACAATTAATTATTTGCCCTTAACTGTGAAACACAGCTGATGCATTCTAATTTTTCATTATATTCTCTCCTTGTATCTGACATTTTTGATGGTTTAGTTGGGATTTTTCAGATTAGTTACCATGTAAATTTTAATAATATGCCTGCTGTCCAAAATGCACTTACAACCTGAGGACATAGCACAACATCAATAATACATTAATTTCTGATGGAAAGCAGTTCATTGCAAATCAAAGAAACAGCTCCTTCATAACACTTGAGTAATCTTCAAAGTGTGCTTGTTTTGTTGTTATTGTTTCCTTCCCTCATGACACTGATTCTTTGTAGAGTATGGTTCATGGGCACCGGCCATGTGAATTAAACAAGTGACTGTTATAAATGATAATTAATAGAACCAAATCTCATTAGATGGGCAGTATCTATGATTTTTGCTATCCCAGGGAGGTATGCCGCAACTCCTCACAGAGACTTTGTCATGGATAAATAGAATCTATAATGCATTTCCGGTAAGGTTCCTAGTTTTGGTTTGTGTGGATGATTGAAGACTTTTCCACAAACATGCCCTGAAACTTTTTTTCCAAAGCAAGGAGTTATGTTCTTCAGGCAATGAATGATGGCCCATATTTCCAAACAAATTGAGCTGTGATGTACTCTGGAACTGTGTGAATGTATTACAGTCATAACTATACTTGTAAGGCAAAGTAAAACGTTTATAGATACAATAGAAATATAGTAAGTAGAACAGCGAAAGTTGCTACCGTTTGTTCCTTATTTTATAAATGATCTGTTTTTCAACGTTAGATATAGACTATTGAGTTAAATTTGTGTCCTCAATCCCATCTGACCAGAAAAATACCTCTCTTATGGAACTATGGTAATTTATACTCGTTGGCTAGGCCCTAATGGTACTAGAAGATTTAAAGATTGCAACGGTTTTTTATTGTCACATGTACCAATTAAGGCAGAGTTTTATGCGAATTACCATACAGCCATACTAAAAAAAAGCAACAAGACACACAACTACATAAAAGTTAACATAAACATCCACCACAGCAGATTCCCCGCATTCCTCACTGTGATGGAAGGCAATGAAGTCCAATCTTCTTCCTCTTCATTCTCCCGCGGTCGGGGCAGTCGAACCATCCGTTGAGTTGATCGAAGCTCCTGCAGCCATAGGTCGAAGCCCCCGCGTCGGGGCGATCGAAGCTCTCGCGTCGGGGCAATCGAAGCTCCTGCGGCTTGGAGCTCCCAACGTCGGTCTCTAACCAGAGACCGCGAGCTCCACAATGTTAAAGTCCGCAGACTCCCACGGTTGGAGCTCAGAGGTCGATCCCTGGCAAAGGGATCGCAAGCTCCGCGATGGTAAATCCACCGGCTCCTGTGGTTGGTGCTCCCAAAGAGGGTCTCCAGCAAAGGCCGCCAACTCCTTGATGTTATGCCGCAGTGCGGACGGAGATACGATACGGAAAAAAAATCACATCTCTGTTGAGGTAAGAAATGAAAAAATATTTCCCCCAATCCCCGCCCCACCCCGCCACATAAAACAACCTAAAGAACACTAAAAACATACATTTAACACATACTATTAAAACAACAAAGAAGGAAGAGACAGTCAGACTGTTGGCAAGGCAGCCATTGCTGGTGCCCCCCAGTGGACAAAGATTTAGTCAAATAGGATGAATAAAACAGAAAAACCAAAGGAGACCTGATTCTTGAACGTGTTCATTAAACTTGCATGAGTGACAATGTAGCTGGTAAGCTGACATCAACATGTTGTGCCTCAAGAAATGGAAAATAGGCTGATGGCATTGATCACTGATTTATGCAAGGAGAGGGGTGGAGTGAGATCGAACAGCCGACAAACAAACATAATGCCAGTACAATAATTTGGATGTTTTCAAAATCCAGCCACTTGGGAAGGTTACTTTGCTTGCATATTATAAAATAATTTTCTGCTTTTTTGAGAGTGAGAAAGGAATCGCATTGATGAAGAAATTCTGTTCAGTGAAGGTTCAAACAAATATAATTTCTTATTTCAATGAGATTTGCAATTACCATTGATTATCCTTTATTTCATTTGATTATTAATTTTCTGTATGTTGCAACCTTAATGAAGGGATTTTGCTTCAATTGGATGTTAATTGAATCTCTGATTGCACACTACACAGTGGTTATTAAACTGCTGTAACATCAAAATCAATTTATCCTCATTGGTTCCTGTTTATGCTTCAAAGCAGTGTTCAAATGGTAAACAAATTGATGTGATATTTGCTCAGTGCCATATGTCCACCACAGCTGCACATACAGCTACTGTGTGGAAAATAATTTTCTGTTGGTTAAAATAGAAACTAGCTCAGGGCTATCTGCTACCAATATTTAACTATAACATGGAATTATAAATGATATGTAACTGTCATTTTTATGATGAATTTATTTTCCAAGCTCCACTGCTCTGGCTTTAAACGTATCAGTGAAACTTATAAAACAGAGGAGCTCATGTGTCCCATTGTTCCTGAGATGGCTCATTAAAAGAGATCTGTGACTACACTAAACACTCTTTTCTCCATAAGCCTATGTTTATTTTCCCTTTGGCACATTTTTATGCAAGAGGAGACTGGTGGGGTGAATAATATGAACTAACTAATCTTATGGTTGTCTTGTGCATTTGGGTCTTTGATTGTTTATTTGTGAATGCCTTAAATTGAATTCATGTTCTTGGAAATATATGCAGTTAATTTTCAATATGTTTTTTTTCCAATAAGTATTTTAACATTGTGCATATTCCTCTCCGTTTTTCGCAACTCCCTTCAAGATACCTTAAATTTTATCTTATATCATTCTCCTTCTGCATTATAGAAATGGGATTTTAATCTAGCAAACTTTCATATAACGTGATACAGGTCATTGCTATGAGTGAAATGGGTAAGGTTGATTGGAGGTCAGGAAGATTTGGAGTTATTAACAGTTATTGCAGTATTTTGCTTTTGGATGTAGGTATATATTTTATGTGAATGTATAGGCATCCCAAATTGCTGCTGCATTTATAATACCAGGCAGTCAAATTATCCTGCGGCCTCTAAAATGACTACAGATGAGGAATTTACCACACCTCTTGGGCCCCCTTATGTGAAATTCTGACAAAGGCACAGGGCCAACTCATTAACAACAAATACCTGGTTGAATTTTTGTGCGATGTGAAACAACCTGCAAATGGACTTTATCATGCTTCGCTCGTGTAGAAAATGGCTTTCAGTTGCATCATGCTGAAAACAAAATAACATTCTGTAATTACATTTTCAGCAGCACACTGTAATGTTGTTGGTTAACAGATAAATATTAGTCAGTTCATCAGAGAGAACTCCCCATAAAAAGTACCTATGTCCTATTACATACGCTTGGAAGATTGCCTCAGTTTAATGTCTCATCCAAAGATCACTTTCAATATTAGAATACTTATCCAATACAGCAAAGTATAGGACCTGTCAAGATTTTATGTTCAAGTCTCTGGACTTGGAATTGAGTACATAATTGAATATGACATATTGGAAATCAAATGCACATCCAGTAAGATTATTTACCTTGCCTTTGGGTATATAAGATTTCCAAAAAAGGGTAAGAGTGCTGTTATCTTCATGTTCTCCCTAGTAATAATCCTCATGTGATTTTTCTCTCTCCTTTTATTGCTGTGCTTCACCTGGGACTATTAGTTTGCTGACATTCTCACTTTTCAATCTCACTAAAGGCATCAATGACATTAGATTTCATATCCTATTACGTGGAAACAAAGCACAAATTCATAATTGACTTAGGTAATTTGTGTAGTCACACTCAAGAGTAATAACGTGTCTATCATGGAAACTAAAATAAATACATTTGTAATGCGGGAAGTTATTTTAATAGAATAATTATAAAAAATGTAAGAATAATGTCACATCCAGCTGTCCACGATGCTAGAGAGATTGTCACCAACATTGTATTATGTTGCTAGAATTGATATCATTGTTGCCTGTGAGTTAGAGGTTCCAGTTGCAAAATACTTCTGCACAGAAACGTATTGTGGAGATATTGCCCTTCAGACAGCGTTAAATTGAAATTCTTCTATTATAAAGGTTCAGGCAGATGGTAAAAATCCCATTGCACTATTTGCAAAGAGCTATTCAGTTCTCCCAATGTCCAACATTGTAGATTTTGGAGAAAATCAATTACTCATTCAACCCATTGCTGTAGAGAAAAAGGGTCCTGTACGTGCCTTTCTAATGCAGTTAGGTCAACGTAATTTTTTTTTAAGTGGAGAGAGAATTCAGGGTGTTCATGAGGTCCAGTGAAAAAGTAGGCATTATGCTGCACTGCTTTTTGCTGGAGAAATATATAGTGAATTATCATGCCCTCTACAAAACATTTTAGGTCAGATGATGTCGGAGAAAATGAGTTAGCCGCCCTCCAACATACACTTAAATGCGGAACAAAACACATGGAGCTGGAGTGATACACTTGACGACCTGTCGGACCTGTGCAGATGTACAGTAAAATAATGGAAGAATAATCTTTAACCTCAATTCTACCTCTCACCCAATTAACATAACCTTCTATTGTTCAAAAGTCTATTTTTCAGTGTACACTTAATGAGAACATCCACAGCACCCTAGTGTAGAGATTTTGATTGATTCACACACATCAGAGCTGGAACTCCTGTCGATCTGTGTGTTAAATGGACAACCCTTTATCATTAGCCCATTACCCCTAATACTAACCCAACGAAGGAGCATAATTTCAGATTAATGGGTTGCCCATTTAGGACAGAGAAAGATGAATTTCCTTGCTATCATGATTGTTTGTAATCCAGGGAGTTGTGGAGGCTGAATCATTGAATATATTCAGAGCTGAGATGGATGGGTTGGTGGTCTGTCAGGAAGTTGAGGGTTATTGATAACAAGTAGAAGACTTTTGATGAAGGACCATATTAAACGTTATACCCTTTATCATGTATCTATACTCTTGGATGACTTGATAGTAATCATGTATAGTATTTTTGCTGACTGGATAGCACGCAACAAACAACATTTCACTGTACCTCAGTACATATTTCATATTTCATATTTCAGATACAGTGCGGAAACAGGCCTTTTCGGCCCACCAAGTCCGCACCGCCCAGCGATCCCCGCACATTAACACTATCCTACACACAACTAGGGACAATTTTTTACATTTACCCAGTCAATTAACCTACATACCTGTACGTCTTTACATGTGACAATAATAAACTGAACTAAACTGAAGAAGGGTCTCAACACGAATTTTATTTTCTCCAGAGATGCTGCCTGTCCCGCTGAGCTACTCCAGCTTTTTGTGTCTATCTAAACTAAACTAAACCCACACTCCTTTATTTTTCCTCATAAGACAATACCCTCAATGCGGAAATCAATCTAGTTAACCCCTTGTGTTAAATTCGTGTTGAGACCCTTCTTCAGTTGAGTCAACAGCAAAAAGCTAGAGGATCTCTGGGTCAGTTAGCATCTGTGGAGGGAATGCTGGAAAAGATATTCAAAGACTTTGCTTTCTGCTTCTCTTTAAAGAATTCTAGACTCTCAAATCCTGTGAAAGAGAAAGAAATTCTCCTTATTTCTCTTAACTTTGTGGCCCTTTATTAATTAAACTGCGACACATAGTACTAGTTTGTTTTGCAAGAGGAAACATCCTTTCCCCATCCAACTTGTCTTTTCCCATTATAATCTTGTTTCCTCAAGTCACCTCTCACTCTTTGAAGCTCCAGTGGGTGAAAGCCTGCCCTGTCCAACTTCTGCCCCCCATTCAAGAGTTTACTCACTGAAGAATGTTAGCACTTTGCATTTCAATTACAATTGGAAATATAAACTTAAACTATTTTTACTTGTCTTTTTAATTGTTCATTGGTGTTTAAGTTCTGTAAAATGATTAGAGCTTAGTGACCATGACATTTCGATCTTTCTCTGTGCCACCTCATGTTTCTGTGAGGCTGTTAATTCAGAATGCCTATGAATTATTTACCGTGATCAGGCACTGAGCCATGCAGTGTGAATATGCATTATTAAAAGATGCATTTCACTGTCAACTGCCGTGTGTGTCTGTTTGATATCTCGATAAGGGAATTATCTTTGCTTCTATTATGAATGCACATTATTTTCTCATCTCATTGTTAATGCAGTAATCTTGTCTGAAATTGAAATAAAATTACACTAAAATTTCTAAAACTTAAGGGAATCCCACCCCCCTTAATTAATTCTATAAATCCGATGCAATACCATGTGAAAGTACACATTGCATTGTGTAACATCTCTATTGAAAGGAAGGGCTACATAATGTATTTTTCTTTCAAAATAATTGTAAATTATTTATGTACTGTCCTCTTAATAAGGAGCTTGCCATCCAATATGACCTTCACTGAATTATTATAAAGATGCCCTATCTCCACACTTCCTGTGGGAATGCAGCTTGATCATTTTACTTTTAAATTTCTCCATTGGAAACAAAGCATAACTCAAAACGTAGTAATCAGTGAAGCATTCTAACCCCCCGAGCGCTTACCAGTTATGGAAAACCTTTGCTATGTCAGTGGGTGACATATGTTCCTTCTCCATGAACACCTGGATGCAAGTTAACCATGAAGGAAGAACAGCCACTTGAGTTGAAGAAATCTCACAATGACTCGCTGCCTGGACCTGTTGATGAACAAGTGTAGAAATTGAGCAATAGTACAATCAGATATTGGAATAGGCTCATACTCTGAAGAGATAAGGAACATGGACGCTGAAATTTTGGACCCTGTGAGCCAATTGAAAAAGGTTTATTTCTTAAAGCTGTGGTTGTTCAACAACCTCTGCCTAAGTTCCAAATAGAAAAGAGAAGATTTGACATACGGAGTGCTCTAATGGAGAGCCCTGCCCTGTCAGCTCAGGATGTAACGATAACATGGAAAGTTATGAATTTTCTGGGGATGGATTCCTGTCTGGACAAGGGCCAGCCATTTTGACATGCCTACTGGTTCTTGGACTGTGCCACCATTAGCACCTCTATGACTTTAATTGGATGTAAGTTGTGACTTTCTCCATCTTACACCCCCACTGCTCAGTTCACCCCTGGAAAAACTCCAGCTGAGAAGTATCACATCCCATGCTTAAACAGTTCCCAGTGAAGGGCAAATTATTTCTTAAGATGCAGGGATAATTTTCCTGCTTTACTAATAGAAGTAATCTGTTATATTTGAGTTCCAGCATCAAGGCTGGTCATTCATCTGGTCGTTTTGTAAATCTTCTGTACTATCTCTCTGTGCCCTTGAGTGTTTCCATCAATTTCCATTGTTTAATTTTGATTTAAAGACTATTAAAGTTGATGATGTGCATGATGTCTAATCCAAAGACCAACAATCAGATCTCTGGTGATTTGCATCACAGTATTTAGCATAATTGGATCATCGAATTGTTTGAATCGTAGTAGTGATATCTTGATCATAATTATTCTCCTGATTTAGGATGAGGCCATTCAGCCCTTTGAGTCAATGTCAGCTTTCCCATGGTCCTATTTCACTGTAACCTATTCTCTCTAACATACCCATTCACTATTGTAGCGACCATAGGGATTGGTCCTGAGAGTCGAACCCTCGGATTGGCCAGCAAGGTCACGTGGTGGTTTTGGCGCCCAAAACCAGTCAGTGGGAAGAGGACTTCGATGTGAATAGTTTGAGTTAATCGTCGTCTGCGATCTCGGTTGTTATCTTTGTAACTGAATATTGCTACCGCAATAAACTTCTTTAACAAAGTTACAAGTCTTCAGACTTGCCATATTAGTGACCCCGACGTGATCTAGCCGATCACCTACCATGCAGGGACAGGACGCCCCTGCTCCGGTTCTAACGCCCAGCGTATCGCAGCTAAACGCGGTCAGCGTTCATCTTCGTCCGTTTTGGGCGCACCAACCACACCTTTGGTTTGCGCAATTCCATCTGAGAGGCATCTCGGTGGACGAGACAAAATATTATTACCTGGTCAGTGCTCTACTGCTTGAGACGTCCGCGCGGGTGATGCAGTTCATCACCTCCCCTCCCGCAGACGGCAAGTACGAAGCGCTGAAGGTAATCATGCTTCGAACCTTCGGATTTAGTAGGCATGAGCGGGCCGAGAGGCTTATGATTCTACCAGATCTCGGAGATCGGCTGTCGTCCGTCCTCATGACCGAAATGTTGGCGCTGGCAGGCGGGCACAAGGATTGCCTCATGTTTGAGCAGACATTCCGGGAGCAACTTCCAGAAAACATTAGGCTTATGCTCACGGATTGTTCTTTCGAGGATCCCGTGGCATACGCGGAGAAAGATCGATCGGGTAAGAGAGGGCCTACCCTCATCGCGGTCAACGGTAGCACCATCCGCACGTATGGTACGCGGGCAATGTCTGTCTTTCGGTACCTGCACTTACGAATGGTCATTTATCATCGCGGAAGTCGGTCAGGCGATCCTGGGCGCAGACTTTCTATGGGCCTTTTCGCTTGTGGCCGATGTCCGAGGTAAAGGCCTTCGATCCTCCGCTAGCAGCGATGAGCCCGCTGCTCCACTGCCTGCCACCCCGCCCAGCCCGACTGTCCAGGCCGTAGTCGCGGCCTCCGGCCCGTATGCTGAGGTCCTGGCTGAGTTTCCGGAGCTGCTCATTCAGCGTTTTGACGCTCCATCTGCAAAGCACGGCGTTGTCCATTATATTTCCACCGAGGGGCCCCCCGTTTTCGCTCGGGCCCGGAGATTGCCGCCGGACAAACTAATAGTTGCGTGTGAAGAAATCCAGAAGATGGAACAAATGGGCATTGTCCGTCGTTCCGATAGCCCGTGGGTCTCTCCGTTGCATATCGTCTCCAAGGCATCTGGGGGTGGAGACCATGTGGAGATTACCGGCGTCTTAACGCCGTCACCACTGCAGACCGCTACCCCATACCGCACATCCAGGACTTCTCGTCTAGTCTGGAAGGTGCTACGGTGTTTTCCAAAATTGATTTGGTGCGGGGGTAGCACCAGATTCCTGTGCATCCAGAAGACGTACCAAAGACTGCCACGATCACTCCGTTTGGGTTGTTCGAATGGTTGCGTATGCCTTTCGGTTTGAAAAACGCGGCACAGGTGTTCCAGAGGCTTATGGACCATGTCAGTCGGGAATTGTCTTTTGTTTTTATTTATTTGGATGATATCCTGGTCGCCAGTCGCTCGGAGCAAGAACATCTGGTCCATTTACGGACTGTGTTCCAGCGGCTTCAAGACCATGGGCTAATCATTCACCCCTCAAAGTGTCAATTTGGTCTCTCCTCTATTGATTTCCTAGGTCACCGGATCACCTCAGCCGGTGCCACTCCTTTGCCTGACAAAGTGGAAGCAGTTTGTGCCTTTCCGCGGCCCACCACGGTAAAGGGGTTACAGGAGTTTGTAGGGATGGTGAATTTCTACCACAGGTTCGTGCCGGCAGCAGCACGGATCATGCGTCCGCTCTTCCAGTGTCTCGCGGGCAAACCTGTCGAGTTAGATGGTCCGCTGCGGCCGAGACGGCCTTTGAGGCAGCTAAAATGGCTCTGGCAGACGCCACCATGCTCGTCCACCCGAGCACCTCCGCCCCCACGGCCCTGACGGTCGATGCGTCAGACGTGGCGGTGGGAGGGGTCTTGGAACAGCATGTTGATGGCAGTTGGCAGCCCTTGGCGTTTTTCAGCCGACAGCTTAATCAGGCTGAGCTGAAATATAGCGCCTTTGACTGGGAGCTCCTGGCTCTCTATTTAGCTGTCCGCCACTTTAGGTATTTTCTAGAAGGCCGCCCGTTTGTGGCCTTTACTGATTATAAACCGCTGACTTTCACTTTTTCCAAAGTGTCTGACCCATGGTCGGCCCGCCAGCAGCGGCACCTGACTTCCATCTCAGAATTTACCACGGATGTTCGCCACGTTGCTGGTAAGCTTAATGCCGTTGCTGATGCTCTGTCCAGGCCAGCCGTTTCCCCAATTTCAGCGGTGGAAAGTGAGGTAGATTTTCAGGAGCTTGCGGAGGCACAGCGCCTGCAGACACTGCCTCAGCATATCACTCCACCACTTCGGGGTTGAAGTTGGCCCAAGTGGCTTGTGGGCCTGCGGGTACAAAAGTCTGGTGTGATATTTCCCTCCCCCGCCCCAGGCCGGTGGTGCCGGCCGCCCTTCAGCGTCGGGTGTTTGATGCCATTCATGGGCTGGCACACCCGTCCATTCGCTCCACCTCCGCCTTAGTAGCCGCTAGATTTGTTTGGCATGGCCTGCGGAAGCAAGTAGCCGCTTGGGCCCGATCCTGGTTCCCTGCCAGACCTCTAAAGTTCACCGGCATGTCCAACCTGTGCAGGAGTTTGTGGTTCCTGAGGTCTGTTTTTTCCACATTCATGTGGATTTAGTTGGTCCTTTACCTTCCTCTAGGGGCTACACTCACCTACTCACGGTGGTTGACAGATTTACCCGTTGGCCGGAGACCTTCCCGTTGTCCTGCATTGGGTGGCCCGTTTCGGTGTTCCGTCCGTCATCACCACCGACCGGGGGTCCCAGTTCACCTCAGCCCTTTGGGCTACGCTAGCGGAGCTGTACAGTTCCAGGTTGCAGCAGACCACGGCGTATCACCCACAGGCTAATGGGCTCCTGGAGAGGTTTCACCGACAACTTAAGTCTGCCCTCAGTGCGTGGCTGGACGGCCCTGATTGGGTGGATCAGCTGCCCTGGGTCCTTCTGGGCATCCGTACTGCTCCTAAGCAGGATCTCGGAACTTTGTCTGCGGAGCTGGTATATGGCTCGCCACAGAGTGCCCGGGGATTTCCTTCCAGAGTCCTCTGGACAGCAGCCCTCGGTTCCGTCGGTTTTAGCATCACTCCGGGCGCGAGTGGGTTCCCTAGCTCCGGTTCCTACTTCACGTCACGGGTGTTCCATGGTGCATGAACCGCCAGCCTTGAAGGACTGTGAGTTTGTGTTTCTGCATAGGGATGCCCATCGTTCCCCGTTGCAGAGAGTCTATGAAGGACCGTTCCGCGTGTTGCGTAAAGGAACGGCCACTTTCACCTTAGATGTTGGGGGCAGGAGAGAGCTCGTCTCTCTGTCCAGGCTCAAACCTGCCCACTTGGATCAGGACCATCCTGTCCTGGCCGGTCAACCCCCTCGACGGGGCCGTCCTGCAATTTCCTCCGACCCGTGACCTCCTGCTCCTGTGGTTCCTGCAGCCCCTCTCCTTACTGGTTCTGGTCGCGAAGTCCGGCTCCCTGCTAGATTCCGTACCTCGGGTTCTGGGGGGGAGGGGTCATGTAACGACCATAGTGATTGGTCCTGAGAGTCGAACCCTCGGATTGGCTAGCAAGGTCACGTGGTGGTTTTGGCGCCCAAAACCAGTCAGTGGGAAGAGGACTTCGATGTGAATAGTTTGAGTTAATGGTCGTCTGCGATCTCGGTTGTTATCTTTGTAACTGAATATTGCTACCGCAATAAACTTCTTTAACAAAGTTACAAGCCTTCAGACTTGCCATACTATCTTCAATTCTACCACCCTTTGGGACATGTACAATAGCTAATTAACCTATTAGCATTTCTTTGGGATGTGGGAAGAAGCTAGAGTACAGAGAGAACACTAAAAAGGAGAATGAAAGCTCAGATCATTCATTTTAACTAAGGTTTTTAGTTAAAATACATGCAGTTTAAAGAGGGAAAAGGGAAAATAGGCCTTGTCTCTTTCCTATCCTTACTGTTACAAAATTGATTTATCTTGCTTTCTTTTTGTGGTATTCTCATGTTTCCACTGGTGTGAAGGTATTTTCACTGAGGTTTTCAATTACATTATCTGAAACTTTAAAAATGCAAACATTGGATTAAATTAAATGTGCATTGGTTCCAATGCTGATTGTACAGTATGATAGTTGATCTGCAAGATCTGCGTTGAATGTAAGGGTAACAGGCATGGGTTCGGTATCTTGCAGAATATTAGATTGAGTTTGGGAGAAGCAGATACATAGCTATCAACTATTATATCATGCAACGCTATATCTAGATTGTTGAGTGGCATAATTTGGAGCACAGGATTTTGACTTGGCATGGGTATAGATATATTTTTACCATTGGTCAAGCACAGGATAGGTCAATCAGTCCCTGCTGGTTATAATCTATCTGTATATATCTAAAAAAAAATCATCTTGTGTATATATGTATATAGAAATATGTATATATATGGATTATATGTTTCCGAAATACAGCCAAACGGTACTCGATAACGCAACAGTTTTAGGGGCACCTTACTCACCATTCTCCTGCGGTGTGCAGTATCAACTTTCGTTCAAATTGTTGCGCTATCGTGTACCGATTTGGCTGTATTTCGGACACATACCCCATAAAATAACCATCGCCATTTTGATCTCATACTTCTGTGTTCAATGTTGTCATTAATTGCGTACTTCATTGAACGATGACTCCTGAGGTAAATGCTCACATTTTCTTTGAGTTAAAGTTTGACCATTCAATAATATTTAAATTGTGTGTCTTTTTTTTCATCGACCGCTGTCACAATGGGAACCCAACGGGTCCATGGGTCGTCTAGTAGTACTTTAAAATTCTTAATGATTTTCTAACACTGCAGCTCCTGATGTGCTGAATATTGATAAGGACTCATGCCAAGCTTAAATGTAACTACAGTAAAACAGATGGCATCGGCGGCAAGCTGGCAGATCAAAAACATTAAGACAGAAATTCAGTGAAATGTTGCCATTGATTTTGGTTTTATGTTTGTAAAAATGGCATGTCGTAGAAATGTAATAAGAGAACTGCAATTCTATCCTCTTCATGAATGACTCAAAGCATTTGAGAGCCCAAATTAGGCGCAATGTGCGAGCTTCAGCAAAATCAATCCGTTCAATCTGATTATTTTTGCTGCACTTTTCTTGATTTCTTAAGTCTTTGAAGACTATAGTCGGAATTTGGCCACAAAAAAATGTTTATTATTGCAGACAAGTAATTTGAAAACAAATGTCTCTATTTGTTATATTCAAACACTATATTGTTTTGGAGTGTTGGTCAATATTGAAAGGTGAAAAGAAGAGGTGCTCTTCATATTTACTTACAACTGACTGCTTCTACATCACTTGGTGAACTCTGGTAGATCATATTGTGTCATTTTTATGCAAGGAGTTACATCATCATAAATTCAAATACAGTCAACCCTCATTATAAGGGCCAATGGGGGAGAATGATGTCCATTTAGCTTGTTATGGTTGAGTAGAATACTGTCATTGCATATAGTTGAGACAAAGAATTACAGATAGTGGTTAATACACAAAAGGACCTAAAGTGTTGGAGTACCTCAGCGGGTCAGGCAGCATTTCTGGAGAACATGAATAGGTAACACCAGGGCCCATCTTCAGACTCAGAAGGTCATAAGTGATAGGAGCAGAATTAGGCCATTTGGCCCATCAAGTCCACTCCGCCATTCAATCATGGCTGATCTATCTCTCCCTCCTAACCCCATTCTCTTGCCTTCTCCCCATAACTCATGACACCCGTACTCTCAGCCTTCTGTGGCAAAGAATTCCACAGATTCACCACCCTCTGACTTAGAAATTCCTCCTCGTCTCCTTCCTTTAATTCTTAGGCTATGACCTCTCGTCCTAGACTCTCCCACGAGTGGAAATATCCTCTCCATCTCCACTCAATCCAAGCCTTTCACTATTTGCTACCTTTCAATGAGGTTCCCCCTCATTCTTCTAAACTCCAGCAAGTGCAGGCCCAGTGCTAGTGACTGGTTTAGTCTGCTGAGTTACTCCAGCACTTTGTGTCGTTTCACTTTAAAACTAGGCACCAATGCCGCTGGTCTGCACAGCAAGCAGTTCATGATGAACTGCAACAGGATCGGGTGAGAGGGTGTACACCATTTGAGAAGTCCGTTTTTTTCCCCAAAGTGCAAATCTGTTGATGTTTCTGATTTGGATTTACGGATTGTCTTTAAATTTTCTTTGACTTTGAACAGGTAGCACTTGCTTAAGTAAATAGAAACACATGATGCTAGTAAAGAAAAAAACTTTCCCATAGAAATTTCTGCAAAATTAGGTACTTAAAAACCACCACATAACAGTATAACAGGTATAACAGAGCTTTATTTGTCGTTCGGTACCGAAGTACCGAACGAAACTACATAGCAGTCATAGAAAAAAAAAATAGAAAAAAAGAACACAAGACACATAACCCCAACACAAACGTCCATCACAGTGACTCCAAACACCCCCTCACTGTGATGGAGGCAACAAAACTTCCACTCTCTTCCCCACGCCCACGGACAGACAGCTCGTCCCCGACCGACCCGCACAGTCCCCGCACCGGGCGCTGAAACGTCCCGCGGCCGAACCGGGCGATGAAAGGTCCGCGACCAAGCCTTGCGCAGCTAAGTCCCGTGGTCGAGCCGCACCGGGCGATGTCAAGTCGCAGCCGAGCCGCACCAGCGATGAAAAGCCCCACAGCCGAGCTGCACCGGGCGATGTTAAGCCCCGCAGCCGAGCCGTACCGGGCGATGTTAAGCCCCGCAGCCGAGCTGCACCGGGCACTGTTAAGTCCAGCGGCCAAGCCGCACCGGGATGTAAAGTCCAGCGGCCAAGCCGCACCGGGATGTAAAGTCCAGCGGCCAAGCCGCACCGGGATGTAAAGTCCAGCGGCCAAGCCGCACCGGGATGTAAAGTCCAGCGGCCAAGCCGCACCGGGATGTAAAGTCCAGCGGCCGAGCCGCAGCGGGCGATGTTAGGCCCCGCAGCCGAGCCGCACCCCGCGCCGTGAGGAAGAGAAAAGTTCCCCACCACACCCACCCACCCACACCACCACCCCCTCCCACACATACACAACCAAAAAATATATATAAAAACCATCCCAACACCGACACACAACAAAAAAAGGGAAAAAAAAGACGGACAGACTGCTAGTCAGCCGCTGCCGTTAGGCGCCGCCACGTGAGGATCACATTTGTTGATGAGTGTATGTAATATTTCGGTGCAAACTTATACTTTGTGACAACGTTGCCGAATTGATATTGACAATATTGCCTTGGAAAACTACCAGTATCGCTCCACAAGACATATGATCATTAGGATCAGTTGCTGTATGAATTTCGCTGGGGAATTTTGGAATTGACTGATTTTCAAAGCAAGTAAATCCCCAAAGTCTCCAGAGTTAAACATGCATTTATGATTCATTTTGTATAACTGGGTACATGTTAGTGTTTATATTCCACACAAGACTCTTCTCTTCACCTATTTTCAGAAATATCCATTGTTTTTATTCCCCCTTGTGTTTATGTAGCTTCTCTTTTTAAATGCAGTGCTTTTGTTTCAACAACCCATTGTACCAACTTCTACATTCCAGCCACTTACTGCTCATTAAACTTTCTGAGCTCTACTCCGATGAGGCAGGTTAATATTAAACAGCACTGAGAATACTATTTGTATAAAATATTAAAAGAAGCATCCAACAAGTATTTTTTATTTAACTTTTATGGAGATAGAAATTAATTCCTAACACTCCAAATCAAAATGGTGCTGTGATAAAATGGTGTCGAGTTAATCTGGAGATGAGCAATTTTGCACACATTTCTTGAAATTCATCTCATTAATTGACAGAATTTTCATTCTCACTCACACTTATATCAGCATAAAGCTCCCCAAATTATCTCGGCTGTAATGCGACACACAAAATTTGGTTACAGTGAAACTTTCAACTTATCTGGGCATGAAAAAAACCTGTTCTTATTCACAGAACAAGCACATTTTACTAATCCAGTTTCCTTTGAAGCACCTATTGAAAGGATTGGAGCTCAAACAGCATTCTCAGCTTCATTGAAATCTGTAATCGTATAGAGTCGTACAGCGTGGAAACAGGCCCTTTGGCTTAACTTGCCACACCGACTAACATGTCCCATCTACACTCGTCCCACTTGTCTGCGTTTGGCCCATCTATATACTAAAACTCTTGTTTGTTTGTTTCTGAACTACAGCCAAAACGGTACATGATACCCGTAACAATTTTAGGCCCACCTTACTCACCGTTGTCCCTTTGGTGTTAGCAGAAGAAGTTTCATTGAAATTGGTGTTATATTTTTAAAGTTATTCACATTTTAAAGTTTAAATCTATCTCCTAGGGGGGAGGGAGGATAAGGGGGGGTGGAGTGGGGGAGGAGGGAGAGGGGTGGAGAGGAGGGAGATGGAGGGCAGAGAGGGGGGAAAAGGGAGGGGGGAGGAGAGGGTGCTGCACCAATGCAGGAGAGGTTTGGGCCCAACGGGTTCACTTGGTCTAGTATCCCTCTAAACCTCTTCTATCTATGAACCTGTCTAAATGTTTCTCTTAAACGTTGCAATAACACTTGCCTCAACTACTTCCGGCAACTTGTTCCATATACCCACTACCCTTTGTGTAAAAAAAAAAGTTACTTCTCAGGTTCCTCACCATAAACCTATGTCCTCTGGTTCGCAATTCCCCTATCCTGGGCAAGAGACTGCGTATACCCAATCTATTTCTCTCATGATTTTGTAAACCTCTATAAGATCACCCCTCGCCCTCCTGCGCTCCAAAGAATAGAGTCCAAGCATGCTCTCCCTATCGCACAGGCCCTAGAGACTTAGCAACATCCTCATAAATCTTCTCTGCTCCCTTTCTAGCTTGACAACATCTTTCCTACAACATGTTGCACAAAACTGAACACTGTATTCGAAATGTGGCATTACCACCGTTTTGAAAAACTGCAACATGACCACCAACATTTATACTTAATATTATGACTAATGAAGGTCATCAATACAACCTGAAGTCAAATCTTATGTGTGCCTTGGTCATGGCCACTCCTAGCCTTGTGATTATTCTGGGCTGCTGCTAATTGTTGGCATCTCCCACAGTTTGCTACTTGCTGCTCATTAGGGACGTCACCTATTCTCCGTACATGGAAGAAATTTAATCAACTGTTCCATCAGCTCACATAAGAGGGCACGGTGGGCACAGGTTAAAACCAGCGTTATAGGCTTTGTCAAAGTGCATTTCATTCATAACCTGACACAGAAAACCTACCACAAGGAATACCTGGAGTGTCTCTTTGTCGCTTTGCACAAAGCCAATGGCTCCTCTGGGCTCTTTGCTTCATTAGTTTGCCCAGATCATTCTGACACCCTGGGAGCATTCACCCATTCAATGCAACATTCATTCATTCAGTAGCAATGCATTCCTGTACTTGAATGAATGTTTAATTAAGAGCTGCCTGTAAAGGTCATACCTGGTGAGTTTATGTTGGTGGCAGCTGTGAGAACCTGCCACAGATCAATGGGGATAGTGTGCTGTACCCAACAATATCATTCTTAGCACGAGGTTGTGGAGGGAAATCAAACCATCTTGTTCTGTTTCTGCCACCTTGAAGTTCTTGTTATTTATACAGCTTTCACAGACAATGTTGGTGTGAGCCCTGTTGCTGCTGTAATACCAAAAATGCAACTGAGCTATTTCTCAGCCATAAATTTTTAGTGAACATGAGTTTAATGCTTATGCTTCCACGTGTTGAATTCATGCATCACATTTGCAGTTCCTCTGTAGACTGAGCCGCTGCCTCATTGTGTCAGAGACCCGGGTTCAATCGTTTCCTCGGCTGCTGTCCATGTGGAGTTTGCATGTTCTCCCTGAACCGTGTAGATCTTCACCCAAATCCCATAGACGTGCAGGCGGTAAGTGGAGTGGCCACTGTAAACTGCTCCACGTGTGTAAATGAGTGGTAACTTCTGGGGATAGTTGATGAGAATGTGAGCAGAATAAAAAATGTGATTAATGTAGGGTAAATAGGTGGTTGATGGTTGGTACAGACTTTGTGGGCCGATGAATCTGTTTTCATTCTGTATGTCTATGGCAGAGTTCCTACTGTACAGATTTAAATAGAATATATTATTACAAGTATTCTGGTTTTCTGAGTGTAAAATTTCTGCAAAGTTTCTTCCAAAACTCCTTATTGAAGCAATACTCGAGAATGGCATAAACAATGATTAGTAAATTCCTTCCTGTGTTCCTGAATCGGATGTTGGGATATTGGCCGTAACATTATAGAGAATTATCCAAGCCTCCTCCCGCCCCCTCTCCACAATAAGAGCCCCAAATTGAGCAGGGGTGATGAATTAAGAAATAGGAAATGACCATCAGTCTGAAGAAGAGTCCTGACCTGAAACACTACCCGTCTATGTTCTCCAGAGGTGATGCCTGACCCACTGAGTTACTCTGGCATTTTGTCTTTTTTTTGTACACCAGCATCTTTAGTTCATTGTTTCTAAAGGAATGAATGCAAGAGCTTCTAATAGTGGAAGCAACAACAGCTATGTGGTGCGTTGGATCAATTCTAAGAGAGAGTGAGCAAATAAAATTTAAGTGCATTTGGAGACCTAATTTAGGGCAAAGAGTGAAGTGGAAGGACGATCAAGTGTAAGAAACTGAGGATTCTCAATGCAAAACTAGGTGGAAAGGGGCTTGCTTTTAAGCCTGTGATTCATCCATGTGTCAGAGTTAGACAGGAAAGAATGGAAAAATTATGTCTTGGCAATGAGCCCACTGTTCTTTATGGAACACGTGGGTCTGGTTGATGTCGGGCTATGCATTCAGTTTAGATGTGTGAACACCAAGCTATGATTTTAAAATACCAGTCAGAGTTGGCATTGGAACACACACTCCGTACCCAAAGAATTGAGAGGTACCAGTGAACTATGAAAGGGAATATCAATTGAAGAGCTTGTATCCCCAAGCGATATTTGTTTGGGCTCACTGATGACTCCACTGTTACTGGACAAATTACAGGTAATGAATCATTGTATAGGAGGGAGATCAATCGTCTGTTTAAATGGTGCCAGAAAAACAACCTTGCTCTCAACGTCACTGAGACCAAGGAGCTGATTGTTGACAACACGGGGAAGGTCAAGGATCCATAAACTGTCTTCATTGACTGGTCAGTGGAGGAGATAGTCAACAACTTCAAGTTCCTGGGTGTGTATATTTCTGAAGATCTATCCTGGACCGACCGCATTGATGCAATCATAAGGAGAGCCCAAACACGCCTCTACTTCCTAAACAATTGAGGAGGTTTGGCATGGCAACGAATACTCTTTTAACCTTCTACAGGTGTACAGCAGAAAGCTTATTGACTGGTTGTATTGTGGCCTGGCTCGAAAGCCCAGGAATGGAGATTACACAAAATGGTGGGTACTGACCATCAAAAAGATCTATAGGAAGCACTGCCTCATAGAGGCAGCCAACATCATCAAGGACCCACATCATCCTGCCTACACTGTCATTTCACCCCTGCCATCAGTATGATGGTATAAGAGTCTAAAAACCTCCAGGTTATGGAACAGGCTATTGAGCACTAAAAAAACCTTTGAACTATGCATTGAAGATAGACACAAAATGCTGGAGCAACTCAGCGGGACAGGCAGCATTTCTGGAGAGAAGGAAGGGGTGATGCCTTGGGTCAAGACCCTTTTTCAGACTAAACTACGCACTGTTTTGGTTGTACGAGAGACTGCGGCTTTTGTTTTGTTTTACACTTTTTCTTGTGGCCAACCATAATTCTGTAGGTTTCAAAGTAATTATCGAAAGGAATGAGGAAAAGCTGAATACTGAGACCCTGGATTTTGGGAGTGCAGATTTTAATATCATAAGACAGACTTTGGCTACTTGCAGGTAGGTCTGCAACTGGTGGAAGTGATTGTAAAGTGAAATAATTAATCCATGTTCCTATGAGAGTCAAACATCAGGAAGTTAGACCAATAGTTCTTGGATGCGAAAGGATGTTAAAGGTTGGGTTAAGTAGAAAATGGAACCATGTGCATAGTACTGAAAATGGGGTTGGAAGCATGCTTTGGGAATATATAAAGTATAGTGAGACTGTTGAAAAATAAATTGGGAGGGCAAAACATGGGTACAAAATATCATGGCAGACAGGATTCCAAAACATTGCAAGAAAAATTCCAAAACATTTAATAAAAATATTAAGAGCTCTGAAATAACCAGTGACTAAAGAGATTATCTGTGTTTGGCGACAGAGCATATTGGTTAGCATATTTGAACAATTCTCACCTGGATTCACTGAAGAGAAGGCACTGCAGTGGGAGAATTGAGGAAGGTGGATGGTGAAATTCTACAATCTTATTATAAAAAAGGAGGTATAAAGTATTGTAGCGTTCACAAAGATGGCTAAATCCCTAGATCTTGATGAGATGAATCCCATGTTACTATTGGAAGCAAGAAAAGAGATTGCTGGGGCTGATAGATTTTTAAGTCTTCATTGGCCGCAGGTGAGGTGCCAGATGACTAGAGAACAGCAAATACGGCAGTTCTTTTTGAGAAAGGCATCGGAGATATGCAAGTTAATTGTAAACCAGTGAGTCAATGGTAAGGAGACCGAGTACTGGTAAAGCAGAATAGCATAGATGGGTCCTTTATGGGCCAGCATGGTCATGGTGGGCCAGAGTGCCTATTTCTTTGCTGAAAGACTTTGTGAGCAGAAACATCGATATAAAGGTGAAAAGGAAATGATGTACCACAGTGTTTACATGCACAACAGGATGTGCGAGTACACCTGTCTTTATGCACATGCACCTACAAATGTGCAGTTAACCAACACAGGTTACAATGCCTTCAAAATAGATAGTTAAAACTTGTCCTGCTTACAACCAGGTTTGTCCTGTAATCGCAGCTTGCAATTTTGACTATTGTTTCAAACTGAAGTCTCCTGCAGATGTATATAGTGCTACTTGCATGTGGCTAACCACGTTGTACAAGCTGCCATGATATCTCACACAATCAGAAAATAGTACTGCACTTGCCACTCAAGTTGCCGTTAAACATTGTCAGTTTAGAAAGCAAGTGCTTGTTGATTTAAAGTCAGTTAAGTCAATTGGAAACAACAAAAAGAACTCCGAGCAAGATAGACTATTTTAAAACATCCAAATTAGCTGAGCAATTTAATATTATTCTCTGCCTTAGCTGTTTGCATTTCAATTGAAATTAAAATCTTTATGTACCATCCCAGTAAACTCAATTTTTCACATTTTCATCCTTATTTAGAATTCTTTCTGTATCCATTTCTTTCCCCTTTCTTTGTAAACTCGTGTTATACCCTGTATTGACAATTGCCTTGAAAAGATGATGAAGTGCCATCTCCTTGAGCTTCTGCAATCCCTCTAATGAAACTACTTCCACTTTGTTGTTGGGTTAGGAATTTCAAGTTTTTTATTATCCTCCCGGCATTCTTTGCAGGGTAAGGATACCCAGCCTTTGACTTACTCATGTAGCCACACATTTTATTTGGGTGGTCCATTTGAGTTTCTGGTCATTGGTGAGCCTCAAGATGATGATGATGATGTTGATGGAGATGCCATTGGTAAAGCTCACAAGCTAGATTCCTCCTTGTTGAAAGAATTATCAGGCACTTTTGGGTGGATACTACTTCCCATATCTTGACACTTGCCTGATCTCACTGCATGTAGTCATGGAAGACTAAATTTTTTGACAAGTCATGAATAAAACTCGATTTTCTCTTGTCACGAGTGAGCATTGCCACTTATAATGATGGAGTATCATTTATGAAAAAGCTGAAGACAATAGAAAGACGATTGGGTTGAATGCACTTCTATGAATATCTCATGCTGCAAAGTCTTGGTGTTCGGATGATCAACATCAACAACCACAGTTATCTTCGTATCTTGAGAGCATTTTCCCCTTAATGCCCAGTGAATTCAATTTTACTCGGAATCCATGATGCCACACTTGGTCAAATGCTGCTGTGATGTGAAAGTCACTCTCACCTGCTGGAATTCAGCTCTGTGGTCCATGTTTGAACCCAGGTTGTGATGATGTCTGAAGGTAATTGGTCCTTTCTTCTCGACCCTTCTTCTCGACCCAAAACGTCACCCATTCCTTCTCTCCAGAGATGCTACCTGTCCCGCTGAGTTATTCCAGCATTTTGTGTCTACCTTCAGTGTAAACCAGCATCTGCAGTTCCTTCCTACATATTAATGAGCAGGGTACTAATGACTGTGTCACATAATAGCTCTTTTTTTTTTTTTTTTTTTTGTAGTTTAGTTTTGTTTATTGTCACGTGCATCGAGGTACAGTGAAAAGCTTTTGTTCCGTGTTAACCAGTCAGCGGAAAGACAATACATGATTACAATCGAGCCGTCCACAGTGTACTGAGTAACTCAGCTGGTCAGGCAACACCTCTGGAGAACATGGATTGGCGACGTTTCAGATCCAGTCTGAAGAAGGGTCTAGACCTGAAACGTCGCCTATCCATGTTCTCCAGAGATGCCGCCTGACCCGCCGAGTCACTCCAGCACTCTGTGAAACATCACCTATCCATGTTCTCCACAGATGCTGCCTGGCCCGCTGAGTTACTCTAGCACCTGTCCTTCTGCGTATTAACCAGCATCTGCAGTGCCTTGTTTCTACTATTTCATTCCATTCTTTTAACAATGCCTTCCATTGCTTCTCTGGTGATTGAGCATATACTGGATAGTTAACATCTGGATTGAGTTTGTCAGTTTTGTACATGGCATATTGGGCAATTACTTGAGCAGTTTTCCATATTGGCTGGAGGTCTGGTTCATTCTGAAGCTTAGTCTTCAGAACCACATTGTAAATGTTGGCTGGTCATTGCTGTATCGAGAAACTGTGTTTCTTGATTTCACCTAAAATAGATTGAATTGACAGAAGACTGACTTGCCGGAACCCTAATTGCAGTGCTCCCTTAAAATTTACCTGGTTCAATAGACAATAGGTGCAGGAATAGGCCATTCGAACCAGCACCACCATTCAATATGATCATGGCTGATCATTCTCCATCAATACCCCGTTCCTGCCTTCTCCCCATACCCCCTGACTCCGCTATCCTTAAGAGCTCTATTTAGCTCTCTCTTGAAAGCATTCAGAAAACTGGCCTCCACTGCCTTCTGAGGCAGAGAATTCCACAGATTTACAACTCTCTGACTGAAAAAGTTTTTCCTCATCTCTGTTCTAAATGGCTTACCCCTTATTCTTAAACTGTGGCCCCTGGTTCTGGACTCCCCCAACATTGAGAACATGTTTCCTGCCTCGAATGTGTCCAACCCCTTAATAATCTTATATGTTTCAAAAAGATCCCCTCTCATCCTTGTAAATTCCAGTGTATACAAGCCTAGTCTCTCCAGTATTTCAACATACGACAGTCCCGCCATTCTGGGAATTAACCTAGTAAACCTACGCTGCACGCCCTCAATAGTAAGAATATCCTTCCTCAAATTTGGAGACCAAAACTGCACACAGTACTCCAGGTGCGGTCTCACTAGGGCCCTGTACAACTGTAGACGAACCTCTTTGCTCCTATACTCAACTCCTCGTGTTATGAAGGCCAACATTCCATTGGCTTTCTTCACTGCCTGCTGTACCTGCATGCTTCCGTTCAGTGACTGATGAACTAGGACACCCAGATCTCGTTGTAAGTCCCCTTTTCCTAACTTGACACCATTCAGATAATAATCTGCCTTCCTAATCTTACCACCAAAGTGGATAACCTCACACTTATCCACATTAAACTGCATCTGCTATGCATCCGCCCATTCACACAACCTGTCCAAGTCACCCTGCAACCTCATAGCATCTTCCTCACAGTTCACACTGCCACCCAGCTTTGTGACATCTGCAAATTTGCTAATGTTACTTTTATTCCCTTCATCCAGGTCATTAATGTATATTGTAAATAGCTGCGGTCCCAGCACCGAGCCTTGCGGTACCCCACTAGTCACAGCTTGCCATTCTAAAAGGGACCCATTTATCCCCATTCTTTGCTTTCTGTCTGCCAACCAATTTTCTATCCATGTCAGTACCCTACCCCCAATACCATGTGCTCTAATTCAGCACACTAATCTCCTATGTGGGACCTTGTCGAAGGCTTTCTGAAAGTCAAGGTACACTACATCCACCGGCTCTCCCCTATCCATTTTCCGAGTTACATCCTCAAAAAATTCCAGAAGATTAGTCAAGCATGATTTCCCCTTCGTAAATCCATGCTGACTCGGAACGATCCTGTTACTGCTATCCAAATGCTCTGCAATTTCGTCTTTTATAATTGACTCCAGCATCTTCCCCACCACTGATGTCAGACTAACTGGTCTATAATTTCCCGTTTTCTCTCTCCCTCCTTTCTTGAAAAGTGGGATAACATTAGCTACCCTCCAATCCACAGGAACTGAGCCTGGATCTATAGAACATTGGAAAATGATCACCAATGCGTCCGTGATTTTTAGAGCCACCTCCTTAAGTACCCTGGGATGCAGACCATCAGGCCCTGGGGATTTATCAGCCTTCAGTCCCATCAGTCTACCCAACACCATTTCCTGCCTAATGTGAATTTCCTTCAGTTCCTCCGTCACCCTAGGATCTCTGGCCACTAGAGCATCTGGAGATTGTTTGTATCTTCCTTAGTGAAGACAGATCCAAAGTACCGGTTCAACTCATCTGCCATTTCCTTGTTCCCTGTAATAAATTCCCCTGCTTCTGGGACCCACATTTGCCTTAACTATTTGTTTCCTCTTCACATACCTAAAGAAGCTTTTACTATCCTCCTTTATATTATTGGCCAGCTTACCTTCATACCTCATTTTTTCTCCCCATATTGCCTTTTTAGTTATCTTCTGTTGCTCTTTAAAAGAGTCCCAATCCTCTGGCGCTCTTTTTTAAACGGACTTTTACCTGTAATTCACACTTACTTACTTTCAGCCAACAGTCGTGCTTGCTCCTGCTGCTGATCTCCCGACCTTTACTGACTGACTGCTAGCGTCCCCTTGGCGCTCTTGTTTAAACGGACTTTCTGTAATTCACACTTGCTTTCTTTCAGCCAACGGTCATCTGCTCTCCCGACCTTTACTTCACTGAGGCATTTTTCATCTTACAGTGTAATATCTTAGAAAAAATTGAATTAAAGTGTGTTGGAGTAATGTATGAATAACTTCCAATTGTCTGGCAAATTGCCATCTCTGGCACTGAAGTCCTGCGGTGCCAAAATACAGGTTTTATTGGATGTTGCGATCCTTGCATCTTTGGCGATTTTCCACCTGTTGGTTTATTCTGGATTAATAGTTTGTTTCAGTAGTTTTGTATGTGATTTGTCTGTTCCATCCAGTTACCAATTTCTTTACCAGTAAGTCACTGGGGGAAAAAATTGTACAAGGAAGTACTTTCTGGAATAACAAGAAGTTAAGGGTCTGAAAAAGGTCCCAGCTCAAAACATTACCTATCCATTTTCTCTAGAGATGCTTCTTCTTATCGAGTCCACATCACAAGATGAGAAATTGTTCAGCCAGAGCTGAACACACTTCTTGGCATCTGCATACAATAGGGTCTTGCGCTTCTTGTGCAGGGTGGTGGAAAGATTGGTGGAAACAGGACCTCGATGTGAACGCTCTTTCCTTGACCTGTCCAGAGATGCTGCCTGACCCACTGAGTTACTCCAGCATTTTGTCTATCTGAGGTACTTTCTGGGATGCTTAGCACATTTTCTTCTCTTTTCAATTTGTGATTGGGAATGGTCCACACAGGACATATATAGATCCCTACAAGTCAGCGAAATATTCTTGCCATCGGCATGGAGAAGTTGTGATAATTATCTTAACTTTGCTGCCAGTAACCCTATTATTATCTCATGATCCTTAGGGCTGCAGCATTATGCAAAGGCATCTCTTAGTCAGAGAGACAGCATGAGCCCAATAAATTACACTGACTATCAAACACTATTTTTTCTTCTCATCCTACCCTGACCACTTTACTTTCCCCCCTCCAGATTGTACCCTCATCTACACATTAGGGACAATTTATACTGGTCACTCCACCAGTATACTAATCAATCCCCCAACCCATACAACTTTTCAATGGGAGAAAACTGAAGCACCTAGAGAAAACTTAAGAGGTGTAAATATCTTCCAAGGTTTGTAAATGAGTGGTGGAATCTGGGGGTCTGATAGGTTTGGGGTGATGAGTGTGGGCTCACTGGGCCAAAGTACCCGTTTTTTTGTATGCTGTATGACTCTTTTGACAATACTATAGGATTAAATTGTGAATATTTTATTTGCAGCTTCATTTGTCTTTCTTACAGTGAGAGACCAGTTTGCCATGTCTTTGGTGATCTTAAATGGTGTTGGGTCAATTTTCATAGACTGGAATGAAGCTATACATGGGGCAGTAATCTATTGTTGTGCCCTTTGGTTTCTAACTAATTTTTCATTTCAGATGCGGCAAGCCATCATTGTTTGCTTTTATTGATTGAATTCAATAGTAGATCACCACTCATTCATGTGGTTAAATTGCAATTGTTGAAATTTGCGCTTTATATACATTTTCCTGATGCTATTATGCTACAGCTACCATTGTAACTATTACTCTTCGCCTCGGTATGCTAGCACCGTAAAAAACATCTGTACGTGAATTGGTTATCAGAGCTTTGGTCATTGATTTAAAAAGCAAGCGAAATTTATTGTGTTAAAAAGTATTATTGAAAAATTTGACCTCAAGATGGAACTGATGCTGATACTGTCATGATAATTTATTGCCACATTTAGTTTCTCAAGAGAAGTTCCATAGCTTTCTTATATTTAAAAAAAAATTATCTATTCAATCGTTAATTTGTTAAGATACTTCATTGGCTTAGAATAACAGGCTTCCTTTATGAATGTCATAAATGAACTGAGTGATTTTTAAATTTATTATGCAGCAGTTAATGCATTTGGCATCTGCAAGCAAATCAACATTCAATTTTGGAATTTTCTTTGTGGGATTTGAATCGCCTAACAATATTTTAGAAAAATGCTCTGGTTATTATCAAAGTCCGAACCTGATTCTCACTATTTTAGCCTGTGCATGACTTTTATAAATACTTTTTGGAAAGTCTAGTTAAATTTCAAGGTTTCCATTTGGATAATCCATATGGCATTGCATCCTTAAAAAACAAAGCAAGTGGTTAATTTCTGAATTCATCTGAGCAATTATCGACTAGTTATTCCCTCTAGTTCTTAATTCCCCTTCCTCTGAAAAAGAATGTGTACATTCACCCTATCCATTCCCCTCATGATTTTATACTGCTGTTAAATTACCCCTCAGCTTCTTACGTTCCAATGAATAAGGTCCTGCTCTACCCAATCTCCCCGTATAGCTCAGGCCTTGAGTGCTGGTAACATCCTTGCAAATCTTCTCTGCATTCTTTCTAGCTTAATGGCATCTTTTCTCAAGGAGGGTGGCCAAAATGGGATACAATATGACCTTTCTTCCTGATAGAGTATAGATCATTGTTGAAGCTTGGAGAAGGTGGTTTAAAGTGGGAATTGAGGTGATCAGCTGCTTCCCTGTAGCATTCCCTCTGTTCTCGCACCAACTTTGGCCTTCATAACAAGAGTATTTGAGTTTTGGAGCAAGGAGGTCCAACTGCAGTTATGCAGGGCCCTGGTGAGACCTCACCTGGAATATTGTGTGCAGTTTTGGTCTCCCAATTTGAGGAAGGACATCCTTGCTATTAAAGCAGTGCAGCTTAGGTTCACCAGGTTAATCCCCGGGATGGCGGGACTGTGATATGAGGAAAGATTGAAAAGACTGGGCTTGTATTTACTGGCATTTAGAAGGATGAGAGGGGATCTTATAGAAACGGATGAAATTATAAAAGGACTGGACAAGCTAGATGCAGGAAAAATGTTCCCAATGTTGTGGTAGTCCAGAACCAGGGGCCACAATCTAAGAATAAAGGGGAGGCCATTTAAAACTAAGGTGAGAAAAACCTTTTTCACCCAGAGAGTTGTGAATTGGTGGAATTCACTGCCACAGAAGGCAGTGGAGGCCAATTCACTGGATGAATTTAAAAGAGAGTTAGATGGAGCTCTAGGGGCTAGTGGAATCAAGGGATATGGGGAGAAGACAGACACGGGTTACTGACTGGATGATGAGCCAAGATCACAATGAATGGCGTGCTGGCTTGAAGGTCCGAATGGCCTCCTCCTGCACCTATTTTCTATGTTTAATACTCCAAGTGCAGCCTCACTAACGTAATTGTAACATAATGTCCCAACCTCCATATTCAATTCCCTGACTGATAAAGGCCAGCATGCCAGAAGCAGCCTTTATCAGCCTATTATATTAAAATTATTTTGTCAGACATTTATTCATTTTCAACTACTTGATGAGCTCCCCAGCTTTATCAAATGCTGATTGTGTTTTCCATCCATTACCTTGGGATTTTAAAGCTGTTATTGCAAGCATGTCCTTTATTTCCTGATTTTTCTTTCGATCTTTCATATCACTGGCTCTGTCCCAGAACCCTGCTAATCTTTCCTCCACAGGATCTGCTGCAGCTATCGGTAAATGTTTTACCATCCTACATGATTGGACAGTGTGACAACCCAACTATTCACATTAGGCAGGAAATGGTGTTGGGTAAACTGATGGGACTGAAGGCTGATAAGTCCCCAAGGCCTGATGGTCTGCATCCCAGGGTACTTAAGGAGGTGGCTCTAGAAATCGTGGACACATTGGTGATCATTTTCTAATGTTCTATAGATTCAGGATCAGTTCCTGTGGATTGGAGGGTAGCTAATGTTATCCCACTTTTCAAGAAAGGAGGGAGAGAGAAAACAGGAAATTATAGACCAGTTAGTCTGAAATCAGTGGTGGGGAAGATGCTGGAGTCAATTATAAAAGACAAAATTGCGGAGCATTTGGATAGCAGTAACAGTATCATTCCGAGTCAGCATGGATTTACGAAGGGGAATTACTGCTTGACTAATCTGGAATTTTTTGAGGATGTAACTAGGAAAATTGACAGGGGAGAGCCAGTGGATGTTGTGTACCTCGACTTTCAGAAAGTCTTCAACAAGGTCCCACATAGGAGATTAGTGGGTAAAATTAGAGCACATGGTATTGGGGGTAGGGGACTGACATGGATAGAAAATTGGTTGACAGACAGAAAGCAAAGAGTGGGGTTAAATGGGACCCTTTCAGAATGGCAGGCAGTGATTAGTGAGGTACTGCAAAGCTCGGTGCTGGGACCGCAGCTATTTACAATATACATTAATGACTTGGATGAAGGGATTAAAAGTACCATTAGCAAATTTGCAGATGATACACAGCTGGGCGGTAGTGTGAACTGTGAGGAAGATAATAATAATAATAATAATGCATTACATTTATATAGCGCTTTTCATATACTCAAAGACGCTTTACAGGGATTTAGAGAACATAGGGAAATTAATAAATAGATAAATAAGTAAATAAGTAAACGAACAGAGAAAGGAGACAGAAGGTGAGGTGACCTTCAGTGGTTGAAGGCAGTACTGAACAGGTGAGACTTCAGTGATGTTTTGAATGTGGTGAGTGTGGAGGGGTCTCTAACGGTTTGGGGTAGTGAGTTCCATAGGGTGGGAGCAGCGATGGAAAAGGCCCTGTCCCCCCAGGATCTGAGTTTGCAGATGCTATGCGGTTGCTATGCGGTTGCAGGGTGACTTGGACAGGTTGTGTGAGTGGGCGGATGCATGGCAGATGCAGTTTAATATGGATAAGTGTGAGGTTATCCACTTTGGTGGTAAGAATAGGAAGGCAGATTATTATCTGGATGGTGTCAAGTTAGGAAAAGGGGGCGTACAACGAGATCTGGGTGCCCTAGTGCATCAGTCACTGAAAGGAAGCATGCAGGTACAGCAGGCAGTGAAGAAAGCCAATGGAATGTTGGCCTTCATAACAAGAGGAGCTGAGTGTAGGAGTAAAGAGGTCCTTCTGCAGTTGTATCGGGCCCTAGTGAGACCGCACCTGGAGTACTGTGTGCAGTTTTGGTCTCCAAATTTGAGGAAGGATATTCTTGCTATTAAGGGCATGCAGCATAGGTTTACTAGGTTAATTCCCGGAATGGCGGGACTGTCATATGTTGAAAGACTGGAGCGACTAGGCTTGTATACACTGGAATTTAGAAAGATGAGAGGGGATCTTATCAAAACATATAAGATTATTAAGGGGTTGGACATGTTAGAGGCAGGAAACATGTTCCCAATGTTGGGGGAGTCCAGAACCAGGGGCCACAGTTTAAGAATAAGGGGTAGGCCATTTAGAACGGAGATGAGAAAAAACTTTTTCAGACCAGAGAGTTGTAAATCTGTGGAATTCTCTGCCTCAGAAGGCAGTGGAGGCCAATTCTCTGAATGCATTCAAGAGAGAGCTAAATAGAACTCTTAAGAATAGCGGAGTCAGGGTGTATGGGGAGAAGGCAGGAACGGGGTACTGATTGAGAATGATCAGCCATGATCACATTGAATGGTGGTGCTGGCACAACGGCTGAATGGCCTATTCCCGCACCTATTGTCTATTGTCTATCCAGCTTCCAGCAAAAAAAGCTGTTAAAAAGTTTTATTTCTTTTTACCTTGTATTTCTTGCATTGCTGCTTCGTTCATAGCATAAATTATACAGTGGGAATACCACAATAACCGAGTACAATCTTGCTTTAATACTACATTCCTAAGTTTATTAGTGGCACCATTTGCTTATAGTGGGATATTATGTATTGCATTATCTGAAAGCGGCAGTTGGGTGCAAGATAACTGTTCCAGACCTCCGCATTTACACAGCAGGAGACAGCAGCTGGTCTTCCCAATTAACATTCGATGGAGCAGAATGCTTCCCTGCACAGCATGGATGGTTTGTACTGCACTTTACTGGCAGACATTGTAATCCAATTCTAACAGCTTGCTTTTCGGATAAATGGAACTCTTCTGCTTACATTGCAGTGAACACTGTCAAGACAAAGTGAAGATTCAGTTTCCAATATATCTCCCATTACTCGTTGCTCCACAAACAAAAATTATTATGAGGTTATTTTCTTACACAATAGAATTCTGTAGAATACACTCCTGGATATAGACATACTAAATCTTATGAAACCATTGTTTAGTTTCATAACCAAAGCACTTCACGGAAATCACAAAGTATGCTTTAATATACTTATTCGGTCATAATGGATAAAAGCACAACTTAGTTTGTTTAATCCCGAAATTCAAACAGCACCATCAATGATAAATCTTTCAAAGCTCATAAACAACTTTCGATTAGCACACATGTCCATTCTTTCATTGAATCAGAAGCTAAGGTCTTATCTAAACTGTTAGGTACACATTGAAAGATCTCCGTGTACAACCCCAATCTGACTAAATAGAAATGACTTGGCTTGTAAACTGTTATTCACACTGAATAGCTGTTTATTTTTACCTCCATTGATCAGTCCTCTTCAAAGCTACAAAAATATTGAGTTATTTGAATGCATGCACTGAATAATGCAAATAGTTTTATTTTCAGTAAAATATAGGAAATACATTGGGAATTTTCTTCAGAGAACAACTGAATAATTACTTGAGGTTTTTTTTAGCACTAGCCAATGAAGCCTTTAGGGATAGATCACTGTTACCAAGCAACCAACCTAACAGAAAACACTAATTATTATATTTTTAACATTCCAGTTCACAAATATAATTCAAGTTGTTTCATAAAGAACAAATGCATCAATGATTTACAAAAGTGAGATTTATGATCAGAATCGTGTTCCATCAAGTACTTACCCTGTTATTTCAGATGTATGTCCTATTCACAAATAGTTTGACAAATCTGGTTAATTATCACAATCACCGTACTCTCAATCATCATCAAAATGATGACAATAGTGCTGTCAACTGCTACTTTCTTATCAATAACATGCTCAATGATGCCCATTTTATCTTTTGCCAGAACCACTTGGCTGCAGACAACATTACAGCCTTGGTCTAAAAATGTCCCAAGGATCTGAGTAATGGAGGTGAGATGACCTCACCTCCAAGCTTGCATTTGACCAAGTGTGGCATCAAAGCACTTAAAGCAAAAGTAAAATTGAAATTAAAGGGCATTAAAGTGAAAACACTCCTGTGATTGCAGTCATTCCTCACACAAAGAAAGAGGGTTCTGGAAGTCCATCATGCTGATTATAAAAATAAATGCTAGCGATCCCAGATTCTGAAAATAATAATTTTTTAAAGAACGGAGGGACTTGAATGTGAGTGTGTGTACACAAAGCTGTTGAATGTGGGATGTCTATTGAATTCGTAAGAAAAGTATGCATCCCAGGAACATACAGCATTGTAGAAGGGGCAAAGTTCTTTTTTTGAATCTGATAACTTCACCATTGTACAAGGTCTAGAGGGACTTCAGGAGGTCTTTGTGAAACATAAATTGATTACAGTAATCAATTACTGTATGGACATTGGGAATTGACATTGATATTGGATTCATTAACTAATAAGGATGGGCAAAGGGAAATAAAAGAGGATGGGAAAATGGAAGAATTTAAGGTAGGTATTGTGTAGGAAGGAACTGCAGATACCGGTTTAAACCGAAGATAGACACAAAAAGCTGGAGTAACTCAGCGGGACAGGTAACATCTCTGGAGAGAAGAAATGGGTGACGTTTTGGGGCGAGACCCTTCTTCAGATGGAGATTTAAGGAAGATATTTCCAGACTAAAAATAGCCAATACTGGTGAGCCATGGGGAGGGTGGATGCGGTATTAGAGACGACTCCAGTGATATAAAGAGATCGATTGATATCCAAAAAATGTTCACATTACCTTTGGGTATGATAATATTAGAAAAGATATCAAGAAGGCCGATCTGTTTGTCATCAATGTAAGTGTGAAAACTGACTCAGTAATCTGTGGGTGATGCTATCAAAGTACAAACTGAAAATCATGGGGAAATATTTAGAAGATTTCCAAAATGGCAATATGTGCAAGGAAAGGCCACAAGTTCTTCCATTGCTAATTAAGGTTTCGATTTCCTGAACCCTGAGACACTAGGGATAATTTTACAATCATATCACTGCTTTGGTCAATCTGAATGAAGACGCTTATGGGATCATATTAGGGATCTTTGGAATAAAATGATTGAGCTAATGTGGATAGACACAAAATGCTGGAGTAACTCAACAGGTCAGTAATGTGGAAGTTGTTTCATTTTTATTAAATTAACAAGCAAAATACTAGTCTTCCTAAATAGTTTACTTATTTAATGGCCAGAAATGTATTCCTTTCGAACATGCAGAATAAAATATTAACAAAGAACCTGCAGTTCAGTCAAATACATCTAATGATGACAAACTATGCAGGATTTTCTTTTGTATTAAGCCATTAGTCATTTGTGTCAGCATCAATCATTCGCTTACTTCTGCCGGAACTTTGATTACTGTAATCCATTTATGTTTCACAAAGACCTCCTGAAGTCCCTCTAGCCCAGGCTTTCTAGAATCATAAAAGTAACACAGGAGAAGAAAGATGAAGTATGCTGTCAACATATTCAATACAAGCCAACAATCTTCAATTATTAAGGAAGACCCAACCAGTGACCTCTTTGCGAATCACCAGGTTCTTAACTAAATATATTTCATTGAGTGATTGTCAACAATTATTCATCTGTTTACCATCATTGCATTTTGAGAAGTTTCAATATTTGAAAAATCTCAGATTTTTCTCAATGCAAAGAAAGTTTCACTAATTTTGGGTGTAAGTTGCCCTTTATTTCAATGCTCCGAGCGGTGCAAGTGATTTGTTAGCGATTGTGTCAAAAATGTCTGTGAATATGCAATTGGCAGCATTAGACCATTGCTGTTTCAGCATGGTACTTATTAATTAGATGATGTTGGAGTGTAAAGCACGTAAAGAGTAAGTGACACAAGCTAAGCCTGTGTCTGCATGCCATTCATCCACCAAAATTCTCCACCTTGTCCCTGTATTCTCCGGAGGTAATTTCTACAGAGCATCAACATAGGGAAGCACAACTGTGGGATATGAATCCGTTTTTCTGTTTTCCACCTGGTGCAAAAGGCATATGTACATGTGCCCCCATCAGTTTTGCATGTTGCGCAGAGCACCTCATCCTGCCCACAGGCATCGATCCCATAAGATATTCTCTCTCTTGTGCTCTCTCTCATCGCAGTCCCAGTGCAGGACAATCAACTATCAAGGGTCACTAGTTTATTTGTCGCGCTTTCCCCTGACTCTCAGACTGAAGAAGGGTCTCAACCCAAAATGCCACCTATTCCTTTTCTCCAGGGAAGCTATCTGACCCGCTGAGTTACCCCAGCTTTTTTTTTTGTCTATCTTCACTACTTTATTGGTTCATTTCGGTTAATGATACTCCCTGCAGTCTCCAATCCCATCCATAAACTGAGAGAGGATTTGAAATGATAGCTAAGAAATTAAATTAGTTGGTAACATTTGCTAACTAATTAACAAAGTAATTAAATCTATTTCATCTAAAGCTGCAACATTTAAACTGCTGCCACCTGTTTAAGCAGTATGCATTTATTTTAGTCGCTAATTGTGATGAAGCACTTTGTATTAGCTGAGAATTTTATAAAGTCTTCATTTACAATTTATTCATTTTCAAAGATGGTTCAAAATATCAGTTATTCAATAATTTGAATAATGCAAAATAATTACAAAATAGGGATCATTATCAATCAATGAATTAATAAAGCCTTGCCACAGAAACCATTTGAATCCATTAGGCCAGATCATGGTTGTACCATTTCTCCCTGCACATTCACTCCCCATGATACTAGTATATCTACACCTGCCTTAGTCAGACGAGAAGGGCCTGTCTCACTGGCTGACTCCATTCTGGAGTTATTGATTCGTACAGCATGGAAACAGGCCCTTCGGCCCAGCTTGCCCATGTCAACCAAGGTGCCGCATCTCCACTAGTCCCACCTGCCGGCCCACATCTTACAAAACCTTTCCTATCCATGTTCAAATGTCCTTTAAATGTTGCTATAGTTTCTGCCTTAACTACCTCCTCCAACAGACCATTCCATATACCCACCAACCTTTTTGGGAACATGTTTCCCTTCAGATTCCCATTAAATCTGTCCCCTCTCACCTTAAGCCTGTGTTCTCAGGTTCTTGATTCCCCAACTCTGTGTAAAAGATTGTGCATCTATCCTATCCCCCTCATGAATAGCTTATGTATATCTCTTTAGTGGGTTCATCCCTTTGATTCCATGATACACTGAGGATGTCTACTCTTGGACGTCACCCATTCCTTCTCTCCAGAGATGCTGCTGACCTGCTGAGTTACTCCAGCATTTTGTGATACTCTTAAAACCTCTCCAACAGTCTTTGATTGTTGACAAACTGTACCTGTTTCAAAGGCCATGTATTTGTTATGCTTTGCCCAAATAGCGATGCAATTACTTGTGTAGATCCCTTGCAAGAGTTTAATCTTGGGTTGCATTGCATCTTTTAGAATAGGAAAATGAAACCGTGAGCATAAATTGAGGTTTATATCTTTCCAATGTCACAGACATGTATTATTTTTAGTTTATGAGATACTTATTTATTTTCTCTTTCATAATCTTTATACCTTTCTGCCAAGAAGGTAGATAAGTAGTTGACTGCATTCTGTACCTTATGCAGCCACACCACTACTTTCTGACTAATTCCCCAAAGAACAGGATGCATTTTACAGCCTCTTTCTGGTTATTTTGTGATGAAAATGCTCCTTCACTGCAACCAATTTCATCAACTGCCTACCCAAGAATTCTTAACTTGTCAAAAAATGTGAGAGAATAAATATTATGGCAAAAATTGTAAACAGCTAAGTGCATCAGCTGCTTTCAATTTACTGTACAGTACCTCATAAGTATAAAATATCAGTTTAAATGTCATACAAAGCCACATACTTCCTGTTAAATAGTAATAGCTCCATATAACAATTTTTGTGGCGCTCCATTTCCTCTGTTTGAATTACACTGTTTATATCAAAGTGTGTGTTACTTTGTCATCCTATGTAAATTTACCACCTAGATCATACTGTACTGGCAGTCTTACATTTTCCTATGTCTTCCTATCTGCCTTTATGACCTTTTATGTCATCAACATTAATCTTTAAAACAATCTTCCCCACTTCACTCCCCACCATTTCATTTGTCTCCTAACCTGGTTCCCCCTTTTTTATTTCAAGCTCCATTCTATCGAACTGTACCACTGACTCCCAACTAGTTTTCTCTTTACGTAAATTCCTACTGTTCTCATCCCCAACTTCTTTCTGCACTATATCCTTCTTTCTACACCATGTCTGGGTGCCCTCTCCTAACCCCACAGAAATTTAGGTACAGAACCTTGGCTGTCATATCAATTCTACTTATGTAGCCCATATTCAGAATTTAACTGAAATATGGGACAGATGAGCAATGAACTCAGTAATGCATCAGGAAAAAAAATCAGACACCCTCATTCCACTCAATTCATTCACATTCGCCACCTGCTAACTGAAGCCCAATTGGGAGAGCTAACTAGTAATATATCAAGCGATTGCCTGATGTAATTGTGCACATGGTGTCAGATTTATCATCAATATGCCAAATTCCATTGCCATCATTGGGTATGAGGCTCATCTGTGGTTGCGACACCGTGATATTGTACAACCTGGAATTATATTGGCAGTGTTCCTTATTACTCCAGATGACACGCCCACTCATCCCCTAGCCTCAAAAAAGGTCATGCAAACTTTGAGTAAGTCTTGGGAAGGCTCTGTAAGTAGTAAGAGAGAGAGAGAGAAATGTATTCTTGGCTGTGGGCGTTCCGGTTTCCATTAGGTGAACTTGTTAGTACCTGCTGAACAGGCTGAATCTGGAATGTTCATCTGTGGCTGTCAGTCTGGAGCACCATTAGATGATGAGACACTAATTTCAGCAAATAATGTCCGAATGTTAACTCTCGTAAAATTATCTGGCTTCTAAAGTATTTTCAGGGTCACCACTAACTGTGTGAAGAGAATGCCTTGGCTGAAAAGTGAAGTTTGGTTGTAGTGTGAAGAATGACATAACCTCCATATTTTGTGGAATAGACCAAGACAAAAATGTAGGAACCCAAATGCACCATGACCTGTTACAAATAGCCACCATTTGTATTCGTATGGTCTGGGAAATTCAAAGCATTCAGTCTTTACTATTTTTCCCATTTAAAAAAAATACCACAAGGAAACCATTAGATCATCATTAGAGTGGAGAAAAAAAGTTTTTTTAAAGGAAATTAATGTGACAATGGTTGAAGTTTTTGCAATAGTGCCTCAAAGTGTTGTACCTATCAGAAAGTGAGAATTCCTCCAGCCCTTTACTGTTGGTTAATGATGCAACTACAGGAACAGCTGCCTTGTGAAGCCTGTAATCTGCAGTCGAGAGTCTTGCTCAAGTTGCTATGGTTTAGAGTCTAAGAAATAGAAATAAACTGAAATATTAGACTCCAATTTTTAAAATACATTAAGTTTTTTCATCCGTTTACAGAACTAAATTGTGTATGTTAGATGAGAAGAGCTGGTAAATGAGCTGAAAATCTTTTTGGCATTGTAAATGGGATAAACTTGGTTTTAAAAGCAGTCTCTGGGACCTATAGTAATGCATCACAACTGAACTTTAACTGATGTAAAATCCAACCATTATTTTATCATCACCCAATCATTTTTTTATTTTCAAAGTTTTATATGTGTTATAATTTATTAAGTTTAGCATAGATATCTGCATATGTACAGAATAATGAGTATAAATTGTAAAAAAGATTGTTTGGTGCTTTTTTCCAATTTTAGTAAGTTACATTACAAAATGCTTAATATACTGGCTTCTAGTCTAGCAGGGGGTATAAATTCATAATGAATGTTTGAGTGGCTAGCAGTATCTCAGAATGTACTGGCAGTTGGTTGGAATGAAATCCCATAAACATCTAGAGTCAGCAAGGGAAACCTTATGTCTCGATATAGTGCCCCTAGCCATCCATTTTGGGCTTCATGTGAAAGGCTGCATCTGTTTGCATTGGAAAAGCAATTTGAAAGCAGCTTGCTCACAGCATGTCATCTTAAAGAATTAACGGTATTCTTTATTTTCTATATGGCATATTTTTATCTGTAAGACTTTAAATGTCCAGGATGTAAAAGGTTCAGATGTAACTGAATTATTAAATATTTTTCCCTATTCAGTTATAAACATAAGAATAGAATATACGAATTAAAATTTTAAAATATTTAAACGGCTTCGTTTAGCAAAAAAAATAATGCTTTTAACTGGATGTTGTTGAGGATATTCATTTTTGTTACTGTTGCCTCTATTTTCAGGTAGATTTGTTCCATGTAGTTCCACTGTAAACTTAGTACCAAAGACCTACTGTTTGATTGCATAAATATTGTAGATCTTTTATGGACAGTTTTGGGTGGGAATTCCGCAAGAGGAATGTGTTTAATATCTATTGATAATTGCGTCTTTATTCTCTGTAATATTTGCAAATAATTTAATCCTTGACAATGAACAAGAATACGTGACATACTTCTACATTCTCTTTTAGCTCGAAGGCAAGTAATATTGCATCAGACAACCATTTTATCACAGGATAACCTATTGATTTATTTTATTTATGTATTTCATTATAAATTGCCCGGAATGTATTGATGAGTGGTTGAAAACATTAGAGAAAGTTATTTTAAAATGCATTCAACATATTTAATTATAAACATGAGTACTAAATGTAAACATGAGTACTAACAAAAACATAAAATAAACCCCAAACAGTCTCACTTAGCTTTTTAATCAAAGTCAATGACCACAATCATTTGAATGGGGTTACACCAAGCATGGTAAGATAAGAACTCTCCACTCATTCCTCGGGAATCCAGGAGTGAGTAGAAGTTCTGATGCTGTAGTATCTGGACCTCAATGGATGCAATTGTGCGCTGCACTGTACAGGCCTGGAATTCCAGAATGTGCAGGCATACATTTTGCAGCAACCAGCATTTCATGACGGAACTTCCAGTTGTCGTCACCATGACATCATCCAACAGTAACCTGCAAAGATACCTATTTGAAAATAGAAATAAAAATGTTGGGCAAGGGAGGAAAAGCAGGGAAGTGGGACAAAAAAATTATCTCTTCCAAAGAGTCAGAACTGATACTATTCATTAAATACCCTGTTTTGACACTGGATAATTGGGAGGGAGAGGGAATCATAGTTCTGTTTTATTTTTACATTATCCTTTGAATGAGCATGCACCTGTGCTAGAATGGAAAAATCTCTTGTTTTAAATGACTTAATTCATAAGTCAATCACTCATGGTCAAATTTGAAATTGTAATTGGATGTAAAATCAACGAGGTGTAGATTTCAAACATCTGAATTAAAATAAAAGACAAGCCATTTTCATCTTGACAATTTTCTTATTAAACATTCCTTCCTTTCGGGCAGGTAAATGCCTATTGGTTTCTATTTGAAAACATTCCCCATTTTAGAACCAATTCAAAATTTAAGGTAGATTGTTATTTTGGGTAAGCACTAATCAGCCAGAGAAATAGCCATTTCTAATTTAGTGATAGACACAACGAACTGCATAGGCTGCTTTACAAAAAAGACACAAAGTACTGGAGTAACTCAATAGGTCAGGCAGCATCTATGGAGAACATGGATAGGTGACATTTCAGATGCTGACCAATGCTGCCTGACCCATTGAGTTACTCCAGCACTTTGTGTCCAGTTTAATGATGTTTCCAAATATTTCAATCCTGAATATGAGGAATGAAGCAATGAATTTTCTGCTAAAATCTACAATGTGTAACCATATATTTTTGCAAAATGATTCAATACCGAGCCAATACGTATGTATTTTAAATTGTCACGTTTATTAAAGGTGAAACCTGGCCTGGTTTACACATGCTATGTGAAGATCCATAAGACATAGGAGCAGAAGTAGACCATTCTGCACATCGAGTCTGCTCCACCATTTGATCATGGTGATCTATTTTTCCCTCTCAACCCCATTCTCCTGCCTTCTCAACATAACCTTTGACGATCTTACTAATCAAGAACCTATGAATCTCCTTTTTAAAAAAAACCCTTATCAGTACCAATGAATTCCAATTCCTTTGGCTAAAGAAATTCATCCTCATAAAAGATCCAATAAAATATGTTAAAAGGTATTGAATTTAGGTATCAAATATGGAAGCCAAATATGTTGCTTATCATATATGTGGTTCTTGAGGATCGTGACAAATGTTAGTTAAAAATATAGGCAGAAGAATTTTGCAACCACTACTACAATGAAGTGTATTTATTTCTGCTAGAGTACTGAGGGAAGTGGGGTTAGAGTTGAGTAAGGTGATATATATGAAGAATTCAAGTAAGTGGTGTTATATGGTTTTGTTAGTGATCAAGATGCAGAGGAATCACAGAAAATGGCAGATTTTGGAAGATGGTTATGGAAGAAGCTGTCGTGATCAAAAGATTTAAAGGTACAAGATAAGATCTGACTTAATGGGTATTACCAACACTGTGGAAGGTACACAAATAGGCAAGGAGGTTTCAGTGAGGGCCAAAGTTTCAATTAAAGTTCTATTGTAAGTTCAATCACCCAGCTAAAGGTTATAAATAACAAGAGTTTTGTTTGTGAATGAATTGAAAATCTGCAAGAGCTGCAATGTGGATTGTTAATTAATAGAATGGCAGAATCCAAGAGGCGTTGTGGTAACTTCTCATGTATTCTGCAGTCTTTGGATTGTTGACATTAGCCGCTTGCAAAAGGTGATAATTTTTTAAGAGTATTGAGAATCCGTGGAGAAGCAAACCACAAGGCTTCATTAAGTTTTTCACGGAAGATTTTGACAGAGTTGCATTAGTGAACGGCAAAGATCACGCTGCCTTTCTTTGTCAATGATAGAATGATGCAGAGTAATTTTGTGGGGGAAGAAGTGGGTAAGGAAGAAAAAAAGGTAATTTTGCCAAATGGGAAATTATCTTAAAATTCATTCTGTCAGAATTGAGTAATGATTGTCTTAATTAAATATATTAGAGGACCAAAGTAATGATGTAGAAAATGCAGGTGATCAAAGACTCATTTGCCATGGTACCCCTATAATTCAATTTGAAAAATGAGGATTTTAAAGGTATTTAACCTAATTTTGGCACAGGTCTATTTGTATTTTAGACAATAGGTAGATTTCTGGCCTATTTTCCTTAATTAAACATTCTTTTTCTTTTACAGATCTGGAGGGGAACCATAGCTCGACTTCGTTATAAACGCACAAGAGCCGTCTACACCATCATAAATTACTACAGGAAATACAAGGTGAAATCTTATATCCGGGAAGTAGGCAGACGTTTCCAGAATGTTGGGACCTTGAAGGATTATGGTAAACATGTGAAGTGGCCAACTCCACCCAAGATCATACGTAAATTTGATGAAACATTGAAGTCTGTTTACCAAAGGTAAAATGTTTCCCAGCATTATGAGTATGGTTTATTAATTATGTACAGTAAATCTTAAACACACAATACCACAAATACTGTTTAATGCCCACCATCTCAATGAGATTACATTGCAGATGGTATTTTCAGAGTTGAATGAGATTTTTATTTGCTGGGAGATTTTCCCTGAATCCTCTCAAGAAGATAAGTTACATAGACATAGGTAGAGGCGTCAACCCAGGCTGTTAGTGGGGTATTTAATACATCAGTTACAGAAAACCTGCATGTGAAGGGATTGTGTACTACACACAATTCACCCCAAAATTTCACACTCTTAAAAATAAGTTTGAAAGTCCACAGCAATTGGTTGTAGGCTAAAATTAGTTGATGAATGATAGTATGAAAGTCTTGCCATGACTGTACTGGTAGGTTTTAACCAAAAATTTGCAAAACAGTGAAAGTTAGAGTTTTACGATACTGGTAATTCAAATTCTCATCATCTTTATCCTGTAACATTTGCTTAAGATGTAATTTTAGTTTTCTACAGACTTTAAAATCATAAATAGATTCCGTTTTCAGAATTTGATTCATAAATTTATGAATTAAATCTTTCTTGATCATTGTGTCCATGGAACCTCTATGTGATTGAATTTTTTTTAACTTTAAATTGAGGTAAATCACAAATTACACAAAGTACAAGGGGTGCAACCTCAGTCCTTTAATCGGTTTGGAATGTGTTGTTTACTTTTCCAATGCCATCCTCATCTGTTCATGGCTTTCAGACTGGACCATTTGGTCAGATTTCTTTAGGCTTAGATAAAATGCTAAGTATTTAGCAAAGTCCAAGAAAATATAATCTCAAAAATTAATTATCAAGTTTCAAGGAAAACAACAGCATCAATCCTTAATGTGTAACTATTTCATATAAGAGAATACAAAAGTGTGCTGTATCTTCTACCCAGTTGGTTCAGAAATACCATACTATAAATTGAAGTACTTAAAACTATTGAACCAATAATGACATATGCCAGGATTAAGCTTTACTTAAAAATCCAAAAATTATCCCCAAAGGATCAATGAAGAAAGAATAATTAATTAATTTAGGTGATAAAACTCAGTATAAAGCAATCATGCTGGATTTGCATTTTGTTTTTTATATTTCCATTCATTTTTCGGGATATGGGCACCACTGACAAGGGCAATATTTCTTGCCCATCCCTAATTTCTGTTGAGAAAGTTGTTCTGTGCCACATTCTTTAATTGCTGCAGTCCTTCTGGTGAACATATATCCACATGAGGAGTTCTAGAATTTAGACCTAGCGAGAATAAAGGAAAATTGATATATACCCGAGTTTGGGTGATGCGTAACTTGATGGAGAACCTGTAGGTTGTGCCATTCACATGCACCTGCAATTTTCACCACACTAACTGCAGAAATGATATGTTTGAGAGTACTGTAGTTGTTGGAATAGACTTTGGCACTTGCATGCCATCATTGGAGTTGTGGCTGTTCTTGTAGCTTTCTCCTTGTGTATAATTACATGGAAGTCTTAGAATTTAATCTAGCAGAAATTTAATTAACAGTTACCAGTACTCAACTCATCAGCGAATATGCTCAGGAAACAATCAACAGACTCTTATGACTGATGGGATCACTTACAGTGCAAAACGCCATTTTCTGGCACATTGCACAGCAGGTTTGCTTTAACATGTATCCCTATTTGAAAAAATGACCAGTCCGAATAATGAAATTCACTATTTCTTCCGAATAAATATTTTTCAAGGCTTCAGAAGTTAATAGATCCTTTGTGTAAGAAGGAACTGCAGATGCTAGTTTAAACTGAACATAGACACAAAAAGCTGGAGTAACTCAGCGGGATAGGCAACATCTATGGAGAGAAGGAATGGGTGATGTTTCAGTTTGAGACCCTTCTTCAGACTGATTAGGGATAAGGGAAACGAGAGATATAGACGGTGATGTGGAGGGATAAAGAACAATGAATGAAAGATATGCAAAAAAGCAACGACAATAAAGGAAACAGGCCACTGTAAGCTGTTTGTAGGGTGAAAATGAGAAGCTAGTGCGACTTGGGTGGAAGAAGGATAGAGAGAGAGGGAATGCCGGGGCTACCAGAAGTGAGAGAAATCAATATTCATACCCAAGCGAAATATGAGATGCTGTTCCTCCAATTTGCGTTTAGCCTCACTCTGACAAAGAGTGGTCTGTGTAGGAATGGGAAAGGAGAATGAAAGTGTCCAGCAACCGGGTGATCAGGTTGGTTTACTCGGGTTGATCGAAGGTGTTCCGCAAAAAAATCGCCCAGTCTGCATTTAGTCTCTCCATTTTATGTATTCCTCTAAATACAGGTTAAATATATTACAAATCTCAGAGCACCATGTAGTTTACAGAATGAGTGCAGAGGAATACCACACCAATCTATGACTTTTTCATTATTTATTGCATTTCTAGAGGCACGACATTGGTGAAACTCGGTGATTGAACTTTTTTTAATAAGTTAAATTAATGAATGTTTCTGGAACCTAAAACTGAAATGTCTCAAGACTGTTTAATTATTGTTTACACTGGGACAGGAACAATTACATTCTTACTTCAGCTTTACAGGCACATTCAACGAAACAATACAACAACAAAAACCCCCCAAAAAGTGTCAGTCATTCTTGGTAATCCAGGCTATGATATTGCAAGCCAAAGAATGTAATGCAGCCTTAGTAATGCAAAGCCTATAGTAGTTTGGGCTTTATAAGATTATTCTTGGTCTTCTTGTATGTTGAATTCTGCATACCTGGTCCTAAATAGATTGCGGAAATCCTGGTTCAACCAAAGTTTCTAGTCAGAGAATACTCGGATCATCATAGTAGGAACACACTCCTTTGTAAGTTAGTAACAACCATGGTTTGTACGTTCAAGTCTGTTGTCATGTCCTTGAACATTGCCCACGCTACCGATTAGAAATTAATCTTGGATAAGTCTACCTGGCTGATAAATTGGTGAAAATCAGGAAGAAATGAATTATTTCTACTTTGGTGTTAATATTGGAAGCAGACTGGACACTACTGATATTTCGTTATTCAAACTTTAATTTACCAATGTTCTTTGATGCCCAACAATGACACTCCCAGCAAAGCATTAAGAGAATCGTGCACAGTCTGAAATGGCATTTTTTAGATGAGATGTTAAACCAAAATGTCATTAACCTCTCAAATGCTTTGTATTTTTAATCTGTTAAATTTAAACACTTTTAATGTTTGCAAATGTCACTTTGTAAAAACTGCTCATTAAAGGCAAGTCTTTATTGCATTGAATTGTTTTCATTTTAATTCTGCCGTTAGATGGAGAGCATTTCAACTGATTAAGAGCATCCCACCTGCCGACTTACCGCAGGTCAGAGCAAAGGTTGCAGCCTTTGCGAACCTGAAGGGCCAGAGAGGTGATCTGGGCCTCCAGAGAAGCTGGGAGGGCAATTACTTGGCAACTGTGAGTAATAAAGTTATTGCATTGTAGAAATCATCTCTCATACCTTCCTTTTTTACTCAGTACTGATTGTCTGATAGTGGTTTAAAATTCTTAAATTTACAAAAATGTTTGCAAATATTTATTATTTTTTCAAATGGAAATCTCATTCAGCTTTGCGCTGTGATCTAAGTGATGATGATTATCAGTCAAATAAATTAGATTTTCATTGTTGAGGTAATTCCAATCCTAAAGACAACTTCTGCAGGTTTCGTTCTAAATAGCACTCTCAATGTAGTTGAATTTCTGGAAGCATAAAGAAATAATTGAACTTGATACTGTTTTGTTTTGTTTTGATTGCTGAATTTAAGCTATTGGGACTTGTTCACTTCATAAAATAGGCTATATTTTTCTGCTGTTAAGCCACGGAGGGAAGAATGTAAATGGACTCGTTATATGAAGAAAAAGTACTACTAGCTCACCATGCAACAAATTTCACACTGAAAAGGATGACTGTTCAATTGGGAGGAATTAATTTTTTTCAGAAAAAATGTTTTGCTGTCTTTTGAAAGATGATATGTTCCAGTAAGTTTTCCAGCATTTGATCTTGAGTTTCCATATGTGGGGCCTGAGCAGGTTATTTCAGATTGTAGGTTTCAAACTCCTGCCATATGTTGACAATGTCGTCGTGCATCTTCAAATGCAAGTCCCATTGATCCCCAAAATTATGATTTATAAGGTGCTCTTGCAGCATAAAATGAACTAAAAGAAAGCCTTTCATAACGATGCCTAAAGTTCATCCCAAATGATATGGTTAGATACAATTTATGAGAATCAAAATTAGTTCTTGCGTAGTCAACTTCTACACATAATAAACCAAGTATAAATAATTAATTCCTGATTTTCCAAAATGGAAAAATAACTTCATGTTTTGGTCCATATAGTCCAAAAGAAATGCTGTTTGTCACTGCTTTTTATGATCAATTTGATATGACTTTGGCTAGCTCAATGGATGAAAGAACTTGCATGGATTCCTTAACAAATTAACGCATTCTGTTCCAGATGTGGTCATACAAACACTTAGGATTGCAGTAGGAAATTTACGTACAAATCTGGACAGGTTTGAAGTTTATATCGTCAATTTCAATAATTTGGGGAATTAAGCAATAGGGTTGAAACATGATTTTTTAGATATCAGTTTAATTATATTTTCAATGCTGAGTAGGATTTATTTTGTCAATTAATTTTGTTAAATTAATTTCATTGGAGTTGGTTTGCACAATTAATGCTGCCCACTGTCACCAAGTTAATTTTCTTTTAACATGCTTTAACTGCATGCAGCTTACCCTGGAACTGCTCTGATCTTACTGAAAGTTGAAGCCCAGGGACATGGGCCTGGGCTTCCTATATTTTAATTAGGTGCCTTCTCCGGCCCCACAGTCGTTGACTACTTGTCCCCTTCCTTGAATCCCAACCAATTTACCAGACATATGACCAACAGCTCAGTCTTTTCATCTTCGTAAACAAACAGGTGCTACACACTTTCAGCTTCTTATCAATTGCCATTGATAAAGTCTGACATTAAACTTGGTGCAGCCTGTACAGCTTAAAGTTTGTTGCTGAAGGCCATCTTCAAAGTTTATTACTCACTTATATCATGCATCCACTCTAACCATTGCTTTTATCATACTCTTTGTGCAGTGGATTACAGCATCAGGGGAGTTTATTTTTGATCTGTCTTGGAGAAGAAAAGGTGCAAGAAATAGACATGGCAGAGCAAAGCCACAATTAGGGGGTATGGGGAGAAGGCAGGAACGGGGTACTGATTGAGAATGATCAGCCATGATCATATTGAATGGTGGTGCTGGCTCGAAGGGCCGAACGGCCTACTCCTGCACCTATTGTCTATTGTCTATTGATTATGGAAAAAAGAAAGACATCTTCCTAAGACATCTTCCTTTTAACATTATCATGGCTTCCTCTCTACCAATGGTTGATAGAGCCTTTTAACATGTCTCTTCATTTAATGTATTTCATCTCTCATTCTTTTTCCCAACCAAAACAAGAACAGAGTTCTCACTTTCATCCGTGGCCGCCTCCACGTTCAATAGATTATACTTTGTAATTTAAGCCATCCTCAATGAGGTTCCACCACTGGACATGCCTTTCCCTTTCCACATTCTGAGAGCACCATTCTCTTGGGACTTTCTGGTCCACTTTTCCATCTCCATAAATATTCCCTTATCAAGGCACTTTGCTTCCTTGTAACATCTGCTATTTTACCTCATCCCTTCCCACCACCCAGGGACCCAAACAATCCTTATAATTGAAGCAACAATTCACATGTCCTTCTTCTAATTTACTGTGTGTAATTGGTGCACACAATATGTTGTATGGTACAGATTGGGTCATTGCTTTGAGGGACATCTACATTCAATTAGTATAATTCTCCCACTGTGACCTATTTGTCTGCTGTCTCCTGCACTGTTACAATGGAGCTTGCTATAAGAGTTAGGAACTGCACCTCCTCATCCTTTGAGCACACTTTTAGAGGGAAATATAATATTAACAATCCATCCTCCTGTTTCAAAAGGCACATCCTCCAAGTTGATTACCTTTACCATTAGGAGGAATGTGACCAAGGACTGGATTGTATTGCCTGTCTTATTTTGAATATTAACTTGCAGACACACTGCCCTCCTCAATGTAAAAATAATAAAATCATAGCAGTCAGACAAAAGTTAGGGCGGCACAGTGGTGCCGCTGTTAAAGATGCTGCTTAACACTGCAAGAGACGCAGGTTTGATCCTGACCTCATGCCAGAGAATACAATTCATCTGTCTGTGCGGAGTTTGCATGTTCTACCTGTGACCGCGAGTGTTTCATCCACGTGCTCCGGTTTCAAATGTGTAGATAGTGGATGAGAAAGTAGGATGACAGAGAACTCGAATGAACGGGTGATGATGTTTGACTTGGACTCGGTGGACTGAAGGGCCTGTTTCCATGCTGTATCCCTGAACAAAACTAAACAAGGAGTTATTTATGTTTTGTGTCCGTTACATCGCATTACGAAGGTTTCACAGCACTGAAACACTTCCACTTAAGCTTTCTCCCACTTAACAGTATTTATAGGAGATACAGTAGTCAAATATCTAATCTTTCCGGTTCCTAATTAAATTACTTAGGATCAGGAATTTAATATTTTTGCAAAAAACATTGATTCTATCACTATGAGCTCTTGCAAGATAAAAATACGAAAGGAAGCCACATGATTCATTATGTCTCTCCTGGCCCTTTGCCAGAATAAACAACAGTGAAAGAAAGCAAATCTTCAAAATTTTACCTGCATTTAAAATGTATATAAGTTTTCCCCTTGGAAATCCCTACTTCCACTTTCCCTGTGGCCAATCGTACCATGCTTCACTAACACTCAGTCTGAGAAAAATTGCTTCTAATCTCTCGCCTCTCTCTCCCCATGTTCATTTGAAACTAATGATCATTTGTCATGGACTTGGCAGCCTCAGGAAATAGTCCTTTCCTTTATTATAAAAAACTCAATTTAATAATTTCTTTCCCTTCTCCCTTGCAGAATTCTCTGTATACACATTGTTTCTCTGCATATTTTCACTTCCTATAAATATTAAATTAAAAGAAACCTAGGACTGGTTTACATTTCAGATCATATTCATTTAAAGCTCCTTTGGAAAGCCCATAATATTACTGCTGTTGAATATACTCTCTCACGGGTAGCCTGGAAACCCTTACACCTCATTAACCTTGTTGCCAGAGAATACAATTCATTGAATATGGAAGGGACTATGAGGCCTATTATGTCTGTGCTGGTTGAAAAAGAGTTAATCAACCCCATCCAATTTTCAGCAGTGGGTCTGTAGCCCTACATGTCACAGCTTTTCAAGTTCATATCCAGGTTCAAAATTACATTTTGAGGTTCATTGCCTCTCCTTTCAAGCTATGAGTTCCAGATCCATTCCGTGTAGGGGGAAATTACTTTCCTCATCTTCCCCTCTAATCTCTCAAACCCTTGTTTTGGGGCTTCTTTGCTAAAGGAAATGAATCCGTCCTATTTATTCTATCTGGGACACTAGAATTTTATGAATCAGTTAAGTCCACCTTTGGCCGTCTCAATTCTGAAGCCAACCACCCTAGCATATCCCATCTACCACTAGGTACCATGTTCCATTCCTGGCAACGTCCTCATCAAGTGATTTTACTTGACAATAAAATGAATTTATGAATTAAACATGGATACTTTATCTAAATATTATTCCTCTACTTTGCTCATTCGATTTTGATGGATTTATAGAATATTTCCACAAATCTTGTTTCTCTAACCGATCATATAATGAATTTCACAATGTATTTGAGTATTTTTGCTTATCTTGGGATCTTTTTGCTTGTTTCATCAAGAGGTATCAATCAACTGGTGCACCAGCTGGAATAAAATCTGTGTTGTGTGGGGAATCTTGCCAGCATCTGGCCCCACACCAATACATCCACCCTTTCAGTTTCTCATTTTCTGCTGCCATTATCGCTGATTGATTTGCTTGTACTGTTATTAATTACAGTGCAGTAGGATCTGTCGCTGCGGAAATATAATCCATTGAAAACTTTGTCTGAGGGAGAGAAACGGATGTATGAGAGTAGATATATATATATATATATAGAGAGAGAGAGAGATGGGTTGGAAGGAGAGCAAGGCATGGCTCCTCTTAGCTGATAATAGTTGTGCATTAATGAGATTCAGCAGCCCTGTGGTTTGCAACCTGCATTCAGCAGCTTTGCTAGATCTTTCATCCTTGTTGGAACCCTCAGAAACCAGCAATAACCCAATCAAGCTAATCTACTTGGCAACTTTTACTGTAATTTGGGATTTTTCGGTCCTAATAATGGTTAGCTCAGCTGCCTGAGAATTTTATCAACAACAAAATTCATTGATGTATTTATGATGTACATAATAAAGCTATAATTCCTATAACTTTATGCCAAAGTGTACAGGGAGAAAACAGACCTGGATCATTTTATGATAAAATATATAAAAAATGCTTTTTTAAAGAATACTTCTTGAATGTAATTACTATTATGCAGATAAAGACTATACTGCACTAACAACCTCTCACATGTGATAATGAGAATAAGTGTTACTTATTCAGGAAAAGATGCTGCCCAGGACATCAGGAGAACTCTAAGTTGTTTTTGCTAGTGTTCTGGAATCTTTAATGAAGAACATCTCCTCCAATAATGAATCGATTAATGCTAAAGTATAATAACAGTTAGCTCATGCAAAATTATTTTAGTAGGACTTGACTCAATTACCTTAGACTAAAAGCATTGTGGTTTGAATTGAGCAAACACTTAACATCTGAAGCTAAAACATGTGTACATTTGTTTTGTGACAAAGTGTTCCCAGTTCAAACACAATCTTGAATAATGATTTTGCTTTCTTCTTGAAAATGAGATCAACCTTCAATAGATTAAGCTGGGAGGCGGGGAATAACTGATTTGCCATGAAGGAATTTCAGTGACACAGCCAGCCACTCTCTCAGTGCTAGAGACAGCGTTCAATTTGGATCTCCAGCAATGTGTGTAAAGTTTGAGAAGGGTCTCGACCCGAAACGTCACTCATTCCTTCTCTCCTGACATGCTGCCTTTCCTGCTGAGTTACTCCAGCATTTTGTGTCTATCTGTAGAGTTTGAGGGTTCTCCCTGTTACTGTGTTGGTTTCCTCCAGGTATTTCAGTTTCCTTTCACATCCCAGAGACATGCAGGTGGATATGTTAATTAGTTACTGAGGATTGTCACTAAGAGGGTAGGTGAGTGGTGGAATGTGGGGGCAGTTGATGGGAATGTAGAGAGAATAAAAGCGGGATTCATGTAGGACGAGTGTTTGAAGGTCGGCATGGTTTCAGTGAGCTGAACACCCGGTTTCTGTACAGTATCACTCTATGACTCTTATGCATGATCATATCACAAGTATATTAGCTGGTAAGAATCTGTGAAGAAATAATCATGGTTATGGATAGGTTTGTCCATGCTCAATGTTACTGGGAAAGAGCGCAGAGGGAAAGGAAGGGAAGGACGCTTGAAATTACTGCCCCATGTCTGCTCTTGTCCTGGATCCCCAAGAATACCCGTGTGCTTCACAGTTATAAGTAGTCCAGAATGGAATGAGCAGTGAGGTTAGTTTGCAAAGGAAAAGCCATGCAAAGTAAATCAGAATGCAAGCATATTATTGGCTGATTACTTCCCAACAACACCTGTTTCGGGGAAAATAGAGCGAAAAGAGATTTATTTCTTGTAAAGCGTTGCATTAACTAGGGAAGAAATGAAGAAATATTAATTTAGTTAAACATTTTGTACTTGAATCTATTCACTGCAAAGATTAATTTTTGGTGGTATCAGCTGCAGGGAAATGTTGGACAGACTTGGACTGTTTTCTTTGGAAAGCAGGAGGATAAAAGTATAGAAATTTATGAGAGGCATAGATGGAGTCAACAGTCATAATCTTTTCCCCAGAATGGAAAAGTCATATACTAAACAGCATAGATTTAAGTTGAGAGGGGCGAAGTTTAATGGTGATATGTGGGATAATTTTTTAACACAGTGTGGTGAGTGCCTGGAACCCGCTGACAAGGGTGGTTGTGAGGCACAGTGGCATTTAAGAGACTTTTAAATTGGCATAAGGATATGCAGGAAATGGAGAGATGTAGATTATAAACAGGTAGGGAAGAGATGCTCTCGGCAACATGTTCAGCACAGACATTGTGGGCTAATGATCTTTTTCTTGTGTTGTACTGTTCTATGTTATAAAAGCTGGTATTTTCACACTGTTGTTGATTATATAAATTTAAGGATCACTCATACTGGGAGTTCTACCTTCAAAGTTGCCTTTTTATTTTGAATAAATAATATATCTTCAACATACAAACAGTTCTGTAGTTTTGAACCAAATTTGCTACAATTTACAAAATGCCAGTTCATTTCTTTTGGTGAAAATTTAAAAAAATGCATATAATGGAATTTTAAATACAAAATATATGCTAAAAACACTCAACAGATCAGGCAGTGTTAGTGGAAAGAGAGAGTTTACATTTCAGGTCTGGTAGACACTGCCTGACCTGCCAAGCATTTCTCAGATTTTCTGCTTTTATTCATTTCTTTTGTTGGATGATTTTTTTTTTTAAATCATCAACTCTTAAGAGTCCTTGTGGTGAAATTACAAAGACTGCTTATCAACTCTTCATTACATTTTTCAGAAAAGGGATAATCCACAGATGACACCTGCTTTCTCTGCAAGAGCTAATGAACTGAAGCGAAAGGACAAATACATGAACACACTCTTTTCCAGTCATGTACGGAAGGTAAGTATCTTATTTGTTGAGAGAACAGGTTGTCATGAGTTTCACCATTCAAACACATCTCGAAACATAGAATTATTACAGCCCATCAAGCCAATGCTGATTTTTTTTACAGTATATTCCAGTCAATCCCAATCCATCATTCATTTGTTTGCATTGATGCCTGTATAAAACACTTATTTTATTTCTCCCGCTGGCAGGTACCTAAAACCTCTCTTGTGTGTAATGTTTAGCTCAAATTGAACAATGTCACTGCATCAAAGGATAATCGGAAATAAGTTAGAAACTGCTTGAGAATGTAGAGGTGCAAATACTGTTGCACTCATTGTTCCTTCATTCTAAGCAGTCTCTGCTTCAAAGCTTTTACTTGGAATTCAAAGAATGGAAACTTCAGCATAACAACATTGTGGTGAAAGTAGTTATTAAATTTGCCACTGTTCATTTTCAAAAATGTGCAAAAATGTTCCTTTCGTGAGCATAGACATCCCTTTGATGAACAGAGTAAAAGTATTCAAAATCTTTAGTATCACATTTGAGAATGGAAACTAGATTTTTGGATAGTCAGTTTTCAATATTTGCCCAGCAGATGTGTACCACAATTAATATTTAGAAGTATTCACAATGACAACAATGGGGTTCTATGTTTCTCAGTATAAGAATGAGCAGGTATATTTTCAAAAACCTGTATACTGTTTAGCTCACAATATGATGTGTTAAATTCTTCAGTCTTTTTAAAGATTTCATTTTGAGGTTACCTCAATAGAATGTCAATAGAATGATAGAATGTCAAATTCTGCTTTTAATTGGTGCTAAATTGGCCATTTCTGTTGGAAAGTTGGGTGAGGAAAAGTTAGGAAAAATAGGGCTTTGAGCTATAATTTTGGATTGGTTTCATGGTTTAAACTGTATTTGTTTGTCTCTCCCTACAGATAAATAGATTTAATAAACCTGAAGATCGTGCAATTTTCATCACTGACCGGCATTTATACAAATTGGATCCATTGAAGCAATATCAAGTGATGAAAACTATCCCATTGTATAATGTAGGTCACAGTCTAAAAGTCTCTGTTTGGAGTAGCTCTATTAAAATTCCATATTATCTTTCTCCATCCTCCACCTGTTTTTTTTGTGGAAGTAAATGGATATCCTGAGGCTGTCTGTTTTTTACACTGCCTCCATGTTTTATTATATCTATGATAAGGCAGCCAGGAACCCGCTGTGATGTTGTGTCATTTCCACTTTATAGCTGGCCACAATTAGATGACAGGCGCAACCTCCAGTGACTTGCTGTTGTATTCTCTTTTGACCTGTGCAACGAAAGGAGCTTCGATTAGCTCAGCTCCTCATCCCAGTTCCTTCTCTACCTGGCAGCACAGTAGTTTATCATTGCCATTTGGGACATTTCCCTGCAAAGACCTACCTTTCTAAGATATGATAAATTGCAACATAAATGTTTAGAACTACACTTCACTAAGCTCCCTTCACTTTGTCCCCTCACAATATGAAACGTTGGCCCTACAATGTAGACCTAATATTTTCTACTTCACTGATTAAGACTGACGCTAACAAAACATGAGACAAGTCCACTGCCTAAAGCTTTTAAAATTCTGCAGTGATGAGTGTCACTTTAGGATTAACATCTACCTAAACTCTACGTATGAATGTTAATTAAAACCCAACAGAATAATTTCCGGAATGGATAGATTTATTTTATATAAAGAAAAATCTCTTTAGGATACAAGTATATTGTACTATTTGTTCAAAAGATTGTTTTTTTTCTTCTCATCCATAACCTGTAAAAGGATGTCAAATATGCTTTTTATTTGTATTATGTACTTGAAGAAGGCATCCGATGCGCTTGAAGATCGATTTTTGTAGCATTATGTGCCCAGATGTTCAATGGTAAATTCATCTTACTGTCGGAATAGTTCAGTATCAGCATTTCCGTGGTAACCCAGTTTCCATAGCAATCCCCTTGGAGACCGCATCAGCTGATGTCTCGCTGCATGGTGGAACATAGTTGCTGTGAACATAAAATAATCAGGTTGCTTAACTAGTGCACCTCAATGTGTCTCTTTAAATTAAAGGATGTAGTAATAATCACTGTCAGGGAAGGTCAAACCATTTTGCTTGTGTCAAATTCAGCCACAATAAAAGGCCAATTTCTGAATTAACTGTTTGGGGATCTTAAATGCATCTCCTTTGCAGAAATTGAACCTGGGTTTTGTTTGGTTTAATGTCCAAATGATTTAAAAAAAAATTAAATCAATTTTTGTCTAATTAAATTTTGATTCGGGGAAACCTAGTGGTCAAAAGAATCCAATAGAAATTGGAAGTTCTTAGGGGTGTTAGAAGGGAAAGAATCTTTGCATCCAGCTATCTGTAGCTTCACTGTATAAGTGGTTATGTTCTGGATTAGCAGTTGAATACTAATAGATCCCTGAATATTGGAAGTGTACTAACATGCATTAAAGAATGACATATTAAAATGGGCTGACTGGACTGTTGTCTGGGCTGCTTTGTCCCATTGCCTTTTATATTTTGTCTTGAACTGCAGTTAAGACTGAATCTGTTTTAATTAGCATTAAAAATGACATCATTTTTTCTTTTATAGAGAATTGGCAAATGTCCATTTTGCTTCTGTGCTCTGTAGAGCTGCTGTTCAATCTAAAGAAGAGAGAAAAATAAATAAGATGGAAGGGTGGGGAAGTGACATAATTTGAGGTTACTTATGCCAAAATACCTAAACTAAAAATTCTTGAGAGGACTATAGCTAAAGTTTAAGCAGATTCATTTAAAGATAAAAAAAATTGGTTTCATCAATTTAAAAATATCTAATTTTAAATAATGGATAGTTTGTGGATGTAATTATTCATTTCCTTTCATTTGGTTATTCAGCTCCACATGACTGTGCTGTCTCTTTGAGAAGGCTGTGGAATTATTTATTCTTTCTTGCTCTTTCCTTGTGGCCCTACAAACTTAAAATGTTTCCTGTGTAACACTTCTCCATGTGTGCATTATTACACAGATGACTCTTGCTCAGATATCCGATACATATTTCCCATGTACTTCACTCTGAGATATACATTGTTTCCCAAGTGACTTGCTGCTTGGTAAACAGCATTCCCCCTGTGACTCTCTTTCAGGTATCTTTTATTCTTATGAAATCCATGTTTCCTAATGAGACTTACTACTTTGTATCTGTGACTCTGCCTGGTGTCCATTCTTGGTGACATGACTCAATTGCTAGTATCGCACAGGTTAATATGCAGATAGAGCAAGCAATTGGAAAGCCAGTGGCATGTTAGTTTTTATTCCAACAGCATTGGAGTACCAGGGTGAGGACCGCATGCAGAACAAGCAGAAATGTGTAGGCAGCCCCTTGTTTCAGCTCTCGTCCCACCAAACATATTTCTTCCCCTTGATTCTATTTTTCCTACTCTAGTCTGGTTCCTTCCCACGTATTATTTAAGTTTATTTCCAATTCCCTGGTTCCAACTGGTTCATCTTCACCATGGACATAATCATCAGTTTATACCTTCATGTCACATCAGGAGAGTCTGAGGACATTATTTCCTCCTTGAACCCACCCAATTCCCCTCCACCAACACGTTCATTCACCACTTGTTTTCTCCAGATGAAAGGTATATCTACTCAGAAGGGCCCTAACTACGTCTGTCCTTTTTGCGAGAGATGTAGAATAGTCTATGTTTCACTCTAACTCTGATCCATTCCCCCAAGTCTTTTGACCCTGAGTACACTGATAACAACATTGTGATGCTCCCTGCACGTATGCAGAACTCGAGAATTTCATCACTTCCAGCCAATTTTCACCTTGTTCTCACCTTCACATGGTCCATTTTTGGCCCTTTCTCTTTTTAAATCTCTCTGCCTCCAACTTAGGAAATAGGCTAGCTAAAAAAATCCAGGCCCACAGACTTCCGGAGTTATATTGACCATGCATCCTTCATAGTTGGCATGGACGCTATGGGTCGAAAGGCCTATTTCCATGCTGTGTAATTCAATGACCATGACTTTCACCCTTCCTTCAAGGACTTAATTCCATTCGCCTGATTCCTCTGTCTCATCGTATTTGCTTCAGTGATAAGATTTTACACATCGGTGCCTCTGAAATGTCTACCTTCCTCAAATCTGGATTCCCCTCTACTGTAATGTATGGTACTGCTGATCATATCTCTCCCGCCTCACATATTTCAGCGCTCATTCTCTCCTAGACAGAGCAAAAATAGTATTCCCCTGGTCCTAATATTCTCGTCCCCCAAACTCCACATTCAATTGGAGGTTGTTTGAACAAGTGTCTTTCCCAGATTTGATGAAGGTTCTTCAATCTGAAATGTTAACTCTGTTTCTCTTGTGAGACCTCATCTGGAACAATGTGTACAGATCCGGTCTCCCTATCAAATGAAAAGTACACAAAGATAGACACAAAAAGCTGGAGTAACTCAGCAGGATAGGCAGCATCACTGGAGAGAAGGAATGGGTGACATTTTGGATCGAGACCCTTCTTCAGACCTTCAGTACACTTACACTGGACGGGTTGATTAGAAGACTAATTCCTGGGATGAAGCTCAGCCTGTGAAAAAAGATCAATCAAACTGAAAGATTGGAAAACCGAAAGGGGATCTCACTGAAATATACAAAATTCTTTCACGCCTGAGAGAGTAGCTACAGAGATCATATTTCCTTTGGTAAGGATGCCTATATCAATGAGTCTCATAGTTTTAAATAATAGTTGAACCATTTAAGACTGAGATGAAAAGAAGTTCCTTCACTCAGAGGGTAGTAAAGCTTTGAGAAAATCTCAAGCTAAAAGGGAGGTGCTCATCTATTGAATATACTAATTGGTTTGTCAATTGTGCTAGTTATAACCTCAAAAATGTCCAACATTTATATCAAACATGATTTTCACAAATCCCTATTCAATCTACTTAATCTAGTTTAGTTTAGAGATACAGCATGGGAATGATAATAACAAAATAATAATTTACTATTATTCTCGAGGAAATTGCAAAGTTTAAGCACTATCAAAAGATATGACCTCTAGTGGTATGATTTGAGGAAGGTCAAGGAACTAAAATTGGTAGTTTTCAAAGACTTATGTGGAATACAAAGTTTTGGTGTGACTCAGCGGGTCAGGCACCATCTCCTGAGGATATGGATAGGTGATGTTTCAGGTTGAGACCCTTCTCTTATTATCTTAATATGCATGTAGGTCACAATTTTTTAAAGATGTTTTGATAGTTCTGATTTTTCCTGGATGGCATCTTGCTTGAATCATATAATAATTCGCTTGCAATTGTAACCCTAGAATCCACTATTCAAGCATTGAAATGAAGTATGATTTTGATTATGTGTTGGGCCAGACCTTTTCAAATGAAAAATAAAATAATTATTATTGACATTATTAATGATGAGGAAAGGAAATGGGACAACCTGGATAGTTAATTCAAGGCCTAAAGCCAGCCTCTCGTCTAATTAAAGTCAGGTAATGAATTCTCAATACCTAATACATTTGGATCGTGACAGGGAGGTGAGAGCTGTCTGTAGTGTGTTAGAATTTTTTTCAAGTGCCACAGTGCTATAATTTTTTTCCTCCATCTTTAGGTTACTGGAGTAAGCGTGTCAACAGGAAAAGATCAACTTGTTGTTTTTCACACAAAGGACAACAAAGACCTTATTGTTTGCCTTCATAAAATGCAGCCAGCTAATGAGAACCGTATTGGAGAGCTTGTCGGCATTGTGGCCAATCACTTCAGAAGGTTAGTGAAATTGCAAGTATCAACGTACCTTAACAAAGCGGTGTATACATTGAACCTATGCAAACACGCACAGGGCAAACTAATGCATCTCCTCTCTTTCTTCAAGCAATTTTATGATTGTCACCGTTTTTGTTTGATACAGACTATAAAATGATTGTTACATTTACCGACACAATCATGTGGTGTTTTCCACTAAATGCAGTGAAAGTTTCAGGTAATAGCATTGCATTGTGTGTTAGAAGATGCATTGTGCAGTTCCACAATTTGCAAAGAAGGTAGGTCCATTACGTCAAAATGGAAATAATCCCATTCCTATTTACCTGCATCTGCATTATGCAACAAAACATGCATTGAAACTGCATTTTTAACATGTAAAATGTTCCAAGGCAATGATATTGTATATTTTTTTAATATAACTGCGCAAGAATATTCTACAAAGATGGTCAAAGATACGCTTAAAGGGGAGGACAGGAAAAAGGGTGAGGTCGATTTTGTTTTGATTGAATTGCAAAATTGAAAGTTAATTTACCTGTCTGCAAATAAATCTGGTGTAATTTCAGATATGCAACAAAGTGGTAACTAAAATAATGATACACATAAGCAGATTTTTAAGTAACCAAGTTTATTGGTATTATTATCAGTTGTTCAGTATGGATATCCAAATCTTCCATACCTCAACATTGCAAAATATCCTGAATAGTTTTCATATCTTCCTTGAGCAGAAGTCCAGAACCAGGGGTCACAGCTTAAGGATAAGGGGGAAGTCTTTTAGGACCGAGATGAGAAAACATTTCTTCACACAGAGAGTGGTGAGTCTGTGGAATTCTCTGCCACAGAAGGTAGTTGAGGCCAGTTCATTGGCTATATTTAAGAGGGAGTTAGATGTGGCCCTTTTTGCTAAAGGGATCAGGGGGTATGGAGAGAAGGCAGGTACAGGCTACTGAGCTGAATGATCAGCCATGATCATATTGAATGGCGGTGCAGGCTCGAAGGGCCGAATGGCCTGCTCCTGCACCTATTTTCTATGTTTCTATGTTTCTAAGTCCAGCAACATCCTCCTCTACCTCACATTCTCAGTTAAATAACTCCATGAATGTAATTAATTTCCTACAATGAAAGACATTGTTAAGAAACTTACATTTTAAAATGTATGGGGCTAGCTATGCAGCCTTTTCATGGGACATGTACAGCATTTTCTTCTCGAAATGAAATGAACCGTACAAGCTTAATATGGTGATGGGGAGAGAGCCAGAGCTTTGCAAGTGTCAGACTAAATCAAGCCCAATTCAGCCCATTATGTCTGGTCCAGATATGTTTTGACACAAGATCTCAGATGGCTGAACATTTTAAAATGTGAGCTCAACATTTGAACTAAAGTAGTGTCAGAACTCTTTACTTCATGCAAATTCCTAAAGCAAGATCAGTCAAAAAATGATGTAACCCACTTATTTGGACAATCTCCAGAGCTTGGAAAACACTTCCTTCACTTGTACTGATGGATAGAAGGTGATGAACATACACCATACAGGATGTGGTTAATTGTGTTGTGCCCATTTGTGGATTTACATTATATTATACATATTACAAATCCAGTTGAATGATTTTGGCTCTATTATACCAATGGCAGGAACTGGTATCCGCTCAAGCCAACTCAATCATTGAAAATTATATGCCACGTTGTTCTGGGAAAGTGCGTTCAGTCATCACAAAGAGTCAGAGGATTGGCTTACATATCGTTGCAAAAGGAATCTGAAGCTTTTGTTTGAACCACCTGCATCTAGTAATCCTGTGATGATTTGCTTCATCGCTAGACTAATACCTTATGTACTCTCAAAGGGAGTTGCCAGTGGTAGCCCTAACGTCAACATAATTGCCATCTGCCTAAATGGCACTGTCATTGAACTTGGAACATTGAGATCTGGAGAATAAACTAGTATCTATAGGGCCGAATGAACACTGAATAAATAATTATATGAAGTATATTTTAAATATTAAAATATTGCAAGGACTTGCACTTAAAAAAACAATTAAGTCCATTCACATTAACCTAATCAAATAAAAAAAACTTTTATTCTGTGAGTGGCTGTTTCTTCCCAGTGCCTGCTGCAACTGTGCCAACTCTGACCTGGTTCAGGCCAGTGGGCAGGTTGCCCAGCCTAAGAATCGAGAGGATCTCTGCACTGCCTTATTAGCTCCACAAGGAGTACACTAGTGCAGAGCAGGTGTCCCAGGATTGGCAATTACCTCAATGCTGCATTTGAACATCCAAAGCTTCCAGCCAGATTGCTGGGTAAAAACTCATATACCAAGCAGATCTTCTGGCATTTCACTAAAAGATTGTTGGCAATGATTCTGAATGCTGTGCAACCTCCTTCCCAATCTCTACGTTTCTAACCATTTGGCAGCACCTCCAATGCTTCACCAACCCCATTTTCAGTTTGAACCATTCCGTCCACACGGCCAGCCCAAATGAATTTCTAACCATCCGCCTGAAAATGTATTGTGTAAAAACTTATTTTCTCAGTATATCCAATTGTATTTTTGTAGATTACATCTTAACAATATTATTCTCGGGACATCAATAAGCTGAACGTCGTTTGTTCTCTTATCAAAAAAACTAGGAACAGCCAACTGTAACCTAATATAATCTTAAATTCCACAACGTCGTAATCTTTTTGTTTGTATTGAAATATGCTGCTGTCTCCAATCTCCATTTGTGTGACATGTTGTTTGACTTCATGGAATATGATTTCAAGTTTGAGCAATCATAAACTGGTCAGTTGAAAGGACTCAAAAGAACACCTTTATCCATTTAGTTTGCATAGCATTGTAACAGTTAGTATTGGTGAAAATAGTAATATAAACTGAAAACAAAACAGAATCGGCATGGTCATGTGGCAGATAGTTTAATCAGCCAGTTTTAATTTTGGTATAATGAATTCAGGGTAGTTTAAACATAGTCTGCAACAATTAAACACCTGTAAAATTATTGTAGTTCTAAAAACACTAAGTGAAGATATTATCATGGTGATTTTTTTCAGTATTGAAAATTACAATTCCATTTATGTTAAAAAAAATCACCAGTGTTGGGATGTTTTATCTGTTAGGTCAGCATTATGGCATCTGCAATGTTCCTTGCTTGTGTCTTGTTCATTATCAAGATGACCTTGGACTGATATACTCATTCTCTATACCGATTTTCTGAAAGTCAGCTCTCACACTTGGTCTCCCACTGATAATTTGATTTCCTTTGTCTCCTCTATTTGGTAGCTTCTTTATCTGACAGATAATCTCTAGCATGTCTTCCGTGACTTTGTACTATCATTCAGTACATTATCCCCTCTTCTTCTCTATCCTCTCAAGGGAATGTTGGTACCAAATCCTGGCTGTTCACTTCTCCATCACTGGTTGATTATTTAGGACTGGAGAAAGTGAAATCGGCCTAATTACCAGAAAATTACACATTATCCATAACATGCTTTCAGATGCAGAAACAGGAATTTCCATTTGCATTGCAGCTTTAACATAATAAAACATTCTAAAAAAAGGACTTTGTCTTTTTGTTTGTAAACCATCATCTGCAGTTCCTTGCATCTATAAAATATGCTTAAGCTGTTCAGACATATTAAAAAATAACTTGCCGTAAAAGGAGGAAGAAAGAGGTTTAAATGAGATGAAAAGAGGTGAAAAAGTTGAAGTAGTAGAAAGATTTCGAGAGCTATGGGGTTGGCAGCAGAGTAATGAAATTAGAGTTACTCAAGAGGTCAGAATTAAATATAGCAGGATTCTGGATTATAGAGCTGGAAGAGGTTAAAGAGGGATTTGAAGTTAGCAAGAAAAAATGTTTAAAGCAATTCAAAGGTTCAAAGGTCTGTTTATTGTCACATGTTCCAAATAAGGTACAGTGAAACTCGATTGCCATCCAAAAAAAGCAACAAGACACACCACTGCACAAACGTTAACATAAAAATCCACCACAGCGGATTCCACATTCCTCACAGTGATGGAAGGCAATAAAGTATAATCTCCATCCTCTTTATACTCCCGCGGTCAGGGCAGTCGAACAATCCCTAGTCGGGGTGATCGAAGCCCCTGCGTCAGGGCGATCGAAGCCCTGCGTCGGGGCGATCGAAGCTCCCGCGTCGGGGCAGTCGTCGCTCCTGCGGCTTGGAGCTCCCGAAATCAGTCTCCAACCAAGGACCGCGAGCTCCACGATGTTAAATCCGCAGGCTCCCGTGGTTGGAGCTCCGAGGTCAATCCCCGACAGGGACCGGCAGCTTCATGATGGTAAGTCCTGCGGGCTCCCGCAGTTGGAGCTCCCAAAATTGATCTCCAGCAAGAGGCCACCAACTCCATGATGTTAGGCCGCAGTGCAGACGGAGATACGATACGGAAAAAATTGCATCTCCGCCAAGGTAAGAGATTAAAAAAAGTTTCCCCCAACCCCCCAGATAAAACAAGCTAAAGAACACTAAAACATACATTTAACACATACTATAAAACAGAGAAAGAAGGGGCGAGACAAACTTTTGGCGAGGCAGCCATTGGGGGCATCACCCCTGTTAAAGGGAGATTTATTTGCAGGTCGTATATTCAGTTTACCATTCAGAATGCAGTGGGCACTTTTATTAGGAACATCAAATACAATTCTACTCTCCATTTCTCTCTTCCTATTCCTCCTCCAAACATTTAATTGTCATTTTATTCATAATTTGATATGTTATAACATTGGGAAAATTGATTGCTTTGTTCCCCATCGTATAATAACAACAACTTTTTATATCAGGTCCTCATTAACATAGTAAAATTATCTCATAGTATCATTACTTTTGAAGTGCAGTCATTTATGTACTTAATCAATTGTCAAGTGTGTTAACAAATGCTGTGAACGGCATAATGTAAATGTAAGCTAATTTCTTTAGTTTCTGTCTTGATTTTTCTGCTGAATTTGCTCTCCAGTCTTTCTTCTCTCATGGGAGGCTTGTTTAACATGCCTGTTTTATATGCCTGACTGAGAGAATCTTGCAACAGCACAAAGCTGTTTCTAACCTTTTTAATCATTTTGAAATATATTCACCAACTATTAATTCTCATATGAATCATTAGTACAGCCATTTTTCTCTGTGTAATGTTGGAGAAAGGGATTCCCAGATGCTGTTTCTAAATGGATGAGATCCTCATTACATATTAATGCCCAGCCAGAAATCCCAAGAATTATTGATATATCTGTCATGTCTGTTCCACCTTCTGAGAGATAATGTCAGACATCCAAAGAAAAAAACTCCCATCATTGCAAAAGGCCAATTTTTTTTAAACTAGTGAAAAGAAATGCTGTCAGTCAATAAATGCAAACAATTCTATAAACACAGGGTTATAACAGACGTTTTAACCTTTTTTAGAAATCCTTTGCATTTTTTTGGAAATCCATGAACTGGGGACAATAGTTTGAACATGGAACACTAAAACAAAGAAACAGGCCCTTCAGCCCACAATGTCTATTAAGTCCCTGAGCATGCACATGATTCATATCCCTCTATTTCTTGTATTTCCATGTGCCTTTCTAAAAGCCACCTAAATGCCACTATCATATCTGGTCCCACCACCGCTTTTGGCTGCACGTTCCAGCACCCATCACTTTTTGTCTCGCACATCCACTTGCCCCATGCAGCTTCATTAAACTTTCCCCCTCAGATCTTAACACTATGCCCCCCAGCCATTGACATTTCAATCCTGGGGGGAAAAAAATCTGTCTATCCTATCTATGCCTCTCACAATTTTATAAACTATCAGATCTCTGACACCAGAGAAAATAATCCACGTTTGTCCAACCTTTCCCTCCGGTTAACATCCTTTAATCAAGGCAGCATTCTGGTAAACCTTTTCTACACCTTCTCCAGAAATTCCACAGTAATAGGGAAATCAAAACTGTGCACAATATTTCAAACGCAGCCCAAACAAAGTTTGTAAACGCTGCAATTACTCAATGCCTCGACTGATGAAGGCAGGCACACCATATGTTTTCTTTATCACTTTATCAACTTGTGCTGCCACTTTCAATGAGCTAAGATTTGGATCTCTAGATCCCTTTGTACATTAATGCTATAAGTGTATTTACCCTAACAGGTATATTTTCCCCTTACATTCGACCTCCTAACATGTACCATCTCACATTTATGCGAATGAAACCCCATCTGCCATTTTTCTGCCCATATCTTGTGACTGATCCAAATCCTGGTGTCTACAACTCCACCAATTTTGCAAATTTACTCATCAACCCATCTACATTTAGGTTCAAGTCATTTAGATGTATAACAATCAAGAGAGGTCCCAGCACAATCATTGCGGAACACCACTGGTCACAAGACTTCCAGCCAGATAACACCCTTCCTCCACTACCCACTCAGAACTAGCCAGTTCTGGATCCAAACCACCAATTCACCATGGATCCCATTTTGATATTTTGGATCAGCCTACCATGAGGGACTTTATCAAATGCATTACTAAAATCCATGCAGACAACAAATACTGTCCTACCCTCATTAATCTCATTCATCGATGACTCAAAATTCTCAATCAAGTTAGTAAGATATGATCAGCCAGGGCCACTGATTTGGCATAAGCTGACATGCATTCATGTGAAGGTTAGGCAGCTCCACACAAATAAAGAAAAGAAAATCAGAGAATCCAATCATCACAAGCACCTGTCCTCTTGCAGCAGTTGGTTGTGGAACAATGTTGGTGGAAAAATGGGTGAAGGCCTGACTTCTGAAGGCATGTTAGATCTAGCTGGAGGGAGAAAAAAAGCAAACAATATAAGATTTATTGTTCAACAGTATGGTGTTTTCTAAAGTGTAAACCTGCATGTATTCATGACCCCGCTATGGATAACTGACTAGATCTCTACAACATATTCAGAAACAATATTTTTTTCCCTTGATACACTGTTAATGAGATGGATTGTTCTGCACAGAGTGCAAATACTTGCTGGAGGTTTTGAGTGAATCATGGAAATTTACTAGCTGTTACCATGTCTTAAATCCCTTTCACAGATGCTTCAAAATTAGTTTCCTATTATCTATAAGGATAGAAAGGGGTTGAAAATTATTATTGCTTTCCTAAAGTACCACACCCTGTCATCCTGCTGATTGGGATCACAGGTACAGCAGGCCCCTTGGCCCATTTGTCTTAATCCGACTCTCTGCAAGAGTGATGCCATTAGCCAATTTTTCCATGTATATTGTAAGATATTACAGCTTCAACATGTAGATAGGAACAAGCACAGGTTTTCAGTACACACTGTTGCCAGTGTGGATCTTCATTTTACAAAAGTACACTGCGCATACTCACACATATTCACGAGACTGTTAAGATATTGACTATATCACATGACACAAATCATACCATTCTACTACTCAGTTCTTAAAGTTACAGTTACCATTATATACACTACATATATCTGCAATTTTTTAATTTTAATACTTATCCAGTTCCTTTCCGAAAGCAGAAAGAAAGCTAAAGGCTTCCTATGGGAGCTAGAAGAAACACACTTACTATTCTTGACCCATGCTGAGTTTTGGAAAAAGCTTTTGCTTTCTGGAGCTGGTGAAATCCATCTCCATTTTGCTGCTGGGTTTCTTAAATCCTGGAAACCCTGAGCTGTACCAAAATAATCCGACACAAAGTGGACTGAAAATCTGATTGAATGTTAATAAGGTGCATGACACCTTCAAAGAATGAACATTCGTCAATATCTCTTCACCACCAAATTTCTAAAACGTCAGGCAGACTTTGATTGGATTCCATTCCATTACTTTACAAACCTTCCCCTGCCTATTCTTGGGAAGGCTAAGCTTAAGGACATTTTTTTTACATCATTCTGTTCTCTGTATCTTTCATGCTATTACCACCGTTATGTATATTGCCCCTTTCTATTTTCCTTTTATCGAGTACCTCCCATTGTTTTAGCATTCTTAACATACCTTTTCTTTCTATCGCTCTTTTAGCTACTTTTTTCTTGTTAGCTGGATCATTTGTCTCATATCTTCTCTTTGTTTAGATCATTTTTTCCCTTCCACTACATCCTTGGACTCCTGTGTAATGCTTTTTTTCTTTCCGAGCTTCCAGCTTGGAATATCTGCACTTGCAGATCCATGAACATCGATTTGGTTTCTATTCCATTTTGCATGTCCAATTGTTCCTTCAGATCCATTATATGTCGCAATTCAAAGCCAACATCTGCTGACTGCCACCCACGATTCCACGTGATATAAAATGGATCCAGTTCTCCACATGATTCTGCATTGTTGATATTATGCACTTCCAACAAAGCCTAATTCTGTTCCCTCATCTTGATCAACTCCCTGTCAACTGGACCCATGAATGTTCTATATGCCTTTGTTAGTAGCTTATGGCACCCAATGCTGAATTCTAATTTCTCAATTTGCAGAAAACATTTTATCTTAGTAATCACGAGGATGAACACCAAGTTATTACCATTCTTCCATTATCTTTTAAATTCACATTTCAAAATAAATATTGTATATCTTCCAATGATTCCTGGCAAATTATTTTATTAGAAGCCCTTTTTCTCTCAGCTTTTTTCTCAGCTCTCCAAGCTGTTTCTCAACTTCCCTTGAACTTCTTCTCCGAATCCCATAGCCTACTGGCCTCCCTCAGTCTTCATATAAAATTTCATACTTGCTTTTTTGTGCATATTCTCTCAAACGTAGAATGTCAACACGTACAATCTTAATGCAGGCAAGGTTAGCTCTCTTTCCTTGGCCCTCACTTTACTGACATCCTTGTGTACACTCATCTCACCACCTACCAATGAAATAAATCCTCTTGTCAGCTGCCTCAAACTTATGAATTGTCTCCAATTTCTATCTTATTTTTATATCACGGCATCTCTGTTACTGCTGATTCTTCAATCATCTCTTTGTCTAATTCCTGGTTACCTGTTTCTCTTCCTGATCGTTATACAACTTAACAATTTCCTTCATTTGACATCCTTTTGCTAATATTCAAAGTTGCTGTTTTAACTCCTCCCTTAAAAACTCTATGCCCCTCCTTCACCATCAATTATTCTATTTGTTACTCCTACCTCCAGACCTGTTTTCCTATTGCGGGTTATTGAAATTACTACCCAAGTCAATGTTCATCTGTTCAGTAACTTATCCTTCAATTCCTTTCAATTTGGTTACTGTCTTTCTCAATGATGACTTTTGTATTATCACATATCTACCTCTCGAATAGAACCAGTACATCCCTCATAGTGGCCTTGTTACCATCCAGTTCACAATACCTCTCGAGTCCCCCAGAATACTTTCATTTGGAGGTATTCCATTCCTCAGCTTCAGTGACCTCATCCACAAGCACTTCGAAGATTTCTATTAAGTATTTTTAAAATGTCTTGTTTGACCAATGACTGTCTTTGTGCTGTCAGACTATAAAATTCCATCACAAGTAATTTATAACCTCCTTGATGTCAACAAGTCATCTATAATCATAAGCACACCCTCTGCCTTTGATTCACCCCGCCCCACCAGCACACAAGCACACACACACACACACACGCACACACACACACACACTTTATAGTGCTTGCAGAGACGTTCTCATTCTTGTCACAAACTTGACATTCCGTTTGGCCTTGAATTAAGCATTGTACTCCTAAAAATCCAATTGATCACAGTAACAAATTACTTCCATTTCTACAACATTGCCCACCTGTGATTGAAACCCTTATCCTGGTTTCCTGTATATTTCCATTTCCATGGCTGGCTATGCTTTCACTGCCATGTCATTCATTTCTGAAACTGCTCCCTAAATCTATCCATTTTTGTACACCGCAAAACCCTATTCAGAACCTTTGAATAAAGTGGCCTCTCAACCTTTATAAGCCCTTTCTATCTTTCTCCCTGTCTTGACATTTGATTTCTCTACTTAATATTTTGAGGTTTATTTTTACCATTAAGGTCGTTAATGAATGCAAATTATTTCCTTTTATTGCTGTCTTCATTCTTTCTTATTTGGTATTAACTTAACCTGCTGAACGGTTTTCACTCCGATTTCCTGTTCCTCATTTTACTTTAATTTTTTTGTCAATTGACTCAGCTATTTAAATTCTCTGCTACATGTTCAAAAGTTTGCTACTAAACGCTTCCGCCTGGGGTACTGTGTGCAGTTTTGGTCTCCAAATTTGAGGAAGGATATTCTTGCTATTGAGGGCGTGTTCTGTATGACTATGACTATACATTTTTCATGCTACAAATTTTGTGTGGCATGATGGCGCAGCTGGTAGAGTTGCTATCTCACAGCGCCAGAGTCCTGAGTTTGATGTTGATCTCAGGTTCAGTATGTGTGTACTAGTGCCTAGGAAGTGGATAAGAAAATGGGATAACATAGAACTAGTCCGAACAGGGATCGATGTTCAGCGTGGACTCAGTGGGCCATAGGGCCTGTTTCGATGCTGTATCATTCAATCAATCCATCAAAACATATGTCATTGGGAAAAACACAGGTGGTACTGAGAATACAAACTCATAACTAGGCATGACCACAGCTTATTGCTCATTGCTCAATGTACTTATGTTTCAGAGATTAGCTCACTGGCATTTGAACAGAGGCTAGTTCCAGAAATGTGACTGTCTTCAGATGTTTAAGTGAGTGGTTATTGAATAAGAAGTCACACTCTGGGTTATTCAAACCTAATCTATTCTGTTTAATCATAGATATGCACAATAGAAAGTTGCAGGTAAGATGGCATCAGGTTATGACTTCATTTAAAACATTCTTCCTATAAAGTGGAGGGCAACAACTGAAACTGAAATAAATGACAAATAAAACTGTTTTTACTTCGCTGTCTTTGATTTGGATTAATATAACTCGAGATGCAAACGTAGCATTGATACACACATGGCGGCCTGAATGGCCTTCTACGTTGTTAATTGCGTGATCCTATTTTTAAAGTAGCAATGGAGAAGACAAGATGGTTGCTGATAAATGCGATAGACAAATGGGAGAAATGCCAAAACTATTCTGACACCATTAGATTGTAGTAATAAATATATTATTAGTATAAATTTATTTAATATGCAGCTGAAGGAGAAAATATTCAAAGCCATGATAGTTGGGAGAGGTGCATTAAGGTTAAAGGAGGGTTCTGTGGGCCTGATAAGATGGATGTAATTTTTCTGTACTGCACATACTGTACAAATTCTTGCTTGGTTTAATTGCTGAAAGTAGAAATCTGACGTATAGTTTTGAGTTCAGTTTAATAATAATGGAATTATAAATTTCACTTCAGATTAACAACACAACAACAGACATTTATTCATGTCTCACTCCTTAAATAAATTCCTAATTTTATCCAGTATTAGTTTATGATATTCTTATTCTAGGGTGTTTGTATACATCAGTGCTATTTTCAGTGTTTGTGCAACAGACCCCACCACCTTCTTGAAATAGCATGCTGTCAAGCAGAACCAAGGTCACATTTGTTTGACCCTAAACAGCAAAGTGACCAGGGCAGCCATTTGTGATAGACATATTGCACTAGCAGTTGTAAGATCCATCTGTTCCAAACAGCTGTTCCAGGGTTCAACTATGCATGTGACACCTTGAGCCAAAAATACTTTAGTGTGATCAATTAACAAGTTGTATCTACTGTTTTTAGAAACATGGAAACATAGAAAATAGGTTCAGGAGGAGGCCATTCGGCCCTTTGAGCCAGCACCGCCATTCATTGTGATCATGGCTGATCATCCACAATCAATAACCCGTGCCTGCCTTCTCCCCATATCCCTTGATTCCACTAGCCCCTAGAGCTCTATCTAACTCTCTCTTAAATCCATCCAGTGATTTGGCCTCCACTGTCTGTGGCAGAGAATTCCACAAATTCACAACTCTCTGGGTGAAAAAGTTCCTTCTCACCTCAGTTTTAAATGACCTCTATTCTAAGACTGTGTCCCCTGGTTCTGGACTCACCCAACATTGGGAACATTTTTCCTGCATCTAGGTTGTCCAGTTCTTTTATAATTTTATATGAATCTTTTAGATCCCCTCTCATCCTTCTAAACTCCAGTGAATACAAGCCGAGTCTTTTCAATCTTTCCTCATATGACAGTCCCGCCATCCCAGGGATCAATCTCGTGAACCTACGCTGCACTGCCTCAATTACAAGGATGTCCTTCCTCAATTTAGGAGACCAAAACTGTACACAATACTCCAGACGTGGTCTTACCAGGACCCTGTACAACTGCAAAAGAACATCTTAAACTTTGAAACATCTTAAACTTTAAGTGTTTGGCCAAACTTGGCTGTTGTGTAAGAGCTATTGATTTGACTGGCAATAACTTATTGATTGTCCAAAAACAATATGGATTTGATTACCTGCATCAGCTTAAATATTTCATCTTGTTGCTTCTCTCTAAGTAGGACATTCAATTCATCCTTCCACTGTATGGTATTGAGTTAAAGACTTGTGGTTCTCCTCTCTTCCTCACCCACTGCAATCCAATATGTTTACATTTTTTGGCCTATTTAACCATTACATCTCGATTTGCCTCAAAATCTTTGAGACAAATTTTAATATTTGTGACAATCAATTGATCTTTCCCAGCTTCTCATGAGACAAAAGTCACTTGTAATACCAAGTATTGTTGGATGGAGGGAATGTAGAAAGAATTACATTCACAATCAACCTATTTAGGCACTGTTTGGGAACCAAGAAACAAGGACTTTTTTAAAGTTATTTCCATGCAAGGCAAATGCCCAATGTCCATATATTTATTACTGGTTGTTCTTTAAGACAGATGTTAGTGTGTTTTACTAGAGGGAGAGTCTCAAACAAGAAGAGTTAAGTATAAAAAAAGGGGTCTGGCATTAAAACTGAGGTCCTTCGAAATTTCAGTGAAATTCTCTGCCCTGGCGGGTGGTGGAAGCTGGATTAATATAAGTATTTAAAGTGGAGGTAAATAATTAAATCATGGGACAGAGGGCCACTGGGAAATGACACAGAAGAGGTATTGTGGCCTGCATAGATCACTGTAGATAATCGTTAACACCATTATTATGTATCCAACATCATCTAATAAAGCTACGTGAGGTCCCTTCCTTTCTATAATCACAGAGCCATGAGTGATGTCATATCATATCATATATATACAGCCGGAAACAGGCCTTTTCGGCCCTCCAAGTCCGTGCCGCCCATCGATCCCCGTACATTAACACTATCCTACACCCACTAGGGACAATTTTTTACATTTTACCCAGCCAATTAACCTACATACCTGTACGTCTTTGGAGTGTGGGAGGAAACCGAAGATCTCAGAGAAAACCCACGCAGGTCACGGGGAGAACGTACAAACTCCTTACAGTGCAGCACCCGTAGTCAGGATCGAACCTGAGTCTCCGGCGCTGCATTCGCTGTAAAGCAGCAACTCTACCGCTGTGCTACCGTGCCGCTTTGATCTTATTGATTTGATTTTTGGTTAGTTGTAAGGCAACGTACATTTGTGAGTATTAAATGCGGATCTTGATATTATTAGTTACCATATTTGAATAACTGGAAATGTACTTTGTGCCATGTGCTTATGAGGAACAGCTGACATCAGACTTGTGGTTTTGAAAGCTCCACCATACAGTTGTCCTTATGTCATCTCTGTAGATTAATTGATTGCTTGCTATTTTAAGTGCCAACTTTCATTATCATCTTACCATGCAGGTACCAGAATCACTAGAAAATGAACTGGATGGGTGTAGGTCTTTTTCATCGATCACAATTTTAATGTTTTTTATTGGATGGAGGTATTCAGTGGTTCTTGTTTACTTTTACACGATAATGCTGTTATAGGTGGGACATTATAAAGCAACAGCAATAATTTCAACATAGTTCCTGCTTACTTCAACTATTTCCAGATTTTAAAACCCAACTGTTCAGGCATTCTTGCAGAGAAAGGGATCTAGCAGCTGTCTGAATACTTGAATTAAAGCAACACAATGCTGGTAATGTACAGCTGCCTAGTTAGCCTGCATCACGAGACAGGTTTTGTGTATCAAAGCATCATGCTCCATAACAGGTGTTGTGTAAGTCCAATAGATCCTGGTTTTATTTCTGGCATATGGAGTTTCCATTTTTGTTTCATTTCCCTCTGTAATAATCTGACATACCATGCTTCCATAAAACAGGTGATGGAGCTTGCTGGTGATGTGCTTCCTCCAGGCACAAGGAAGTAAATGGATCATATGTTCTGTTGCCTACATCCAAAAATAGAAGTCTTCTGAGTTGGATGTGAAATGCAAAGCAGTAGGCTTCCCATTAATCTGTGTATTTTGTTTAATAAAATGTTGATGAAATAGAGGCACATCTCACCAGCTATCGATATCTGCAAAGCACCAACAACAATGGTCGTTTGTAATACCTTGCATGGTGATTTGTCAATGTTGATATCTTTGATGCCAGCCATGTTTTAGTCAGTGACATTTCATCTCTATACGAGAATATTCAGGTTCAAGGCTTAGACCACACGTGCACTATAGCTTAGAGTGAACGGCGTGCACATTCATTTATTTACTCGAGTGATTAGTCTTTATTAGAAGAGGCCCGATAAGATAAGTTTTTAAAAAGTTATTACAAATGAGCCTTCCAGCCATCCCATTCTCAACAGCCAGATGGTAATTTTCAACCAGAACCTACAATAGAGAAACATACAACAGTCCTTACTGGAATTTATGCTCGACTTGTGCACTCATCTTCTCATTCCCTTCAACTATCAGTCCAGTGAGGTTATATGTGCGGAGCTGAAAAATAAAGTGCAGTTGATCATATTGTTGGGATTGTTCTATATACCCCTGAAAAACTAATAGGAATGAGAGGAACAAATATGCCTGGAGACTGCAGACAGTTGCCAGACTAATAGAGTTGTCATAAAAGGGGATTTTTACTTTCCCGATATGGACTGGGACTGCCATAGTGCCTATACCTGAGATGGAATGGAATATGTCAAGTGTTTTTAGGAAAGTTTCCTCAGGGAAAAAAGTGGAGGATTCTACAATGAAGAGAGCAAAACCTGACCTACTAAAGTATGATAGCGAGAGTTCACGGTATCATGTTCCTATTAGAGTAAAGGGTAAAGCAGGTAGGAGTAAGAAACCCTGGATGATGAAAGAAATTAATGCTGTGGTCAGGAAAAAGTAGGCATGGGTCAGGTATAACCAGCTGGGATTGTGTATTCCTGAGCGAGTTTAGGGAATTGAGGAGCATACTAAGAAGGAAATCGGGAAGGCATAAAGGAGGCATGAGATAGCTCTAGCAGAAAGATTAAGGCTAATCCAAAGAGATTTTATGTATTTTAAGGGAAAATGAATAACTAGAGAGGGAATAGGGCCCTTTAAAAAACCAAAGTGGCTGTCTGTGTATGGAGCCTTAGGAGATGGACAAAGTCCTCAATCATTATTTAAGGTCTGTTTTTATGATGGAGTAAAACATGAAGACCAGAGAACATGGAGAAGTTAATGGAGATGACTTGAGGACAGTCCATAATTTCCGTTGAAGAGGTGCTGGACGTTCTAAGGCATTTGAAGATAGATATATCTCACGAGCCTGATCACAATCAAGTTATCAAGAATTACAGAGGGATCTTGATCAGTCGTGGCAAGTGGGTTGAGGAATGGCTAATGAAGTTTAAATCAAATAAGTAGGTGTTGGATTTTGAGAAGTTGAAGCAGGGCAGGAATTTCACGGTGAACAGTCGGGCCCTGAAGAATGTTAAAAAGCAGAGAGAGTACAACTACATAGTTCCCTAAATGTGACGACACAGATAGAGTGGCGATAAAGATGATTTTGGAAATTATTTTTTAATCCATTTTTGAAGTCTCGGCTAGTTCTTTGGGATATAACTAATTACTTTGAAGTTGAAGACCTAGGATTTGATTTGTCTGATTTATTTTTCATTATTGTGTTTTTGGTGTTTCTGTTGATGATGGCTTTATATGCATCATTTCTCTTATAATTTGTTGTGAATTCAGAGTTTAGTGGAAAGAGGCTTCCAAAACTTCACTTATTGCTTAATTTGTTAATGGTGTAGCATGCTAAGACACCAGAGCTGCTAACTAAATCCTATGGTGCTTTGAAAATTTCTATTGTTCTCGGAACAGATAATATTTTAGTGAGATATTAACTCTAGATGGTATATGTTTCGAAAGACCTTAGAAGTTTTCTTCTACTGGGCCAAAGTATCTCCAAAATTGTGATCAGCTATTCAATCATGGAGCTTTACAGCCTAATTTTACATTCACTTTACAGAAGTAGTCAAAGTGTGGAGAATAATGACAAAATCCTCCATCTAACTTGAGAAGCTGAGAGAGTTGTACTTTCATCTTCTAGCTGGGGGCTGCATTCTGCATTTATGAAATGAATCTGCAGAATAGCTTTAACAAAACCTGGCATTCCAGTTCTGGTGCTGTGATACATCTAACTATGTGTACAATGTACTCTGTTTAAACAATATTGAGTTTATGGAAATATTGAATGGATTACATTACCTTGACTTTAGATATACTTTCATATATGTAAATCACATATCAGAAGGAGCCAGCTTGGTTGAGAAGCATCGACACATTCTTTCTATTTGCAGTGGACTGCTAGGGTCTGCATTTGCACTTAATGCCAAGGAGCAATTCTCCCAAAGACATTTATTTATTCTGTGTTTGGATGAAGCGTGAACACTTTTGAATGGTCATTACATGTAACCTAATGTGGCATCTCTGATTTCAATACCAGCCATCCTTTGGTCTTTTTTATTGGAACTGCCAATTTAAATTATAAACTAATGAGTTGAACCACTCAGATACTGATTTGGGACGTACATACTTCACATAGGCTTTTACTACGTAAAACACAAAACATTTATTTATATCATCCCATTAAGACTGCATTGCAAAATAAATTCCAATGTCTGAAAAAAAGTATTCAAATCCAGACCCATTATCTAGCATTTACCATTTTGTTTCATATTCCTGAACATCATTATATATATAGACCTAACTTTTACATTTAGATTTATTGTACATCGCCACGTACCTGACAGACTCTACCCCTAGTCACCTCCAGGGACAACAGGACAGGTACTTCAGTGATGAAAATACCTTACCAGCAAATATTTTCTTGACAGAATAAGATTCCAGGGCAGCTGTCACATTCATAATTCAACTTAGTGCTCATTAGCATTCTCTGTGGACACCAGATGCAGCTAGAGTCTGCAAATCAGAAGATTCCAATCTGACCCAGATTTCTGGTGTGTCTGTTCTGTCATTTCCATAATTAGAAACAGTCTGTGTCTCTGTCTCTGCCCCTGTGTGCATTGAATGGGAAATAATCTTGTACCTGCCTAAGCATGTGACAGAATAGGTTCACCATCACAAACATATTTCTTTGAAAGGAGTAACTATTGCCATATGGCGATAAATTCCGTTTCAGATTTAGATTTATTAATAGATTACAATTTCTACTAGTTCTGCTTATTATAAAAGACCCAGATTCCAATTAATTTGCAGAATATTTAACACCTGACCTGGCACAATAAGAATTCTGAACTCAGCGCAGTTCTTAATCGTTTAAAGAAGTTTGGAGGATTGCAAGATAACTTATTTTAAAACAGAGTAATTTATATTGGCTGATGTCAAGTGCCAATTACATCTATGGTTTGAAATCTGCACACACTGATTTAAAATGATCATTTTTAAGTGCAATACTCTGGGCTGAGTATTGCCATGTATGCACCACTTCTATGAAATATTGAGAATTGCAGAGTACTTATCAGAAATTGAAAGTAAAAATGAAAAGACAGAAAGAACAAATACGTATTTATTTATTTCCAAAGCTTTTAAGATATACCAAAGCACGTCAGGGCCAATTAATTATTTCTAATTGCAGTCAATTTTATGTAGAGAATCATTTCACCCCATGAGGTTCCACAAACAAATAAATAATCTGTTCATCTGTATCACTAATGTTATGTGGAGGTCAAATATCGATCAGCAGTCTGTCAGTAAAGAACAGTCTGAAGAACAGTGACTTTCACCTTCTTGATTGAGCAAATAGAACGTTTTAACATTTCACTTGAAAGTAAAGTGAATTCCAGCGAACCTTTAACTCAAATTATTTGTTTAATGACTGAGCTGGGCTTATAGCTGTGCATCAGTCTTTGTAGCCTGAATGGGTGGGAATGAGTTACTGTAGTATGAAGTGCATGCAATCCATTTATTGTGAAATTGTTTAAATGCAAAGCTATTTTAAAATAAATGAAGGGAAATAAGTGTGCTCATGAATCCTGTTCATAAATGACTCTGCTAATGAGTTTTTTACTAATTTGATTGTTAGTAGGTTATTTTTCTGGGACTCGAGGCCCTTTTTCCACTGCCACGCACTGATGTATGAAATGGTAATAATTGGATTTTGCATTTGTAATTGTAGAATTGTTGTAATTCTTGTATTCAATAATCATAGAAAGGAAGTCACTCAGACAGGTTATGTTTAAAGAGGTCCAGTAAACATACATAGAAAATTGCAAAAAAAATAAAGATCCTCTTGAGAGGCATGTGCTGGAAAAACTGCAAGGGAACTGGATGTTTTGCAAGTGGGGTTTTAAAGAGAGTGAAGATAAAGGGTTGAAAAATAAATTTTGAGCAAAACATTCCAAAACCCCAGGAGATATCAAAACATCTGCGCAAGAGATTACCTGGACTACATTGCAATTACCTTTAACCCCAATAACACTGTACCCATTCTTCACTTGAACTGCCAAACTGTAGGGGATGCACATTCTAAATGATAAGCAAAAAAAAGACTGGGTAAAACAATTTAAGGGTCCTTTTTAAGTCATTCTGTGCAGTAATGTTCCACGCATTTCACGAAGTTCAAATGTGCTGAACAACATTTTTAATGTCCTGGGAATATTCTTCAGTCAATCAATAAAAGTATATCTTTATTCTGATAGCATAAAATATTAATAAAGGTTTTAAATAATTTTTGGCACACATCATAATTGTGGATACTCCAAAAGATACAATGAAGCACTAATTGAACACTAATGTCATTATCGTCAAATGTTAACCAACAGCACCTTGCTCTCAATAAGAACTTGGGTTTCCATTTATTCTTTGCTCTCTCACATTCTATCACATTCACCGTGGTCCCTTCTTCTTTGTCCTGTACTGTCCTCTTGCTGATTCCATTTTGTATTCTTGCCTTCATGCTTGTTTTTCTCAATGCAATTTCTAAATTATGTCTTGATCTTATCCATATCATTCTGAGTGGCATGTTTCATTTTTCAGCGATATGACTTCTCTACTTTCATAGGCCAAGAAGTACCATTTAATGCTTTTTGTTTTTTTCCATACTTCCAAATTTTTGGTAGATTCATCAAGTTTTTCTCTAACCTTGAATTTATTTTCCATATCTCTATTACTGTGAGTAGCCACGAGCAATTGTTCTATGCTAATATACCACTGTTCCCTCAAAGATCTAAGCCCCAGCATATCCCTGGAATTTTCTTATGATAGGGTACTCATTCTCAACTTATGGTTCCTTACAAACATTTTTAAAATCACTACTTCCTTCTTATAATCCTTACTGCAGTGAAATTAAGATTCCTTACAATATCCCATTATAATTTACTTTTCCGCAGATACTTAATAGAATGTTTCGACTTTTCTCCATTCAGTCTTCTGAGTTTAGCAACTAAAGCCTCTAGATTCAACTTGTTGCTTTCAGTCTTTCAGTCCAACCATTTTTGATAAATGATTTGACTGATCAATAAATGACTATTTCTAAGTTTCTCAAATTACTTTTACATTAAACGCAACCAATAATTACAATGGATCTGACCAAAAATCTCCCCATATCTTTGAAAGCTCACCTATTTGCATAATTGTTACATTCTGTGTACCCTGACATAAATCAGATTTTACGTAAATTGGAATCGCCAAACCCATCCCCTGCCCGAAATAGCTCGCTGAGAGTATTTATTAACTGCTTCAACGGTATTCAACTATGTCGGGTGAGCACTTACTGTGATATCCATTCTTCTGGGTAAGCACTGACCCCATTGCCAGCTTGTTTCTGATGTAGACTTGAGAGATCATACAGAGTTGTAGAAATTACAAACTGCCTTGATTGCACCAGAGACCGAGTAGAGAATTGTTTATGTAAGTGCAAGTTTGTATAAGTCACCGATTGCAGAAGTCAGGGGGTGTCGGGTATATACTCTCTCATAGGGAGAATGTCTCAAAAATGAGTAAGCAGGACATTATTTGTAAGAAATTCATAATTTTCTATTGGCGTCTATCACAACATTTCATTAAAACATGATAGATAATTGAAAATAATTCGATGATCACTTTAATAAAGTCAGTCCATTTTTGGAAGATTCAAAGGTAAAATGTTTTTTAAGATAAGACTGTGGCCAATAATGCTGTCTGGTTTCATTGATTCTCAGAAGTTGCAATTTAATATCTGATGACTTCATCAACTTTGCATTAAATTTGGGGAGAATGCAATCTTCTAAAAGTAATTGAGGTTAGGTTTAGTGACCTGGATCCAGTTTTTGATATTACTTTTCCTCAATCCCGGTTTATGTTAAGGTCATCAATTCTACTTGAACACTATTGTTGTTGGCAAAGCAGATTAAAGAGAATCCCCAAGTAATCTCTGACATCAAGTCATGCTGCAATTATGATATGAAAGGTTAAATATCCTAAATATATCGCCGAGAAAATATTATTTTAAACGTAGATTGCATTTTTGTTTTCAAATGAATGAAATTATTGTGCCATTACTCAAGAGCTTATAACAAAGATTTTGAATAACCCATGGACTAGATCTTCCTGGTCTGGTGAACCTACCCACAGTCTCCCTAAACTTGTAGATGATCTACCTTGCTGGCCAAAATCATTCCATTCTCCACTGAAAGTGGTCTGAACATTTGGAGGGTTTGCAGTAGTATGATAAAGATGCGCCTTCTCTGAAATGACCTCTAGGCGAAGCCCAATGCCTCCTTTTCCACATCCCCTGCTTTGCTTGGCTACATGTGGAGTCCCCACACCCACAGACCAATCACAGATAAATCCTGATACCAGTGTTCCTCATAACCAATCTCCTGGCCAGCATTCACAATGCTGGCTTCTTCCTCTCCGGCTCCTGATGCTGATGACCAACCTTCCTCAACACACCATTGACTTTAGATAGCCTCCACTCTGCAATGCCTCACTCAGCCCAATTCCTTGACACCCACTCACATGCACGGTTCAAATGGCCAATGCTAGACCAGGCTTGTGGATAACCTCTGAATAATGGCTTGGAGAACGATATTAGATCATCTTTATGGTCCATGGGAATTTCAAGGCCAGGTTTCTTACTTGGATGAATCAAACTTTGGATCTTATTGGAAGAGGTTAGAAAAGAACCCGAAAGCACATTATCAGAATCATACATCCTGCATCAAATACTGCTACTTTGGAGTCGAGTAATCTGGATTTATGGAAATGAGAAAATTTGTGTTTCCTTTCAAAACTCAGACATGGCACTGGTTTAGCAGAGAGAAGTAAGCTGTTACTTTCTAAGATGACCAATAAGTTGTTGAATTGTTATAAAAGGCCATTTGTTTTAACAGCAAGATCAGGGATATAAATCTGTTGGACACTGGAGGCTAATAATTTGACACTTGAACTAAAGAAAATGTCTTCTTGTTTGCATTCCTTTTGCATTTGTTGGCTTATTCTGTTGGAATTGTGAACTTTGTGATGAAGAAAAGACTGTATTTAATGGCATTGGCCTACTGACAAATAAATCCCCTGATAGAATGCTAAAATGTGTTCAAATAAATACACATTAATAAAACAACATAGTGGCCACACAAAGTTCAAATCTAAGGCTGCACATACCTGCAAAATGTGGGAAGCCAAAATGTTTGTCTGCCTTATCCTGAGGGCAAACAAATTGCAGCATTTTCTTCCTTTGACATCAAGTTCAACATTCATCAGTTACAGGCAAGATGCCCTTAAATAAGTTCATTGGGACAAAACAAAATTGCCAAATAGGTACAATGAAAGAAAATCAAATAACTGCAGATGCTGGAAATCTGAAATGAAAATGGAAATGCTGGAAACACTCAATGGTTAGGCAATATCCATGTGAAGAGAAAACATTAACATTTCAGATCAAAGACCCTTTAAATAGGCATAGAAGTTGGTAATGGAACTGGATGAGAGAAGTATTGCTATGAAAGTTGTTGGAATCGTTACACGCTGTTTCTGCATATCTGTTTTTACCCAACCACTCTTTGATCATCCATAATGATGTGGCTTCTATGACTCACTGGACAAGACAACCACAAAGATCGAAAACTCTTCGAAAGCAGTTCCTTCATTTATCGGTCTTCTGTGGTCAACCCCTTACCCTGAGGAGATACCCTCCATTCTAATTTTCCTACACCGGGAGGAATAAACTATGTTTATTTACTGTGTTTCACCCCTTAGACTCTTCTATGAGATTACCTATCATTCTTCTAAGTTCTTCAATCTTCCCTTATATGGTATTCATCACATTAGCTGCACAAATAGCAGTGCACCCATCCTTTTTTTCGGTACTCCATACTTTTCAAGAAGCTTGTTCTAATTTTTGTGGGTATACGTTGTTGAAGAATAATGATGACAGGTTACTGTATAAAGAACTCCCCTTTGCCACTGGAACATTGGATTTAGGGTAAATGAGCCATATCTGCCAAACAGCATTCACAGTAATGAGGCTACCACAGGAAAAACCCAGCATGTGTTTTCAGCAGATAATCTAATCTTTCTAATTATCCCAGGGAAAGCTTTTCTTGTTTTAAGTGTTATTTTGGTGCAATGTGCTGGGTTTCTGCAGATTTGTAATGATCAGTAATGAAATCAACCAACATTTTTCTTTCTAAGCCACTGCAAGGAGTAATATTGCAGGAAGGAAGCACAGTTGCCGATTCAAAAATGTGTCTGTTGTATTCTAATATTTTTTACATTTGTGCTTTTTTTGTTGTTTGTTGAAGGCCTGTATTCTTGACCCATTTTAACCTTGAGCAAACTTGCTTTAATTTAAACACCCCTGAATACTGTAAAACTCACATCAGTTCATGCTTCCCTCCTACAGCATTTAAAAGCATTTGTCAGAGAGGGCCAGACTTCATTAGTCATCTCTTCTAATCTTATCCCTAGCATAACTACTATCCCTTGTGAACTTGTTCTTTCTGTCATCCTTGTGCTCTGATATATTTTCCTTTTTTTCTCAACCATGGTTACCCCTTCAGAGTAAATGGGAATCTCAACTGTAATTGATCAATCTCTATTTCTGCTCTAATTCCACGCAGAACAAAGATAGTTTCCCTTATCCTCCCCTTCCACCCCACCAGACGCCACTTTCAACAGATTGCCTTCCGTAAATTTTCAATGTGAAAGCATCACCATTTCTTCCCACTGTCCATCTGAAGTAATAATTTACTTACCACTTCCAATTTAATAAACTTCATTCATAGAGTCACAAAGTCATACAGCATGGAAACAGGCCTTTCGGCCCAACTTTCCCACACCAACCAACATGTGCTTACTCAGAAGATGAGATGCTTTCCCTTAAATTTACACAGAACATTGCTAGTCGTACCTACCTGTATTTGGCTCATTTCCCTCTAAACCTATTCTATCCATATATGAGAATCTATTTGTTTCTCTTGATGAGCCACCTGTGCACTGGGGAAGCCAAACACTTTTAGGGTTACCATCATGCATTCCTGTCACGGTTCCTGTCACTTTAATTCTCCATCCCACTTGTACACAAAACATTCTATCTTTGGCCTCCCATGCTATTTCCAGCAATGTTCTGTGTAAATTTAAGGGAAAGCATCTCATCTTCTGAGTAAGCACATTATAGCTGACTGGACTCAAATAAATTCAACAACTTCAGATGACGTTCTGCAGACCTACTGTTGGTTATTCACCAACCCACTTCCTTTCAGCTGTTTCCTTTTGTATTTTCACCCCTCATGCTTTCTCTGGAATTTAAAACTTTTATCTCTAGGTTTTCCCAATTCTGACCAAAGTTTATCAACCTGAAATGCTAAATCTGTTTCTCACTCCACAGATGCTGTTTATTTAAAGCAGTTTGCCTTATTTCTAGCAGTATTTTGTTTCTAAATAACTATGTATTAAATGGATGGCTTCTACAGATCAATAAATCTTTTTTGCAATAAAGCACATTTGTATAATTTAGATTTTTTTTTAAGTTATGTAAATTGTTCAAAAAATATGTAATCATCTCTTACTAAATTATCTTGAACCAAAGGAGATTTAATGATAGGTTAGTTGTTAAACAAGATGCCCCTTTTCTGGGATGTGTGGAAAAAGTTCTTCTACAACAGGCTCAACAGCAGGTACCTGCTGTGAACTTAGTTGAAGGGAAATGGCGCACAATCACAAACAAACAGGAAAGTAGAAGAAAATGGTCCTAAATAAGGGAAGTGCTCACATAAACAGTTTTTTAAGGAAAGCCTTTCTTTGTATTTCTCTTTCCCACAAACTACTTCATTGAGCATTGAACTTCTGCTTTAACCTGCAGCTGGCAAACATTTTTATACCCTGTACTTTGCAGCTCTTGTAAATCAACATCGTCAGCAACATTTTCTGTTCCGTAAATAGAAATTAAATTCACACTTGTATTTATGAAGGGACCAACTGAAGAATGTGTCTTTATTGACCACAATTAAACTGCGATTAAAGCAACTCTAAGAATTCTCAAGGTGCTTGATCATCCAGGACAGTGCATTTTGCTTCATTTGCACCCTTTGCACCTCTTCAAGCATTAACTTCCTCCCATTGCCCTGCAGCTGCAGTCTGCAGAGCCGCAACTTGTGAAATGTTTTCAGCAGTGTTTCCTTCATCTGTGAATTCTCTTAACCTGTAATAATAAGAGAGTAGGCATAAAGTAACATTCAGTGCCTGCATTGCCTTCAGGTTCCAGATTCCATACTAATCGAAGAGTATTTCAGGAACAAGCCCTTCGGCCCACTGCATCTATGCTGAACATGATGCCAAGTTAAACAAATCTCATCTGCCTGCATTCGATCCACGTCCCTCCAACCCTGCATATTCATGTGCCTACTAAAAGCTTCTAAAACAGCACTATCAAGTCTGCTTTCACCACCACACCTCAGTGCTTTCCAGGTACCCACCATTTTTTGTTTAAGAAAATCTTTCCCTGCAGGTCTTCTTTAAACTTTGCCCTTCTGACCATAGATCTATGGCCTCTGGTATTTGACATTTCCATCCTGGGAAAACTGATCTGGTTGCCCATCTTACCAATGCCTCTCATAATTTCATATACTTATTATCAGCCTCTGACGCTTCAGAGAAAACAACCCAAGTTTGCCCAACTTTTCCTGATAGCTAATACCCACTATTCCAGGTAGCATTCTGGTAAACCTCCTCTGCACCCTTTCCAAGGTCTCCATCTCCTACCAGTAATGGGATGACCAGAACTGAATGCAGAACTCCAAATGTGGCCAAACCAAAGTATTAAAATAACTGCAACATTACGTTTGTGACTCTCATAGGCTGTTGTCTGACCAATTAGGCAAGCATACCATGTGCCTTCTTTACCACTCTGTCTACCTGGGTGTTGCCACATTCAGGGAGCTATGGACTTGAACCCCAAGATCCCACTCTACATCAATGCTATTAAGGGTCTTGCCATCCACTATATACTTTCCCCTTACATTCGGCTTCCCAAATTGTAATACTTCACACTTCTCAGAACCACCTAACATTTCTCGGTCCCAATCTGTAACTGATCCATATCCTGCTGTATCCTCTGCCAACCTTCTTCACTATGCACAACTCCACCAATCTTTGTGTTGCCTGCAAACTTACTAACTAATCCTCCTCAACAACGGGTCCATTACAAAGGGGTTGCTAAGTTGTGATAAGCAATGAAGTATTATTGAAAATGGCAGCACACATTCCCTGGAGGAATTAGACATAAGCAGAAAGTGCTTGTCTTGTCAATTATATCAATAAGTGCATAGAAAATGGGAAATGGCCTTGAAAGTTAAGACCCATGCTGAAACCAGTGGCAGTGTGGGGTGTTCAATCTGGCAGCAATTTCTGATATTATAGTTTATGTATCAGTCACGTTCATTGAAAATATTTCATGCCAATTTCTAACCTCTGTGAAGCAAATTATGTGAATTGGTGGGTGGATCATTTTATGAGTAGTGATTTTTAAGAAGGAAGCATTGTTTTATTGCTTGCATCCAACATGGAGTTACATTTCATTATTGCTTAACAAATTTGCAAATGCAAAACTCATTAAATACTCACCCATAGGATATGAACTAAAGTCACAGTAACTGTTGTAATCCATCCCTTCTTAAATAGCTGATCTCGTCCTCCAGGCCACTAGTAGCACATGCTCCCTGAAACACCCAGCACTGAGATTCGTGCAGTCTGCCATTGTTGTTGGCTTCTCTAGAAGAAGATTGATTTGTAATCTAAGTAAGCTGGAGCTGTTTGTATGAAATGAGTCAAAAACTGTTCCAAATCTTTGTTGCATACATTACAGACTTCAGGCATATGCGGAGAATAGATAATGGCTTCATAAAAGATGTAATAAATCTATGTGGAGAAGGAAGTGAAGTCTACAAGGGATGTAGAACCAAGCTTAGTAAATCTCTTGGAGAGATTTCCATTTGGCATCATGATGGGTCCTTTAAAGCAAATATTTACTTAAAGGGAATTATTCTTGAGCAACTGTCCATTTTCTATTACGATTGAGGTCTGGCTTTGAAGTCTGTACTTAGATTCCTCATCCCGTTACAATGGCGCCACGGTTTGTACATTAACACATATACTTTAATATCGAATTGCTATTCCTCCTAATATAGGGTATGTATTAGATACAGACAGAATAAGGGAGTTGTACCAATTTTTCTCTCTCCTTCACAATCTCCACAATAAATGATCTAATTGTTGTCATTTTGCTGTTTGTGAGGGCTTTACATCATATAAATTGACTGTCACATTACCTTCATTTAAAAATTATTACAGGGCAGACGACAGAGTATTTGGTTGGCTGTTGAGTAATATTGAACAACCTGAGGTCAAGAAAAACACCTTGTACATGTAATTTTAGCCGTTTGGTGGCCTGGAGAATTCAATGAATAGGGTGAAGAGGATTCCATGAACCACGCAGCACTTGGAACATGGTATGTAGAGGGTCTATACCAGGAAATACCTTGAGAATAAAGTTACCAAATTCTGTTCGACAACCTCAGTTGGGGGAGAAAAGGTGTTGATTTTGAACAGTGGGTTATTGTGCTAAATCCAGTGTTCCAGCATAAAACATGATGTTGTAGACAAGTGAAGTTGGATGGTGCAACAAACATGATGGTGCAAAGGAAACTAGATATGACCAGATTCTCAAAACTGGAATACTTTATATTAGGTAGCAGTATTACTTATAAAAGGAAAGTATTTTTACACCTCATCGATGATAGTGGCTTATAATATATCAAAACCATTGTTTAACTGTTCATTTTCACCGCATAGTTAATTTATTATTGCTAAAATAAATGAAGCTGGCACTGAGTCTGCTACTCAAATTAAATAAACATATTTATTAATCATTGTTGTAAACATTTTCAGAAATTAATAGTAGAAATTATTTAAATGATAGCTACGTTGCACCTCAATGCAAAAATATTGGCAGGCTCACGCCTCTACGGCCTGTTAAATCAATCTTAACAGACCCTGCTGACTTATTACCTGGCTGACTTATCTTTCAAGCTTGGGCTGTGTCCCCCGTTCAGTGCAATGTTTAATTTCTAGTGTTATGCACATACATATTGTTGATGCTTCGGTTTGACATAATGCCATTTTCCCTTCACTCCCTCCAGAAGTAAATATTCAGCTTGGCATGATTGCAGTGCCAGCAAGGCCTGCAGCAACAAAGCATAGGATTTGTTGCCATAGAAACAATATTAGCATCTGAATGATGCCATGTCAGAAAAATCAAGCTGGTGACTTAATGTGTACTACTTGGGACCTACAATCTCACAATATTTACATTTTTTGTCTTCTCGGTTTCTTCCCAATGTCCCCTGTTATTCCAACTGCCTCCTTCATTGTAGGCCTACATTTCTTACAAAGATCCAGATCTGTGGGTACTGAGCATGCTTTGGTACTTCATCCTAATGGTCTTTTATAATTTATGAGACCATGCAATAGGTGGTGTTAGGCTATTCACCATGGTACACATCATAGCCGATTTTTATCATGCGCTCACTGAACTAATTTGAGCAGGAACTTGTCGTTTTCAAACAGTGGGAAGATATTTAGAAATGCATTTCAATTTGAATCCACAGTAGTAAATTCTAGAAGGAAAATTGAAATAATACTTAAAGACTACAATTGTAATTAATTGGGAGAATTGTGTTATCAAAGTATAACTTAACTATTAACTGATAGCCAAAATAAAAGAATACACAGTTTGACAGTTTTGCAAATGATGTTGACTACAAAAAATAAGGAGATAATACATGAACAAGATATTTGTTAAAATGGACCGTGGGAAATCCTACATTGAAGACTGGGCGGTATGGTGGCATAGCAATAGAGCTACTGCCTTACAGCGCCAGAGACCCAGGTTCAATCTTGACTACGGATGCTGTCTGTATGGAGTTTGTACGTTCTCCCCGTGACCTGCGTGGGTTTCCTCACACACTCCAAAGACGTATAGGTTTGCTGGTTAATTGGCTTGGTATAAATGTAAATTATCCCTGGTGTGTGTAGGGTGGTGCGAGTGTGCAGGAATTGCTGGTCAGTGTAGACTCGGTGAGCCAAGGAACCTGTTTCCACACTGTATCTCTAAACTAAACATAAGCTAAGTGCAAATAATTTCACCAATATTGCGATATTATTGAGCTAACGAGAGAGTTGAAAACTTAAACGTTATCAATGGAGGAATGTTCATTACCATTGGACAAATAACAAAGGGGCATGTAAGCCAAAGTTAGTGCTGGAAACCTAAAGGTGATTTTTGGAAGAGCAATTGATGAAATAACAGAAGCATAAACTTTGAAGCAGGATTTGATCATTGGCCTGGAGTTTCATGAACGTTATACACTTATTCATAAAATATTCATTAGAACGTGACTGAACCTGAATTAATCACAGCATTCTACAGAATTAAAACCAAATTAGAAAGCACTTGGGAACTGTTAATATACTGGGAAGAAGCATTGAGGAATAAATAACCCTGGAGCAGAAGCACCATGAATTGAAAATGTTCCTACTCTGTTGAATTTTTCTGATATTGAAGATAGTTCACCACTGTAGTATTTTATTCCAAGCTTTTTTTTTAGAATTGTGCTGCACAGTAGTTCAGATTATACACTGTGGTCCTTACATATCTGTTGCTTGATAGTTAATACCATCCACTGAAAATACGTTGAATAAATATAAAGATGTAAGAGACTTTTGAATGAGCAATTTCTACATGAAATCTGGAAAAAAACAGCTAGACAGACTTAAGCTTTCCTATCTTCTTAATATCCAGATTAATATGTCTCTGTTCCATTCAGTGGTAGACCTTGTTTCAGAAGATTGATCACAGAGCATAACTACAGATACTGGCATTGTAACTTGCAATGTAGTAACTTAAGAAAGAAAATTTGGATGTAAAAAAATTGCTGAGCATTGCTCAAATCTGAACTTTTCCCAAAATTATTGGTGATTTTTGAATATTCCAGTGGAATTTACATGACATTGCTGTGTCCCAAACATTATGGTGCCCTGAAATGGGGGGATTATGTATAAACACTGCTGTAATTTCTACATAGATTTTAGTAAAGCGGTTGATAAAGTCCCGCATGGTAGGCGAATCAGGAAGATTAAGATGCACGAGATTAACAGTGATTTGGTCGTATGGATTCAGAACTGGCCTTCACTCCAGTGAATTTGGAGGATTTTGTGGAAATGGCATTGGGGAGATATCGCATGCCTTGAGTTTCCATCTCAGAACATAATGGAGGACACGGACCTTTGTCTTGCTGATGTTGAATGTGAGGCTCTTTCTCTCATATGATGTCCTGGAACTCAGCCTCTGAGCATATATAAAATCAAACATTTTCCGAGTATCACAACTCAACCACTGAGATTTGGGGAACCTTGGTTCTGTGAATGGCCATGGTAGATTGAGCAATTTTCCATTAGCTCCAATCCCATGAGAAGTTTGTTGGAAATGAACATCAAAGTTGCAATAAGAAAGTTCCTGAAAAATGTTGAGGAATGACACAGCCTTGTATGACACTGGTCATACAGAGACATGCGGTCTTCACTGAGATTGGTTCCATGGTATACCCATTGTATACTCTGTTAGTTTATGGCTTTCTTATAAGAGGAAGATACAATTTTAAGGAGAGCGAAATTTGGATGGAGTTAAAGACTTTAATGAGTTTGAAGAAAGCCATGTTTTGTAGCTGGCAGTGCTTTCCTGGCATTTATCTTGCAATTGTGAAGATCATTGAACATCGTCCCTGTGTGAATGGAATCCATGCTACGATTCAGGGAGTAGCTCTTCAGCCTCTGGGTGGAGGCAGTTGAAGAGGACCCTGGAAATGACTTTGCATTATTCAGCTTTTTTTGTTTACCACAAACATTTTTTTTTTGAAGAAATGAATGACAACAGATTCATGTCTGGTAATCCGATGGGAGTGGGAGCTCCCGGCAGCTAAGATTGCCAAAACTAAGTGGCTGAATTGTAAGGATTAGTAAAACCACCAGTGATTGCTGAATTTCAGTTCCGATGCTCATAGATTTTCAGCCTGCCGTGTGGGCTAGGTCACCGGGAATGCAGAAATGACATTTTAGATTGCAAAGTTAATTAGGAATTTAACAGGTACAGTGAGAGATCTGTGAAGTTTTTGCTCTGCAGAGAGATCTGATTATATATTTGCAGGAAGTGTGAGTGTTGCCTGGCATTTCAGCCATGGTGCTGATATTTTTCTTCCCTTTTTTGAAGCCACTCATTTGTGCACGGTTATTGTTCCGTGTGCAAGGACCTGCTCAGCCAAGTACTTGTCAATTAATGAGTTGTGACTGTAATTTCTCGCTCATTTTTTAGTCATAGAAGGCATCATAACCAATCCAAACCTTAGTCCTCATTCTCTATTCCCCACAGATAGTTTCCAGTGTGTGTATGAGGTCATTGAGTGGTCTTACTGTGTTAAATACAAATTGTTATCACCTAGCTGACAAACCTGAGCAGAAAACAAGCCTTTTTTTCCGCTTAGCCTTAGGCTACTGAGATTAATGGTGCACCCCAATTTCAATCCTTACCTCAGGAGAGGCAGGGAAACTGTCGTCAGTATGAATTGAATTTGTTCTAATATGCAATGGATTTCCATCGACCAATGGAACCAAGATGGAACGATCCAATTTCAGTCCATCACTATCATAAAATAACAAATGGGTATGGTAAAGCAACCAGTCCTTTACCTTAAAGATATGAGGAATATGTTTTAGTATACAGGGAGTGAGTAGTGGGTGGTAGTGAAGACAGGTGCAATAGTGGTATTTAAGAGGCTTTTACATAGGCACATGGATATGTGATAATGGAGGGATGTGGATCATATGCAGGCAGTGGAGATTAGTTTAACCTGGCATTATATTCACCATGGACATTGTAGGCTGAAGGGCTTGTTTCTGTGCCATACTTTTCTGTGTTTTATGTTGATTGAATGGACCATCCATGTTTTTAGAGGAGAATTCCAGATGGAATGCAGATCAATTTTAAATGCACCTGTGAGATAGATCTAAATTAAATTACAGCTTGGTTGAAATGGAAAGAGAGTGTGGAGTGACTTTGATTCCAGTTGTTTTGAAGGTGTGTTTGTGATTTGACATTTCTAACTCTCTTGTTTTTCATTCCCATGTGAGGGGAATTAATGTTTCTTCTGTCCATCATTCTCTCTTAGAATTCTGGTGATGAAATAACACTTATTTTTCCAGGCACACTGCATTTTTTTTTTTAATGAAGCTAATGCTGAGATGTTAGTCTAATGGGTGCTTGCTATTTCCCAGTTTTCCCCATACAGCAAATATTCCCCTGCAGAAAGCTTTTTTTTTTGTAGGTGATTGACATCTGCGGACATTTAGCTCCATTCAGTTGGCCATACTCTCAGTTCAGCAGGATGGCTTTGGCATGAGGTAGCAGTAAATGTAAGAGAATAGAAGTGAACAATAGCACCATATGTTGAACTGGTACTGAGATTCTTAGTTCATTTTCAATGGGAATTAAACTTAAAACACCGGTCGGTAATTCATACTAGGAAACCCTTTGTATCAATCCCATTTTAATCCCAATTTTGTCTCTCCCCACTTACCTCCCCTCAAGTCTGCATTTAGTAGGTTCAAGTAACAGCAGTCATTTAGCCTACCAAACTGCTTGTCTTTGACAAGGCTCGCGATCACATGGACATCACTAGAAGTTAAGACGAAACCCCGATATTTAAACTGTGAGACAGCAGGTCTACTAGCTGCACTATGGTGCTGTCCATGATCACAGATTAATGGTACATTGCTGGAAAGAGTTGCATCACTGTTCAAAACATATTACATCCATCTCTAAAGTGAGGTTTAAAATTTTTATAGAGCAACAGCAGATAATCCCTGCCTAACTGCAGAATGATGTTGACGTGAGAATATTTTGGTTTTATTTTTCAGCAATGCATCTGGGTCATTGTGAATGAGTTTTGTAGATTAGTATATGCCGTTTGAAAATATGCAGCCCAATTGTAGTTTTTCAGACACTTGATTGCATGCTTTTGCAAAAAGTAAGTATTTACATGTATAGTTTAATTTTTAATGAGAAAGATTGTTAATAAATGTTGTTATTTGATTGACATTTATATCTGCCCAGCAACTATATTTGTAAATCTAAAATTTAATAATAATAATAATAATACATTTTATTTATATAGCGCTTTTCATATACTCAAAGACGCTTTACAGAGATTTTGAGAACATAGGGGAAATGAATAAATAGATAAATAAGTAAATAAATAAATGAACAGAGAAAGGAGACAGAAGGTGAGGTGACCTTCAGTGGTTGAAGGCAGTACTGAACAGGTTTGATCTTATAAATTTGAATAAATGGATTTATATGTAGAATATGCAGAATATTCGAGCGTAGTGGTTGTGTTAGTAGGCAAACATTTCAGAGAATGAGTTCAGATCTCAACATTATGATCTATGAATTTAAACTAGTTTTTAAAAACAAGCTTTTGCCTAGAGTTCTCAATAGTAATAAAGATCAACTTTCAGGGCAAATTTTGTTTCAATTTAGTGAATGACGGAAGACTTGGTTACCTAAGGATTGCATTGTTTAATATATGGGATTTCCTTTGGATTGGAATCGGTTGTAATACAAACGAGATCTGCTTCTTGGATTACCACTTTATGACAATCCAATTACCTGCACTTTTTAATTTGTGATAAAAATCATTACAGGTTGCGCAATAGTGTTGATGAAAATTATTTAAGAAATCACTTCCAAGCACTCTTTCTAAACTACTGTGTCTCCAGTAATGGATAAATAAACTGATCCAGTTTCTCAACCAAAGATCAGTTGAGGTCCCCCTCATTTTCTTTTTTGGTAGGTTTCACTATTGAAAATCCTAAAATACAAATTGCATAAAAAAATGTTTTCTTTGGTTAAAAAAAATTTTTTTTCCACTTCTATATCATCTTATGTGGACACATTAGTTATTCAAGTTTGCAGTAACAAAGGAAAATACACTCAAGTCAGTGATCTGTATCTAATTTATCTAATGTATCTAAAATATGGTCCATTTGGAGAACCCATTACTTTTGTTTGGGTGCTTTCCCATGACACTCCAAGCAACAGGGGCCTTACAATCCACAAGCACAGTCCACACCATAATACCGGTATCAAAAAGCAGTGGTAGACTGATTGACCATCAACCTTCTTTTTAGAATCAGGAAATATAGTTGATTTTTTTTCAATTCCATGCTTCATGCTGATAAATCTGTAAAATATTTTAAAGAATCCATATGTAGAATGAGTCATGTTTCAATCTGCCCTTTTCAACACTGCTGAACTCCCAAATCTAGGTGTGTGTATATATGTGTGCGCGTGTGTGTATGTGTGTGTATATATATATATATATATATATCTCCCACATTGTTTATTGGCAGGCCTAAGTTGTGAAGAGCTAAATCAGTCTGGATTACGAATACTGACTGCTTTCCTTGCTGAAAATAACATTTTTATTCAATATTGGGAAAACAGACAAAATGAGTTATGATAAAATAAATAAGCTTAAAATTATGTAATGTGTTTTACGTCCTCCATACTTCTCAAAGTACTTCAAAACCATTAAGTACAAAATATCCCTCTTATTCAAAATGCAGTTGCTCCAAGCAGTACCCTCAGACATGAAGATTGACCTTTCACGGGAAGGGAGGAGGGTAGTCATTGGTTGTGGTGTTGCACATGCACTAGAATCCAGTCAGTTTGAAGCAGTTCGAAATATGAAGCTGCCAATTTCTCACTGAACAAGTAGCTCTAACTGCCCGTCTACTTGGATTATCTCAACTCCACAGCAGTAAATCCTCTAAACAAATAATTTCATTTCTGGTAAACTCTGCAGTTAAGGCCAAAAATTGCGGACAGCAAATTCTCATTAAAGCGAATGAAATATAACTCCATTCTGTGTGGAAAACTATTCCAGTAGTTGAATAATTTATGGGGAATTTTGCTGTGGGCAAGGCATTGACAAACTTGATTTACCGAATTGAAGTATTGGGAAAGTGCTCATCTCTGTGAAAGATATTATATATTTAGAAGCTAATCCTGCAACTGGAATTCCTGGATGTGGCATTAAACAAAAGATTTATTGGATGTCATCCACATTGATACAATGTTTTTGCAAATATTTTCAGTTTTGTTTCAGTTTTGGGATTCTGGAGGCTGGTGTGATACTGACAGTTGAATTAGATATGCATTTTATCTGGAGAAATGGTTTGCAATGGATGTTGAATTAATACTTTAATCATGACGTGCAACAATCATTCATGTTGAAACTGACAAAGGAGTGTGGGTTGGTGAAAGATTAAAATTCAGCTGTTCACCAGAATATCAACCGGGCAAAGTTTCAACGAGGCCAATTCATGGCCTCCAACAATCTTCACTGTTAAAGTACATTTTAGGTTTACCTACAGTAGTAATGTAGGAATTATGACAATCAATTTGTTTACAACAACCTCCCACAAATGGCAATGAGATGTTGATCAGATACTGTGTAGAAAGGAGCTACATTTGCTGGTTCATACCGCAGTTAGACACAAAGCACACTCAGCGGGTCAGGCAGCATCTCTGGAGAAAAAGGATGGGTGACGTTTTGGGTCAGTGGTCACCCATCCTTTTTCTCCAGAGATACTGCCTGGGCTGCTTAGTTACTTCAGCATTTTGTGTCTATCTATTGATCAGATACTGATGGTTGAAGAGTCACCAAATGAAAAGAAATGTCAGCGCAAACTGCGTCAAGGAACAATTGAATTATGTATAATTCTTCGTGAAAGGAAGGCGCATCAAAACTCATAGGTTGGCGTATTGGTGGATAGGAAGTATGATTGCAGCAGGAATCCTGTGAAAAGCCTTGAACATAACAGTTCCTGCCAGTTACAACCAGAGTACATCATCAACAATTTTTTTTACTCCATTTTACATCCAACTTGAGAAGCTGGCAGGAAAGCCAGGCCATAACCAGCAGGCTTTGAAAATGTGCTCCCAGATAGTAGGTAGGTTAGGAATGATGGGTCAGGAGTGGTGGAATGTTGTTGCAGGAGGGTTAGAAATTGCAAAAAATTATGAAATCACTGATGGGTTTAGGTGTTCACAAGAAATGTTTTGAAATATGAGGCTAGTCAAAATATCTCCACAGGTTTAATTGATGAGGAATAGATCTCCCTTCATTTAGGATTGCATTCATTTATTTTCAAACCTGTGAACTTGTACTTTTAACTGATCATCCAGCAAGTGAAATGAACAACAATTTTTATTCATACAGTGCCTTAGTCATTTCAAGCAGATCAGAGAATTCTTGTATTTGCTTGCTGTGATCCTCACTTTGTGAGCAAGACTGAATGTACTGTGTTTTTACACACTGGTAACTTGGTGGTATCTCTCCAGTACCTTGAGGCATCAGCTGCAAATTGTCCAAATATCAGAAGCATATAGAAGAGCAAGAATCACTGATGTATGATAGACCATGGATTTTGTGGCAGGTTTGAAACCTTGATTTCCAAATGCCCTTTATTTCAAATGTCTAAAAGCTGAGCTGGCACTGAAGGCGTTTGTGAATCTCATTACAATGTCCTTAGATCAATTGATTGAAAGATACATGAAAACAGGCTCTTAAGTTCACTGAGTCCAGGATGACCATTGACCACTTCTTTACACTAGTTCTATGTTATCCCACCATTTCGCATCCACTCTCCATACACTAGGGGCAATTTTACAAACGCCAATTAACCTACTAATCTATACATCTTTGGGATGTGAGAGGATAATGAAGCACCCAGAGGAAACCCACTCGGGCACAGTGAGAACGTGAATTCCCGGATAGCACGCGAGGCCAAGATCAAACTGAAAAAATCAAAGACAGACAGTCTGTCCATTGGAAGGAAGATTTCAAGGATCTCCCCAATATTGACTCTGCCCTTGACATGAGTGTCCGAGAACATTACCCAGCAACCTCCAAGGTTTTGTAAGCAGATGGTATCCTTCCGACTCGGAGGCAGGGGTATGAATACTTACCATAGCAGACACCTAATCAGGGCAGCAACTTAGGAAGTGGTGTATTGTCAGGCCAGTAGGCAAATCAGCTAAAGCCTTCAACATAAATAGGAGTATCAATTTCTAAACTGGCAATTGATTGACAATCTTTGTATTCTCCTCGTGCACATTGTGCTCAAGAAGATGCAGGATAGCATCTTACCCATTATAGTGGATAATTGAGATTTGACAAAATAGTAAATTATTTCTGCATGCAGTTATAAAAAGTACTATTGAAGCTGTAGTGTATTGAGAACTCGCAGACTTAAATATTAGGCTCTTTGCCAAAATCTTAACTCAGATATTTATTCATAACTGTGACAATAACGCTTGGACAATTTGCCGAAAGAACCTCATTATTGGTGTTGAAATGTATTGAAGACTACTTCTTTTGCCTAATGCATTCCAAAGTGCAGCTGTCGATGTAAGTGCTCTTCTGATTGCGGTGTGAGTGAGATATGTGTTTCATGGACAACATTAATTAAAGATTTGAATGAAAAACAATGCAATCATGAGAGGAGCTAACATATAATGGGTCAGATGAACTGTCACTGAGCTGGATGAGCTTGGTTAAGCCACAACACTAAATGGTTAATCTAAATCAATGGTGCACATCACCAACTGTGGCAGACATTTCCACTGTGCTCACTACACTATTGCTGCTGTAACGCCTATTGGCTAATTCTTGTAATCAAGGCAAATAGAAAGGTTACTAATTCCGTTACCATGGTTACAGAGCACCCTTTATTCATTCGGGAGTACAGTTTTTGACAGCAAATGTTCTGAGCGCATTATTGTGATTTTCCCTTACCGCTATTTTTATTCACTGTACTCATTCTGAATGAAAGATTTGAGGGTACCAGTTGTAGCTGTCGACACATGACCTCGTTTATCACCAGAAATATGTGGTGAAATTAAACCCAAAGGATTATAAAATCAGCATCCACTTTTTTTCTTCTTAAAAGTATGATCAATCTGATTTAGCAATGGGATTTCAAGAATATTTTATTAAATAAATTGTGCACTTGAAATTCTTACTTGCTGCAGTACAACAGAATATGTAAACATCGTACACTGTAAACAAAATTTACAAAGGAGAGAGAAAAAAAAAGTTCAGTGTGTGTGTATATATACACACACTCACAAACATTTATATATATATATATATATATATATATACACACATATATACTGTACATACACATGCTCAAAAAACAAACAATATTAGTGCAATAATAATAATAATAATAATAATAGTCTATTGTACTTCAGAGCTTATTTGAGGTTGAAGTGTTTAATAGCCTGATGGCTGTAGGAAAAGGCTGCTCATGAACCTGGACATTACAGTTTTCAGGCTCCTGTACCACCTTCTCGATGGCAGGGGTGAAATGAGTGTGTGGCCAGGATGGTATGGGTCTCTGATGATGCTGGCTGTCTTTTTGAGGCAGCAACTCCAATGAATCCCTTTGATGGTGGGAAGGTCAGAACCAGTGATGGACTGGGCAGTGTTCACATCTTTTTGCAGTCTTTTCCGTTCCTGGACGTTCAAGTTGCCGAACCTGGACATGATGCAACCAGTCAATATGCTCTCTAAAGTACATCTGTAGAAGTTCAAGAGAATCCTCTCTGACATACCGAATCTCCGAAATCTTCTCAGGAAGAAGAGGCGTTGATGTGCATCAGTGTGCTGGGTCCAGGAAAGATCTTCGGAAATATGCACGCCCATGAATCTGAAATTTTTGACTCTCTCCACCATCATCCCATTGATATAAACAGGACTGTGGGTCCTCATCCTTCCTCTTCCAAAATCCACAATCAGTTCATTGTTTTTACTGATATTAAAAGCCAGGTTGTTGTGCTGGCACCATTTGTGCTGGCACCATTTGGTCCTCCACACATTTCCTTATGAAGTCTGTAATGACTGTGGCATATTCATTCAGGTCTGTTGCCGAGTCCTTGAACATTGCCCAGTCTACTGATTCCAAGCAGTCCTGTAGTTGTGCCCCTGCCTCCCCAGACCACCTGATCTTAGGTGCTGGCTGCAGGGAGATTGGATGTTCTTCCTGTGACCATGTGGGCTTTCTTCTGGTGTTCAGGTTTCCTCCCACTTTCCAAAGATGTTTCTGTTGCTACCTGCAATATCTCCATCAGCCCAAGATCTCCCTCCTCACCTGGTTCCACCTACTGAATGCCAGCCCCTGCCTCAACACTCCCTCTCTCTTTTTTATACTGGCTCTCTCCCCTCTATACCTTTAAGTCCTAATGCAGTCGTAATCTAAAATAAGAACTATCCCTTTCACTCTGATGCTGTTTTATCTGCTGAATTCCTCCAGCAATTTATTGTTTGCTCTAGATTCCAGCAGTTTCTTGTGTCTCTTACAGCCTATGAAACACCTTCACCTCTCTTTCTTCGCAAATTATTACATGCAACCAACTTTATTGACCAAGGTTTTGGTCATCTGGTTTCTTGCTCTCTCTGAAATTATAAATAAAATAACTGGTTTCTTCCTGATTACACAATAAGGCATGTTGTATAAGATAATACACAGAACATCCATGCCTCTATCAGTTTCAGTATTCAAAAAATCTGGAAGCAATGATTCTTTTCTCTCCCTCCAATCCCCTCCTCTTGGTTTCGTCCTTGATGTACTTGGCATGCTGATTAGTTTCCGAACAATATATCCAATTTCCTATCATGATTGTAGTTGCTGTTGCGGTCAGGACGTGATTTGGGATCCTGGTATGGAAATGAATGAAAAAGTGGCCTGGTTATCTTAAGAATACGATGATGCTCTTTGTCACAATTGGAATCCAGCATTTTTTTAAAAATGTATCATATTATATGAAAAGGTTTCTGTTATCCTTGTTACAATTGTTAAAGAAGGCCTCAAAATGTTGCATCATATGTTCATTTAGGTCATGGCATACCGCAAAGCGCTGAACTATTGCAGAGATTTCTAAGAGTAACCCTGTTGTGTTAGAATTGCAGGCAAGTAAACAAAAACAGTAAGTGATGACAATACACAGAATGACGAAAAATGGGTTATTGTCTCAAATTAGGATTATATTGCAAGAAGCCAGTAAGTGTTATGAACATTATGCTCTATAATTTGGGATTATGGTGTTCTCATTCTTGTTGGGATAGCCTCACTAGGAAAGGAACCTCATTTCTCTGCTTATATTCATCTGTGTTAATGCAAAGTAATTTGCATTATATTCCAAAAGTGTCAGATTGAATGCATATCAATAATATGCACTGTTCGTAGACCGATGAGTGCTTCATGACAGAGAGAAGCAGACATGAAACATTGTTCTTACGTCTTATTCTTTTTCTCACCATTGTTTGTGCAAGCTCACGCATGCATGACTTTTTTCCTTCTTTTGTGGCTAAATAAGAAAAAGTAGACCTTCAGAGTTCCAACGAAATATCGAAGATAGACACAAAATGCTGGAATAACTCACCGGGGCTGGCAGCATCTCAGGAGAGAAGGAATGGGTGACGTTTTGGGTCGAGACCCTACTTCAGAAATATCATTGAACTGAAACGTTAATTCTGCTTCTCATTCCACAGATGCTGCCTGATCTGCTGAGTATTTCCACCATTTTCTGCTTTTATTTCAGGCTTAGACCATCTGCAGTATTTTACTTTTGTGTATGAATTTTCTTTTTAAATGCTTGCTGCTGAGCAATCTGTAAAATGCTATATAAACTTCCATGATATGTAAACTGGGTAATTTTATATGAATATTCGGAGATGTTTGGGAATGAATAAATCTTGTCATTTGCTGTTTTGTGGGAGTTTGTTGCATGGAAACTGTTTTCTTGCTCCTTGCAAAACAACTTCATTTCAAAATGTATTTCATTAAATATAAAGGCTTTAGGACATTCAGAAAGCATGAAAGGACCAAAGAAATCCTCCAATTCCAAGTGGTTTGACTTTGAGCAACTAACACTAACTATATTTGTAACTATTCAGAATAATTCTCTGTTAGCACACAGAGAGGCACACCTCATCTGTTAATTTCATTGAATTGTTCCATTTGCCAATTTCTTTATTGTTAAAAGCTATACATATGATGACAGATAAAGCCAACAATTCTAGGAGAACTAAAGGGTCTTCAACCTGATACTTTAACTTTGTTTCACTTTCCACAGACGCTGTCTGACTTACTGAGTATTTTCAGCATTTTCTGTTTTTGCTTTAGATTTCCCGTATCCGCAGTATTTTTTGAGTTGCTTCAATTCCATGTTTTGGTTCTTTTTTGTCATTCTTCATTTACTCTAATTCTATATAGAGTTGGGTATTTCTGTTAGCTTCTGGAGATAAGACAGCATCATTTTGGCAATTTACACTCAAAACAAAGCAACTAATATTAAAAAAGAAATTGCTCTGGCACCCATAGTTCTCTCTTTGTTGTCAGTTATATCTCTTGCAATTTCCCAGAAACTGTTTTATTCATGAGTTTTAGATTTAATTAAAAATATTAGGATTTTTATCTGCATTAAATGCACAATTTAGATGTAAAATGCTATTGCAGTCCTTCAGTGGGATTGTGTAAAGCAGCCAATTAGTGCTGAGTCACCTTTCCCAGGAGAATATGGAAATAGAGAGAATGCTTCAAAGATTTACTTGTAAATGCATGTGTGAGCAGAAAGGGCATGTTGGATCAGACTGACTTTTCTCAATCATCTTTGTTGAAACAGCTACTAATTAACAGCTCCTGTATTCAACATTTGCACTAATTTTCCCATATTACAGGTTATTTTGAAGCTACATTTTTTTTTCGTGTTGTATTGTTATTTGATGGTCTTAAATCCTTGGTTGGATGTGTATTCCTTGAGTGGAAGAATTCTGCCTCACCAGTCAGAGAGTGAACGTGTTTCAAGAATTATTGTCTTCAATAGAGTGGATAGTTGGATAGGCTAAATTGCTGTCTTCATTTATATTTGGTTAACTCTTTTGTATGTGAAAGTTTAGCTTCTTTCTAACTAAGGAAAGCTATATATTCAACAGATAATCCATCTTTCCTGCTTGAATACAGGTATCAATTATTCCTACACAAAACAGGGAACTGATTCAGATAGTCTTAGATTGACAAGATATGTCTGAAAATGTGACAACTCTGAACAGTCTACGAGAGTTTTTCTAGTCATGAAGTGCAAAGTGATCGCATTTCTGGAAATCTCTAACTGAAAGTTACTTGAAGCTGGAGTCTTGCTAATCACGTTTTCCAGTGCTTTCTATTTTTGGATATTTGACATTGGCTTATCGATCAGCTTCAGCCAATCCACAGGGGAAGAATTGAGAGCAAAGAAAGGGATCAGCAATAAAACATCATTGCCATCAGAAATAAAATTGTCCAACTTGGGAACATTTTGAGTAGACTATAAACCTGAGTTTGTAAATGTGCTTAATAAATTAAGAAACTGAATGGTAGAAACTGAATGGACAATTCCAATGTCAGGCAGCATCCCTGAATTCTAACAGAACATGTGGGCGTGCTCGAAGGCACATATAATAGGTGTTGAGGATTGACTACAGCAGATGGGTGTGCATATATTTGTTACTCGAACATGCAGTAGTTAGAATGAAAAGTAGCTCACTCTTTGCAGCTAAAATTAACTAGAGTTGACAAAATTGACTGGAATTGTGAATGTGGTGCAACTTATGAGACATACTGTGCGTTATAACAGAAAGAAAGAATGAAGCCTTTCAAATGTTGCCAGGTGGCAATTTACATGTAGGAAGTATCATCAATTCACATGCAAGAGGAACTGGATTAAAATACGAGTATTTGGACACGTGAAGCCAACATGATTGAAAACACAAAAGTACATGAAAATGCAGGTGCTGCAATCATGAGCGTGATTGAATACATAATCAATTTTGTAAACCCTCAGTAATTGTTAGAAAAGCGGCACGGTAGCGCAGCGGTAGAGTTGCTGCTTTACAGCGAATGCAGCGCCGGAGACTCAGGTTCGATCCTGACTGCGGGTGCTGCACTGTAAGGAGTTTGTACGTCCTCCCCGTGACCTGCGTGGGTTTTCTCCGAGATCTTCGGTTTCCTCCCACACTCCAAAGACGTACAGGTGTGTAGGTTAATTGACTGGGTAAATGTAAAAAATTGTCCCTAGTGGGTGTAGGATAGTGTTAATGTGCGGGGATCGCTGGGCGGCGCGGACTTGGTGGGCCGAAAAGGCCTGTTTCCGCGCTGTATATATATGATATGATATGATATGAAGACATGAATGGATATGTATATGTGTACATATTTTAAATATGAATAAGCACTTAGAAACAGAACACTCCAATTTGTTATCATATCTATCTATCTATATCTATCTATCTATCTATCTATATACTATTAAAACTCAGATCTTGTGTTAAATTTATATATATGTATCTGTGATTTCGCTGGTTACGGCAAAACGGTCAACCGTAGCGCCACGATTTTTGCACCGTCTTAATCACCACACTGACAGCTGCTGGAAAATGATGTTTTTATTTAATTCGGTTGCATATTTTTTAAGTTACAGAGGTTTTAAAGCGATGCCCCCCCCTTATTGAAGTTTCTATAGGGGGCGCTGCGGTGCGGCTGTGCTCAGTACGCATGCGCGGCATCTCCTCACTTGTACATATATTTCACTGATTCGGCTGATTACGGCAAAACGGTAAACCGTGGTGCCACAATTTTTGCACCGCCTAATCACACCGCTGGACGCTTGCCGAAAATGATTTTTTTATTTAATTCGGTCGTTTATTTTTTAAGTTACAGAGGTTTAAAAGTCAGAATATTTTTCCTCTCAGTTATTTCGGTTGATTTCGGCAAAAACGGTGAACAGTAGCGGCACGATTTTTGCACCGCCTTAATCACCCCGCTGAACGCTGCTGGAAAATGATTTTTTTATTTGATTCGGTCTCGTATTTTTTAAGTTACAGAAGTTTTAGTAAAAAAAAAAATTAAAAAGCCGTTTCTTCAATTGCCTTCAGCGTGTGACGTCAAAAAACTAGCCCAGCCCCCCTCCTACTGATTTATTGAAGGCTTTCAGCGTGGCATCTCTCCTCCCTCCCCTTGCTTCTCTCCTCTCTCCCAAAATGATGCTAAGAGTATGTCTGGGGGAGAGAAAATGGGGGGGGACTGAGAATGGGGACCGGGGAGTGGGACTCCGCCCAAGGGGAGGGTGTGGGGAGAGTAAGAGTGGGGCTGGGGGAGGAGAAAATGGGGGGTGTGGGGACGGGCCCACTTTGAACGGGCACACTTGTTCTAGTATATAATACTAAAACTCAGATCTTGTGAATATATATATATATATTTTTTTGGGTTTGACCTGAATATATCGTATATTTATACGTAACAGCGATTGCAGCAAAACGGCGGACCGTAGCACGACGGTTTTCGCACCGCCTCAATCGCCAATCTCGCGCTCGCTCGGCCGTGATATTTTCATTTAATTTGGTCGCGTGTTATTTAAGTTACAGAGGTTTTAAAGCGCTGCCCCCCCCCCCCCTTTTTCAGGGGGGCGCTGAGGTGCAGATTTAGTTTTCAGCTTGTGGCTTGTGACGGCTACATTTGTTTCGAAAAGTTTCCAGAAAAGGATTTAGTTTTCAGCTTGTGACGGCTACATTGTTTCGAAAAGCTTCCAGAAAGGCACTGATTGTTTTGTTATTGCAAGTCAAGTCAAGTCAATTATATTTGTATAGCACATTTAAAAACAACCCATGTTGACCAAAGTGCTGCACATCTGATTAGGAAAAAAAAAAAAAAAGAAGGTTATAGTGGTCACTTGACATACACAGATCAGGAGGACGGGCCCAACGGGCACACTTGGAGAGTAAGAGTGGGGCTGGGGGAGGAGACAATGGGGGGTGTGGGGACGGGCCCAACGGGCCCGCTTTGAACGGGCACACTTGTTCTAGTATAATACTAAAACTCAGATCTTGTGTATATTTTTTTTTTGGGTTTGACCTGGTATGCGCGTAACAACGGTTTCTCTGATTTCGTCAAAACGGTGAACCGTAGCGCCACGATTTTTGCACCACCTTAATCACCACGCGGTTATCTGCTGGAAAATTATTTTTTATTTAATTCGGTCGCATGTTTTTTAAGTTACAGAGGTTTTAAAGCGCTCCCCCCCCCCCTAATTTATAGGGGGCGCTGTGGTGCGGATTTATTGAAGGTCTTCAGCTTGTGATGTCACAATGCCCCTGTGAGATGGGTGCAACATTGTTGCGAAAAGCGTGTGACGTCACAATGGACAAGCAGCTGCTATTGGGTGTCTACTCTTTACAAATTTACATTTTTTTATGAGAAGCACTTGGTCAAGTCAAGTCAATTTTATTTGTATAGCACATTTAAAAACAACCCACGTTGACCAAAGTGCTGTACATCTGATTAGGTACTAAGGAAAAAAATGAAACAGACAGTGGCACGCAAACAGTTCACAGCACCTCCTCAATGAGCCTCAAACGCGAGGGAGTAGAAATAAGTTTTGAGCCTGGACTTAAAGGAGTGGATGGAGGGGGCAGTTCTGATGGGGAGAGGGATGCTGTTCCACAGTCTAGGAGCTGCAACCGCAAAAGCTCGGTCACCCCTGAGCTTAAGACCGGAAGCTTAGTGACCGGAAGTTTTGTGAAAAGACACTGAGAGTGTGTCTGGGGGAGAGAGATCGTTGCGGAGGGGGCTTGGTGGTGGGGGGAAAGAGGGGTACTGGGAAAAGGGGAGGTTCCCCCTTCCCCCCTCAACCCCTTCCTCCCCCCTCATTCCCACCTCCATCCCCACTCCCTCCTAAAACTCCTCCTCCCTCCCCAACTCCCTCACCCCTCCCCCCTAACTCCCCCCCGACCCTCCATCCCTCCCTCCCCCTCTCCCTTCCCCCTCCCCTCCCCCTCCCTCCCCCTCCCCCCTCTACCCCTCTCTCTCCCCTCCCCCCCTCCCCTCCCCCCTCCCTCACCCTCCACACCTCCCTCCTCCCTCCCTCACCCTCCACACCTCCCTCCTCCCTCCCTCCCCTTACCCCCCCCCCAATCCCCTACCGGTTACAATGGAAACCCTACGAAGACGGGCCCAACGGGGAAAGAGGGGTACTGGGAAAAGGGGAGGTCCCCCTCCCCCCTCCCCTCCCCCCCTCCCTCCCCCTCCCCCCGCTACCCCCCTCCCTCCCCCCTCCCCTCCCCCCTCCCCCCCTCCCTCCCTTCCCTGCCTCCCCTCCTCCCGGTTACAATGGAAACCCTACGAGGACGGGCCCAATGGGGAAAGAGGGCTACTGGGAAAAGGGGAGGTCCCCCTCCCTCCCCACTTCCCCCCTCCCCTCCCCTCCCTCCCCCTCCCCCCCCACCCCTCTCCCTCCCCTCACCCCCCCTTCCCCCTCCCCTCCCCCTCCACACCTCCCTCCTCCCTCCCTCCCCTTACCCCCCCCCCCCCACTCCCCTCCCGGTTACAATGGAAACCCTACGAAGACGGGCCCAACGGGGAAAGAGGGGTACTTGGAAAAGGGGAAACAGAACACTCCAATTTGTTATCATATCTATATCTATCTATATCTATCTATCTATCTATCTATCTATCTATCTATCTATCTATCTATCTATCTATCTATCTATCTATCTATCTATCTTCTATCTATATACTATTAAAACTCACTTCTTGTTTATAAATATGTTTGAATCCTGGGTTTGTGTATGTATCACTGATTGCGGCAAAACTGTAAACCGTCGCGTCACGGTTTTTGCACCGCCTTGATCACCAACCTCCCGTCTGACCGGCCGCGATATTTTCATTTAATTTGGTCATATATTTTTTAAGTTACAGAGGTTTTAAAGCGCTGCCCCCCCTGATTTATCGAAGTTTTGACAGAAGGGGGGCGCTGCGGTGCGGATTAATCTTCATTGTGATGTCACAATGCCCCTGTGCCAAGCAGCTGCTATTGGGTGTCTGCTCTTTACAAATTTACATTTTTTAATTTTTAACCTTTTTTTTCCAAGGTCTTCAGCTTGTGACGTCACAATGCTTGTGCTACATTGTTGCGAAAAGCAAATGGTTGTTTTTTAAAGTTGTGTTTTTAATTGCAAGTCACTTAACATACACAGATCAGCATGGGGCCCCTATGCTCGTGGGCCACCGGGGCAAGTGTTACGAAAAAAGAAAGAGGAGGTCCCCCTTCCCCCCTCAACCCCTTCCTCCCCACTCCTTCCCACCTCCATCCCCACTCCCTCCCCCCCTCCTCCCCATCCCTCCCCACCTCCCTCACCCCTCGGGGACGGGCCCAACGGGGAAAGAGGGGTACTGGGAAAAGGAGAGGTCCCCCTCCCTCCCCCTTCCCCCTCCGTCCCCCCTCCCTCCACCTCCCCCCTTCCCCCCCCCCTTCCCCCCTCCCCCCCTCCATCCCCCTCCCCTCCTCCATCCCTCCCCCCTCCCTCCCCACCTCCCGGTTACAATGGAAACCCTACGAGGACGGACCCAACGGGGAAAGAGGGGTACTGGGAAAAGGGGAGGTCCCCCTCCCTCCTCCCTTCCCCCTCCCTCCCCTCTCCCTCCACCTCCCCCTCTTCCCCCTCCCCTTCCCCCCTCCCCTCCCCCCTTCCCTCCCCTCATCCCTCCACACCTCCCTCCTCCCTCCCTCCCCGCCTCCCGGTTACAATGGAAACCCTACGAGGACGGGCCCAACGGGGAAAGAGGGGTACTGGGAAAACGGGTGGTCCCCCTCCCACCCCTCCTTCCCCCCTCCCTCCCCCTCCCTCCACTCTCCCTCCCCCCTCCCCCCCTCCCCCACTCCCTCCCCCTCCCCTCCCTCCTCCCTTCCCTCCCCCCCACTCCCCTCCCGGTTACAATGGAAACCCTACGAGGACGGGCCCAATGGGGAAAGAGGGGTACTGGGAAAAGGGGAGGTCCCCCGTTCTCCCCTCCCCTCCCCCTCCCTCCCCCCCTCCCTCCCCTCTCCCTCCCCCCCTTCCCCTCTCCAACCCTCCCCTCCCCCTCCACACCTCCCTCCTCCCTCCCTCCCCCTTCCCTCCCTCCCCTCCTCCCGGTAACAATGGAAACCCTACGAGGACGGGCCCAACGGGGAAAGCGGGGTACTGGGAAAAGGGGAGGTCCCCCTCCCTCCCCCTTTCCCCCCTCCCTACCCTCTCCATCCTCTCTCCCTCCCCCCTCCCCTCCTCCCTCCCCCCTCCCCTCCCCCCTCCCTCTCCCTCCCCCTCCCCCCCTCTCTCCCCCTCCCTTCCTCCCTCCCTCCCCCTTCCCTCCACACCACTCCCCTCCCGGTTACAATGGAAACCCTACGAGGACGGGCCCAACGGGCACACTTGTGCTAGTCTATATATACTATTAAAACTCAGATCTTGAATATATATATATATATTCCACTGATGTCGGCTGAATACGGCAATTCCGGCAAAACGGTGAACCGTAGCGCCACGATTTTTGTACCGCCTTAATCAGCATGCGGTTCGCTGCTGGAAAATGATATTTTTATTTAATTCGGACGCATATTTGTTAAGTTACAGAGGTTTAAAAGTGCTGCCCCCCCCTGATTTATCGAAGTTTTGACAGAAGGGGGGCGCTGCGCTGCGGATTTATTCTTCATTGTGATGTCACAATGCCCCTGTGAGATGAACTCGAGCAGACCCCCCTTCCCCCCCCCCCGTGGTATTCAGCGTGTGACGTCACAATGCCCCTGTGCCCCTCCCTCCCCCTTCCCCCCTCCCCCTCCCCTACCTCCCCCCTCCCTCCCCCTCCCCCCCTTCCCCTCTCCCTCCCCCCTTCCCCCCCTCCCCCCTTTCCCCCCTCCCCCCCATTCCGCCCTCCCCTTCCCCCCTCCCTCCCCTCCTCCCTCCTCCCTCCCCTACCTCCCCCCTCCCCCTCCCCCCCTTCCCCTCTCCCTCCCCCTCCCCCTCCCCCCTCCCCCCTTTTCGCCCTCCCCTTCCCCCTCCCTCCCCTCCTCCCTCCCCCTTCCCTCCCTCCCCTCCTCCCGGTTACAATGGAATCCCTACGAGGACGGGCCCAACGGGGAAAGAGTGGTACTGGGAAAAGGGGAGAGCCCCCTCCCTCCCCCTCCCTCCCTACCCCCCTCCCCTCTCCCTCCCCTCTCCCTCCCCCCTCCCTCCCCCCTCCCTCCCCCTCCCTCCCCCTCACCCCTACCCCCTCACTCCCCCTTCCCCCCTCCCCTCCCCCCCTCCCTCCCCCTCCCCTCCTCCCTCCACACCTCCCTCCTCCCTCCTCCCTCCCTCCCCCTTCCCTCCCTCCCCTCCTCCCGGTTACAATGGAAACCCTACGAGGACGGGCCCAACGGGGAAAGAGGGGTACTGGGAAAAGGGGAGGTCCCCCTCCCCCCTCCCTCCCACCCCCTCCCCCCTCCGCTCCCCTCCCCTCCCCTCTCCCTCCCCTTCCCCCCTTTCCCTCCCCTCCTCCCTCCACACCTCCCTCCTCCCTCCCTCCCCCTCCCTCCCCGCCTCCCGGTTACAATGGAAACCCTACGAGGACGGGCACAACGGGGAAAGAGGGGTACTGGGAAAACAGGTGTCCCCCCTCCCTCCCCCCTCCACCCCTACCCCCTTCCCTCCCCTCTCCCTCCCCCTTTCCCCCCTCTCCTCCCCCTCCCCTCCCCCCTCCCTCCCCCTCCCCTCCTCCCTCCACTCCTCCCTCCCTCCCCCCTCCCTCCCCGCCTCCCGGTTACAATGGAAACCCTACAAGGACGGGCACAACGGGGAAAGAGGGGTACTGGGAAAAGGGGAGGTCCTCCTCCCTCCCCCCCTTCCCTCCCCCCCTTCCCTCCCCCCTCCCCCTTCCCCCCTTCCCCCCTCCCCCTCCCCCTCCCCTCCCCTCCCCCCTCCCATCCCACAACGGGGAAAGAGGGGTACTGGGAAAACAGGTGGTCCCCCTCCCCCCTCCCTCCCCGCCTCCCGGTTACAATGGAAACCCTACGAGGACGGGCCCAACGGGCCCACTTGGTCTAGTATACTATTAAAAACTCAGATCTTGTGTATTTTTTTGGGGTTTGACCTTGTATGCACGTAACAACGGTTTCTCTGATTTTGTCAAAACGGTGAACCGTAGCGCCACGATTTTTGCACCACCTTAATCACCACGCGGTTATCTGCTGGAAAATTATTTTTTATTTAATTCGGTCGCATGTTTTTTAAGTTACAGAGGTTTTAAAGCGCTCCCCCCCCCCCCCCCTAATTTATAGAGGGCGCTGTGGTGCGGATTTATTGAAGGTCTTCAGCTTGTGATGTCACAATGCCCCTGTGAGATGGGTGCAACATTGTTGCGAACAGCGTGTGACGTCACAATGGACAAGCAGCTGCTATTGGGTGTCTACTCTTTACAAATTTACATTTTTTTATGAGAAGCACTTGGTCAAGTCAAGTCAATTTTATTTGTATAGCACATTTAAAAACAACCCACGTTGACCAAAGTGCTGTACATCTGATTAGGTACTAAGGAAAAAAATGAGACATACAGTGGCACGCAAACAGTTCACAGCACCTCCTCAATGAGCCTCAAACGCGAGGGAGTAGAAATAGGTTTTGAGCCTGGACTTAAAGGAGTGGATGGAGGGGGCAGTTCTGATGGGGAGAGGGATGCTGTTCCACAGTCTAGGAGCTGCAACCGCAAAAGCTCGGTCACCCCTGAGCTTAAGACCGGAAGCTTAGTGACCGGAAATTTTGTGAAAAGACACTGAGAGTGTGTCTGGGGGAGAGAGATCGTTGCGGAGGGGGCTTGGTGGTGGGGGGAAAGAGGGGTACTGGGAAAAGGGGAGGTCCCCCTTCCCCCCTCAACCCCTTCCTCCCCCCTCCTTCCCACCTCCACCCCCACTCCCTCCTAAAACTCCTCCTCCCTCCCCAACTCCCTCCACCCTCCCTCACCCCTCCCCCCTAACTCCCCCCGTCCCCTCCATCCCTCCCTCCCCCTCTCCCTTCCCCCTCCCCTCCCCCCTCCCTCCCCCTCCCTCCCCCTCCCTCCCCCTCCCCCCCTACCCCTCTCCCTCCCCTCCCCTCCCCCCTCCTTCACCCTCCACACCTCCCTCCTCCCTCCCTCCCCCTACCCCCCCCCCCCCAATCCCCTACCGGTTACAATGGAAACCCTACGAAGACGGGCCCAACGGGGAAAGAGGGGTACTGGGAAAAGGGGAGGTCCCCCTCCCCCCTCCCCTCCCCCCCTCACTCCCCCACCACCCCTACCACCCTCCCTCCCCTCCCTCCCCCCTTCCCCCCTCCCCTCCACCCCCCCCTCCCTCCCTTCCCTGCCTCCCCTCCTCCCGGTTACAATGGAAACCCTACGAGGACAGGCCCAACGGGGAAAGAGGGCTACTGGGAAAAAGGGAGGTCCCCCTCCCTCCCCACTTGCCCCCTCCCCTCCCCCTCCCTTCCCCCCTACCCCTCTCCCTCCCCTCCCTACCCCTACCCCTCCCCACTTGCCCCCTCCCCTCCCTCCCCCTCCCCTCCCCCTCCACACCTCCCTCCTCCCTCCCTCCCCTTACCCCCCCCCCACTCCCCTCCCGGTTACAATGGAAACCCTACGAAGACGGGCCCAACGGGGAAAGAGGGGTACTTGGAAAAGGGGAGGTCCCCCTCCCTCCCCCCTCCCTCCCCACCCTCCCCCTCCCCCCTTCCCTCCCCTCCCCCCTCCCTCCCCCTCCCCTCCTACCTCCCTTCCCTGCCTCCCCTCCTCCCGGTTACAATGGAAACCCTACGAGGACGGGCCCAACGGGGAAAGAGGGCTACTGGGAAAAGGGGAGGTCTCCCTCCCTCCCCACTTCCCCCCTCCCCTCCCCCCTCCCTCCCTCCCCTCTCCCTCCCCCGTCCCCCCTTCCCCCCTCCCCTCCCCTCCCCCACTCCCTCCCCCTCCCCTCCTTCCTCCACACCTCCCTCCTCCCCTTCCCTCCCTCCCCTCTCCCGGTTACAATGGAAACCCTACGAGGACAGGCACAGCGGGGAAAGAGCGGTACTGGGAAAAGGGGAGGTCCCCCTCCCTCCCTACCCCCCTCCCTCCCCTCTCCCTCCCCCGTCCCCCCTTCCCCCTCCCCTCCCCTCCCCCCCTCCCTCCCCCTCCCCTCCTCCCTGCACACCTCCCTCCTCCCCTTCCCTCCCTCCCCTCCTCCCGGTTACAATGGAAACCCTACGAGGACAGGCACAACGGGGAAAGAGGGGTACTGGGAAAAGGGGAGGTCCCCCTCCATCCCCCTTCCCCTCCCCCCTCCCTCCCCCTCCCCCCCTACCCCTCTCCCTCCCCCCTCCCCCCCCCTTCCCCCCTTCCCTCCCCCTCCCCTCCTCCCTCCACACCTCCCTCCTCCCTCCCTCCCCCTTTCCTCCCTCCCCTCCTCCCGGTTACAATGGAAACCCTACGAGGACGGGCCCAACGGGCACACTTGTGCTAGTATACTATTAAAACTCAGATCTTGTGTATATATATTTTTTGGGTTTGACCTGGTATGCGCGTAACAACGGTTTCTCTGATTTCGTCAAAACGGTGAACCGTAGCGCCACGATTTTTGCACCACCTTAATCACCACGCGGTTATCTGCTGGAAAATTATTTTTTATTTAATTCGGTCGCATGTTTTTTAAGTTACAGAGGTTTTAAAGCGCTCCCCCCACCCCCCCTAATTTATAGAGGGCGCTGTGGTGCGGATTTATTGAAGGTCTTCAGCTTGTGATGTCACAATGCCCCTGTGAGATGGGTGCAACATTGTTGCGAAAAGCGTGTGACGTCACAATGGACAAGCAGCTGCTATTGGGTGTCTACTCTTTACAAATTTACATTTTTTTATGAGAAGCACTTGGTCAAGTCAAGTCAATTTTATTTGTATAGCACATTTAAAAACAACCCACGTTGACCAAAGTGCTGTACATCTGATTAGGTACTAAGGAAAAAAATGAAACATACAGTGGCACGCAAACAGTTCACAGCACCTCCTCAATGAGCCTCAAACGCGAGGGAGTAGAAATAGGTTTTGAGCCTGGACTTAAAGGAGTGGATGGAGGGGGCAGTTCTGATGGGGAGAGGGATGCTGTTCCACAGTCTAGGAGCTGCAACCGCAAAAGCTCGGTCACCCCTGAGCTTAAGACCGGAAGCTTAGTGACCGTAAATTTTGTGAAAAGACACTGAGAGTGTATCTGGGGGAGAGAGATCGTTGCGGAGGGGGCTTGGTGGTGGGGGGAAAGAGGGGTACTGGGAAAAGGGGAGGTCCCCCTTCCCCCCTCAACCCCTTCCTCCCCCCTCCTTCCCACCTCCACCCCCACTCCCTCCTAAAACTCCTCCTCCCTCCCCAACTCCCTCCACCCTCCCTCACCCCTCCCCCCTAACTCCCCCCCGTCCCCTCCATCCCTCCCTCCACCTCTCCCTTCCCCCTCCCCTCCCCCCTCCCTCCCCCCTCCCTCCCCCTCCCCCCCTACCCCTCTCCCTCCCCTCCCCCCCTCCCCTCCCCCCTCCCTCACCCTCCACACCTCCCTCCTCCCTCCCTCCCCTTACCCCCCCCCCCCCAATCCCCTACCGGTTACAATGGAAACCCTACGAAGACGGGCCCAACGGGGAAAGAGGGGTACTGGGAAAAGGGGAGGTCCCCCTCCCCCATCCCCTCCCCTCCTCACTCCCCCCTCCCTCCCCCTCCTCCCTCCCCCCTACCCCCCTCCCTCCCCCCTTCCCTCCACCCCTCCCTCCCTTCCCTGCCTCCCCTCCTCCCGGTTACAATGGAAACCCTACAAGGACGGGCCCAACGGGGAAAGAGGGGTACTGGGAAAAGGGGAGGTCGCCCTCCCTCCCCCCCTTCCTCCCCCCCTTCCCCCTCCCCTCCCCCCTCCCTCCCCCTCCTCCCTCCACACCTCCCTCCTCCCTCCCTCCCCCTTCCCTCCCTCCCCTCCTCCCGGATACAATGGAAACCCGACGAGGACGGGCCCAACGGGGAAAGAGGGGTAATGGGAAAAGGGGAGGTCCCGCTCCCTCCCCTTCCCCCCTCCCCTCCCCGGCTCCCTCCCCCCTACCCCTCTCCCTCCCCCCTTCCCCCCTCCCCTCCCCCCTCCCTCCCCCCTCCCCTCCACCACTCCCTCCCCCTCCCCCCTACCCCTCTCCCTCCCCCTCCCCCCCTTCCCCCTCCCCTCCCCCCTCCCTCCCCCTCCCCTCCTCCCTCCATACCTCCCTCCTCCCTCCCTTCCCCTTCCCTCCCTCCCCTCCTCCTGGTTACAATGGAAACCCTACGAGGACGGGCCCAACGGGGAAAGAGTGGTACTGGGAAAAGGGGAGGTCCCCCTCCCTCCCCCCTTCCCCCATCCCATCCCCCCTCCCTCCCCTCTCCCTCCCCCCCCTCCCTCCTTCCCTCCATCCCTCCCCCCCTCCCTCCACCCTTCCATCCCTCTCCCCCTCCCCCCTCCTTCCACCCTCCCTCCCCCCCTTCTGGTTACAAAGGAAACGCTACGGGGCCGGGCCCAACGGGGAAAGAGGGGTACTGTGAAAAGGGGAGGTCCCCCTCCCTCCCCTTCCCCCCTCCCCTCCCCCCTCCCCCTCCCCCCTAACCCTCTCCCATCCCCCCTCCCTCCCCTCTCCCTCCCCCCCTCGTTGCGGAGGGGGCTTGGTGGTGGAGGAAAGAGGGGTACTGGGAAAAGGGGAGGTCCCCTTCACCCCTCAACCCCTTCCTCCCCCTCCTTCCCATCTCCATCCCCACTCCCTCCCCCCTCCTCCCCCCTCCTCCCCCTCCCTCCCCAACTCCCTCCCCCCTCCCTCAACCCTCCCCACCTAACTCCCCCCTCCCTCCTTCCCTCCATCCCTCCCTCCCCCACTCCCACCCCCCTCCCTCCACCCTTCCATCCCTCTCCCCCTCCCCCTCCCCCCTCCTTCCACCCTTCCTCCCCCCCCTCCCGGTTACAATGGAAACCCTACGGGGACGGGCCCAACGGGGAAAGAGGGGTACTGGGAAAAGGGGAGGTCCCCCTCCCTCCCCCCTCCCCCCTCCCTCCCCCCCTTCCCCCCTCCACTCCACCCTCCGCTCCCCCCCTCCCTCCCCCTCCCCTGCTCCCTCCACACCTCCCTCCTCCCTCCCTCCCTCTTCCCTCCCTCCCATCCTCCCAGTTACAATGGAAACCCTACGGAGACGGGCCCAACGGGGAAAGAGGGGTACTGGGAAAAGTGGAGGTCCCCCTCCCTCCCCCCTTCCCCCATCCCCTCCCTCCCCCTCCTCCCCTACCCCTCTCCCTCCCCCCTCCCCTCCCCCTCCCCCCTAACCCCCTCCCTCCCCTCTCCCTCCCCTTCCCCACCCCTCCCCTCCCTCCCCCTCCCCTCCTCCCTCCACACCTCCCTCCCCCTTCCCTCCCTCCCCTCCTCCCGGTTACAATGGAAACCCTACGAGGACGGGCCCATCGGGGAAAGAGGGGTACTGGGAAAAGGGGAGGTCCCCCTCCCTCCTTCCCCCCTCCCCACCCCCCTCCCTCCCCCTACCCCTATCCCTCTCCCTCCCCTCCCTTCCCCCCTCCCCTCCCCCCCTCCCTCCCCCTCCCCTCCTCCATCCACACCTCCCTCCTCCCTCCCTCCCTCCCCCCTTCCCCCCACCCCTCCCCCTCTCCCTCCCCCCTCCCTCCACCTCCCCCTCCCCCCCTTCCCCCCTTCCCCCCTCCCCTCCCCCCCTCCCTCCCCCTCCCCTCCTCCCTCCACACCTCCCTCCTCCCTCCCTCCCCCCTCCCTCCCTGCCTCACGGTTACAATGGAAACCCTACGAGGACGGGCCCAACGGGGAAAGGGGTGTGCTGGGGAAAGGGGGGGGTAGAGTAAGAGTGTATCTGGGGGAGAGAGAATGGGGGGGTCTGAGAATGGGGACTGGGGAGGGGGACAACAGGGGGCTTGGTGGTTTGGGAAAGAAGAGTACTGGGAAAAGGGGAGGTCCCCCTCCCTCCCCACTCTCCTCCCTCCCTCATCCCTCCCTCCCTCCCGTCCCAGCAGCGCTGACCGCCGGGAGGTGTAGTCGCCGTCGCCTCTCCCGCTGTTTGATTTCATTTATAACAAAGACATTTATTTAAAATGAGGAATGTGATTTTCATTAAGTTTGATTTTATTTATTTTAAAAAAGCTGATGCTCTATAGATAAGTTTATTTCCTTTTCAACAAAGAACGCTGTTTATTTTAAAGTAAAATAGACCCTCCCCCCACCCCCCTCCCTCCCCTCTCCCTCCCCATCCCCCTCCCCCCCTTCCCCCTCCCCTCCCCCCTCCACTCCACCCTCCCCTCCCCCCCTCCCTCCCCCTTCCCTCCCTCCCTCCCATCCTCCCGGTTACAATGGAAACCCTACGAGGATGGGCCCAACGGGCACACTTGTGCTAGTCTATCTATCTATCTATATACTATTAAAACTCACTTCTTGTGTATATATTTTTTTGGGGTTTGACCTGGTATGCGCGTAACAACGGTTTCTCTGATTTCGTCAAAACGGTGAACCGTAGCGCCACGATTTTTGCACCACCTTAATCACCACCGGGGCAAGTGTTTCGAAAAAAGAAAGGGGAGGTCCCCCTTCCCCCCTCAACCCCTTCCTCCCCACTCCTTCCCACCTCCATCCCCACTCCCTCCTCCCCAACTCCCTCACCATCCCTCCCCACCTCCCTCACCCCTCGGGGACGGGCCCAACGGGGAAAGAGGGGTACTGGGAAAAGGGGAGGTCCCCCTCCCTCCTTCCCCCCTCCCTCCACCTCCCCCCTTCCCCCCTTCCCCCCTCCCCTCCCACCCCTTCCCCCCTCCCCTCCCCTCCCCTCCTCCCTCCCTCCCCCCTCCCTCCCCGCCTCCCGGTTACAATGGAAACCATACGAGGACGGGCCCAACGGGGAAAGAGGGGTACTGGGAAAAGGGGAGGTCCCCCTCCCTCCCCCCTTCCCCCTCCCCTCCCCCCTTCCCCCTCCCCTCCCCATCCCTCCCCCTCCCCCCCATACCCCCCTCCATCCCCTCTCCCTCCCCCCTTCCCCACTCCCCCACCCCTCCCCTCCCCCTCCTCCCTCCACACCTCCCTCCTCCCTCCCTCCCCCTTCCCTCCCTCCCCTCCTCCCGGTTACAATGGAAACCCTACAAGGACGGGCCCAACGGGGAAAGAGGGGTACTGGGAAAAGGGAAGGTCCCCCCCTTCCTCCCTACCCCTCCCCTCCCCCCTCCACACCTCCCTCCCTCCCCCTTCCCTCCCCCCCACTACCCTCCCGGTTACAATAGAAACCCTACGAGGACGGGCCCAACGGGGAAAGAGGGGTACTGGGAAAAGGGGAGGTTCCCCTCCCCCCTCCCACCACCTCCCCCCCTTCTCCCCTCCCCCCCTTCTCCCCTCCCCCCTTCTCCCCTCCCCCCCTTCCCTCCCCTCCTCCCTCCACACCTCCCTCCTCCCTCCCTCCCCGCCTCCCGGTTACAATGGAAACCCTACGAGGACGGGCCCAACGGGGAAAGAGGGGTACTGGGAAAACGGGTGGTCCCCCTCCCTCCCCCCTTCCCCCTCCCTCCCCCTCCCCCCTACCCCCTCCTTCCCCCCTTCCCCCCTCCCTCCCCCTACCTCCCCCTCCACACCTCCCTCCTCCCTTCCCTCCCCCCCCCCACTCCCCTCCCGGTTACAATGGAAACGCTACGAGGACGGGCCCAACGGGGAAAGAGGGGTACTGGGAAAAGGGGAGGTCCCCCTCTCTCCCCCTCCCCTCCCCCCCTCCCCTCCCCCTCCCCGTCCCCTCCTCCCTCCACTCCTCCCTCCCCTTCCCTCCCTCCCCTCCTCCCGGTTACAATGGAAACCCTACGAGGACGGGCCCAACGGGGAAAGAGGGGTACTGGGAAAAGGAGAGGTCCCCCTCCCTCCCCCCTTCCCCCTCCCTCCCCCCTTCCCCCTCCACCTCCCCCCTTCCCCCCTCTCCCCTTCCCCTCCCACCCCCTCCCCTTCCCCCCCCTCCATCCCCCTCCCCTCCTCCATCCCTCCCCCCTCCCTCCCCACCTCCCGGTTACAATGGAAACCCTACGAGGACGGGCCCAACGGGGAAAGAGGGGTACTGGGAAAAGGGGAGGTCCCCCTCCCTCCTCCCTTCCCCCCTCCCTCCCCTCTCCCTCCACCTCCCCCTCTTCCCCCCTCCCCTCACCCCTTCCCTCCCCTCCTCCCTCCACACCTCCCTCCTCCCTCCCTCCCCCCTCCCTCCCCGCCTCCTGGTTACAATGGAAACCCTACGAGGACGGGCCCAACGGGGAAAGAGGGGTACTGGGAAAACGGGTGGTCCCCCTCCCTCCCCCCTTCCCCCCTCCCTCCCCCTCCCCATAACCCCTCCCTCCACTCTCCCTCCCCCCTCCCCCACTCCCTCCCCCTCCCCTCCCCCCTCCCTCCTCCCTTCCCTCCCCCCCACTCCCCTCCCGGTTACAATGGAAACCCTACGAGGACGGGCCCAACGGGGAAAGAGGGGTACTGGGAAAAGGGGAGGTCCCCCTCCCTCCCCCTTCTCCCCTCCCCTCCCCCTCCCTCCCCCTCCCTCCCCCCCTACCCCCCTCCCTCCCCTCTCCCTCCCCCCCTTCCCCTCTCCAACCCTCCCCTCCCCCTCCCCTCCACACCTCCCTCCTCCCTCCCTCCCCCTTCCCTCCCTCCCCTCCTCCCGGTAACAATGGAAACCCTACGAGGACGGGCCCAACGGGGAAAGCGGGGTACTGGGAAAAAGGGGAGGTCCCCCTCCCTCCCCCTTTCCCCCCTCCCTACCCCCCTCCATCCTCTCTCCCCCCCCCCTCCCCTACCCTCCTCCCTCCCCCCTCCCTCCCCCTCCCCCTCCCCTCCCCCCTCCCCTCCCCTCCTCCCTCCCTCCCCCTCCCCCTTCCCCCCTCCCTCCCCCTCCCTTCCCCTTCCCTCCCCCCCACTCCCCTCCCGGTTACAATGGAAACCCTACGAGGACGGGCCCAACGGGCACACTTGTGCTAGTCTATATACTATTAAAACTCAGATCTTGTGTAAATTTTTGAGAATGACCTGAACCGTACGTAACATCGATTGCGGAAAAAAGGCGGACCGTAGCGCGACGGTTTAAAAACAACCCACGTTGACCAAAGTGCTGCACATCTGATTAGGAAATATAGTGGTCACTTGACATACACAGATCAGGAGGACGGGCCCAACGGGTAAGAGTGGGACTGGGGGAGGAGAGAATGGGGGGTGTGGGGACGGGCCCAACGGGCCCGCTTTGAACGGGCACACTTGTTCTAGTATACTATTAAAACTCAGATCTTGTAGGTTTGTATCAGGATTTGTGTATATATCAGTGATTCCGGCAAAACGGTAAACCGTGGCGCCACGGTTTTTGCACCGCCTTGATCACCAACCTCCCGTCTAACCGGCCGCGATATTTTCATTTAATTTGTTCGTATGTTTTTTAAGTTACAGAGGTTTTAAAGCACTGCCCCCCCCATATTGAAGTTTCTATAGAGGGCGCTGCGGTGCGGATTTAGTCTTCAGCGTGTGATGTCACAATGGACAAGCAGCTGCTATTGGGTGTCTGCTCTTTACAAATTTACATCTTTTTATTTTTAACCTTTTTTTAAAAGGTCTTCAGCTTGTGACGTCACAATGCTTGTGTGAGATGGTTGCAACATTGTTGCGAAAGGCAACAGAATGTTTTTAAAAGTTGTGTTTTTTATTGCAAGTCATTTAACATACACAGATCAGCATTGGGGCCCCTATGCTCGTGGGCCACCGGGGCAAGTGTTTCGAAAAAAGAAAGGGGAGGTCCCCCTTCCCCCCTCAACCCCTTCCTCCTCCCTTCCCCCCTCCTCTCCCCCCTCCCTCCCCCCTCCCTCCAACTCCCCCCTTCCCCCCTCCCCTCCCACCCCTTCCCCCTCCCCTCCCACCCCTTCCCCCTCCCCTCCCCCCCCTCCATCCCCCTCCCTCCCTCCTCCCCTCCCTTCCCCCCTCCCCTCCCCCCCTCCCCCTCCCCTCCTCCATCCACACCTCCCTCCTCCCTCCCTCCCCCTTCCCTCCCTCCCCTCCTCCCGGTTACAATGGAAACCCTACGAGGACGGGCCCAACGGGGAAAGAGGGGTACTGGGAAAAGGGGAGGTCCCCCCTCCCCTCCCCCCATCCCTCCCCCTCCCTCCCCCTCACCCCCCCCTCTCCCTCCCACCATCCCCTCCCCCCTCCCTCCCCCTCCCCTCCCCCCTCCCTCCCCCTCCCCTCCTCCCTCCACACCTCCCTCCTCCCTCCCTCCCCCTTCCCTCCCTCCCCTCCTCCCGGTTACAATGGAAACCCTACGAGGACGGGCCCAACGGGGAAAGAGGAGTACTGGGAAAAGGGGAGGTCCCCCTTCCTCCCCCCTCCCCTCCCCCTCCCTCCCCCCTCCCCTCCCCTCCCCCCCTCCCTCCTCCCTACCCCCCTCCCTCCCCTCTCCCTCCCCCATCCCCCCCTTCCCCCTCCCCTCCCCCCTCCCTCCCCCTCCCCTCCTCCCTCCCTCCCCCCACCCTCCCCCTTTCCTCCCCCCACCCTCCCCCTTCCCTCCCCCCCCCACTCCCCTCCCGTTTTAATGGAAACCCTACGAGGACGGGCCCAACGGGCACACTTGTGTTTTTTATTGCAAGTCATATAACATACACAGATCAGCATTGGGGCCCTATGCTCGTGGGCCACCGGGGCAAGTGTTTCGAAAAAAGAAAGGGGAGGTCCCCCTTCCCCCCTCAACCCCTTCCTCCTCCCTTCCCCCCTCCTCTCCCCCCTCCCTCCCCCCTCCATCCCCCTCCCCTCCCACCCCTTCCCCCCTCCCCTCCCCACCCCTCCATCCCCCTCCCCTCCTCCCTCCCTCCCCCCTCCCTCTCCGCCTCCCAGTTACAATGGAAACCCTACGGGGACGGGCCCAACGGGGAAAGAGGGGTACTGGGAAAAGGGGAGGTCCCCCTCCCTCCCCCTTCCCCCTCCCCTACCCCCTCCCTCCCCCCCTACCCCCTCCCTCCCCCTTTCCCCCCTCCCCCTCCCCCTCCCCTCCTCCCTCCACACCTCCCTCCTCCCTCCCTCCCCCTTCCCTCCCTCCCCTCCTCCCGGTTACAATGGAAACCGTACGAGGACGGGCCCAACGGGGAAAGAGGGGTACTGGGAAAAGGGGAGGTCCCCCTCCCTCCCCCTTCCCCCTCCCCTCCCCCCTCCCTCCCCCCTACCCCCCTCCCCTCCCCCTCCCCCTCCCCTCCTCCCTCCACACCTCCCTCCTCCCTCCCTCCCCCTTCCCTCCCTCCCCTCCTCCCGGTTACAATGGAAACCTTACGAGGACGGGCCCAACGGGGAAAGAGGTGTACTGGGAAAAGGGGAGGTCCCCCTCCCTCCCCCTTCCCCCCTCCCCTCCCCCCTCCCTCCCCCCCTACCCCCCTCCCTCCCCTCTCCCTCCCCCTTCCCCCCTCCCCCCTCCCCCTCCCTCTCCCCTCCTCCCTCCACACCTCCCTCCTCCCTCCACACCTCCCTTCCCTCCCTCCCCTCCTCCCGGTTACAATGGAAACCTTACGAGGACGGGCCCAACGGGGAAAGAGGGGTACTGGGAAAAGTGGAGGTACCCCTCCCTCCCCCCTTCCCCCCTCCCCCCTACCCCTCTCCCTCCCCCTCCCCCACTCCCCTCCCCTCTCCCTCCCCCTCCCCCCCTAACCCCCTCCCTCCCCTCTCCCTCCCCTTCCCCACCCCTCCCCTCCCTCCCCCTCCCCTCCTCCCTCCACACCTCCCTCCCCCTTCCCTCCCTCCCCTCCTCCCGGTTACAATGGAAACCCTACGAGGACGGGCCCAACGGGGAAAGAGGGGTTCTGGGAAAAGGGGAGGTCCCCCTCCCTCCCCCCTTCCCCCTCCCCCCTACCCCTCCCCCTCCCCCCTACCCCTCTCCCTCCCCCCTCCCCTCCCTTCCCCCCTCCCCTCCCCCCTCCCCCTCCCCTGCTCCATCCACACCTCCCTCCCTCCCCCTTCCCTCCCTCCCCTCCTCCCGGTTACAATGGAAACCCTACGAGGACGGGCCCAACGGGGAAAGAGGGGTTCTGGGAAAAGGGGAGGTCCCCCTCCCTCCCCCCTTCCCCCTCCCCTCCCTCCCCCTCCCCCCTACCCCTCTCCCTCCCCCCTCCCCTCCCTTCCCCCCTCCCCTCCCCCCTCCCCCTCCCCTGCTCCATCCACACCTCCCTCCCTCCCCCTTCCCTCCCTCCCCTCCTCCCGGTTACAATGGAAACCCTACGAGGACGGGCCCAGCGGGGAAAGAGGGGTACTGGGAAAAGTGGAGGTACCCCTCCCTCCCCCCTTCCCCCTCCCCCCTACCCCTCTCCCTCCCCCCTCCCCCCTTCCCCCCTCCCCCACTCCCCTCCCCCTCCCTCCCCCTCCCCCCCTAACCCCCTCCCTCCCCTCTCCCTCCCCTTCCCCACCCCTCCCTCCCCCTCCCCTCCTCCCTCCCCTCCTCCCGGTTACAATGGAAACCCTACGAGGACGGGCCCAACGGGGAAAGAGGGGTACTGGGAAAAGGGGAGTTCCCCCTCCCTCCCCCCTTCCCCCCTCCCCTCCCTCCCCCTCCCCCCCTACCCCTCTCCCTCCCCCCTCCCCTCCCTTCCCCCCTCCCTCCCCCTCCCCTCCTCCATCCACACCTCCCTCCTCCCTCCCTCCCCCTTCCCTCCCTCCCCTCCTCCCGGGTACAATGGAAACCCTACGAGGACGGGCCCAACGGGGAAAGAAGAGTACTGGGAAAAGGGGAGGTCCCCCTCCCTCCCCACTCTCCTCCCTCCCTCATCCCTCCCTCCCTCCCGTCCCAGCAGCGCTGACCGCCGGGTGGTGTAGTCGCCGTCGCCTCTCCCGCTGTTTGATTTCATTTATAACAAAGACATTTATTTAAAATGAGGAATGTGATTTTCATTAAGTTTGATTTTATTTATTTTAAAAAAGCTGATGCTCTATAGATAAGTTTATTTCCTTTTCAAAAAAGAACGCTGTTTATTTTAAAGTAAAATAGACCCTCCCTCCCTCCCCTCTCCCTCCCCATCCCCCTCCCCCCCTTCCCCCTCCCCTCCCCCCTCCACTCCACACTCCCCTCCCCCCCTCCCTCCCCATTCCCTCCCTCCCATCCTCCCGGTTACAATGGAAACCCTACGAGGACGGGCCCAACGGGCACACTTGTGCTAGTCTTATACTATTAAAACTCAGATCTTGTGTCTTTTTTTGGGGTTTGACCTGGTATGCACGTAACAACGGTTTCTCTGATTTCGTCAAAACGGTGAACCGTAGCGCCACGATTTTTGCACCACCTTAATCACCACGCGGTTATCTGCTGGAAAATTATTTTTTATTTAATTCGGTCGCATGTTTTTTAAGTTACAGAGGTTTTAAAGCGCTCCCCCCCCCCCCCCTAATTTATAGAGGGCGCTGTGGTGCGGATTTATTGAAGGTCTTCAGCTTGTGATGTCACAATGCCCCTGTGAGATGGGTGCAACATTGTTGCGAAAAGCGTGTGACGTCACAATGGACAAGCAGCTGCTATTGGGTGTCTACTCTTTACAAATTTACATTTTTTTATGAGAAGCACTTGGTCAAGTCAAGTCCATTTTATTTGTATAGCACATTTAAAAACAACCCACGTTGACCAAAGTGCTGTACATCTGATTAGGTACTAAGGAAAAAAATGAAACATACAGTGGCACGCAAACAGTTCACAGCACCTCCTCAATGAGCCTCAAACGCGAGGGAGTAGAAATAGGTTTTGAGCCTGGACTTAAAGGAGTGGATGGAGGGGGCAGTTCTGATGGGGAGAGGGATGCTGTTCCACAGTCTAGGAGCTGCAACCGCAAAAGCTCGGTCACCCCTGAGCTTAAGACCGGAAGCTTAGTGACCGGAAATTTTGTGAAAAGACACTGAGAGTGTGTCTGGGGGAGAGAGATCGTTGCGGAGGGGGCTTGGTGGTGGGGGGAAAGAGGGGTACTGGGAAAAGGGGAGGTCCCCCTTCCCCCCTCAACCCCTTCCTCCCCCCTCCTTCCCACCTCCAACCCCACTCCCTCCTAAAACTCCTCCTCCCTCCCCAACTCCCTCCACCCTCCCTCACCCCTCCCCCCTAACTCCCCCCCGTCCCCTCCATCCCTCCCTCCCCCTCTCCCTTCCCCCTCCCCTCCCCCCTCCCTCCCCCTCCCTCCCCCTCCCTCCCCCTCCCCCCCTACCCCTCTCCCTCCCCTCCCCTCCCCCCTCCCTCACCCTCCGCACCTCCCTCCTCCCTCCCTCCCCTTACCCCCCCCCCCAATCCCCTACCGGTTACAATGGAAACCCTACGAAGATGGGCCCAACGGGGAAAGAGGGGTACTGGGAAAAGGGGAGGTCCCCCTCCCCCCTCCCCTCCCCCCCTCACTCCCCCACCACCCCTACCACCCTCCCTCCCCTCCCTCCCCCCTTCCCCCCTCCCCTCCATCCCTCCCCCCCTCCCTCCCTTCCCTGCCTCCCCTCCTCCCGGTTACAATGGAAACCCTACGAGGACGGGCCCAACGGGGAAAGAGGGCTACTGGGAAAAGGGGAGGTCCCCCTCCCTCCCCACTTGCCCCCTCCCCTCCCCCTCCCCCCCCCTACCCCTCTCCCTCCCCTCCCCCCTTCCCCCCTCCCCTCCCTCCCCCTCCCCTCCCCCTCCACACCTCCCTCCACCCTCCCTCCACCCTCCCTCCCCTTACCCCCCCCCCCCCACTCCCCTCCCGGTTACAATGGAAACCCTACGAAGACGGGACCAACGGGGAAAGAGGGGTACTTGGAAAAGGGGAGGTCCCCCTCCCTCCCCCCTCCCTCCCCCTCCCCCCTACCCCTCTCCCTCCCCCTCCCCCCTTCCCTCCCCCCTCCCCTCCCCCCTCCCTCCCCCTCCCCTCCTACCTCCCTTCCCTGCCTCCCCTCCTCCCGGTTACAATGGAAACCCTACGAGGACGGGCCCAACGGGGAAAGAGGGCTACTGGGAAAAGGGGAGGTCCCCCTCCCTCCCCACTTCCCCCCTCCCCTCCCCCCTCCCTCCCTCCCCCCTCCCTCCCCCCACTACCCCGCCTCCCCTCTCCCTCCCCCCCCCCCCTTCCCCCCTCCCCTCACCCCTCCCCTCCCCCCCTCCCCTCCTCCCTCCACACCTCCCTCCTCCCTCCCTCCCCTTCCCTCCCTCCCCTCCTCCCGGTTACAATGGAAACCCTACGAGGATGGGCCCAACGGGGAAAGAGGGGTACTGGGAAAAGGGGAGGTCCCCCTCCCTCCCCCTCCCTCCCTACCCCCCTCCCTCCCCTCTCCCTCCCCCGTCCCCCCTCCCCTCCCCCACTCCCTCCCCCTCCCCTCCTCCCTCCACACCTCCCTCCTCCCCTTCCCTCCCTCCCCTCCTCCCGGTTACAATGGAAACCCTACGAGGACAGGCACAGCGGGGAAAGAGCGGTACTGGGAAAAGGGGAGGTCCCCCTCCCTCCCCCTCCCTCCCTACCCCCCTCCCTCCCCTCTCCCTCCCCCGTCCCCCCTTCCCCCTCCCCTCCCCCTCCCCTCCTCCCTGCACACCTCCCTCCTCCCCTTCCCTCCCTCCCCTCCTCCCGGTTACAATGGAAACCCTACGAGGACAGGCACAACGGGGAAAGAGGGGTACTGGGAAAAGGGGAGGTCCCCCTCCATCCCCCTTCCCCTCCCCCCTCCCCCCCTCCCCCTCTCCCTCCCCCCTCCCCCCCCTTCCCCCCTCCCTCCCCCTCCCCTCCTCCCTCCACACCTCCCTCCTCCCTCCCTCCCCCTTTCCTCCCTCCCCTCCTCCCGGTTACAATGGAAACCCTACGAGGACGGGCCCAACGGGCACACTTGTGCTAGTCTATCTATCTATATACTATTAAAACTAAGATGTTGTGTATATATATATATATTCCACTAATGTCGGCTGAATACGGCAATTCCGGCAAAACGGTGAACCGTAGCGCCACGATTTTTGTACCGCCTTAATCAGCATGCGGTTCGCTGCTGGAAAATGATATTTTTATTTAATTCGGACGCATATTTTTTAAGTTACAGAGGTTTAAAAGTGCTGCCCCCCCTGATTTATCGAAGTTTTGACAGAAGGGGGGCGCTGCGGTGCGGATTGTGATGTCACAATGCCCCTGTGAGATGAACTCGAGCTGACCCCCCTTCCCCCCCCAGCGGTATTCAGCCCCTGTGCTACATTGTTGCGAAGAGCTGTCAAGTCAAGTCCATTTTATTTGTACAGCACATTTAAAAACAACCCACGTTGACCAAAGTGCTGTACATCTGATTAGGTACTAAGGAAAAAAATGAAACATACAGTAGCACGCAAACAGTTCACAGCGCCTCCTCAATGAGCCTCAAACGCTAGGGAGTAGAAATAGGTTTTGAGCCTGGACTTAAAGGAGTCGATGGAGGGGGCAGTTCTGATGGGGAGAGGGATGCTCTTTCCACCCTCCCCCTCTCTCCCTCCCCCCTCCCCCCTTTCCCCCCTCCCCCCCTTTCCGCCCTCCCCTTCCCCTCCTCCCTCCTCCCTCCCTCCCCCTTCCCTCCCTCCCCTCCTCCCGGTTACAATGGAATCCCTACGAGGACGGGCCCAACGGGGAAAGTGGGGTACTGGGAAAAGGGGAGAGCCCCCTCCCTCCCCCCTTCCCCCTCCCTCCCCCTCCCCCCTACCCCCCCTCCCCTCTCCCCCACCCTCCCCACCCCCTCCCCCTACCCCCTCACTCCCCCCTTCCCCCCTCCCCTCCCCCCCTCCCTCCCCCTCCCCACCTCCCTCCTCCCTCCCTCCCCCTTCCCTCCCTCCCCTCCTCCCGGTTACAATGGAAACCCTACGAGGACGGGCCCAATGGGGAAAGAGGGGTACTGGGTAAAGGGGAGGTCCCCCTCCTCCCCCCTTCCCCCCTCCCCTCCCCCTCCCTCCCCCTACCCCCCTCCCTCCCCTCTCCCTCCCCCTACCCCATCCCCTCCCCCCTCCTTCCCCATCTCCCTCCACACCTCCCTCCTCCCTCCACACCTCCCTCCTCCCTCCCTCCCCCTTCCCTCCCTCCCGTCCTCCCGGTTACAATGGAAACCCTACGAGGACAGGCCCAACGGGGAAAGAGGGGAACTGGGAAAAGGGGAGGTCCCCCTCCTTCCCCCCTTCCCCCCTCCCCTCCCCTCCCAAACAGTTCACAGTACCTCCTCAATTAGCCTCAAAAGCTAGGGAGTAGAAATAGGTTTTGAGCCTGGACTTAAAGGAGTCGATGGAGGAGGCAGTTCTGATGGGGAGAGGGATGCTCTTTCAAACCTTCCCCTCTCTCCCTCCCCCCTCCCCCCTTTCCGCCCTCCCCTTCCCCCCCTCCCTCCCCTCCTCCCTCCTCCCTCCCTCCCTCCCTCCCCTCCTCCCGGTTACAATGGAAACCCTACAAGGACGGGCACAACGGGGAAAGAGGGGTACTGGGAAAAGGGGAGGTCCTCCTCCCTCCCCCCCTTCCCTCTCCCCTTCCCCCCTCCCCCTTCCCCTCCCTCCCTCCCCCCTCCCTCCCCCCTACCCCCTCCCTCCCCTCTCCCTCCCCCCTCCCCTCCCCCCTCCCATCCCACAACGGGTAAAGAGGGGTACTGGGAAAACAGGTGGTCCCCCTCCCCCCTCCCTCCCCGCCTCCCGGTTACAATGGAAACCCTACGAGGACGGGCCCAACGGGCCCACTTGGTCTAGTATACTATTAAAACTCACTTCTTGTTTATAAATATGTTTGTATCCTGGGTTTGTGTATGTATCACTGATTGCGGCAAAACTGTAAACCGTCGCGTCACGGTTTTTGCACCGCCTTGATCACCAACCTCCCGTCTGACCGGCCGCGATATTTTCATTTAATTTGGTCATATATTTTTTAAGTTACAGAGGTTTTAAAGCGCTGCCCCCCCTGATTTATCGAAGTTTTGACAGAAGGGGGGCGCTGCGGTGCGGATTAATCTTCATTGTGATGTCACAATGCCCCTGTGCCAAGCAGCTGCTATTGGGTGTCTGCTCTTTACAAATTTACATTTTTTAATTTTTAACCTTTTTTTTCCAAGGTCTTCAGCTTGTGACGTCACAATGCTTGGGCTACATTGTTGCGAAAAGCAAATGGTTGTTTTTTAAAGTTGTGTTTTTAATTGCAAGTCACTTAACATACACAGATCAGCATGGGGCCCCTATGCTCGTGGGCCACCGGGGCAAGTGTTACGAAAAAAGAAAGGGGAGGTCCCCCTTCCCCCCTCAACCCCTTCCTCCCCACTCCTTCCCACCTCCATCCCCACTCCCTCCCCCCCCCCTCCCCAACTCCCACCCCATCCCTCCCCACCTCCCTCACCCCTCGGGGATGGTCCCAACGGGGAAAGAGGGGTACTGGGAAAAGGAGAGGTCCCCCTCCCTCCCCCCTTCCCCCTCCTCTCCCCCTCCCTCCCCCTCCTCCCTCCACACCTCCCTCCCTCCCTCTCCCTTCCCTCCCTCCCCTTCCCTCCCTCCCCTCCCGGTTACAATGGAAACCCTACGAGGACGGGCCCAACGGGGAAAGAAGGGTACTGGGAAAAGGGGAGGTCCCCCTCCCCCTCCCCTCCTCCCTCCACACCTCCCTCCTCACTCCCTCCCCTTCCCTCCCTCCCCTCCTCCCGGTTACAATGGAAACCATACGAGGAAGGGCCCAACGGGGAAAGAGAGGTACTGGGAAAAGGGGAGGTCCCCCTCCCTCCCCCCTTCCTCCCTCCCTCCCTCCCCCACTCCCTCCCCCCCCTCCCTCCACCCTTCCATCCCTCTCCCCCTCCCCCCTCCTTCCACCCTCCCCCCCCCCTCCCGGTTACAATGGAAACCCTACGAGGACGGGCCCAACGGGGAAAGAGGGGTACTGGGAAAAGGGGTGGTTCCCCTCCCTCCCCCTCCCTCCCTCTACCCCCCTACCCCTCTCCCTCTCCCCCTCCCCTCCCCCCTCCCTCCCCCTCCCCTCCCTCCTCCCTCCACACCTCCCTCCTCCCTCCCTCCCCTTCCCTCCCTCCCCTCCTCCCGGTTACAATGGAAACCCTACGAGGGGTAATGGGAAAAGGGGAGGTCCCCCTCCCTCCCCCTTCCCCCCTCCCCTCCCCCCTCCCTCTCCCTCCCCCCCACCCACCTCCCTCCCCTCTCCCTCCCCTCCCCCCACCCCCCTCCCTCCCCCTACCCCCTCCCTCCCCTCTCCCTCCCCCCCTTCCCCCCTCCCCTCCCCCCCTCCCTCCCCCTCCCCTCCTCCCTCCCTCCCCCTTCCCTCCCCCCACTCCCCTCCCGGTTACAATGGAAACCCTACGAGGACGGGCCCAACGGGCACACTTGTGCTAGTATACTATTAAAACTCAGATCTTGTGTAAATTTTTGGAAATGACCTCAACCGTACGTAACATCGATTGCGGAAAAAAGGCGAACCGTAGCGCCACGGTTTTCGCACCGCCTCAATCGCCAATCTCGCGCTCGCTCGGCCGTGATATTTTCACTTAATTTGGGCGCGTATTTTTTAAGTTACAGAGGTTTTAAAGCGCTGCCCCCCCCTTTTCAGGGGGGCGCTGTGGTGCGGATTTAGTCTTCAGCGTGTGATGTCACAATGCCCCTGTGAGATGAGCTCGAGCTGACCCCCCTTCCCCCCCCCTTCAGCGTGTGATGTCACAATGGACAAGCTGCTGCTATTGGGTGTCTGCTCTTTACAAATTTACATCTTTTTATTTTTAACCTTTTTTTTCCAAGGTCTTCAGCTTGTGACATCACAATGCTTGTGTGAGATGGTTGCAACATTGTAGCGAAAGGCAACTGATTGTTTTTTAAAGTTGTGTTTTTTATTGCAAGTCACTTAACATACACAGATCAGCATGGGGCCCCTATGCTCGTGGGCCACCGGGGCAAGTGGGGAGGGGGACAACAGGGGTCGTTGCAGAGGGGGCTTGGTGGTTTGGGACCCTGTCCCCCTTCCCCCCTCAACCCCTTCCTCCCCCTTCCTTCATCCTCACTCCCTCCCCCCCTCCCCAACTCCCTCCCCACTCCCCCCCCCCCTCCCTCCACCCTTCACCCTCCCTCCCCCCCTTCCGGTTACAATGGAAACCCTACGGGGACGGACCCAAAGGAGAAAGAGGGGTACTGGGCAAAAGGGTGGTCCCCCTCCCTCCACCTTCCCCCCTCCCCTCCCCCCCTCCCTCCCTCCTCCCTCCCTTCCCTCCCCCCCACTCCCCTCCCGGTTACAATGGAAACCCTACGAGGACGGGCCCAACGGGGAAAGAGGGGTACTGGGAAAAGGAGAGGTCCCCCTCCCTCCCCCCTTCCCCCTCCCTCCCCCCTCCCTCCCCTTCCCTCCACCTCCCCACTTTCCCCCTCCCCCCCTTCCCCTCCCACCCCCTCCCCTCCCCCCCCTCCATCCCCCTCCCCTCCTCCATCCCTCCCCCCTCCCTCCCCACCTCCCGGTTACAATGGAAACCCTACGAGGACGGGCCCAACGGGGAAAGAGGGGTACTGGGAAAAGGGGAGGTCCCCCTCCCTCCTCCCTTCCCCCTCCCTCCCCTCTCCCTCCACCTCCCCCTCTTACCCCTCCCCTTCCCCCCTCCCCTCCCCCCTTCCCTCCCCTCCTCCCTCCACACCTCCCTCCTCCCTCATTCCCCCCTCCCTCCCCGCCTCCCGGTTACAATGGAAACCCTACGAGGACGGGCCCAACGGGGAAAGAGGGGTACTGGGAAAATGGGAGGTCCCCCTCCCTCCCCCTTCCCCCCTCCCTCCCCCTCCCTCCACCTCCCCCCCTTCCCCCTCCCCTCCCCCCCTTCCCTCCCCTCCTCCCTCCACACCTCCCTCCCTCCCCACACCCTCCCCGCCTCCCGGTTACAATGGAAACCCTACGACGACGGGCCCAACGGGGAAAGAGGGGTACTGGGAAAACGGGTGGTCCCCCTCCCTCCCCCTTCCCCCCTCCCTACCCCCTCCCTCCCCTCTCCCTCCCCCTTCCCCCTTCCCCCCTCCCCCTCCCCTCCCCCCTCCACACCTCCCTCCTCCCTTCCCTCCCCCCCACTCCCCTCCCGGTTATAATGGAAACCTTACGAGGACGGGCACAACGGGGAAAGAGGGGTACTGGGAAAAGGGGAGGTCCCCCTCCCTCCCCCTTCCACCCTCCCTCCCTCCCCCCTTCCCCCCACCCCTCCCCCTCTCCCTCCCCCCTCCCTCCACCTCCCCCCCTTCCCCCCTCCCCCTCCCTCCCCCTCCCCTCCTCCCTCCACACCTCCCTCTTCCCTCCCTCCCCCCTCCCTCCCTGCCTCACGGTTACAATGGAAACCCTACGAGGACGGGCCCAACGGGGAAAGGGGTGTGCTGGGGAAAGGGGGGGGAGAGTAAGAGTGTATCTGGGGGAGAGAGAATGGGGGGGTCTGAGAATGGGGACTGGGGAGGGGGACAACAGGGGGCTTGGTGGTTTGGGAAAGAAGAGTACTGGGAAAAGGGGAGGTCCCCCTCCCTCCCCACTCTCCTCCCTCCCTCATCCCTCCCTCCCTCCCGTCCCAGCAGCGCTGACTGCCGGGAGGTGTAGTCGCCGTCGCCTCTCCCGCTGTTTGATTTCATTTATAACAAAGACATTTATTTAAAATGAGGAATGTGATTTTCATTAAGTTTGATTTTATTTATTTTAAAAAAGCTGATGCTCTATAGATAAGTTTATTTCCTTTTCAACAAAGAACGCTGTTTATTTTAAAGTAAAATAGACCCTCCCCCCCACCCCCCTTCCTCCCCTCTCCCTCCCCATCCCCCTCCCCCCCTTCCCCCTCCCCTCCCCCCCCTCCCCTCCCCCCTCCACTCCCCCCCTCCCTCCCACTTCCCTCCCTCCCATCCTCCCGGTTACAATGGAAACCCTACGAGGACGGGCCCAACGGGCACACTCGTGCTAGTATACTATTAAAACTCACTTCTTGTTTATAAATATGTTTGTATCCTGGGTTTGTGTATGTATCACTGATTGCGGCAAAACTGTAAACCGTCGCGTCACGGTTTTTGCACCGCCTTGATCACCAACCTCCCGTCTGACCGGCCGCGATATTTTCATTTAATTTGGTCATATATTTTTTAAGTTACAGAGGTTTTAAAGCGCTGCCCCCCCTGATTTATCGAAGTTTTGACAGAAGGGGGGCGCTGCGGTGCGGATTAATCTTCATTGTGATGTCACAATGCCCCTGTGCCAAGCAGCTGCTATTGGGTGTCTGCTCTTTACAAATTTACATTTTTTAATTTTTAACCTTTTTTTTCCAAGGTCTTCAGCTTGTGACGTCACAATGCTTGTGCTACATTGTTGCGAAAAGCAAATGGTTGTTTTTTTAAAGTTGTGTTTTTAATTGCAAGTCACTTAACATACACAGATCAGCATGGGGCCCCTATGCTCGTGGGCCACCGGGGCAAGTGTTACGAAAAAAGAAAGGGGAGGTCCCCCTTACCCCCTCAACCCCTTCCTCCCCACTCCTTCCCACCTCCATCCCCACTCCCTCCCCCCCTCCTCCCCAACTCCCTCCCCATCCCTCCCCACCTCCCTCACCCCTCGGGGACGGGCCCAACGGGGAAAGAGGGGTACTGGTAAAAGGAGAGGTCCCCCTCCCTCCCCCCTTCCCCCTCCCTCCCCCCTCCCTCCCCCTCCCTCCACCTCCCCCCCTTCCCCTCCCACCCCTTCCCCCTCCCCTCCCCCCCCTCCATCCCCCTCCCCTCCCCCCTCCCTCCCCACCTCCCAGTTACAATGGAAACCCTACGAGGACGGGCCCAACGGGGAAAGAGGGGTACTGGGAAAAGGGGAGGTCCCCCTCCCTCCTCCCTTCCCCCCTCCCTCCCCTCTCCCTCCACCTCCCCCTCTTCCCCCCTCCCCTTCCCCCCTCCCCTCCCCCCTTCCCTCCCCTCCTCCCTCCACACCTCCCTCCTCCCTCCCTCCCCCCTCCCTCCCCGCCTCCCGGTTACAATGGAAACCCTACGAGGACGGGCCCAATGGGGAAAGAGGGGTACTGGGAAAATGGGAGGTCCCCCTCCCTCCCCCTTCCCCCCTCCCTCCCCCCTCCCTCCACCTCCCCCCCTTCCCCCCTCCCCTCCCCCCCTTCCCTCCCCTCCTCCCTCCAAACCTCCCTCCCTCCCCCCACCCTCCCCGCCTCCCGGTTACAATGGAAACCCTACGACGACGGGCCCAACGGGGAAAGAGGGGTACTGGGAAAACGGGTGGTCCCCCTCCCTCCCCCCTTCCCCCCTCCCTACCCCCTGCCTCCCCTCTCCCTCCCCCTTCCCCCTTCCCCCCTCCCCCTCCCCTCCCCCCTCCACACCTCCCTCCTCCCTTCCCTCCCCCCCACTCCCCTCCCGGTTACAATGGAAACCTTACGAGGACGGGCACAACGGGGAAAGAGGGGTACTGGGAAAAGGGGAGGTCCCCCTCCCTCCCCCTTCCACCCTCCCTCCCTCCCCCCTTCCCCCACCCCTCCCCCTCTCCCTCCCCCCTCCCTCCACCTCCCCCCTCCCCCTCCCTCCCGCTCCCCTCCTCCCTCCACAACTCCCTCTTCCCTCCCTCCCCCCTCCCTCCCTGCCTCACGGTTACAATGGAAACCCTACGAGGACGGGCCCAACGGGGAAAGGGGTGTGCTGGGGAAAGGGGGGGGGGGGGAGTAAGAGTATATCTGGGGGAGAGAGAATGGGGGAGTCTGAGAATGGGGACTGGGGAGGGGGACAACAGGGGGCTTGGTGGTTTGGGAAAGAAGAGTACTGGGAAAAGGGGAGGTACCCCTCCCTCCCCACTCTCCTCCCTCCCTCATCCCTCCCTCCCTCCCGTCCCAGCAGCGCTGACCGCCGGGAGGTGTAGTCGCCGTCGCCTCTCCCGCTGTTTGATTTCATTTATAACAAAGACATTTATTTAAAATGAGGAATGTGATTTTCATTAAGTTTGATTTTATTTATTTAAAAAAAGCTGATGCTCTATAGATAAGTTTATTTCCTTTTCAACAAAGAACGCTGTTTATTTTAAAGTAAAATAGACCCTCCCCCACCCCCCTCCCTCCCCTCTCCCTCCCCATCCCCCTCCCCCCCTTCCCCCTCCCCTCCCCCCTCCACTCCACCCTCCCCTCCCCCCCTCCCTCCCACTTCCCTCCCTCCCTTCCTCCCGGTTACAATGGAAACCCTACGAGGACGGGCCCAACGGGCACACTCGTGCTAGCATACTATTAAAACTCACTTCTTGTGTATATTTTTTTTGGGGGTTTGACCTGGTATGCGCGTAACAACGGTTTCTCTGATTTCGTCAAAACGGTGAACCGTAGCGCCACGATTTTTGCACCACCTTAATCACCACGCGGTTATCTGCTGGAAAATTGTTTTTTATTTAATTCGGTCGCATGTTTTGTAAGTTACAGAGGTTTTAAAGCGCTCCCCCCCCCCCCCCTAATTTATAGGGGGCGCTGTGGTGCGGATTTATTGAAGGTCTTCAGCTTGTGATGTCACAATGCCCCTGTGAGATGAGCTCGAGCTGACCCCCGTCCTCCCCCCCTTCAGCGTGTGATGTCACAATGGACAAGCAGCTGCTATTGGGTGTCTACTCTTTACAAATTTACATCTTTTTATTTTAAACCTTTTTTTTCAAGGTCTTCAGCTTGTGACGTCACAATGCTTGTGTGAAGCAGCTGATTGTTTTTTAAAGTTGTGTTTTTTATTGCAAGTCACTTAACATACACAGATCAGCATGGGGCCCCTATGCTCGTGGGCCACCGGGGCAAGTGTTTCGAAAAAAGAAAGGGGTGGTCCCCCTTCCCCCCTCAACCCCTTCCTCCCCACTCCTTCCCACCTCCATCCCCACTCCCTCCCCCCCTCCTCCCCAACTAACTCCCCATCCCTCCCCACCTCCCTCACCCCTCGGGGACGGGCCCAACGGGGAAAGAGGGGTATTGGGAAAAGGGGAGGTCCCCCTCCCTCCCCCCTCCCCCTTCCCCCTCCCTCCCCCATACCCCCTCCCTCCCCTCCCCCCTCCCCTCCCCCTCTCTCCCCCTCCCCTCCCCTCCCCCCTCCACACCTCCACACCTCCCTCCTCCCTTCCCTCCCCCCCACTCCCCTCCCGGTTACAATGGAAACCCTACGAGGACGGGCCCAATGGGGAAAGAGCGGTACTGGGAAAAGGGGAGGTCCCCCTCCCTCCCCCTTCCCCCCTCCCCCTTCCCCTCCCCCTCCCTCCCCCCCTACCCTGCTCCCTCCCCTCTCCTCCCCTTCCCCTCCCCCTCCCCCCCTTCCCCTCCCCCTCCCCCTCCCCTCCTCCCTCCAGATCAGCATGGGGCCTCTATGCTCGTGGGCCACCGGAGCAAGTGTTGCGAAACAGCACTTGGAGTGTGTCTGGGGGAGAGAGAGAATGGGGGGGGGTCTGAGAATGGGGACTGGGGAGGGGGACAACAGGGGTCGTTGCGGAGGTGGCTTGGTGGTGGGGGAAAGAGGGGTACTGGGAAAAGGGTAGGTCCCCCTTCACCCCTCAACCCCTTCCTCCCCCCCTCCTTCCCACCTCCATCCCCACTCCCTCCCCCCCTCCTCCCCCTCCCTCCCCACCTCCCTCAACCCTCCCCACCTAACTCCCCCCCTCCCTCCTTCCCTCCATTCCTCCCTCCCTCCCCCAATCCCTCCCCCCTCCCTCCACACTTCCATCCCTCTCCCCCTCCCCCCTCCTTCCACCCTCCCTCCCCCCCTCCCTCCTTCCCTCCATCCCTCCCTCCCCCAATCCCTCCCCCCTCCCTCCACCCTTCCATCCCTCTCCCCCTCCCCCTCCCCACTCCTTCCACCCTCCCTCCCCCCTCCCGGTTACAATGGAAACCCTACGGGGACGGGCCCAACGGGGAAAGAGGGGTACTGGGAAAAGGGGAGGTCCTCCTCCCTCCCCCTTCCACCCTCCCTCCCTCCCCCTCCCCCCCCCTACCCTCCCCCCCCCTCCCCCCCTTCACTCCCCCCTCCCCTCCCCCCCTCCCTCCCCCCCTCCCCTCCTCCCTCCACACCTCCCTCCTCCCTCCCTCCCCCTTCCCTCCCTCCCCTCCTCCCGGTTAAAATGGAAACCCTACGAGGACGGGCCCAACGGGGAAAGAGGGTACTGGGAAAAGGGGAGGTCCCCCTCCCTCACCCTTCCCCCCTCCCCTCCCCCCTCCCTCCCCTCTCCCTCCCCCTTCCCCCTTCCCCCTCCCCCTCCCCTCCCCCCTCCACACCTCCCTCCTCCCTTCCCTCCCCCCCACTCCACTCCCGGTTACAATGGAAACCTTACGAGGACGGGCACAACGGGGAAAGAGGGGTACTGGGAAAAGGGGAGGTCCCCCTCCCTCCCCCTTCCACCCTCCCTCCCTCCCTCCCCCCTTCCCCCACCCCTCCCCCTCTCCCTCCCCCCTCCCTCCACCTCCCCCCTCCCCCTCCCTCCCGCTCCCCTCCTCCCTCCACAACTCCCTCTTCCCTCCCTCCCCCCTCCCTCCCTGCCTCACGGTTACAATGGAAACCCTACGAGGACGGGCCCAACGGGGAAAGGGGTGTGCTGGGGAAAGGGGGGGGGAGAGTAAGAGTATATCTGGGGGAGAGAGAATGGGGGGGTCTGAGAATGGGGACTGGGGAGGGGGACAACAGGGGGCTTGGTGGTTTGGGAAAGAAGAGTACTGGGAAAAGGGGAGGTACCCCTCCCTCCCCACTCTCCTCCCTCCCTCATCCCTCCCTCCCTCCCGTCCCAGCAGCGCTGACCGCCGGGAGGTGTAGTCGCCGTCGCCTCTCCCGCTGTTTGATTTCATTTATAACAAAGACATTTATTTAAAATGAGGAATGTGATTTTCATTAAGTTTGATTTTATTTATTTAAAAAAAGCTGATGCTCTATAGATAAGTTTATTTCCTTTTCAACAAAGAACGCTGTTTATTTTAAAGTAAAATAGACCCTCCCCCCCACCCCCCTCCCTCCCCTCTCCCTCCCCATCCCCCTCCCCCCCTTCCCCCTCCCCTCCCCCCTCCACTCCACCCTCCCCTCCCCCCCTCCCTCCCACTTCCCTCCCTCCCTTCCTCCCGGTTACAATGGAAACCCTACGAGGACGGGCCCAACGGGCACACTCGTGCTAGTATACTATTAAAACTCACTTCTTGTGTATATTTTTTTGGGGGGTTTGACCTGGTATGCGCGTAACAACGGTTTCTCTGATTTCGTCAAAACGGTGAACCGTAGCGCCACGATTTTTGCACCACCTTAATCACCACGCGGTTATCTGCTGGAAAATTGTTTTTTATTTAATTCGGTCGCATGTTTTGTAAGTTACAGAGGTTTTAAAGCGCTCCCCCCCCCCCCCCTAATTTATAGGGGGCGCTGTGGTGCGGATTTATTGAAGGTCTTCAGCTTGTGATGTCACAATGCCCCTGTGAGATGAGCTCGAGCTGACCCCCGTCCCCCCCCCCCTTCAGCGTGTGATGTCACAATGGACAAGCAGCTGCTATTGGGTGTCTACTCTTTACAAATTTACATCTTTTTATTTTAAATCTTTTTTTTCAAGGTCTTCAGCTTGTGACGTCACAATGCTTGTGTGAAGCAGCTGATTGTTTTTTAAAGTTGTGTTTTTTATTGCAAGTCACTTAACATACACAGATCAGCATGGGGCCCCTATGCTCGTGGGCCACCGGGGCAAGTGTTTCGAAAAAAGAAAGGGGTGGTCCCCCTTCCCCCCTCAACCCCTTCCTCCCCACTCCTTCCCATCTCCATCCCCACTCCCTCCCCCCCTCCTCCCCAACTAACTCCCCATCCCTCCCCACCTCCCTCACCCCTCGGGGACGGGCCCAACGGGGAAAGAGGGGTATTGGGGAAAGGGGAGGTCCCCCTCCCTCCCCCCTTCCCCCTTCCCCCTCCCTCCCCCATACCCCCTCCCTCCCCTCCCCCCTCCCCTCCCCCTCTCTCCCCCTCCCCTCCCCCCTCCACACCTCCCTCCTCCCTTCCCTCCCCCCCACTCCCCTCCCGGTTACAATGGAAACCCTACGAGGACGGGCCCAATGGGGAAAGAGCGGTACTGGGAAAAGGGGAGGTCCCCCTCCCTCCCCCTTCCCCCCTCCCCCTTCCCCTCCACCTCCCTCCCCCCCTACCCTGCTCCCTCCCCTCTCCCCCCCTTCCCCTCCCCCTCCCCCCCTCCCCCTCCCCCTCCCCTCCTCCCTCCAGATCAGCATGGGGCCTCTATGCTCGTGGGCCACCGGAGCAAGTGTTGCGAAACAGCACTTGGAGTGTGTCTGGGGGAGAGAGAATGGGGGGGGTCTGAGAATGGGGACTGGGGAGGGGGACAACAGGGGTCGTTGCGGAGGTGGCTTGGTGGTGGGGGAAAGAGGGGTACTGGGAAAAGGGTAGGTCCCCCTTCACCCCTCAACCCCTTCCTCCCCCCTCCTTCCCACCTCCATCCCCACTCCCTCCCCCCCTCCTCCCCCTCCCTCCCCAACTCCCTCCCCACCTCCCTCAACCCTCCCCACCTAACTCCCCCCTCCCTCCTTCCCTCCATTCCTCCCTCCCTCCCCCAATCCCTCCCCCCTCCCTCCACACTTCCATCCCTCTCCCCCTCCCCCCTCCTTCCACCCGCCCTCCCCCCCTCCCTCCTTCCCTCCCTCCCCCAATCCCTCCCCCCTCCCTCCACCCTTCCATCCCTCTCCCCCTCCCCCTCCCACTCCTTCCACCCTCCCTCCCCCCTCCCGGTTACAATGGAAACCCTACGGGGACGGGCCCAACGGGGAAAGAGGGGTACTGGGAAAAGGGGAGGTCCTCCTCCCTCCCCCTTCCACCCTCCCTCCCTCCCCCTCCCCCCCCTACCCTCCTCCCTCCCCCCCCCTACCCTCCTCCCTCCCCTCTCCCTCCCCCCCTTCACTCCCCCCTCCCCTCCCCCCCTCCCTCCCCCCCTCCCCCTCCCCCTCCTCCCTCCACACCTCCCTCCTCCCTCCCTCCCCCTTCCCTCCCTCCCCTCCTCCCGGTTAAATGGAAACCCTACGAGGACGGGCCCAACGGGGAAAGAGGGTACTGGGAAAAGGGGAGGTCCCCCTCCCTCACCCTTCCCCCCTCCCCTCCCCCCTCCCTACCCCCCTCCCTCCCTCCCCCCCCCCTTCCCCCCTCCCTCCCCCTCCCCTCCTCCCTCCACACCTCCCTCCTCCCTCCCTCCCCCTTCCCTCCTCCCTCCCTCCCCCTTCCCTCCCTCCCCTCCCCTCCCTCCCCTCCCCTCCTCCCGGTACAATGGAAACCCTACGAGGACGGGCCCAACGGGGAAAGAGGGGTACTGGGAAAAGGGGAGGTCCCCCTCCTTCCCCCCTCCCTTCCCCCCTCCCCTCCCCCCTTCCCCCCCCCTCCCTTCTCCCTCCCCCTCCCCTCCCCTACCCCTCCCTCCCCCCACCCCCCTCCCTCCCCCCCTTCCCCCCTCCCCCCCCCTCCCCTCCCCCCCTTCCCCCCTCTCCCCTCCCCCCTTCCCCCCTCCCCTCCCCCCCATCCCTCCCCCCCTCCCTCCCCCTTCCCTACCCCCCACTCCCCTCCCGGTTACAATGGATCCCTACGAGGACGGGCCCAACGGGCACACTTGTGCTAGTCTATCTATCTATCTATCTATCTATCTATATAATACTAAAACTCTGCGGTCCAACATTCCGTATGTATGTATGTATATGTGTATGTACGGAAGATTACTTACAAACCCTACTCCTCCTAGACGGTACACCAAAGCGCTACGATTTTTGTACCGCCGTATTCACCATTAACCTGGGCAACTATTGTAAGTACTTTCGTTCAAATTGAAGCTACCTTTTTAAAGCTAGAGAGATATTAAAGTTTAAATTTTCATTTCTAACCCTTTTCTTCAAGGGGCTACATTTGTTTCCAAAAGTTTACAGAAAAGGATTTAGTTTTCAGCAAGGATTTAGTTTTCAGCTTGTGACGGCGGCTACATTGTTTCGAAAAGCTTCCAAGAAGTCTTTTTTGTTATTGCAAGTCAAGTCAAGTCAAGTCAAGTCACTTTTATTTGTATAGCACATTTAAAAACAACCCACGTTGACCAAAGTACTGCACATCTGATTAGGAAAAAAACCCAAAACATCTGATTAGGAAAAAAAAAAAAAAAAGAAGGCTATAGTGGTCACTTGACATACACAGATCAGGAGGACAGAGTAAGAGTGGGGCTGGGGGAGGAGAGAATGGGGGGTGTGGGGACGGGCCCAACGGGCCCTCCCCAACGGGCACACTTGGAGAGTAAGAGTGGGGCTGGGGGAGGAGAGAATGGGGGGTGTGGGGACGGGCCCAACGGGCCCTCTTTTCCGGGCCCAACGGGCACACTTGGAGAGTAAGAGTGGGGCTGGGGGAGTGAGAATGGGGGGTGTGGGGACGGGCCCAACGGGCCCTCTTTTCTAGTATAATACTAAAACTCTGCGGTCCAACATTCCGTATGTATGTATGTATATGTGTATGTACGGAAGATTACTTACAAACCCTACTCCTCCTAGACGGTACACCAAAGCGCTACGATTTTTGTACCGCCGTATTCACCATTAACCTGGGCAACTATTGTAAGTACTTTCGTTCAAATTGAAGCTACCTTTTTAAAGCTAGAGAGATATTAAAGTTTAAATTTTTCATTTCTAACCCTTTTCTTCAAGGGGCTACATTTGTTTCCAAAAGTTTCCAGAAAAGGATTTAGTTTTCAGCAAGGATTTAGTTTTCAGCTTGTGACGGCGGCTACATTGTTTCGAAAAGCTTCCAAGAAGTCTTTTTTGTTATTGCAAGTCAAGTCAAGTCAAGTCAAGTCACTTTCATTTGTATAGCACATTTAAAAACAACCCACGTTGACCAAAGTACTGCACATCTGATTAGGAAAAAAAACAAAAACATCTGATTAGGAAAAAAAAAAAAACGGGCACACTTGGAGAGTAAGAGTGGGGCTGGGGAAGGAGAGAATGGGGGGTGTGGGGACGGGCCCAACGGGCCCTCCCCAACGGGCACACTTGGAGAGTAAGAGTGGGGCTGGGGGAGGAGAGAATGGGGGGTGTGGGGACGGGCCCAACGGGCCCTCTTTTCTAGTATAATACTAAAACTCTGCGGTCCAACATTCCGTATGTATGTATGTATATGTGTATGTACGGAAGATTACTTACAAACCCTACTCCTCCTAGACGGTACACCAAAGCGCTACGATTTTTGTACCGCCGTATTCACCATTAACCTGGGCAACTATTGTAAGTACTTTCGTTCAAATTGAAGCTACCTTTTTAAAGCTAGAGAGATATTAAAGTTTAAATTTTTCATTTCTAACCCTTTTCTTCAAGGGGCTACATTTGTTTCCAAAAGTTTCCAGAAAAGGATTTAGTTTTCAGCAAGGATTTAGTTTTCAGCTTGTGACGGCTACATTGTTTCGAAAAGCTTCCAAGAAGTCTTTTTTGTTATTGCAAGTCAAGTCAAGTCAAGTCAAGTCAAGTCAGTTTTATTTGTATAGCACATTTAAAAACAACCCACGTTGACCAAATACACTTGGAGAGTAAGAGTGGGGCTGGGGGAGGAGAGAATGGGGGGTGTGGGGACGGGCCCAACGGGCCCTCTTTTCCGGGCCCAACGGGCACACTTGGAGAGTAAGAGTGGGGCTGGGGGAGTGAGAATGCTGGGTGTGGGGACGGGCCCAACGGGCCCTCTTTTCTAGTCTATCTATATAATACTAAAACTCTGCGGTCCAACATTCCGTATGTATGTATGTATATGTGTATGTACGGAAGATTACTTACAAACCCTACTCCTCCTAGACGGTACACCAAAGCGCTACGATTTTTGTACCGCCGTATTCACCATTAACCTGGGCAACTATTGTAAGTACTTTCGTTCAAATTGAAGCTACCTTTTTAAAGCTAGAGAGATATTAAAGTTTAAATTTTTCATTTCTAACCCTTTTCTTCAAGGGGCTACATTTGTTTCCAAAAGTTTCCAGAAAAGGATTTAGTTTTCAGCAAGGATTTAGTTTTCAGCTTGTGACGGCGGCTACATTGTTTCGAAAAGCTTCCAAGAAGTCTTTTTTGTTATTGCAAGTCAAGTCAAGTCAAGTCAAGTCACTTTCATTTGTATAGCACATTTAAAAACAACCCACGTTGACCAAAGTACTGCACATCTGATTAGGAAAAAAAAAAAAAACATCTGATTAGGAAAAAAAAAAAAACGGGCACACTTGGAGAGTAAGAGTGGGGCTGGGGAAGGAGAGAATGGGGGGTGTGGGGACGGGCCCAACGGGCCCTCCCCAACGGGCACACTTGGAGAGTAAGAGTGGGGCTGGGGGAGGAGAGAATGGGGGGTGTGGGGACGGGCCCAACGGGCCCTCTTTTCTAGTATAATACTAAAACTCTGCGGTCCAACATTCCGTATGTATGTATGTATATGTGTATGTACGGAAGATTACTTACAAACCCTACTCCTCCTAGACGGTACACCAAAGCGCTACGATTTTTGTACCGCCGTATTCACCATTAACCTGGGCAACTATTGTAAGTACTTTCGTTCAAATTGAAGCTACCTTTTTAAAGCTAGAGAGATATTAAAGTTTAAATTTTTCATTTCTAACCCTTTTCTTCAAGGGGCTACATTTGTTTCCAAAAGTTTCCAGAAAAGGATTTAGTTTTCAGCAAGGATTTAGTTTTCAGCTTGTGACGGCTACATTGTTTCGAAAAGCTTCCAAGAAGTCTTTTTTGTTATTGCAAGTCAAGTCAAGTCAAGTCAAGTCAAGTCAGTTTTATTTGTATAGCACATTTAAAAACAACCCACGTTGACCAAATACACTTGGAGAGTAAGAGTGGGGCTGGGGGAGGAGAGAATGGGGGGTGTGGGGACGGGCCCAACGGGCCCTCTTTTCCGGGCCCAACGGGCACACTTGGAGAGTAAGAGTGGGGCTGGGGGAGTGAGAATGCTGGGTGTGGGGACGGGCCCAACGGGCCCTCTTTTCTAGTCTATATAATACTAAAACTCTGCGGTCCAACATTCCGTATGTATGTATGTATATGTGTATGTACGGAAGATTACTTACAAACCCTACTCCTCCTAGACGGTACACCAAAGCGCTACGATTTTTGTACCGCCGTATTCACCATTAACCTGGGCAACTATTGTAAGTACTTTCGTTCAAATTGAAGCTACCTTTTTAAAGCTAGAGAGATATTAAAGTTTAAATTTTTCATTTCTAACCCTTTTCTTCAAGGGGCTACATTTGTTTCCAAAAGTTTCCAGAAAAGGATTTAGTTTTCAGCAAGGATTTAGTTTTCAGCTTGTGACGGCGGCTACATTGTTTCGAAAAGCTTCCAAGAAGTCTTTTTTGTTATTGCAAGTCAAGTCAAGTCAAGTCAAGTCACTTTCATTTGTATAGCACATTTAAAAACAACCCACGTTGACCAAAGTACTGCACATCTGATTAGGAAAAAAACCCAAAACATCTTGGAGAGTAAGAGTGGGGCTGGGGGAGGAGAGAATGGGGGTGTGGGGACGGGCCCAACGGGCCCTCCCCAACGGGCACACTTGGAGAGTAAGAGTGGGGCTGGGGGAGGAGAGAATGGGGGGTGTGGGGACGGGCCCAACGGGCCCTCTTTTCTAGTATAATACTAAAACTCTGCGGTCCAACATTCCGTATGTATATACGGAAGATTCCGTATGTATATACGGAAGATTCCGAAGATTTCTGTCCATAACTTACAAACCCTGCTCCTCCCAGACGGTACACCAAAGCGCTACGATTTTTGTACCGCCGTATTCACCATTAACGTGGGCAACTATTGTAAGTACTTTCGTTCAAATTGAAGCTACCTTTTTAAAGCTAGAGAGATATTAAAGTTTAAATTTTCATTTCTAACACTTTTCTTGAAGGGTCCAAACCCTACTCCTCCCAGACGGTACACCAAAGCGCTACGATTTTTGTACCGCCGTATTCACCATTAACATGGGCAACTATTGTAAGTACTTTCGTTCAAATTGAAGCTACCTTTTTAAAGCTAGAGAGATATTAAAGTATAAATTTTCATTTCTAACCCTTTTCTTGAAGGGGCTTCAGTGCGTGATGTCACAATGGCACCCGTGCACCAATGAGAGATCAGCTCGGTTTTAAATTTACATCTTCAGCTTGTGACGTCACAATGCTTGTGTGAGATTGTTGCAACATTGTTGCGAAAAGCAACTGCCAGTTTTTTAAAGTTGTGCAAGTCACTTAACATACACAGATCAGCATGGGGCCCCTATTCCCTCCCTCCCCCCCCTTCCCCCCTCAACCCCTTCCTCCCCACTCCTTCCCACCTCCATCCCCACTCCCTCCCCCCCTCCTCCCCAACTCCCTCCCCACCTCCCTCACCCCTCCTCCCCTAACTCCCCCCCTCCCTCCTTCCCTCCATCCCTCCCCCCCTCCCTCCACCCTTCCATCCCTCTCCCCCTCCCCCCTCTTCCACCCTCCCTCCCCCCCTTCTGGTTACAAAGGATAACCCTACGGGGACGGGCCCAACGGGGAAAGAGGGGTACTGGGAAAAGGGGAGGTCCCCCTCCCTCCCCTTACCCCCTCCCCCATTCCCCTCCCCCCTAACCCTCTCCCTCCCCCTTCCCCCTCCCCTCCCTCCCCCCTCCCCTCCTCCCTCCACACCTCCTCCTCCCTCCCTCCCCTCCTCCCGGTTACAATGGAAACCCTACGAGGACGGGCCCAACGGGGAAAGAGGGTACTGGGAAAAGGGGAGGTCCCCCTCCCACCCCCCTTCCCCCATCCCATCCCCCCTCCTCCCCTCTCCCTCCCCCTTCCCCCCGTTCCCCCTTCCCTTCCCCCTCCCTCCCCTCCTCCCTCCACACCTCTCTCCTCCCTCCCTCCCCTTCCCTCCCTCCCATCCTCCCAATGCTTGTTTGAGATGGGTGCTACATTGTTTCGAAAAGCACCACTAACAGATCGCAGTGAGAAGCACTAAATGACCGTGGTCGTGAGAAGCACTAAATGACCGCGAATGTAGCAAAAACAGCACTTTAAACCACTTTAAACCACTGATTTCAAGTAGTCTTTTTTATTGCAAGTCACTTAACATACACAGATCAACATGGAGCCTCTATGCTCGTGGGCCACCGGGGCAAGTGTTGCGAAACAGCACTTGGAGTGTGTCTGGGGGAGAGAGAGAATGGGGGGGGGGTCTGAGAATGGGGACTGGGGAGGGGGACAACAGGGTCGTTGCGGAGGGGGCTTGGTGGTGGGGAAAGAGGGGTACTGGGAAAATGGGAGGTCCCCCTTCACCCCTCAACCCCTTCCTTCCCACCTCCATCCCCACTCCCTCCCGCCCTCCTCCCCCTCCCTCCCCAACTCCCTCCCCCTCCCTCCCCACCTCCCTCAAACCTCCCCCCTAACTCCCCCCCTCCCTCCTTCCCTCCATCCCTCCCTCCCCCAATCAATCCACCCTTCCATCCCTCTCCCCTCCCCCTCCTTCCATCCTCCCTCCCCCCTCCCGGTTACAATAGAAACCCTACGGGGACGGGCCCAACGGGAAAGAGGGGTACTGGGAAAAGGGGAGGTCCCCCTCCCTCCCCCTACCCCCTCCCCCCTTCCCCCTCCCCTTCCCCCCCTCCCCTCCCCCCCCTCCCTCCCCCTCCCCTCCTCCCTCCACACCTCCCTCCACACCTCCCTCCCCCCTCCCGGTTACAATGGAAACCCTATGAGGACGGGCCCAACGGGGAAAGAGGGGTACTGGGAAAAGGGGAGGTCCCCCTTCCCCCCTCAACCCCTTCATCCCCCCTCCTTCCCACCTCCATCCCCACTCCCTCCCCCCCTCCTCCCCCTCCCTCCCCAACTCCCTCCCCCCTCCCCCCTAACTCCCCCTCCCCTCCAATCCCTCCCTCCCCAATCCCTCCCCCCCTCCCTCCACCCTTCCATCCCTCTCCCCCCTCCTTCCACCCTCCCTCCCCCCCTCCCGGTTACAATTGAAACCCTACGAGGACGGGCCCAACGGGAAAGAGGAGTACTGGGAAAAGGGGAGGTCCCCCTCCTCCCCCCTTCCCCCATCCCATCCCCCCTCCCTCCCCTCTCCCTCTCCCTCCCCCCTTCCCCCCTTCCCCCCTCCCTTCCCCCCCTCCCCCCTCCCTCCCCTCCCCTCCTCCCTCCACACCTCCCTCCTCCCTCCCTCCCCCTTCCCGCCCTCCCCTCCTCCCGGTTACAATGGAAACCCTACGAGGACGGGCCCAACGGGGAAAGAGGGGTACTGGGAAAAGGGGAGGTCCCCCCTCCCTCCCTCCCCCCCTACCCACCTCCCTCCCCTCTCCCTCCCCCCCCTTCCCTCCTCCCTCCCCCCCTCCCCTCCCCCCTCCCATCTCCCCCTCTCCCCCCTCCGTCCCCCCTACCCCCCTCCCTCCCCTCTCCCTCCCCCTCCCCTCCCCCCCTCCCTCCCCTCCTCCCTCCCCCTTCCCTCCCCCAACCCTCCCCCTTTCCTCCCTCCCGGTTACAATGGAAACCCTACGAGGACGGGCCCAACGGGCCCACTCGGTCTAGTATACTATTAAAACTCAGTTCTTGTGAATATATCAATATGTTTGTTACATGTTTATTTGTATCAGTGATTTCGGCAAAACGGTAAACAGTCGCGCCACGGTTTTTGAACCGCCTTGATCACCAACCTCCCGGCTAACCGGCCGCGATATTTTCATTTAATTTGGTCGCATGTTTTTTAAGTTACAGAGGTTTTAAAGTGCTGCCCCCCCTGATTTATCGAAGTTTTTACAGAAGGGGGGCGCTGCGGTGCGGATTAATTTTCATTGTGATGTCACAATGCCCCTGTGAGATGAACTCGAGCTGACCCCCCTTCCCCCCCCCCCCCGCAGTATTCAGCGTGTGATGTCACAATGGACAAGCAGCTGCTATTGGGTGTCTGCTCTTTACAAATTTACATTTTTTTATTTTTAACCTTTTTTTTCAAGGTCTTCAGCTTGTGACGTCACAATGCTTGTGTGAGATGGGCTACTTTGTTGCGAAAAGCAACTGATTGTTTTTTAAAGTTGTGTTTTTTATTGCAAGTCACTTAACATACACAGATCAGCATGGGGCCCCTATGCTCGTGGGCCACCGGGGCAAGTGTTTCGAAAAAAGAAAGGGGAGGTCCCCCTTCCCCCCTCAACCCTTTCCTCCCCACTCCTTCCCAGCTCCATCCCCACTCCCTCCCCATCCCTCCCCACCTCCCTCACCCCTCGGGGACGGGCCCAACGGGGAAAGAGGGGTACTGGTAAAAGGGGAGGTCCCCTCCCTCCCCCCTTCCCTCCACATCCCCCCCTTCCCCCCTCCCCCCCCCACCCCCCCTCACCTCTCACCCCTTCCCCCCTCCCCCCCTCCATCCCCCTCCCCTCCTCCCTCCCTCCCCCCTCCCTCCCCGCCTCCCGGTTACAATGGAAACCCTACGAGGACGGGCCCAACGGGGAAAGAGGGGTACTGGGAAAAGGGGAGGTCCCCCTCCCTCCCCTCCCTCCACCTCCCCCCCCTTCCCCCCTCCCCTCCCCCCCTTTCCCTCCCCTCCTCCCTCCACACCTCCCTCCCTCCCCCCTCCCTCCCCGCCTCCCGGTTACAATGGAAACCCTACGAGGACGGGCCCAACGGGGAAAGAGGGGTACTGGGAAAACGGGTGGTCCCCCTCCCTCCCCCCTCCCCTTCCCCCCTCCCTCTCCCCCCCCTCCCCCCTTCCCCCTCCCCCCTCCCTCCCCCTCCCCTCCTCCCTCCACACCACCCTCCTCCCTCCCCCTTCCCTCCCTCCCCTCCTCCCGGTTACAATGGAAACCCTACGATGACGGGCCCAACGGGGAAAGAGGGGTACTGGGAAAAGGGGGGGGTCCCCCTCCCTCCCCCTTCTCCCTCCCCCTTCTCCCTCCCCGCCCCCCTCCCCTCCCCCCTCCCTCCCCCTCCCCCCCCCACTCCCCTCTCTCCCCTCTCCCTCCCCCTTCCCCCCCCTCCCCTCCCCCCCTCCCCCTCCCCTCCTCCCTCCACACCTCCCTCCTCCCTCCCCTCCTCCCGGTTACAATGGAAACCCTACGAGGACGGGCCCAACGGGGAACGAGGGGTACTGGGAAAAGGGGAGGTCCCCCCTCCCCCATCCCCCCTTCCCCCCTCCCCTCCCCCCTCCCTCCCCCTCCCCTCCCCTCCTCCCTCCCTCCCCCTTCCCTCCCCCCACCCTCCCCCTTCCCTCCCCCCACCCTCCCCCTTCCCTCCCCCCCCACTCCCCTCCCGTTTACAATGGAAACCCTACGAGGACGGGCCCAACGGGCACACTTGTGCTAGTATACTATTAAAACTCAGATCTTGTATGTATATATATCACTGAGTGTCGGCTGAATTACGGCAATTGCGGCAAAACGGTGAACCGTAGCGCCACGATTTTTGTACCGCCTTAATCACCACGCGGTTCGCTGCTGGAAAATGATGTTTTTATTTAATTTGGTCGCATATTTTTTAAGTTACAGAGGTTTAAAAGTGCTGCCCCCCCTCATTTATCGAAGTTTTGACAGAAGGGGGGCGCTGCGGTGCGGATTTAGTCTTCATTGTGATGTCACAATGCCCCTGTGAGATGAACTCGAGCTGACCCCCCTTCCCCCTCCCCGCGGTATTCAGCGTGTGACGTCACAATGCCCCTGTGCTACATTGTTGCGAAAAGCTGTCAAGTCAAGTCAATTTTATTTGTATAGCACATTTAAAAACAACCCACGTTGACCAAAGTGCTGTACATCTGATTAGGTACTAAGGAAAAAAATGAAACATACAGTAGCACACAAACAGTTCACAGCACCTCCTCAATGAGCCTCAGACGCTAGGGAGTAGAAATAGGTTTTGAGCCTGGACTTAAAGGAGTCGACGGAGGGGGTAGTTCTGATGGGGAGAGGGATGCTCTTTCCACCCTCCCTCCCGGTTACAATGGAACCCTACGGGGACGGGCCCCCTCCCTCCCCCTCCCTCCCCTCTCCCTCCCCTCTCCCTCCCCTCTCCCTCCCCTCTCCCTCCCCCCTTCCCCCTCCCCTCCCCCCTCCCCTCCTCCCTCCACACCTCCCGCCTCCCTCCATCCCCTTCCCTCCCTCCCCTCCTCCCGGTTACAAAGGAAACCCTACGAGGACGGGCCCAACGGGGAAAGAGGGGTACTGGGAAAAGGGGAGGTCCCCCTCCTCCCCCCTTCCCCCCTCCCTCCCCCTCCCCCCCCTACCCCCTCCCTCCCCTCTCCCTCCCCCTTCCCTCCCCCCTCCCTCCCCCTCCCCTCCTCCCTCCACACCTCCCTCCTCCCTCCCTCCCCCTTCCCTCCCTCCCGTCCTCCCGGTTACAATGGAAACCCTACGAGGACGGGCCCAACGGGGAAAGAGGGGAACTGGGAAAAGGGGAGGTCCCCCTCCCTCCCCCTTCCCTCCACCTCCCCCCTCCCTCCACTCTCCCTCCCCCCTCCCCCCTTCCCCCTCCCCTCCCCCCCTCCCTCCCCCTCCCCTCCTCCCTCCACACCTCCCTCCTCCCTTCCTCCCCCTTCCCTCCCCTCCTCCCGGTTACAATGGAAACCCTACGAGGACGGGCCCAACGGGGAAAGGGGTACTGGGAAAAGGGGAGGTCCCCCTCCCTCCCCCCCTACCCCCTCCCTCCCCTCTCCCTCCCCCTCCCCCCCTCCCTCCCCTCCTCCCTTCCCTCCCCCTTCCCTCCCTCCCCTCCTCCCGGTTACAATGGGAACCCTACGAGGACGGGCCCAACGGGGTACTGGGAAAAGGGGAGGTCCCCCTCCCTCCCTCCCTCCCCCCCTCCCCCCCCTACCCCTCTCCCTCCCCTCTCCCTCCCCCCTCCCTTCCCCCCTCCCCTCCCCCTCCCCTCCCCCCTCCACACCTCCCTCCTCCCTCCCTCCCCCCCACTCCCCTCCCGGTTACAATGGAAACCCTACGAGGACGGGCCCAACGGGCACACTTGTGCTAGTATATTACTAAAACTCTCATCTTGTATATTTGTGGGTTTGTGGATATATTTGATCCCGAAATACAGCCAAAACAGTACGTAGCACAACAATTTTATGCCCACCTTACTCACCATTTCGCCTGCGGTTCAAATGGTTGTTATATTTTAAAAGTTATTCACTTTTTAAACTTTAAAAATCACTTTTTAGACGTTAATAAATCACTTTTCCACTCTCCCTGCCCGTCAGTTGCGCCTGCGCAGTAATACCTTTGTGTTCGACGTCACAATGGGAACCCAATGTGTCCGCGCCTGCGCAGTTGGGGCCCGTTGATCTAATACTTACATAAGATGGCTGCTGGATCCGAGCGTGCGCAGTTGGGGGAGGGTTGCCGCTCGGAGGGGGAGGCGGGAACTGCCCAAATGACGGGAGTGGCGGCCAATGAGGGGGGGGGGGGGGTGAGGAGAGCTCTCCTGCTGCTAGCCATCGTGATGGCCGCCGGGGGTCGCAGTGAGTGACTCCCTCTACCCTTTCCTCTCCCCCCTTGCCCGGGGGAGTTTTGAGGGGGGATGGAGTGGGTGAGTATCGTCAGTTGGGGGAGGGTTGCCGGGCCCGCAGGAGAGGTTTGCACAGAGGGTTGACGGGCCCGCAGGAGAGGTTTGGACCCAACGGGTCCACACCCGGCTAGTGAAGGTGAAAGGTTATGACAATTCCCAGGGAATGAAAGTCATTGAACAGTTTAAACTGATATGTGAAGCTAGATGCATTTCTTAGAAAGGACGATTATAATGAGAAAGTCACCAGAGAAGTTTTGGAATCTAGCAAGAAGAGAATTGTTTATTGGACATCATGAACATCATAAAATCATTTTTTTAAATAGTCTCCTTATTTTGGATCTTTGTTCTTAAAGGTGGTTGTTTACAGAAAAATTCTGCTGGAAGAGAAGTTGTCTGAAAGATTGTCAGTAACTTGAGGTATTTTGTTCTACTCAGTACAGCTTTCAAACAGTATTTGATCATTCATGCTAGAGTTTGATAGAGCTAAATATAGTTAACATTTTTGTTGTATTGACCCAGGAACCTGATACGATAGAGAGATGAAATCGGTTGATTTATGAAGGCCTATTTTGAAATAAGATGAAAAATACAAATTCCAAGTTAACAAATGATTTTGTTTGTAGTTAATGTTTTATATTGGTGTTAATTCTTCAGAATAGTGGAGTAAAAATAAATACATTTTCACAGAATTAATATAGGCACAGGGAATTGCAGATGCTGGTTTACAAACAAACACAAAGTGCTGGAGTAACTCAGTGGGTCAGGCAGCATCTCGAGAGCACATGGATAGGTGACGTTTTGAGTCAGGACCCTTCTACATACTGTTTGTAGTGGGGGGAGAAAGCTGGAAGAGAGGTAGAGGTATGGCTAGTGATAGGTGGTTACAGGTGAGGGTGGGGTTGAGTGGCAGGTGTTTGTACAAAGGCAATAGTTGAGAAGACAAAATGAGTGAGATAAGGAGTTGATGGAACAGGTGTGAAATGTGAAGCCAGAGGAAGAAATATGTGGAAGGGGACAGGGGAAGGGAAATGCAGAAATGGGTGCTGATCCTGTGTTGGCTCCTGTAGTTACCTCAGATCCATAGAACCGGACTAGAAGCAAGTCGTTCTTAACCTGAAGGACTGTCTAAAAATCTGATTATTAATATAAATGGTTTCCATTCCTTAAATGTGCACATCAAGAATCATATGAAGAATTTTATGAGGTAATTTCACATTTCCTGGCAGCCTGCCCAATTTCCTTATTCTTGTGAGTTCACATTGCCTGACATTTTAAGCAGCCAGCATTTACCAGAATGATAGATCCTGGAGATAAGCTGTACCCACTTCTTCTGCGGCATTTGACATCTGTTTACATTCAAATTATTGCAGCTGAATATCAATACAACAGCAGCAGCACAAATATGAGCATTGTTATGGGGAATACAACTCATCTTCTGGAAATGAGATTCCACTGTCATTTTCAGTCTAATGATGCATTGAAATGCACACCCTGCAAGTGTAGTGACTTTATTATCATGTTCTATTTAACCCAGTTAACAGAAGGTGCCAGTTGGTACCTGAGAAAGAAGAGTCAGGAGATGTGCAGCTTGAAGATCAGAATAGAGATGCAGAAGACCAGCACAACGAGTGGACAATGGAAGCTTACACATGAATACTCCCGTTCAATATCAAGAGTTTCATTTTCCCACTGAGCACAAGAAGCCTGGATAGTTAAAAAAGATTTACTCATAGAGAGAAGTTTAGAAGTTCCCCAAGTTTACCATTATCTTCCTGTATCAAGTCACAATCTCCCTCTATATCTCAAGATCAATTTTTAACTCGTTCAGCTCTTAACTTGCTGGAATTCTCATACATCATGAAGTCAAGATTACTTTTATTTTCAACTTGATTCATGTTCATTCTACCACAACAAAAACAGTCTTTTATCCCCTACTTTATGTTCATGATTTATTTACATCGATTTAATCTTTCAGAGCTACAAGGAAGAGAAAAGAGGAACTGTGAACCAATCCAATTCCAGTGAATTTAGTCATTGATCAAACCTAATGCAAATATCCGATAACCTTTGCAAATTCTCAACTTTGCATAAAAACAACCTTGATTCAAGCTTTCATTTAACAACTCAGAGAATAATAGATGGCGTGGTGGTGAGTGGGTGAAGTATGAACATTTCTGAAACACAGAGAAGCACTCAGCTTTATAAAAAGGTATGACTGGAAAGGGTTATTCATTTTTAGTGAGAGCATTTACTCTGCAGAATTGCAAAGGACTAATCGAGTGAGTAGGTTAACTCTAGAGATCTAGCAGCCCACATATTCAAAAATAGCTGTTTCTAATTTATAGACGGCAGCCACTGGAGGGGTAGAATTGCTGCAGCTGATCTCAGCACCCCTTATTTAGGGAGCAGAGCAGGAGAATCATTTTTTACTTTTACATGTTTAACCCTCAGCAGAAATGTGCACATTTGTTGATTAGCACTGTGCTGATGCTCCCTTAGTTAAATAGCCTGAAGGCACACTCAGCTTGCCAAACCAACAAACCACTCGGGCCTAGAACAGAATATGAATAAGGAATCAATTGACAAGATAAAGAAACAAAATCTTTGACTTATTTGTTGCATTTCCTGAAATCTTATCATAGGGAATGCTTCCCTGTAACTGTAAATTATGCTTCAAAAGATGATGTTATTATCACATGTTAAGAATGGCCTGAATCTTATAAAATGATTTGCTGTAAACTATTATGCTCCAACTGGGATTAAGTATAGTGAGATGGGAAGAAATTTGATCAGTAGACGTCTCTGTTTGTACATGGACCATAAACATTGCATTTTTATATTTACATACAATGCTCTAACGCACTGAACTATTTTTCAAACATATTCTTGAGTGGGAAAACAACACAACTATTCTTTTTCAGCCATGCTGTAGTGGCAGCAGTGATGTCCATAATCAGTTAGTTTGTTAAATATTTAAAGCGATATCAGTTCAGGGAGAACTTATGGGTTTTCTTGACATCTCTTCTGGGATTGGGTTCCATGCAAGACAGAATTATATGTCTGTGAGTAAGGTTTTAATACAATGTTTAAATAATGGCAATATGATAGAAATTTATTTAGTTGGGGTGGGAGAGGTGAGGTATTGTAATATCTTCATTCTAAAGTTGTGCATTTCTTATAAAGTTGAGGTTAAGGCCCATAGAGCATTGTAAATAAACCTGCATGTTTTCCTATTTGTTCTGTTGAGTCATATCATATCATATCATATCATATATATACAGCGCGGAAACAGGCCTTTTCGGCCCACCAAGTCCGCGCCGCCCAGCGATCCCTGTACATTAACACTATCCTACACCCACTAGGGACAATATTTTACATTTACCCAGCCAATTAACCTACATACCTGTACGTCTTTGGAGTGTGGGAGGAAACCGAAGATCTCGGAGAAAACCCACGCAGGTCACGGGGAGAACGTACAAACTCCTTACAGTGCAGCACCCGTAGTCAGGATCGAACCTGAGTCTCCGGCGCTGCATTCGCTGTAAAGCAGCAACTCTACCGCTGCGCCACCGTGCCGCCCTTTATTTAGTTGGGGTGGGAGAGGTGAGGTATTGTAATATCTTCATATCGGTTTCAGGATTTTCTGTAACTCATTATTTGGAACTTGTTGGTTAAGAATAACTGGTCAGACAGGATATCATTCACCTGTGATTGATTTATACCATTGATGTATCCTTGACTTTTTTTAAGGATCTGCTTCTTGCATTCAGAGAGGGTCTAACAAGCATGAAACAAATATAGGATTAGAAAGAAGGTCAGTTTAGTAGCACTATGCGCAAAAGACAGCATGGAAGTCAGGCTATTGATGTGTGATCAAGTGTGAGGGTTTGGTGAAATATTTTTAAACTATCTATTCATCTATGAGAACCTGGAAAAAAACTGATATTTTGAAGAATCTAAGTGTCCTTTTGTACAAATCACTGGAAGTTAACATGTGGAAGATAACATGATTGGAATATAGCAATTGATAAGAATTATGCAACTATCTAGGATTTTGGAACAAATTATTTCAGGTTGTTTAAAATGAAAAGACGTAGTTGCCTTGGATAAAGTCAAATAAATGTTCACTATGTTTATTCCTGTGAAATAAGTGGGAAAAAAATAAAGTAGACCAGATCCATATTCCTTGAGTTTGGAAGAATTCGAAGCGTGTAAAACTTATAGTTTTATAATATAAAAGATAATTTCTATTAATTATCTTTCAATATAATAATATATTAATATATTTAATAGACATAAATACACACACAGTCAAACCTCAAAATAAAACGTCTCATTTACTAGTGAGATTAAGAGTAAAATCATTACCTAAAAGTTTGTGAATTTTTGGAATTATTTACCCTAGAGAATGCTGATGGACATTCAATGAATACATTCAGTGCTAAGATCAATAGATTTTTGCTGCTGAGCAAATTGAAGGTTATGGAGATGGTCCAGGAAAGTGGAGTTGAGATCAAAGTTCAGCCACGATTTAATTGGCATACGAGCAAGATCGAAGAGCTGAATGGATTATTGATTCTCCTGTGCTTTGTGTTCCTTTAAGCATCCCACCATCATATTTTTGCTCTAAATACACAAAGGGATCATATATCCCTTTTGAACAAGCAAGGACACCACAGATCTTTCGTGACTATACTAATCTTTACAACACAGCCTTATTTCCATGTCTGCCTGAAAATCAGTCATGTATATCTTTTACTTCATAGAACCCTTCTTTTCTTCTAGGTTCTTTGAATTCCTGTAGCACAAATTAATAGTAGAGCAAAATTTGTTAACTTCTGCTTCCAAAATTGTACAAATCGAGACAAAATATTAATTTATTTAAGGTTTTAGCTTTTGGGCACCTGCGGAGGAAACGTCATGTCTTTAATGTTTTGTCTCCTTATTGTCGTTCAACATTCATGAAATAATGTCACTGTAGTAATAGGGTGAGATGAGCAAGATTATCTATTGTTTTGTGTGGGAAGGAACTGCAGATGCTGGTGTAAACCAAAGATAGACACAAAATGCTGGAGGAACTCAGCAAGACAGGCAGCATTTCTGGAGAGAAGGAATGGGGACCCTGTCTGAAGAAGGGTCTCAACCTAAAATGTCACCCATTCTTTCTCTCCAGAGATGTTGCCTGTTCCGCTGAGTTACTCCAGCATTTTGTGTCTATCTTACCCATTGTTTTGTTTTATCCTCACTGCAGTTGGCCTAAGAGTTGCGATATTAGAGTGCAAATATTAACCCCATTAACTAATATCTTGTTAGATAATGCCTGGGTGCATTTCAGTATGGAGTCAGAGTTGGTTCGGATCCATTCTGTTATGTAAATATCTTAGTAACATTTTCTAACCACAAATATCGATCTTTCTGATGGGTCACTTCGCTGAGGCCTTATCTGCCTGTTCAGATGAATATAAATATCTCATACCAATTTTCCAATAGAGGTTTTGGGGTATTTTTTGAGATCTAGTTCACAATCAATGTCAACAAATGAGATTAACAATTTGTTCGCCCACTTATTAAGTGACATAAAGTGGCTGCAACGTTTTCCTACGTTGATGACACTTTTAAAGGCCGTAAAGTGAATTGGGATATGAAAAATACAATGTCCAAGCAAGGATTTGTGTTTGTGTTTGAAGTGGAGCCACTCGGATGATGTATTGGGATGATATATAAGAAAATAACTGCAGATGCTGGTACAAATTGATTTATTCACAAAATGCTGGAGTAACTCAGCAGGTCAGGCAGCATCTTGGGAGAGAAGGAATGGGTGACGTTTCGGGTCGAGACCCTTCTTCAGACGATTGAGATGATTTCAGTCACTTCAGGACTGAGTTTCAGAAAGTCTGGGGAACAGGAAAAAGCTGGGTGGGGGGGGGGTGGGGATATAATCTGTTATTCATTTAATATTAATTTAGATTGAGATTACAAATTAAAACAAAGCGAAGCAAGTCTCCCTTGAGAAACTTGTAACTTTGGAAACTGCTGAGTTAACCTGAATCATCTGGAAGCCTCCCTAAACTAAAGTCACTGTTGTATAGCTATTATCATTTAAGATACCACTATGAGACACGGATGCTCATTGTTATTATCTTCTGACAGAGCATTATACAGCTGAAGAAGCTTAGTGAACTTTCTCATGCCTAAACCTGGGCTAGCTACAGTTGATCTGATCTTGTACAGGGCAGAAGGACAAAAGGAGACACAAGGAACTGCAAGTGCTGGAACCTTGAGTGCTGGAGTAACACAGTGGGACAGGCAGCATCCCTGGAATGAATGGATAAGTGATGTTTTGGGTTAGGACTCATCTTCAGAATAGAGAAAGCTGAAAATCAGGTGGGGGCAGGACAAGGCTTGGCAAGTTACAGGTAGTTACAGGTGATGGGGGTTTGATTGGATGGGCGGAGCAAGTGACAAAGGCTAGAAATGTAAGGGAGACAAAGAGTCAGCTACAGAGAGATGTGGAGTGAAATGTAAAGCCAAAAATCAAGGACAAGATAGACACAAAATGCTGGAGTAACTCAGCAGGACAGGCAGCATATATGGAGAGGGGTGACGTTTCTGGTCGAGACCCTTCTTCAGACAAGAGTCAAGAGTGTTTTATTGTCATATGGCCCAGATAGAACAATGAAATTCTTACTTGCTACAGCACAACAGAATATGTAAACATAGTACAAACATGACAAACGAGAAGGACAAGGGTTGTTTTTCTGAAGCAAGACAAAGGTTTATGCAAATAAGAAGTTGTTCATCACTTCCTGAATGTTAATGAGTACAAACAAGTCGACAAATTAAATCAGTTGAGGCTATACAGATATTTGTGGCTCAGAGATTAATTGTTTCTTTGCACATTTTGTTTATATGCCTCATCCTGTTTCAGAAGTTTCTTCTCGTGTTTTTGGTACCTGTTTCACAAGAAGCCAAATAAATCTGTTTGCATTCCACACAATGGGATCCTATAGCATTAAGACAGTCATGAATGTAGTTTAAGTAGCTGATTTCATTCTGCTCCTTTTTTTGTCAAAGCAGCTGTACTTGGAAGCTGGCCAAATACAAATCAGGCCAAAAATTTGATCACCTCACTGTGTTGCTTTGTTTTAAAGCAGTGCTGTGGCTGTCCTTTCCCTGATCAATTTTTCTCACCCGCTTTTCAATCAGCAACTCGTGCTACAAGGTAGATTGCTATATTTGGGTGTGAACAGTGTTGATATACATTTGACTGAGGAAAGCTTCAGAACAATGTCCAATTCTGCCTCATCTGGTCTGATATGCACAGGTGATTACTATAGATGGGCATGTGCCATTTAACCAACATACTGAAGAGTTGATGAACATTAAGGCAGATTCCAGCAATCTATCAGCTTCTGACTGAAAATTACATAAATCTGCAGTATAATAATGGCAAATTTGGTTCTTTTTGATTTGCAATATTTATACACAATTGCTAGTTAATATCAATTACTGAGAATGTTGAATATATTTAGCAGGCGAGGCAACAATTGTGAAGAGTGGAACAGAATTAACATTTCAGGTCAATAACCATCAGAACTGGGGGAGAAAAATGGAGAACAAGCATGTTTTTAAGTTGCAGTAAAGTTGAGGGTAGGATGGTAAGCTGAGATAACATCTATCCTAGGATGAAGATCAAAACTACCAGGTGACACTGTTGCTTTCAATGCAGTCAAATAGAGGGTGATGAATGCTTGTTAATCGAGGCTAATTTATCTGAAGGGGAGTCAATGGAGGAAGATGAATGAGGGTGGTAGAGGAAAATAAACTGCACTGGAACACATTTGCTGTACACAAGGTTAATGGATCAGCAGGGCCGGATGTGAATTGTGATACAGCCAGCAGAATTTGGCATAGTGAATTTTCTGTGGGTGGAAGATGGAAGACTGGCCAGAAAAGCATTAGAATGATTAAGCCTGAGGCAGGGGTGTCTGCAGATGGAAGTGACTTTCTTAGTGATGGGGTAGATTTGTGGTTAAAACGTCATGTTAAGGCCAACTGCAGCATCATGTTTACATTCGGGTGGAAGGATGTGGTCTGTAATTAGTGGTAAGTATTTCCTAAGAGTGTGTAAAGGCAACAGTTATGGCCTTACAGATATACAGTTTAAAGAAACTTTGAACCTGTTGTTCCTCCAAACCTCCACCCCAGTACATCCCTTCTCTGAATGTGATAACGGTAAACAGTCCAGCTGATCTTCAATGAACTGAATATACTGTTTGAGAATGTCAGTCATACCATTCTCCTCCTTTATCTCTTCACCTTGGGCCAGCTGGTTTTGACTGCATTCAACATGCTCCCATTTTCATCCTGCTCATTTATATAGTCATCTATAGTCCACATTAGAAGTGTTACATTAATGCTAAACTTTGTCAGTTCCGTAGGTCAGAGATTTGAAAAGTCCTAGTAAAACTACAAATGAAGTGTTTGTGCAGGCCATGTTTGTGCAGTGCCACTCAATGTATTGTGCTCTTATATGTGAAGTTTAGGGTAAATTAAAACATATGAGGATGTTGCCAGGTCTCAAGGGCCTGAGGTATGGGGAGAGATTGGGCAAGCTAAGACTTTATTCCTTGGAGTGCAGGAGGCTAAGGGGGTGATCATATAGAGAGGGTGAATGTACAGAGTCTTTTACCCAGGGTAGGGGAATCAAGAACCAGAGAACAAGGGTTTAAGGTGAGAGGGTACAGATTTAATAGGAACCTGAGAGGCAACTTTTCATTCAGAGGATGATGGGATATGGAATGAGCTGCCAGAGGAAGTAGTTGAGGCTGGTACAATAACAACATTTGAAATGCACTTGGACAGGTACTTTAAAAGGAAAGGTTTAGAGGGTTATATGAACCAAATATGGGCAAATGGGAGTAGCTTTGATGGGGCATCTTGGTTAGCATGGGCGTTTGGCCGAAGGGCCTTTTTCCATGCTGTGTGACTCTTTCTCTCTGAAGTGTTAGAACACTGCCTGTTGCATTGTAGGTTTCTAATTCATGTGACTCTGCACATCTCTTTGTCCAAGTGTGTTGCTGGTTCACGTTTGTCCTGAGCAGCCATGCACTCCTCTCCATCTATATCCCTCAACATTACTCTCTGCTGCTTCATGACCCTACATGTCCCTTATTCCTGTTTCTCTCTCTGCTAGTTCTCAATGTCAGCAACAAAAGAGGTCAGGAATAGGTCTCTGTGGTTGTAATAAAAGCTCCTTTGTAGCTCACTTTATAATCTAGAAAATTAGAGACTTTGATATAAAATCAACAAGTCTCAAGTAAGAATTAACTTAGAAGAAAATGTTTTGTCTCAAGTATTAGACTCAATGGGTCACCATCAAAATTAGGATTCTTGCAGTTATTTTTGCCTTTTGCCAGAGAATTTGGGGGGTAAATTGGCTCAGATAACTGATGTTTAACAATCTAGCATTGATGCTGTTTCTCCAAATAATCAGTAATTGTTAACTTGTCTCACCATTATTCTCCCAATCTCATCCATTTTTTTGTGTTGTGTTGGGAGGTCTTCCTTCAAGAGTTAAGAGTATTTTATTTTATTGTCATACGTCCTAGATAGAACAATTAAATTCTTACTTCAAAGGAAAAAATGGGATGACTGGTGAGTTCGGGGAACTATTTCTTTAAATTTGGTTTGGGACTCTCCTTCAGACTGAGTTACTCCAGCACTTTGTGTCCTTCATTAGCTTGCATCTAAGGTCATGATGCAGATTTTGGTCATGTACAGCTCTGAATAATTACAGGAGCTGACAGATGTACGCTGATTACTGGAATACCAGAGCATCGCAATTATTTTATTAACTAGCAAAATATTAGTAGTGGTGATATTGTCTGCAATATTATCCTTCATTTATATCACTTCATTATCTATTGACTGAGTCTTCAGTTTACATTCATATGTTATAATATGTTAGATTCTTTCAACACAATTACATTCCTCATGCCTTTTGGGTTTATCGGGTTGCCAAGCTAGACGAGTACTCTGTAGCACTCCGTTCTAAATGATGATCAGATAGTTTAGTAAAATTAAGCTATCTTAGTTGCTAGGAATAACGTAAATGATCTAACATGATTTAGTTTGATTTTTTTCCACCATCCATTCAAAGGGATATGCCCATCTTCTTTTGAAATTTCCACATTGCATAATATTTCAGCACAATAACCATAATCTTACCACATCATATCATGGAAATTTTGGATTGAGGAATCACAGCACAAGCATGTAATATAAGAAAATAACTGCAGATGCTGGTACAAATCGAAGGTATTTATTCACAAAATGCTGGAGTAACTCAGCAGGTCAGGCAGCATCTCGGGAGAGAAGGAATGGGTGACGTTTCGGGTCGAGACCCTTCTTAGTTGCTAGGGTCTGAGGAAGGGTCTCGACCCGAAACGTCACCCATTCCTTCTCTCCCAAGAAGCTGCCTGACCTGCTGAGTTACTCCAGCATTTTGAGAATAAACACAGCACAAACATGGTCACAGTGATACCTGGTTAATGATTAGAAATTAACAACAATTTGCATTTACATACCACTTAATGTGTAAAAGAGCATATCAATATTCTTCACTGAAGTGTTATCAAGCCAAAAAAACTATACCATGCCTAACGACAGATAACAGAAAGCTTAATGAAAGAGGAATATCTTAAATAAAAGTGGAGATACGTCGAGGTTGACAAGTGGTGGGTGCACGATAAGTCTGAATTGAAGGAATGTGGATTTCTCAAAAATTTATAGGGTTGAAACTTTTAACAGAGATAAGGAACTGCAAGGCGAAATTTAAATATTTTATGCTTTTGGTATTACTGCACTGGGAGTCACTGTAGATTAGTGAGCACAGACAGAATGTAAAAAAAAACGGAAGTGAGTTAAGATGGCACCAGCTGAATTTTGGATAGGACAGAAGATGAGAAGGACCAGTTGAATTTGCAGGTAGGGAAAGCACAGATGAGATGTGAGACCGCGGTGAGTACGAATGAAAATCACGTTGGACTTTTCAACATCTCCACAGCATGAAAAACCTGCAGCATGTACTTTCTTGATTCACACATAGTTAAAGTTCCTGAGGTCATGTAGGAAGTTAGGTTGCAGCACAGACTGTAGCATTCAGTGAATAATAAAACTGAAAGAGAAAACAAGTGATGCAGTACGTGTCAGCTATAATGGTTTTTAAATGTCACTAATTATCAGAGACATTCAACAAGATTCTAAAGACCTTTGACGGCAGCCCGAGACTTAATTGCAACTCACAGGGCAGCTGCTGCATCCAGAGCTCAAAGTCAGTCGGTATTACAGACGGTAAAGAGTAAGTGCAGCTCTGGCAAAAGCTTGGAGCTAGCGTGCGCAGCAGGCCAGATCATTCCCTAAGCAACCCAATGTATTTCATTGCAGAATGGTGGTACACGGCAGTGACAAAAGAGCCAAGTTAAAATGAAGGATTTTAGATGAATCATGTGTGTGCCCAGCAGCTGTTAGAAGCATTTCAATAGATTAAAAATGTGAACTGTGTCAATCAATAATGATCTGCAACATCAGTTGGCCAAAATTTGCATCATGTGTCAAATGGGGGGTAGGGGTGGGGAGTGAAAATGGGGTCTGACCTCTCAGGCTTTGTTTCTGTCCTCTGAATTATTCAAACTTCACTCACCCTACCATGGGGAGCAGCAAGTGGAAGAAAGTCAATCAGCAATATGTTCAAATTAATGGTCCATTCCCAGACATCTGGAAAAAGATTTACTGGCCGTCGTTGAGATTGGAGAATGATACACTCTGTGGATATAGTTATAAGCAGAATGAGGCCGTTTACGCTCGAAAAGGTAAAACCAATGTGTGACATGAGTAAAACTTTTCGCACTATAGAAGGATTTGATTGAATAGCACAAAGAGAACATTTCTTCGTGTGGATAGAACTGATTATGACTATATGATATTCATTTATAAATCCAGGCAAAATCTTATGTAAACCGAGGGATTAAACCATGGAGTCCGCTACAGCAAAGAGTAGTTAAGATGGAGAACTTATTATCTGAAGGAGAATGTCTATAGGCCAAAAAGCCTATTTTTGTGCTTTACTGTATTTTGTAGAACAGGACATTTAAATTCTAATTGATTAATCAGCCACAGGTTGAAAGTTTTCATTTTCTTTCTGCAAACTATTATGGGATGGATGTTTTGCTTTATAAGTATACATTATTCTACAAGATAAGTATCCAAAGCTCTTTTTTAGTTTTTCTTGAATTAACTATGCAACCTTAATTAATGATGTATAAATCATACATCCACTGATAACTATTATACTTGAGAATTCACCGTCACATTGTGCTCAAAAGGACTGATTGTTTAGGACCAGTCTTTCAAACATTCATTTTTTTGCCCCTTATTTCACTGTGGGTGTTTGAGGACCTGCATGTCTCAAAAAATGACATTATCCAGTTTGCAGGACTTTAGTTTTGAAGAAAAGATCTATGTGACTTGACATACAGCCTAATTTTCCAAACTGTGACAGGTGTTTGGCAGGCTACTTACTGGTAACAAAGTCTGTTGCTTTGCTGTATCTCTTGTAAATAAAAACCCTGCGAGATCTCATTCTTTGCAATAATGTATTATCATCTAAATCGCTCTGACTGGTCTTAACTTTCAATTTAATCTGTCTATACAAAAACTTATCGAGCAGGCGAGGAAAAAAACTAAGACAAGTGACACTGAAACTGACTAATGATAGCAATTGAATTTCATGCTGCTTTCAAGTTGAAAAGATCCAATCTTATCATCATTATTACACAGGCTCTATAAATCAAATCTGTGTAAATGAGGTTTTTGAGATGTAAATGTACACTAGCTAGAAACAAGTATGCTGGTGAGCTGTAACATGGAACAGTACAGCATGGAAACCGGCCCTTCAGCCTAAAATGTCTGTACTGAAGTTAAACTAATCTTCTCTGCCTACATGTGATCCATAACCATGCATCACTACAAGTCCATGCGCCCAGGGCCGGATTAAGTGAGTGCAGGGCCCATAGCATATGTTATAAAGGGGCCTTAAATACAGGACAAGGTGACATCAACGCCCGCACCCCATGTGACCTCACCCAGCCAGCGGCCACGTGCTCCCGCTCCAGCAATGATGGCCGCCCGGGCCAGGAGGTGGGGTTGCAACCTCTGTTCGGCGAACACACTCGGCCCCGCTCCCCGAACTCTGTTAACGTTAATGAGCTCCGTTAGCCTACGCCTCCGGGCCTACAGTGTCGGGGCCAACAGCGGCCTAATACGGGACTCTCAGAGAGTGTGTGATGGAGGGGTTTAGTTTAGAGATACAGTACGAAAACAGGCCCTTCGACCCACTGTCCTTACCGACCAGCGATCCCCGCACACGCTAGGGACAATTTGACACATTCACCAAGCCAATTAACCTACAAACCTGTACGTCTTTGGAGTGTGGGAGGAAACCGAAGATCGCGGAGAAAACCCAAGTGGTCACGGGGAGAACGTACAAACTCCGTTCAGACAGCACCCATGGTTGGGATTGAACCCAGGTCTCCGGTGCTGCAAGAGCTGTAAGGCAGCAGCTCTATCGCTGCACCACCGTGGGGAGAATGGCAGAAGATTGTGAGAAGAGGGCCGGAGGAGTGAGAGCCGAGGGTGCCAGAGAAGTAGAGACAGGGAGGGCTGGAGGAATGTGGAAAAGGTAGGGCCGGAGGAGTGAATAGAAGCGGGACTGGAGGTATAGAGGTGAGAGGGATGGGGTAGGGAATGCTGGAGCAGTGGATGCTGAGAGACATGCAAGGTGTGGGTAGAGGAGGTGGTAGAAGAGTGGAGGAGGAGACTGGGCCCCGGAAGTGAGGAGAGAAGGCCGAGGGATTGGTGAGAAAGAGGGCCCGAGCTTTTGGGATGGGTGAGGGGGAGTCGCAGGATTTTGGGAGTATGGGCCAGAAGAGTAGAGAGAGAGAGAGAGAGAGAGAGAGAGAGAGGTATGGACGGATAGGGGCTGGGAAAAGGCCGTCAGTGTGAGGGAAAGTGCCTATAGAAATGGAAAGTAAAGGCCGGGGGGGGGGGCATGGAGGGAGGTTTGGGGGAAAGGGGTTCGGAGGAAACGGGGAGAGCATAATGGAGATGCACGGGGGGAGAGTGGGATGGAGAAGAGGAGAGAGAGTGGGACAGATGACTGGGAATAAAGGGGGGAGGTAGATTGGTGGAAGAGAGGACTGGAACAGTAGCTATTTGGAGGGACAAAAGTCTGGGAGGCGAGAGGGAAGGGGGATTAGGGAGAGAGAGAAGGCCCTAGCAAGGAGGGGCGGAGGGGTAGGGAAAGAACAGGCGGGAGGTATGCGAAAGAGTTAGCAGCGGAGGATTCGGGGGAGTAAGTGCCAGAGGAGTGGGGAGAGAGCGCCGGAGGAGTGGGAGAGATGGGGGTGGCGGGGTGATGAGGTGGTGAAAGTGGCCCGGGGACTTGAGAGAAAAGAGCCCATGAGCGAGGAGTGAGAGGGCCAGGATGTGTGGGGAGACAAAGCCAATATTCGAGCAGAGAGGTCTGGAGGAGTGAGGTGTTTGGGCGAGGCCGGAGGTGTGTGGAGTAAGAGGGCCGGAGACTGGGCAGTTGGGCGGTGACGCGCCGGCTGCCCATTGGTCCGCGCAGCCCCGCCACCAACATATTCTGACAGTGGCGTAGGCAGCTCATTCTAACCACGGCATTGGCAACACATTCTAACCGTGTCGGTTGGGGAGCGGCGCGCGCAACACAGCGCCCCTCAGTGGGATGCCGATTTCAAGCATTTAGCGTGGGGCCCTCAAAAGCGCGAGGCCCGTAGCAAATGCTACTTTTGCTACTATGTTAATCCGGCCCTGCATGTGCCCATCTAAAAGTGTCTTAAATGCCATGGTCATATCTGCTTCCAGCACCACCCTTGGCAGCCTGTTCTAGGCATCCTTCACTCTGTATGTAAAAAAACATTCCCCACACATCTTCTTTAAACTTTCCCCTTGGATTGTTTTCTCTGGACATCGTAGGTTGGGGTGAATCTGACAGGCACACAAAACTGTGAGAGGCATAAATAGGGTAGACAGTACGATTTTTCTTCCTAGGGTGGAAATGTCAAGACCAGAGGCCATCAAGGCATTGTTGTGTGATTTCTGAGGCTTACCTGCCATTCGGAGCTTGCCCACCTCACCAGATGTCCCAGTCGCACTAGTTATTATTTTAAACTTTTTTTTAAATTGATTAAGAGTTTTTAATATTTATAGATTTCTGTCAACAGTCCCTTGCATAATTTAATTAAGCAATTATTTTAAATAAAGTCAAATGTTTCACATGGTCTGGATGAAGTGTTACAGCACAACATTTTGCGTTCATCAAATTGTGTGTGGGAAGGTGTTGGTCAACTTAGTCTATTGTTGATGCTACTTCCAAGTTAATAATAATAATAATAATAATACATTTTATTTATATAGCGCTTTTCATATACTCAAAGACGCTTTACAGAGATTTTGCGAACATAGGGGAAATGAATAAATAGATAAATAAGTAAATAAATAAATGAACAGAGAAAGGAGACAGAAGGTGAGGTGATCTTCAGTGGTTGAAGGCAGTACTGAACAGGTGAGACTTCAGCAATGTTTTGAATGTGGTGAGTGTGGGGGAGTCTCTAACGGTTTGGGGTAGTGAGTTCCATAGGGTGGGAGCAGCGATGGAGAAAGCCCTGTCCCCCCAGGATCTGAGTTTAGTCCGGATGTGGGGGGATAGGAGATTGGCAGCGGCAGAGCGGAGGGTGCAGGTGGGAGTGTGCCTGTGGAGGAGGTCGGTCAGGTAGGATGGGGCCAGGTTATGGAGGGCTTTGTAGGTTATGAGGAGGATTTTGTACTGGATTCTCTGGGGGATGGGGAGCCAGTGGAGTTTATAAAGGACGGGGGTGATATGGTCACGGATCGAGGTGTGTGTGAGTAGACGGGCAGCGGAGTTTTGAATGTATTGAAGTTTATTGATGATTTTTGAGGGTGCGCCATAGAGGAGGCTGTTGCAGTAGTCCAGACGGTAAGCTTGATACCTATCCCATACAGAAGAAAGAAGAGTGGTATATGTCCCATCATCCTTGGTGCTGAGCAAAAAAAACATTGACAAGTGGTTACAAGGCATCCTGTGACAAATATTGCAGTCTTCTATTCACTAGCAATGAGCAGGGCTCCATTTTGTCCTTTGAATGAGGTGTCAAGCAAGGGGATTTCTTTATTTTGGGTGATCTTGAGCTGCATCCAGTAAATGACGATGCAAACATTTTCAAAATTCCCAGGTTAAAGGATGTAAGAGTCAACTCATATTTTCATTTTTTATTTTGTCGCATAATTATATTATTTATGGTTAATGACTGAACTACAGTGAATGTGGTAATGGGGGGTGGAGTTTGGTGGAAAATGTGCAAAATTAGTGATTCAGTTGCACTCTAATACGTAAGCTACAGTGTTGGGTTCTAACCACCGACTGCTTAAGGGAAAGAACTCTTGTGCAAAATGCTGCATTTCTGTATCTCCATATAAAAACAAGCCTGAAATAAAGAAATATGGTTTTGGCTAAAAAGGAAACAGTTATAGAATTGCTTCACTTTAGCAAGATCTCAACACTGCACCCGGAAGTGGTTTCTTAATCGCAGTGCATCATTGAAAGACTGCATGATGTGCAGATAACATCCACAGGAGCAGACGTTTTGCAACGACCGTAGTCACCGTCATATCAGATGTATTAGTAACCACAACTCCCTTGAGCAGCATGTTAACAACAGCACCAAGGCAGTCAGCAATAAAGCAGAGGTGTACTAAAGCTGCTCATATAAAATCTAAGTGCCATCAACATCAGAAAAACTTTCCCAAGAATTAGATCAGGTTTAACAATTGTTTATTCAGTACAGCAGCTTGAGCAAATGGATAGATCAATATTTTTTCCACCTTCAGTCACATAATTTCTGTTGTAAATCCATGGCTGAGCAACCACTTGAATATTCCTATTCAGACATTGATTTGAATAACAGTAAGTATCTAAACCGAAGTTTTATACAGTTGCAACATGATTTGCCAACTTTTATTTTCAATGTCCCAACTGATGAAGGCAAGTATGCTGTACACCTTGTGTGACAACAGGGTCTCAATAGACAAACTACTACTGAGAAGGACAAAGGCTTTAGGTGGATGGGAACACCAAAGCCTGCAGGTTGCACACTACTCTAATTTGCGTTAAGTAGTATTAATGTATCGTCACTGGGATTAAATGCTGGAAGTCCTTCCCCTCCAAATCACTGTGGAAGTAATTTCACTAGAAGTGCAGTAGTAGTTTAGGAAGACCACCACTTTCTCAAGGATGGTTAAAAAAAACAACTTGCATATGTGCATATTGAATATGCAGTTTCAAAATTGTAACGCCTGAATAATGACAAAGCACTCCAAATCTCACATCATTGTATTTTCTGATGAGAGTACTTGATATTCATACATAACTGAAATACAACTCTCATAGGATCTAATGGCCTATTCCTGTGGCACTTCTTTCATATTCCTGAACTGAAATTACGTGGTGTACAGCAAGACCAGATACTTATTAACAATTTCACAATCATATTTCTAAAGCAGTCTAACTTGAACTATAACCACACAGATACTAGAACTACCTTTGAAAGGATTGTAATTGTCCCGATCCAGAAAATGTAGTCATGTTAATGATATCAATGGAACTTCAGACCTTAGAAGCAAATTATTAAGAACATTTTTGAAAAGATTTAATGCCTTTGGTTTGTTAATGTTAAAAGCAATTATCTGAATTTCCTGTTTTCTTTGGACTTTCAATGTAATTGATTGTCAGAGGCTGCACATTCAAGGCAGTATTAATAGGATTGTGGTGTCAATTAAGTCTCTTGTACTTGGCAAGCTTTGTCAATGTATCAGAAATGTATTGTGAATGGAAATGTTAACTCAGTATTCTTGATGGCCTCCAGATGCAATGGATTCCTGTTTCAAATTCTAAGTTTATTCTTCTTCTCATGTATTATCTTTTCCCTTTTTACACATTATTAAGCTGGCAGAGCAACATAAATGTTTCAACATTAAAGCTTGCCAAGTCCTCATCATGCATTTTGATGTGAACATAAGATGGTCGAACATATTTATTCCATCGGTGCACTCACATATTGGGTTGCCCGTTAAATTAATCTTGTAATGATGTAGTGTTATGGCATCTTGCCCCAGAGTCAATTATGTTTCATTCACACTACAAATTGAGAGAAGTTGGTATCCATGTAGTAGGGTGCTGGGAGTACCGAGTTGCTTTTTGGAATTGATCGAAGTTAGAATTAGTCCTGCCCCACCCACTCAGTGGTTTTGTTCAAGTTCCTGTAATGGGCAGCTGCCACTTCAAACTCATGAGGGCCACATATGTTTTATCTGTGGTTTACAGTTAATCATCTAGGAAATGGATCTGTATTACACACTGTTCTAAAAATCCAACCATAGAACGATGTCAGTTTACATACTTGGCACTTTCCTTTTCGTCAGCTCTTGTGAATAATTATTCTCCACATTTTTAACTAGCCTAGTGAAATAAAACAGTTCAAGCTACTCAACACTGAGAGAGTATAACCATTTTGCAGTACAACAGCCTGCCCTTATGTAGCTTCTTCCCACTAGCAAGATGTCCTGAGATGCTTTTGATGCTGAATTACAGATATTAGGATGCGCATCCAAAGCCTTGGTCAGAGTTGGTCTTATAGAAGGAGAATGAGAGGAAGTGGAGAAGTTTATGAAAGGAATTTCAGTGCTTAGAGCCAAGACAGCTGAGAGCACAGTTGCCAGTGGTAAAAATTGAGAATGTGCAGGAGCATTGGAGAATGCAGGATTAGGGAATGCATCCCTGAGAGAGCGCAGACAGATTGCTGACTCAAGCCCGTGAACAATATCACTTTCACAGGAGACAGTGAATGGTTGATGGAGGCCAATCATTTTAGCCCCAAGGGTATGATGATGGTGTAGTGGCTAAGTTAGTAATCCTGATGACCAGTCTATCATTTTACATGCATGAGTTCAAATCCCACTATGTCGGATGTGGAATTTAAATTTGGTTGGTAAAATGATTTTTTTTTAAATAGTATTAGTAATGATGATTGTGAAATGCCAGATTGTTTTAACAATCCATCTGATTCACACACGACTGTCTGTCATCCTTATCCAGTCTTTGCTTATATGTAACTTCAGACCCGCAGTAATGTTGTTGGCTCCTAACTGTTTTCTGAAATGGGAACTCACTCAGATGCATAATAACCACGATGTGGAAGCAACAAAAAGAATAACTGGACAGATTACATGGCATTGACCTAGACATCAAACTTTTAAATTAAGTTTAGAGATATAGAATGGAAACAGGCCCACCAAGTCCACACTGACCATCGGTCACCATTCACACGAGTTCTGTTATCTCATTTTCGCATTCACTTCCTGCACAAGGTGCAATTTACAGACTCCAGTTGACCAACAAACACTCATGGGATGTTTGGATGTGAGAGGAAACTGGTGCATGTGGAGGAAACAGGGAGAATGTGCAAACTCCACGCAGATAGCACCCAAGGTCAGGATCGAACCTGGGCCTCTGGCACTGTGAGGAAGCAGCTCTCCAACTGCACCACTGCAGTGGGATTTGGATGCAGTTAAACCTGACTTCTAAAGGTCCCTTTACAAATATCTGCCTAAATTGGGAGCGTGTCCCACAGTCTCGTCAAATAATAGTCTGACAGATACTCCTCCATCACAATCCTTGGATGTGTTCTTTAAAGGCAATGGCTCATGGTAAGTATACAGACAGGAAGGACTAGCCTTGTGAGTCTACAACCTCCAGAACCTATGAAATCTTACAACATTGCTCACTCCTTCAACTGATGAATCGGTGTTTCATCATGTCGTACAATACTTGGCAGAAGCACTGAAATTAGCAAGGGGATAGAATATACCATGGATGGGAGATTTCACGATCAATTACCAAGTGTGCCCGCTATCATCAGCACTAATCAAGCGGGACAAGCCATGAAGGTCATGGCTGTAGATTGAATTAGTGGCAGGTGGACAGTTACTGAACATAAAGATAAACCAAATGTCCTTGCTAGTCTATACACTGATGAGCCATAACATTATGTTATCATGGGCTCTCTGACCGGTCTGCAGCCCCATACGCAGCAGGGTGCAATGCACTGTGTATTGTGACACACTCCTCCCATGACCACCATTAAAATTTTCTGTGACTTGTGCCACAGTAGACCTTCTGTCAGTTCAGACCAGACAGGATAGCCTTCGTTGCCCTCGCGAATCGATGAGCCTTGGGCGCCCAACACCCTGTCGCCGGTTTGTGGTTTGTCCCTACTCAGCCCACTGTCGGTAGGTACTCACCACTGCTGACCGGGAGCACCCCACAATCCTTGCCATTTCAGAGATGCTCTAACCCAGTCATCTGGCCATAACAATTTGGCCCTTGGCAAAGTAGCTCAGGTCTTTACTCCTGCCCATTTCTCCTGCATCCAACACATCAACTTCAAGAACTGACTGTTCACTTGCTGCCTAATATATCCCACCCCTTGATAGGTGCCATTGTAACAAGATAATCAATGTTATTCACTTCACCTGTCAGTGGTCATAATGTTTTGGCTCATTGGTGTATATAGCAAATGCATTTATCTGCGTTAGCATCGGTAGAAGTGACAACTGCACTGTCCTTGTAGAAATAAAGCCCTAACTATATGCTGTGGATATTCAGCATCGTGTTATGTTGTACTATATTCTTGCTCTGAACAGATCTGGCAGGCATGTGGTGCCATGGACCTTCAGCAGCAGTAGTAATGACCCCTCCACTGTCTTGTGGTCCAGCATAACCTTGGATCAACCATTACAATCAAGTCAAAGGTTCAATGAGGAATGCAAAAGGGCAAACTGGGTTTAGCTTCAGCTAGACCTAAAAATGAGGTGAATCTGTAACACAGGATTAAACCCAGGTTAAATAGCAAAAATAAGGTGCCATAGACAGAGCTAACGGATCCCATGGATTAGATCAAAATGTTTCAGTTCTACCAAAACCTAATCGTAAATGGTGATGGATGATTGTTCAGTTAACAGGACAGCAGGACCCAATAGTGCACTGGCATTATTCAATCAGATTTTCAATCTCCCTCCTATAATCATGATCATTATCATCATTATCCGTTATACGTCCAACAATTGTATCATCGATGAATTTAAAGATGGCATAGAAAATGTGTTTGGTTATACAGTCATAAGTATAGAGAGGGTCGAGCAGAGGACAGAGAGAGCACAGAGCCTTGAGGTGCTCCTGTGCTGATGGTTATCGAGGAGGAAGTAGTGTTGGCAAATCGTAACGATTGTGGCCGATATGCTAGTTACCACCAGTTACTAGTAGAATGATGGAAGGTTTCATTAATAGTTCTTTAAAGTGTAATTTACCAATAAGCTGCTTACCAATGCCATTTTGGGTTTCGGCTCGACTATCTGCTTCCAAAACACCTCAGAGTTTTGCACTAAAAAGTTGAATTACAGATGTGTAGTGAGATTAACTGACATGAAGGGTGTATTTGGCAGTGTGTGCCATTAAAAGATTCCAGTAAAACTAAAGTTGATGAACATTGATGGGGAAGTATTCCAATGTCTGAAGGCATAACTCAAATCAAACAAAATATTTGTGTTGGTGGTTATTGGAGTCATTCATCCCAGCCCCAGGACATCACTGCAAGAGTTCCTCAGAACAATATCTTTAGCCTGACCATTATCAACTGCTTCATCAATGACCTTCTCCCCATAACGAAGCAGGAATGTTTGTTGATGAAAGCACTGCGTGCAATGCCACGAACAACTCCTCAACAAATAAAGCTTTTCATGTCTGTATGCGACAGGGCCTTGACAACATTCACAGTTGGTCTGATAAATGACAAATAATATTATTTCCAGGCAGAGGTTATCTCTAGCCACCTACCCTTGATATTTAATAGCATTGCCATGACCGAATAATTAAAGAGCTATTTTTAACCAGAAACTCAACTGGACCACCATACAAAGTACCGTAATCACATGACCAGATTAATAGTTGGGCATTCCAATAGTTGGGCATTCTGTAGCAAGTGACATAGCTCCGGATGTCTAAATCCTTTCAACCATCTGCAAAACTAAAGTCAAAAGTGTGAAAGAACATTCTTTTCTCTCTCTTACCACTTCAGTAGCACACAAAAAGACTGTCATTATCCATGCCAAAGAAACCTAATTGATTGGCACCCATTATCCATACCAAATATTTATATATCCGGTTTATAAACTACTTTATTTTCAAGGTTTACGCCTTCTTGACTTGGACATTTATCATCATTTGTTCGATGTCACTGGTCTGAATCTTTATACTCCATTGTCAATAGCATTATGGAAATACTTTCACCAGAAGAACTGTAGTTCCGGAATGTGGTTCACCATCACAAAACAATTATGCATGGACAGTAAGTACTGGCCAAGTTAGCAAATCAGAAAATGAATGAATAAGAAACATAAAAACATAGAAAATAGGTGCAGGAGTAGGCCATTTGGCCCTTCGAGCCTGCACCGCCATTCAATATGATCATGGCTCATCATCCAACTCAGTATCCCGTACCTGCCTTCTCTCCATACCCCCTGATCCCTTTAGCCACAAGGGCCACATCTAACTCCCTCTTAAATATAGCCAATGAACTGGCCTCAACTACCTTCTGTGGCAGAGAATTCCACAGATTCACCACTCTCTGTGTGAAAAAAAACGTTCTCATCTCGGTCCTAAAAGACTTCCCCCTTATCCTTAAACTGTGACCCCTTGTTCTGGAAGAGACACCATCATGGTTGAAATGAGCAGTTTGTAGTTGCAATAATTTCATGTATGTGTATAAGAGGATCATCTTGACGTTTGAGCAAGAATTCCAAAGTTGTTAGCCAAATTGAAAATTAAATCTTAAATTCTCCATGGAAAGGAGATTCGGAGAAGAGTCAGTGAACAATATCTGGCTGCAATTTTTGAGGAAACTACTTATATGTTCATCACTGACTCAGTGCTGTCACGGGCAGAACCAGTGAACATTGTGATGCTGGTTGCATCGACAATAGACAAAAGACAATAGGTGCAGGAGGAGGCCATTCGGCCCTTCGAGCCAGCACCGCCATTCAATGTGATCATGGCTGATCATTCTCAATCAGTACCCCATTCCTGCCTTCTCCCCATACCCCCTGACTCCGCTATCCTTAAGAGCTCTATCTAGCTCTCTCTTGAATGCATTCAGAGAATTGGCCTCCACTGCCTTCTGAGGCAGAGAATTCCACAGATTCACAACTCTCTGACTGAAAAAGATTTTCTTCATCTCAGTTCTAAATGGCCTACCCCTTATTTTTAAACTGTGGCCCCTTGTTCTGGACTCCCCCAACATTGGGAACATGTTTCCTGCCTCTAACGTGTCCAACCCCTTAATAATCTTCTACGTTTCGATAAGATCTCCTCTCATCCTTCTAAATTCCAATGCATACAAGCCTAGTCGTCCAGTCTTTCAACATATGATAGTCCCGCCATTCCGGGAATTAACCTAGTAAACCTACGCTGCATGCCCTCAATAGCAAGAATATCCTTCCTCAAATTTGGAGACCAAAACTGCACACAGTACTCCAGGTGCGGTCTCACTAGGGCCCTGTACAACTGCAGAAGGACCTCTTTGCTCCTATACTCAACTCCTCTTGTTATGAAGGCCAACATTCCATTGGCTTTCTTCACTGCCTGCTGTACCTGCATGCTTCCTTTCAGTGACTGATGCACTAGGACACCCAGATCTCGTTGTACGCCCCCTGGTCCTAACTTGACACCATTCAGATAATACTCTGCCTTCCTATTCTTACCACCAAAGTGGATAACCTCACATTTATCCACATTAAACTGCATCTGCCATGCATCGGCCCACTCACACAACCTGTCCAAGTGACCCTGCAACCTCATAGCATCTTCCTCACAGTTCACACTACCACCCAGCTTTGTATCATCTGCAAATTTGCTAATGGTACTTTTAATCCCTTCATCCAAGACAATGAAATAGTGCCGGATAGCAGGTAGGAGAATACTTACACAAGAAAGATAATGTCAGAGGACGGGCTCAAATGTGAGCTTGTGAAAGGGCTGCATTTATTAAAAATGTATTTATTACTATTTAGTATAGGGAAGCAGTTTCACAATCTGTGCAGACTGCTGACCGATCAAGATTTTACACTGTTCTGCTGTACAGTGCAGAATTTATGCTTTTGGCTTTCTGAATTCCACTTTGGTTCAGTTGCCAAGCCTCAGAGAGATTCTCCCCTGGCAAAACAAATTGCATTGGACTGGACTGGCTTTGGATGAGCTTCATTTAACAGCTGAAGTCCAATGCATGGAACTGCAATGAAAACATTTAATTACACCCATTGCAACTGCCTTGCTGCTTCGTAATGTGTGTCCCATCACTTGCTGCATCTCAGCCTCGTAAAATGCAGATCAGAAATTAAATCAGCTTTAGTGAATACAAAAGTGATTACGCTTTCCCATGCACAAATTGGTGCTTGTTTTATTGAAGAAAGCAGAATATATGACCTCCAACTACTGAAACCTGAACAACACGAGTATGTAAACCACTTCCCCCCAGCTGACCTGTAGCATGAAGCAAGCATCCTGTTGATCACATGCACTGAAAGGTCCTAGCTCCCATTGTGTCTGGCGTAGTTTGCCATATGGTGCATAATCCTTGAGGTTAAGTGGGCAATAAATCCACCTAGAGACAGCTGTTTTGTGATCCTGTGGAATTTTTTAGGATTCAATACCCTGGGCTGCTGCATTCTAAGTAATGTAGAATACAGATGTTAACAGCAGCTGAGGAACAGATTCCCTGCAAGAGAATTGGAGCAGTTAATTAACTAGTCAATCTTATACAAAGCTCTCACTGCTTAAACTGACATAGAGATCTAAGAAGGTTTTCAGAATATTGCATAGAATGGGAAAAAAATCCCCACCTGCTTGAATATGAACCTCAACTGTGGAGGTGCAGTATACAGCCAGGGGTAAAAATCCTATTTAGTTTAACAGATGTATTGCAAGGCTTCAATGACTGAAGGGTAATCGCATTAGAAACATTGAAACATAGAAATTAGAAGCAGGCCATTCAATATGATTATGGCTGATCATCCTAGTTCAATAGACTATTTCTGTTTTTGCCCCATATCCCTAGATCTCATTAATGCCATGTTTAACGCTTGAATTAATTAAACGATTCTACTGCATTTTATAGTAAAGAATTCCACTGGTTCAATACTGTGAGGTGCAAGAAGACTGGAAGCTGGCTAATGTTGTGCCTCTGTTTAAGACTGCAGGGAAAAGCCTGGGAACTACAGACCAGTGAGCCTTACATCTGTGGTAGGCAAGTTATAAGAGAGGGTTCTGAGGGATAAGATATATGTGCATATGGATAGACAGGGGCTCATTAGGGATAGCATGGTTTTGTATGTGAAAGATCTTGTCTTACGAATCTATCTGAATTTTTTGAAGAAATAACGAAAACGGTTGGTGAAGGCAAAGCCATAGCTGTTGCCTGTGTGGACCAGCACGGCATTTGATAAAGTTATGCGTGGTCGGCTGCTCTGGAAGGTTAGATCGCATGGGATCCAGGCAGAGGTATTCGACTGGACAGATAAGTGCGAGGTGTTGCATTTTGGGAAGTCAAACCAAGGCAGGACCTTCACAGCACTGGGGAGTTTTGTAGAATGGAGAGATCTACAAGTACAGGTACACAGCTCGTTAAAGGTGGCATCACAGTAGATAGGGTGGTCAAAAAGGCTTTCGGTATAGGCCTGCATTAGTCAGGGTATTGAGTAGAGAAGTTGAAAAGTTATTTTACAGTTGTACAAGACGTTAGTGAGGCCACATTTAGAGTATTGTGTTCAGTTTTGGCCAACCTGCTATAGGAAGGATAGCGTTAAACTGGAAAGAGTGCAGAGAAGATTTACAAGGATATTGCCAGGATTTGAGGGCCTGAACTGTAAGGAGAGGTTGGGCTGACTAGGATTTTATTCCTTGGAGTTCAGGAGGCTGAGGGGCAATCTTTTAGAGGTGGATAAGATCATGAGGGAAGTAGATAGGGTGAATGCAGTCTTTTACTGGGAGTTAGGGTATCATGAACCAGAGGACATAGGTTTAACGTGAGAGGGGAAAGATGTAATTAAAAACCTTAGCGGCAATTTTTTCACTCAAAATATGGTGGGTTTATGGAATGAGCTGCCAGAGGAGGTTGTTGAGGCAGGTACTATCACAACATTTAAAAGGCATTTGGACAGTTACATGGATGGGAAAGGTTTAGAGGGATATGGGCCAAACATAGACACATGAGACAAGCATAGATGGGGCATTTTGGTCAGCATAATTTTTAGTCCTCAGTCTTTGCAGGTTGTTCTATTAACTTCATCAATGATGTAATTCATGGGGGTATTAAGGCATATATGTTATTGAGATATACTTCCAAGAACGTCTGGATTAATTTTATGAAATTTGTGAATAAATTACAATTCACGTGTTACTGCTATGAGAATGTGTGAAATGTAGAGGAAGAATATTATGAAAATAGTATTTTGATATTCTTGAAATCTTGTTTTGGATTGGTGTGAAGGAATGTCTGTTGAATAATACACTGTAAAATCCAATGAACTATCAGTGCCTTTCATTTTACAATGTTGAGGTACAACAGGAAGATTTTTTGAAGCAGAGGAAAAATAGGGATAGGAATAAAATGCATTGTGTTGGGGAGTGAAACAGATGAAAAGAAAATCCCACTGAGATGAGAGGACTATGTATGTAACGTCCCTTGCAGCAGAACACTCTACATTTGGAATTACAGCTTTCACTCATTCTCAAAACTTCACATTCAAAGTAAATTATCTTCCTTTCAAGTTTCGTCATTTGTTGGAAACTCAAAACTTCTTCATAGACAGGGTCATGGGATGAGTATGGAAATAATTACAAATCTGAAGTACTTAATGGAAAGTTCAAGTACAGCTGCACTGTGTAAGTAAAGAAAAGCTTATTATCTAAGTTAATTCACCATATACCAACAACAATGTGGCATTTTAATTAACAAAATACCCAAGATGGGAGACAGGAGCCTTATCAGATCAGATTTGAACAAGGCACTGTCATTGCCCATGTAAAAATAAGAATCTGGTGGTGTTTATTTTCTACTTTGTTAATGTTTAGTTAAACATTGAAAGACTCATACTGAAAGAAACACCTATGGACAAGATATGATAGCTGAATTAAAGTCATCAGAGAATATTAATTCCAAAAAGCAAGAAAACGGGCATTTCATTCCCCACCACATTGCCATTGTTTACTTCTGTCAAATTGTGCACAAGAGGTTACAGTTGTACTAACATTTGTTAACTGAATTTGTGCTACTATCTTTTTATTTAACAAAGAAAGATGAATTTGTGCCTTGTCTTCATTCTGTCCCAGTTCTAGAATCACTAAAATCCCTTCCATTACTGATACTACTCAAAATGCTTGTAGTTCTGGCTGCAATCTACATAGCAAAGTGTAAGAAAGTGAAGGTCTGGATATCTTTGAATACATGGATTAAGTGACGATACATGTATTTCCAATTGTCAAATTGAAGATTACAGTGGAAATTGTTCCAATTTACAATGGCTACATGCCAATTATTCAATAATGTTCATTTGGCAATTATTTTGAAACTTCGAACCCATTGTCCTTTAATGCTGAATGAAGGCACCGAGCCAGGGCAGTATGTTGTGAATTTTAAGGCTGAAACAATGGTATTTTCAATGGCAAGTTTTTGTTTATCATTTTAGCTTGGTGAACATTCAGATGTGTATATATATATATATATATATATATATATATATATATATATATATAGAGAGAGAGAACTGTTTAGTTCTAAATACATGGAGGGTAAAGGATTACGCAGATAGTTGATAATTTTGTGGTTTTATGCTTTCTTGTGTTATCAATAGTGCTTTTAAAGTGATTCCATGCCTGGGAAATGTGTATATCATTTGAGCATTAAATCATGAGGTACATATTTTGTGTTGTCATTGTTCTAGTATGCATGTTTAATGGTGAAATACTCTAGCAATTACTTAGACCAAGGAGAAAAATAAAGATGTTTTGCCTAACTTGTAGTCTTGTTGACTTGCGCCCAATGGATTGTTTATTGTCTGAATAATGGTTTGAATTTTTGAAGAAGATGGGTCAAATTATACAAGGTGAGCTTCAAAAGGAAAACTTTCAAGATATCACAGAGTAAGTCTGTCATGGTCCAGCACTGATGGAAAGCACAGTCACAATGGATCTTGGTGTTAATCAAGGTCCAGTAGAATATGTGTTATTAGCAGTTGGAAGTTTTTCTAAATTTTTCATGTACTCATGTTTTGCTTTGAATACGAAGCCATATTTGAAAATTCACAAATGCCATTTACAATATTCAAATAAAGTACCTGATATTTAACTGGTTGATTTGTTTTTTGTATGTTCTCCAACTCTTAAGGATAAATATTCAATGTTTTCAATGCTAAGTAACAGGGAACGTGCCTGCAAGTATCTGATATACCCAGGCAATGCTGTCCTAATTCTGTCACAAAACCAGCAATGGAAATCAATCTTTCTTTTGCTTTGAGATGTTCAGACTCCGACAGTGCCTTTGTCAGGTACCATTTTATAACACAATTTCAACCTTTTTACTTGAAGATATGCCTAATTAATTAATCCCTGAGGGACTATCTTGCACAGTTTTGCAAGGCTGCAATCAAGCAAACCACTTTCCATTTGTTCATTGCTGATTTTAATTTTAAATAAAATGTGCTCATCTGTTTGTCCTAATGTCATTGCAATTACGAATAAAGCTCAAAAGACAATACATTAAAGCTTGATCATCCTTGACCTTGCATTTGTTGTAGAAAAGTTGCTGTAAATTTTTGTGTTGCAATCCATTTTAATAAAAATCTAGACCAAGTGGGGCCCAAACCTCTCCTGCATTGGTGCAGCACCCTCTCCTTCCCCCACTCCCCTCTCCCCCTGCCCCCTCTCCCCCTCCCCTCCCCCTCTCCCTCCTCCCCTCCCCTCTCCCTCCTTCCCTCCCCCTCCCTCCAACCCCCTCCCCTCTCCCTCCCCCGCCCTCCTCCCCTTCACCTCCTCCCCTCCCCCTCCACCTCCCCTTCCCCTCTCCACCTCTCCTCCCCTCTCCACCCCCGTTCCCCTCCATCCCCCTCAACCCCCTTATCCTCCCTCCACCCTCCCCCTCCCTCCTCCACTCTCCTCCCCCTCCACCCCACTCCACGCCCCTTATCCTCCCTCCCTCCACCTCCCTCCCTCCATCCCTCCCTAGATAGATTTAAACTTTAAAATATGAATAACTTAAAAAATATAACACCAATTTCAATGAAACCTCTTCCATTAGCACCAAAGGGATAACGGTGAGTAAGGTGGGCCTAAAATTGTCGTGCTATCTTGAACCATTTTGGCTGTAGTTCAGGAACAAACAAACAAACAAACGAGAGTTTTAGTATATAGGTAGTGTTGAGAACAACGCACAACTAAGCAGCTTTAGCTTGGCAGCCCTGAAAACTTGCCAAATTGTTTAGTTGATTTTAAGAGTGAATATCTATCCCTAAGATGTTGTCATTAAGAACTTGTTGCTAAAAAGTGTCATTGTCATATTCAATAGGATTGAATGAGTGTTGGTTCTGACTCAGTTTATAATAATGGTGCAAGTTTAGCCTTTGCATGCTCATTATATGTTTCATAAAACGTAACTGTTTTGATATTAATGGTATTCATTTAATATTCAAACATATCTTGAAAATACCTAAAACAGACATTTTGATAAAATGTTTTTATCTCCTGTTTCCAGTGAGAAAAGGAACTTCCATGTGAAGGCCTGTGATCCAGTTCAGTGTATCATGCATGGCAAGAAGTACACCATCATTGTGGAGACCAAGATCAACCAGTCGCAGCCTGACTTCACCAAGACACGATCAGGATTTGTTCTTTCCTGGCCTGGAAACTAACAAACGCCTCTTATAGTTTTGTGGCTTAAGGCCAGAATGCCCTTCAAATTCACCATGAAAAATTCAACATTAATGATGGGAAAAGGGGCATGCTTGGTTCACGTTCAGCAATATAAACATTCATTGCTGCAGACATGTTTTCCCGTAGGCATGCCTCTTCTGACTGATCTGCATTATCCTCTTTGCATTTAATATTCATTCGACACTCTTTCTCCTGCTACCAGCTGAAGTTGGCTTTCTCTCTTTTGTCTATCATGATTTTGCAATCTCTAACATAATGATCATGCACAGCAGGCTCTGGTGTAGATTTTAAGGGTTATGGACTCTTGCACTTGCTATTTATTTTTTATTTAAAGTTTTAACTCAATTTTAATAATGCAGAAAGAGAGAGAGGGAGAACAAGCCATCTCATATGAAAATCCATAATTATCTTCAGTATGTAAACTCTCACAGGCCATTATGAAATGAACTGTACTTGAGGTAATCATGTATCTTAAGATGTCCATTTAATTAATCTATTTAGCTTCAGATTCCTGCTTATTTTAACTCATATCTGATGTTATGTCAGACTGGGACTGTTGCAATTCTGATATGATCTCTGCAAACTCTAGGCCACAGTACACTTTGATTCCATGCCAGATGGCCAACCTTCTCTTGTCTTGTCTAAATGAGTAAAAAGCTTGAACTTGCAATGTTTTTCATTTGTTAATCTCGCTTGAAAGAGTTTATATAATGTCAGCCACGCTGTATAACTTTCAATCAAACTTAGAACAGATCTTGGTTTTAGTGAATGTCAGATTTGCGCTTTTGCATCCCTACCCCGACGCTTCAATGTACGCGGTGTTATTTAGACATTTTCTAACCGTTTTGTTGGCTTTTATAGTTCAGATGCTTGTGAATGTGCTGCTCTCACCACAACATCTGCTAAGCATAGCACATCTTGCTTACTGATGAAGTGAAACTTTCAATTATTCACACATTAACCTACATTCATTACCAGAATTCATTTTATCACAAGGTTTGACATTATCTTATTGTAATCCTATTATGGCAGACTCTTAAAGGGACAGTTTATTTCTCTGTTTTAATCCCCCTTTCATTTAACTCTGTAGACCAATGCCTCTGCTGATATAGTCATAGAGTTATACAGCATGGAAACGGGCCCTTCGGCCCACCTTGTCCATGCTGACAAAGTTGGCATGCTGGGCTAGTCCAATTTGTTTGCATTTGGCCCATAGCCTTGAAAACCCTTCCTATCCATATGTGTCCAAATATATATTTAAAAGTTGTCATAGTATCCACTTCTATAGCTTCCTCTGGCAACTTATTTCTGATACGGAATATCTTCTGAGTGAAAATGTTGCCCCTGAAATCCTCCTTAAATCTCTTTCCTTTCACCTTATGCCTATGCCCTTTAAAGCAGAACAAGTCAGTCGGGGATGGAAAGTTAAAAAAACATCTGAAGTCATAGCAGATAATGTCTATGAATGCTGTGTTGCACCCCCTCAAATGTTGCTTAACATGGCCAGCAGCATAATGAAATCTACTTATAAGTTCCTGCATAACCAACTTTAGCTGCAGTAAATATCCCTTCCAGAGTTAGAAAATTATGACTTCAATTTCTACTCCAGCATTCAAATTCTTTAAAGGAGTTGGTGGTGAAAAAATAAATCAAGGTTCTTTCCACATCAGGTTGAGAATGGAGGAGATTAAATGAAGAGCAGATTGTGGTTCTCGCATTTCCTGGCCAACCTAATTCCTCAATTAACAGCATCTTAAACTGATCGAATTATGTATGTTGGGCGTTGCTGTACAAAAATTTGGGTTTACATTTGCTTGGAAAAGGATACACATCATTGGCTATAAAGAGCTTTGGCCTGTCCCAGAACGTGGAAGACTGTACAGTAATGCAAATTATTCATTCATTCCTTTTGAAATCCTGCAGTCTAGGAAATGTATTCCTTTAAAAAGGATAACACCTGATGTATAAAGAACCGTATGCATAGTTTAAGCATTCAAATCACTTCCCTGCTGCAGGTCAGGGCCGTCAATGAGATAATTTCCTCTCGTTGCTATTTTTTACTACAATTTTCAATTTATTGTGAAACTGGGCAGTTTTAAGCTGTGACTACCCATTCACTGATCCTTGACCTTGTGTGTGCTGAAAAGACTCTATTCTTTTGAGCATAACTCTAGACTCAACTGCACCATCTAAGACTTTTTAATAACAGAAAGATGAATATAATTAAAATGTCTGAATCTCTAGCATTTTGTTATGTAGTTTGGCATTTGTTATCCTGTAAGATCAGAGAGTCATTTTATCTCTCATGAAGTGAATAGTCCTGAAGATTCACACTGATCAATAGCGTTTCTTTAAATGTATCATTTTTGGAAAGATTGGGCCAAGGAACTAGATAGAAAGGTGATCATGAGTTTTAGTTTTAGTTTTTGTCCACAGACCAATCATGTTAATGATTAATGCTCAGTTATGTTCCAATGAAAGAAATAATGCCAAAGATGTGGGTGTATATTGCACACATTAACACCTGCTTATCATCAGTCAATCCTTGATTATTATTTATTTAGCTTGCACTACAAATGCTTGGTCCATCTTCAATAATCCGCTATGTTGTGTGGAATAGTCAAGGACTTTTCAACTCCTGAAGGATGTCTTGTTGTTTTGACTTGCAGAATTCATCGTAAAAAAGGCCTCAGCTGGATGTCGAATGGGTCATTTAAAAACATTATTATTGACAACAATGAACTGTTGCCATATTCTGATACGATTTTATATTTTATACCAACTCCAATAATTGATTTGAATCAAACTTTGCTATTTCCATTTCTGCAACCTGGTTACAAAGATTGTAAACAATTTAATTCCAAACTTTTTAACCATCCAAAGACTGTAAAGGTGTCAGATAATGCAAGAGCTGATGACGTCACATGGGACCACTCAATTGCAGGTGTTATGATGGAGAGGAGTATCAGTGCCACTGGCTGCAAGGAGCAAAATTGCTTATTTCATATTCTCACTTCGCTCTCCATCGTAGCCATGTGCCAACATATCAGGTTTGGTGATAGGCAAATGTCTACGCATGTTGGTTTTGTATTTAATATCTGATTTTCCCTTCACAGATATAGTCACGAGATCAGGTGCATTCGTTAAAAAAGATGCAATAGACAATAGACAATAGGTGCAGGAGTAGGCCATTCAGCCCTTCGAGCCAGCACCGCCATTCAATGCAATCATGGCTGATCACTCTCAATCAGTACCCCGTTCCTGCCTTCTCCCCATACCCCCTCACTCCGCTATCCTTACGAGCTCTATCCAGCTCTCTCTTGAAAGCATCCAACGAACTGGCCTCCACTGCCTTCTGAAGCAGAGAATTCCACACCTTCACCACTCTCTGACTGAAAAAGTTCCTCCTCATCTCCGTTCTAAATGGCCTACCCCTTATTCTTAAACTGTGGCCCCTTGTTCTGGACTCCCCCAACATTGGGAACATGTTTCCTGCCTCTAATGTGTCCAATCCCCTAATTATCTTATATGTTTCAATAAGATCCCCCCTCATCCTTCTAAATTCCAGTGTATACAAGCCTAGTTGCTCCAGCCTTTCAACATACGACAGTCCCGCCATTCCGGGAATTAACCTAGTGAACCTACGCTGCACGCCCTCAATAGCAAGAATATCCTTCCTCAAATTTGGAGACCAAAACTGCACATAGTACTCCAGGTGCGGTCTCACCAGGGCCCGGTACAACTGTAGAAGGACCTCAAATGTGCCAGCAATCAAATGTGCCAGCAACACACGCGATTGTTCAAGTGCCTTTATATTGAAAATGCAGGTCATTGGAACATGCACCTGATTTTTTTTTGGTATTGGTGTGTTAGATATTACCAGTTGTAATAAAATGGTGTATTTAATCACTAATGTATCATGTATAAATCAGCTTTATATTTAGAAATGTAATATTCAGAATTCAGATCAGTTATCAAGTATGAACACTTACAAATATCAGGAGAATAATAGTTGGTAATCAAAGGTTTTGTGATGTTTTCCTTAAATCAAAGTTTATAGTGCAATTTTATTTGATATACATTTTTTGATTTGTAAATTAGTATTTCTGAAAAGTTTTGTCCTATTGTAGCCTTGACTGGCTATGCAATAAATTACTTTATTTTCATAAATGCTTGATATGTTCCACACTACAAAAAATTAGTGTTTTCATTAATAAAAGCATTCCTTGAAACTCTGCCAAGTGCTGATTTTTTTTAAAGTACATTTGTAACGCAAATTAATTCATAGCCTTCCGAGCAGACAGAAGCATAGATCAAGTGAGTTCTTCCCTGCATTCTCCATGTCGGAAGTCTGAAACTATGGGGAATAAACAACCAGCTGTGTTTGGGATTATAGTCTGCTTAAAGTGGCAAACCAATACATGGACGCCACCAATGTTGAGGACAGAAACGTTGTTGAAAGGAAAATGAATGAAAGACAACAATAAACATTAAAAAATCAGAGGAAGAAATAGAGGATAAGATTAAGTCAACCAATCTGGGTGAAAGCATAATATTGATCCTGGAGGCATCCGATAAATCCCATCCCATAAGAACAGACCACCCAACCCGACTTGCTGCTGTTCTACCCGACCACTCACCACACTCCTACCTGGCTGACAAGTTGCCTACAATCATGTATCTCAAAAGAAAGTAGAAAACAAATGATTGAAGCACTGTGCAGGTCCAGCAGCATTACTGGAAAGAGAAACGGCAATAATGTTTCAGGTCCGATGGAAGGTCCGCAGCCTGAAACATGTTTATCTCCAGAGATGCTACATCTCCATTTATCTATCTCCAGAGATGCTATTCCACCCACTGAGAGATTCCAGTAATTTTGATGTTATTTCAGATTTTCAACGCCTGCAGTTTTTAATTACCTAAAAGAGAAATGGGTAATCCATGAAATTGAAGGTCAATTTTCCCATAAAACCAACAGAAGCGCCACGGATGGGGCTGAAATAGCCAGAGCACTGGGAGCTCCTTCAAAGGAATAGTCTTTGACATAATCGGTCAGGGACATATTGGATCTGGGAAAGTGCTGTGGGATACGTCTGGAGTAGGACTCCAGTCTGAGGTCTGCTAGGTCTCCGGAAGCCATTACACTGACCCAACTGGGCTGGTAAGGGACATGAGATGGCTCAGGAGTATCTCTGGCCCAGCCAGATCTTCCGGCTGCAGCAGCATCCTTACACTTTTCTTAATTATATTTTTGCCACAAAGCTGCACCTCAGTTCCAATAATCTTTCAAATAGATTAGAGCCGATCTGTAGGAATATTATGAGACTGGTCAACATCCACACCTGAACCAAGTCATCCCAAGTAGGGTCATCACACAGCAACATGTGAACTAAAGGAGTAAGGGGTTTACACTCACCTGCCTCCAAGGCACACCACATTCAGCAGGAATACTTGATCTGGAGAAAAAGCCGGGGATAGCGTGTGGAACAATGAAGATCATTGAAATGGTCATGAATGGAGAAGTGAGATGACAGTGAGTACATTCTTTAATGGGTTCCTTGGTCTGCTGGGGAATCTCTTGCTGTGATGGAGCTCCAGACTGGACCAAGCTTGTAAACCAAGTAGCCTGCCCATCAGAGCCGACTGAGTAGAACTAGGCTGAGGCCAGACCTTAAGGCTGAACATGTTAAGTCAAGGAGATGGCCCTCGTTCCTTTATCCTGCCTGTGCATTTGAACAATTTAGCAGAGCATTGATGGTATCTCGCCAGTGTTTTGGGGTACCTGTAGTCAAAAGTCCTCAAATAGGTAGGTTGACTGCTGCCCAGTTGACCATGCATTTTGAGATGGATTTGAGGCTTAATATAACTACCTTTTTCCTCAGTCAGTTGGTGCACTGAGGACAAAGATGAATTTCCTCATCAGTGACTGCCTTTGCTGATAGATGGCTGCCAAGATAGGGGAACTGGTCTTGTTTCCCACCGTAGTTAAATACCACGTTATTGAGGTCAGATGACTTGCTGGAACTCTGAGCTAGGATTATTGTTTGAGAAGGAAGTCTGAGAAAGGGGGAGCCAAGAAAACACTGAAGCAGAGATTCACCACAGTTTGGATTTATCACACACAAAGTCTGAGCATTTCAACATTTGTCAACAACAGAATTGTCTTTAGTTCAGACTGCCTTTATTTAACTCATAACCAATTTCTTTTTAACATTGGGTTGTGTATGTATGCTATGTAGCCTATAAAAGTTATTGTCAGTTTCAAAGACTCGGGATAATCAGTACAAGGCAACTAATGTACCCCCAATATTTAAAAAAAGGAGGTAAAAGGAAAAAAATATTGTGATCAGTCATATATTAGTGGCAGGGAAAGAATTCATGAGAAAATATTGTCCGCAGAACCTCTGCAGTAGAGGAATACAATGTCAGCCAGGATTTGTGAAAGAGAAATCATGCTTGACAAACCTGCTGGAACTTTTTGAGGAAGCATCTGGTAGATTAGATGATGGAGATTCAGTGGATGTAGATGCTTTCAATAAGAAATTAGCAGGTAAAATTAAAGCATATGAGTTTGGGAGAAAGGAGCTGATATGGATGGCCAATGGTAAATAAGGGGTAGGAATAAACAAGTCTTTTTCCAAAGCAGTTTTACTACAGGGGCCTCCAGGTATCAATATGGGAACAACAGTTATTCACAACATATACAGTATTAAGATCAAAATTTCACATAATATTCCAAGTACTGGCCTCACCGAAGCCTTGTATAATTTTTGAAAGACTTCCTTAAGCTCATATTCAAAACTTATTACAATAGGGCCTACATAACATTTGCCGCCTTAAATGCTTGTTGCACCTGCATGTGAGCTTTCAGTAACTGATGTACAAGGACACTCGATCTCTCCATGCACCAATATTTTCCAGTCCATCGGCATTTAAATAATGCTGACTTTCTGTTTCTCCTACCAAACCAGATAATTTAATCTGTATTACCTTTATCTGCCATTAATTGCCCATGCTCTCAAATTTCTAACGTGCCTTGCAGCATCTTTGCATCCCCCTCACAACATGCAATCCCACCCAGTTTTGTTTCATCAGCAAATTTAGAAATGTGCACTTGGGTCATTCAAAGTTGTAGAAATTTACCTCCATATATTAATAATTTACATTGTTTTGTTTTAAGATATCTTATGAATACATCTATTCTTCAATTCCACAATGATATTTTATAAACTGATATGATGTTACTATGCACTCCTGTATCAGTTTTAGTTTTTTTCTAAACTTTTCCCTAATCCTTTTGCTGATGTGAATTCCATTTCTCTGTTAACTGCCACATCCAGTCACTCTAGAGATATGTGGTTCCATAATTTATTATATCCTTGAACACCCTGGTAAGATCAATGGTCAGCGTGGATTTGAGGGGCCGAAGGGCCTGTTTCCATGATGTGTCCTTCAATCAACTGATCAATCAATATTCCCATTATATGGAAGTTCTGGTTTGGATTCTTTTGGGTTGGTTTTCACACTCTTGCTGCACCATTTTCTTGATATATTCTCTCTCTCAATCGGCACACCTTCTTCCAGTGGTTAAACTTGCAGATTGAATTCATCGAATCGTCTGTGTTTGCTAAGTAATCTTTTTCTTAGTCTGACTCTCCTTTTGTTTCTGTTGTTTCACTTCATCAACCCTCTTCCCTTGCCCGGGGTTGATCTGGAGACTGGCTCTTTGATTATTCACATTTTCATTTGTCTAACTGCGTGGGCAGTCGTCTTAACCATCTTCACATTTGCCGGAAATCACAAGTTTGTGTTACTTTCGTTTCCAGGTCAGCGCTTATGCAGCTCATAGACTTTTCTTTCTTTTACTTACCTAATTACTCATGCCATGCCACATCTTGTTTTCCAGAAAACAATTTATGTCAGTAACATCTATGGCTCACAGTATTATTTATTAATCCAGACTTTAAGGCATGCGCTGCTGAGTTGTATATTGCATAATCAAAGTATGTATTATAGTGCATCAGTACACCTCCTATAAAATAGAACACATAGTTAATATACTCAGTCTTCCAATAATACTTGTTATGCTCAGAAACCTCCTTGATCTAACCTGTGCCTTTGCAATCTTCTCCAGTTGTACAATGGTCTGATATCTCTGTAGACCTCCAGTACTTACCTCTTTTCTATCAGCACAAACTTAATTCCATGACTGATGTAATCTTCAGCTGCCGAGGCCCTAAATCTCTCGGCTCCTTTCTCTTTCTCTAAAAGTCCCCACAAGACTTAACCTTTTCTCCACATGTTCATCCTATGTCTTAATTTGTCTTAATTTGTCTTTCTTTGGCTGTGTGGTTGTAAAAAAAAAAATCTGAAATACCTCATGACATTTTACTGGATCAAATTTGTTCAGAGATCAGCAGGATACAACTGCATTAGGAAAAACGAAGGAAAGAAACAATTGCAAACTGCCCAAAAAACATTACTGGGTACCTGTTTCCATAATATTCAATCGTGTTCAAATGTATTTTTGTAGCTACTTTTTCCATTTCTGAACATTGTGTTGCATTTTATGAGGAATATCATAAAACCTAACACAGGGTTCAGAAAGGGAAAGAGAAACAACAAAATAAATGAATATTCTTTAAATTAACAGGCCTTGTCTGTAGGAGTAGATAAAAACATTAAACTAGATCTTTAAACCAAATTAGTTCTCAACCTGCATCATGCAGTACAGGAGTCACATCATCAGACAGCAAGGAGGAGGAGCAATGCATGATGGGCCTGGGATTGGCAGCAGGCCAAGGTTGTCTCTGGTAATCAGTTCAACTTAGTTTATTGTCACATGTACCGAGGCACAGTGAAAAGCTCTTGTTGCATGCTATCCAGTCAGCAGAAAGACAATAGATGATTACAATCGAGCTAGTTACAGTGTATAGATACATAATGAGGGAATAACGTTTAGTGTAAAGTAAAGCCGATCAAGGATAGTCCTTGGGTCACCAAAGAGGCAGATAGTAGTTCAGCAGTGCTCTCTGGTTGTGGTAGGATAATTCAGTTCTCTGATAACAGTTGTAAAGAAACTGTCCCTGAATCCGGTGGTGTGTGTTTTTACATTTCTATACCTTTTGCCAGATAGGAGAGGGGAGAAGAGGAAGTGGCCAGGGTGCGACCCCTCCTTGATGATGCTGCTGGCCTTGCCGAGGCAGCGTGAGGTATAAATGGAGTCAATAGAAGGGAGGTTGGTTTGTGTGATGGTCTGGGCTACATCCACAATTCGCTGCACTGAATGAGAAGCGACATTATGCTCTCACTGCCAAGCCAAATGAACAAAAAACAGAGGATGTAAAATACAAAAAAAGGAACTTATTTACATATCTCCATGGCAACAATGAAGCAAATACATTGGTTCTTCTATCATGTTATTCCTTTCATTATTCTACATCAACAGCTCGCAGGCGAGATTTCAGATGGCTGCTGGAAGGGCCAGGGGCATCCTGTTAGGATATCACCACCACCATATTAACAGCCGCAAGTAGTCACAAAGGCTGGCATAAAGATTGTGTGTCATCACACGCATCAGTGCACCTTCCTCTTCTCACACGTGACGAGAACGCTTGGCAGCATCTATCTTACTAATTAGTCTGTTTCACTTCCCAAAACTTGACTGGAAGCTCAGCTTTCTTAACCTAGTTACCAAACTCTGTCTCTCCACTGACACCCCCTCATTAATCATGTCATCTCTGTGCAGACTTGTCAGGTTCTTCATTATTAAAGAAAAGTTTTGGGCAGCACAGTGGCGCAGTGGTAGGGTTGCTGCCTCACAGCGCCAGAGACCCGGGTTCGATTCTGACTACAGATGCTGTCTGTACAGAGTTGATATTTTCTCGCTGTGATGGCGTAGGTTTTCTCTGAGTGCTCTGGTTTTCCCCCCACACTCCAAAGACGCACAGGTTTGTAGGTTAATTGGCTTCAATAAAAATTATAAATTGTCTCTCGTGTATAGGATAGTGCTAGTGTAGGGGGATCACTGGTTGGCATGGACTCGGTGGGCAGAAGGGCCTGTTTCTGTGCTGTATCTCTTAAAAAAAATAATGTGCCTCAAAATTAATTTTAGTTTTACTTTCTTCCAATCAATTTTATTTACTCATTAGGAATCTTGCTGCTATCAGAAGCCAGAGGTGCAAATCTACTCCACAGTTTACATCTCTAAATCAAGACAAAACAGAGTGGTACTCTACATTATCAGGTGTTTGAGTGGATGAATAATGAATTATTCAACAATAAATAGGTTTTCTTGCTACACTGACCTGCATCCTAGTTACAGCAGCAGGTACAAATCCCCAGGTTGTCTCATTATCTGTTTATCAGAACTTGCTGTGCACCTTTCTCAGTCTTGAGACATCCCAAAGCACTTTGCTGCCCATGATTATTTTCAAAGAGTAACAGCTGCTGTAAGGCGTGAATCACAGCAACCAGCTTCCATACTGCAAGTTCTGCCAACAGCATTGTCCAGATCAAAGCACAAAGCGCTGAAGAACTCACCAGGTCAGGCAGCATCTGTGGAGCGAATGGAAAGTTGACGTTTTGGATCTTGACCCCTGAAGGGTCTGTAGATAGGTCCTGACATTAAATCCTGCCTGTTCATTCCCTTCACAAATGCTACCTGAGCCGCTATCTTCCACCAGCACTTTGTGTTTTGCTCATGATTCCAGAAAATTCAGTTCCTTGTATCAGCATTGTCTAAATACTCTGTTTTAATCATGTTTAGTAATGCTTTTTTGGAATAAATGTTTATGACTACATGAGGGAAGAGATACAAACTAGGATTTTTTTTCATCCAGAGAGCAAACCTTCCAGGTGTGTGGCAATACTTGGAAGTTACTAGGTGTGTGTGGCAATAATTCAAGATCCCTGGAAGAGTACCATAATTTATTGAGGATCCCTGGGAGTGTATCAGTCATTACTGGAGCTCCCCGTAGTGTGGGTAGACTTGCAGGATGTCCTTGGATATGTGCTAATGATTCCTTCAGCTCCCTGGGAAAGTGTCAATGATTAAAGGGCAGGGGTCTATCGTTCATCAGAGATCCAATTAAGCTCCCAATTAGGGCTTCACTGAATCCTACAGAGGCAAGAATCACCAAGAATTTCTCAGAACCATGACATTGTAATTGTGACATTCTCTCTTTATTATGACATTGTGATCACCAATGTGACCACCAATGTGACATGGCAGTCTCTATGGATATGTTGTTATCTTACGACCTGACTATTGCCAACTCTGGTCTTTCCATTCATTGATTCATTGGTGAATTATGAGCAGTTTTTCTCCAAATGTGTGGCTCTGTAGATGGATGGGCTGTTTTCAAACTCTGCAAATTAGACAAAATAATCATGGCCGTATGCTTCTGAGGATGTAGGGAGATATGAAAAAGTTACTTAATTTCAAATATTCCATCCCAAATAGCAATTCCCAATGAATATCTCATCACTAAGTATCCGTAAGAGACTGACAGACTTGGCTGTTTCTCAGATGATTGTTGCCAGCTGGCCTGTAGCCTGTATGTCCCCCCCCCACCCACCCCCCTTACAGTAGTAAGGACTAGAGAGTCTCACTCACTGCCAATACCTAAAATAGGCCTTTGTGCACAAGAGGCCAAGCACTGGTTTGCACTATCACCGCTCCTCCAATTGTTACCATTAAATCTTGACACCCATCCTTCACTACCCATCAACAACCACCCCAACCCCACTCTCCCCACAACACCCAAATTCCCAATCATCTCTTCCCAAACCCCTATTACCCAGTTATCTGCCTTCCTTATCAGTCCCACCCAGTAGCTTCTTGGTCAAACTTTTTCAGTCACCAATCCTCCTTTCCTGTTGCAGCCACTTCCAAACTCTCCGCCTTCTCGTGCCCCCTTCCAGGTCACCAAATCCCATTCGCCCTCTTCCCAACCAATCCCTCTTCCCTCACTTCCTCGTCACACCCAAGCAGTCCCAATTGCTCCTTTTACCTGGTTGCCTCTTGGCTTCCTTGTTGCCCCTCACTGCCACTTGCCAGATGATCTTTGCTGGCATTAAATGCCCCAATCTGATTCTACTTCAACAGAGTGATTGCCCACAGCTCACCAGATCCAAGCCAGCGAGGCTCAATTTTAGATGCACTTCTCAGTTCATCATTCAGTCTCCACAGAACCACCATACTCATCCATACGCCCTGATATGGTTTATTTCATCTGAATCGCACGTTCTTTCTAGGCAGGGCTTTTACATGAAGCTCTCAGTATTTTGGATACCGGCCTTGATGGAACATCAATTGGTTAGCACTTAACCTGACCAGCACTTCAGAAAACCTCAGCAGAGCTTTTAGAATCAATTTAAGTGTATTTTTCACACATTAATGGAGAACTCAAGGAGCTGCACCAGCTGCAGCAAGAGGCAGCTGTAAGTGATTTCAGACAAAGGGTCTAATGATCCAGATTTTGTAAACCATCTTGTTGCAAAATGGTGCAGAATGGAATTATATATTGGCATGATGAGCAATATTGCTCTGTTAGTATAGACATACAGAACCAGATCTTTTACTACATATAATCTGAACAGAAATATTTACGTTACAATTGATACAAAAAAACATTTCTACTATTCCATTATAATTTGCAGAGAACCACCTTGCTTTATTTGTTGTACAAAACCCTTCTTCTGCAATGTGAAGTGTGCCCAATATTGGCTAAATTTGAGAGTCTCTGAAGAAAGGGTACAGGTATCAGAGTGAGTGATTAACCTGAGTCCATGGATTGCATTGCTGGCAGTCTGTGGTCTTTATATGGGCTGCTCCTCCACACGATGGCTGCATGCTGCCAGCACCAGATCTATGCCTTTGGCTGCAAGCCTCAGATTGGGGGCGGGGAGGAGGAGGGCAATGTTGGTGGCATGCTCCTCGGAGCAAAGAGGTCCTTCTGCAGTTGTACAGGGCCCCAGTGAGACCGCACCTGGAGTACTGTGTGCAGTTTTGGTCTCCAAATTTGAGGAAGGATATTCTTGCTATTGAGGACGTGCAGCGTAGGTTTACTAGGTTAATTCCCGGAATGGCAGGACTATCATATGTTGAAAGACTGGAGCGACTAGGCTTGTATACACTGGAATTTAGAAGGATGAGAGGGGATCTTATCGAAACGTATAAGATTATTAAGGGGTTGGACTCGTTAGAGGCAGGAAACATGTTCCCAATGTTGGGGAAGTCCAGAACAAGGGGCCACAGTTTAAGAATAAGGGGTAGGCCATTTAGAACGGAGATGAGGAAAAACTTTTTCAATCAGATAGTTGTGAATCTGTGGAATTCTCTGCCTCAGAAGGCAGTGGAGGCCAATTCTCTGACTAAACACAGAATATTGATTTCTCTAACTTCAAGTAACTCCTGCATCCCCTCTCTCTCATCTCTCCCCCGCCAAGTCACGCCAGCTTTTCATTCTCACCTGTTTCCTTTATCATCAATGGCCTGTTTCCTTTATCATCGTCACTTTTTTGCCTATCTTTCATTAATTTGTTCTATATCTCTCTACATCCCCGTTTATATCTCTTGTTTCCTTTTCCCCCGACTCAGTCTGAAGAAGGGTCTCGACCCGAAACGTCACCCATTCCTTCTCTCCAGAGATGCTGCCTGTCCCGCTGAGTTACTCCAGCACTTTGTGTCTATAAACACAGAACGTGCATAGTGGGCAGGTTCTTAGTGACATGTTGCTTCTAAATCACTTTACTAATGGTGGAAAGTGGACTGAAGGAGCAGTAATTACCTGTTTGGATTTTCTTGCTTTTTGTTGACAGTATATCCCTGGGCAACTTTCCAAATGTTTGTGGATGTCAGAATTTAACTTTGCAGGAACAGCTTGGCAAGAACCGCATTCGTTCTGGAGAGCTGCAGCTGGAATATTGTCAATCCCCATTATACTTGCTAAAACTGCTTGTTTTTTTCATGGGTCAACTATCCCAGGCCTCATCTCCACCTGCGCCAGTTCCCCATAGCCCTCAATTCCCATGATCTTTCAAACATTTACTTCCGTATTTACTTATTTACGGCATATTTACTTCCAAACACTACTTCCATATCTACTTGACTGAGATTGGGTAGCGATTGAGAACCTTTTTCTCAATATGAAAAAATGAAATACAAGAACGCAGACCTTTAAGGTGAGAGGGACAAAGTTTAAAGATGAGTGGGGCAATTTTTTATACCCAGAGGGTGGTGAATGCCTAGAACAAATTGCAATGGTTGGTGTTTGACGCAGATACAATAGTGGCATTTAAGAGATTTTCAGGTAGGTATATGTATATGCAGGGAATGGGAGGATTAAGCGCTTGTAAAGAGATGGTCTTGGCATCATGTTCAGCGCAGACATTGTGGGCTGTTCTTGTACATACTATGCTCTATGTTCCAAATAATCCAGCCTCCACAACCCTCTGGGGTAGTGAATTCCAGATAATCACCAACCTCTGCAAGAAGTTCCTATGCACCTTAATTTTAAATGACCCCCCCCCCCTCCCCTCCCCTCCCCAATCCCCTCATAAAGATTCTCCCACAGTTTGCTTGTGTACATTTTGCCAATGTATTTCAATTTCACCTGGGTTCATTGATGTTATATAATGACTTGATGACCAAGTCAATGGATATTTTTAAGGCAGAGATAGATAGATTCTTGATTAGTGTGGGTGTCAGGGGGTATGGGGAGAAGGCAAGAGAATGGGGTTAGGAGGGAGAGATAGATCACCCATGATTGAATGGTGGAGTAGACTTAATGGGCCGAATGGCCTAATTTGGCTCCTATCAATTATGAACATGAGTTTATGACTCCATGGGCAGTCACTACTACCCTTGGCTGGGTTTCATCTCTTTACTTCAAGGCTCTGATGGGGCTTCAGAGCTAAATGACCCGAGCAAAACCATTTTATCATCCATTGTGCCAACAAAACATGCATTAATGAGCTGAAACTCGTCACCAACCACATCCTATATTTTGCACATCCTTATCAAGTAAAAATCTGATCTGCCCTTTTAGGTGTTAAAAGCAACGTATACAAAATCAGCAAATTCCATACAGTGGAGCAACTTTGGTGCTTAATATTGTCATTTTAAATCTTTTAATACAAATGTTTCTAATAAAAAAAACTTTTGTTCAAAATAGTATTCTGTTAATACACCCCACATCTCGGGACAATGGACATTTTGCAATCTCCAGTGAGAGTCCCACCATGCACTGTGAGGCAGTCAGACCATGAAGTCCACATTCCCACCTGCTCTCTCTAACCCCAGTCTCCAAAAATCTATTGATTTCAAATATAAATATACACAGAAGCTCTTGCCATCTGGGTTAAAGAATTCTAAGTATTCATAGCACATGGAAAGAAGATAACTCCATTATCTCAGTACTAAATGGCTGATCCATTATCTTTGAAGTATAGTCCCTCGTACTGCACTCAGCTGACAGAGGAAACATTACAATATCCCCAGTCAATCTCTCTCAGAATATTATATATTTTTGTTAGATCACCTCTCATTCTCTCAAACTGTAGTGGGTCTGAGCTAATCTGACTTAATGTAACCACAGAGAACCTTCATTTGAAGATTCATGCCCATTTCCTTTATTATCTGTATATCCTCCCTTCAACATTGATATCAAAATACCAGTCTCTATACAACTCCAGTAACAATGGAGTTGGGCGGCACGGTGGCGCAGCGGTAGAGTTGCTGCCTTACAGCGAATGCAGCGCTGGAGACTCAGGTTCGATCCTGACGACAGGCGCCGTCTGTACGGAGTTTGTACGTTCTCCCCATGACCTGCGTGGGTTTTCTCCGAGATCTTTGGTTTCCTCCCACACACCAGAGACGTACAGGTATGTAGGTTAATTGGCTGGGCAAATGTAAAAATTGTCCCTAGTGGGTGTAGGATAGTGTTAGTGTGTGGGGATCGCTGGGCGGCGCGGACCCGGTGGGCCGAAGGGCCTGTTTCTGCGCTGTATCTCTCTAAAAAAACAATTCCTTACAATGCGACCATTATTTCCCCCACTTTACAATGATGTCAGTGTAGACTTGACTCCTAACTACATGCTCTTGTGCCTGCTTCCAGATTCTGTAAGACCAGGGCTGAACTGACCTGGCCTGACACTACTCTTTTGCCTATGCTCTTGCACTCCCTGACAATGCAAAAATCTGCCTGCCTCAGCTTGAATCCACTCAGTGAGTCAACCTCCACAACTCTCAGGGCTAGTTCATGAATTAACACACCTTGATCTATCCCAGTATCTCACTTTTTTTTTTAAAGAAAATCATGTTTCTATCCTTCTTACCAAAATGAATAACATCACTTTCATTCTTCCCATTTGCTTCACCCAATCTTGTTGTGTTCTCCTCACAACTGACCTTTCCTGGATAGGTATCAGGAAACATGGATACATTACAACCCATCCACTCACACAAGTCACTAGTATGAATCGCTAATAGTCAGTGGGACCCAATAATGTTTCCTGAGGGGGAGCAGTGAAGAAGGGTCTCGACCCGAAACGTCACCCATTCCTTCTCTGCAGAGATGCTCCCTGTCCTGCTGAGTTACTCCAGCATTTTGTGTCTACCTACTGTTTCTTAACATATCAGTCAACCTAAAATTATCTGTTGATTTACAGAATCCCCTTACTCCACGCCCTCCTTCAATTGAGCTCTTACATTAAAATCTTTCCCAGGAAGAACATGCAAATTCCACACAGGCAGCACACGGAGTCAGGGATGAACCAAGTCATAAGAGCTGTGGGGCAGTAGGTCCACTTTCATACAAGTTGCATCTCTGTGCTGTACTTTGTACTCTGTGATTTGTCCGAACTATGGAAAACCCATCTTTGATCTCCCCAGCAGTTTCTGCTTTTCCAATCTAATCTTTAGGTCCGATCTTCAGAATCCTTCATCCTCCATCTGGTGATGACTATGAATTGGAATAATGTTAAAATTCTGATAATATTTCATCCAACATATTTCAGCACTATTTAACATTACTAAAGGTGAAGCAGGGCTATTCAGCAAAGTGGCTCTCCAGTGTCTACTGGTCGGTGATAGGGACGGGTAATAAATGCAATGATGCACTCACCCTGAAAAAAATAATAAATCAAAACAGGTTCATTTTAACATTGAAATGGTTCCAGTACAACGGATTAAATATCACATTTCAGAACAAAAAAAAAATTAAAAATTGACGTCCCTACCAAATTAAATCAACCATATCATACAAAGTCACCCAGCACCACACCCCAACTTCTTACAAAAGAAATCTCCAGGGGAAACTGGGAACCCAATCAAAGGTACATAAATAACTTATTTATGTCACTATAATAGTGACGTTAAATGTCACTGTTGGTAGAAGTTCCACATGACTTAAATTGTGTCCTAATCTCGCAATACTTCAAAACCTATGAAAGAATAACTATCAAATATCATGTTTGTTTGAAAGAGTGTTTTGGATATGATGTGTGCCACTTTAATAAAGAGAGTTTGTGAGGTTTTGCTCTCCTCAGTGTGTCTATTAAATTCTTAACCATGTTTAGAAATATTTGACTATCTTTGAATTTCATCCGTATGCTGTGCTCTATATCTAGAGGGTCACCTGCAAATAAATCAAACATTTGATGGGACAGCATTGGAGGATAACACCAGGAATAGGATGCTAAAGTGGCACCTATAGAAGCTGCCCGAGAAACTCACAAATGCCGTGTCGTTTCTGTGATGTTCCGAAGAAAGGTCCCGACCTGAAACATTACCTATCCATGTTCTCCAGAGATGCTGCTTGATCCGCAGTGTTCCTCCAGCACTTTATATTCCATCTATGGGTTGCCATGCAGACAAGGGCAAGCTCAACAACATTCGTGCTAACTCCGCAAGCTATTCTGCCATGATTGAGTCTTGCCTTGACTGGCTACACTGTGCATTGATCAATGAAGCTGGGATTGAAGCATGCATTTCTTGGTGTATCAAACAAAAGAGCTGCAATCAATGCTGAAAAATCCAGCGACGAGCTTTCAAATATCAAGACCTGACATGGCAGATGCCAAAAGACATTATTGTCAGAATGGAGTCCCTTTAATTGACATCTCATTGATCATTGGTGTAATGCACCCCTAATTCTTTCAGCGACAGCCCGTCAAAGGTCAGAGGTTGCAGCCAGAAGCTCCAGTTAATGTCACTTAGGGAGGAAATGTCCAGAGGATGACCTGGGGTATAATTTGGTGCATGACTAATGCTGCAAAAATGTCAGGTTGAAGATGGATTTTCCATTGGGCATGACTTTACCCCAGAGATGATTGCTGGTGTAATCTAACTAGAGTTACATTGTTGTTTGTCTAATATGTATTATTGACATGGTCGCATATTAAAAAATGATTCCACCATAGTACCAAATAAAAGGCTAACTTTTAAATAATATATATTTCTTACAAGCACTTTAAACAGTAATTGACCATGTGATAATTAATGTGTCTCCTTTCTCTTATCATTCCCCATTCCCACTTACACCAATCCCCCACATTGACATGGAATATTGATAATCTGTACGCTCCTAAAGAACAATGGTATTGGGTTTTAGTAGGTAGGGCTACCTTGGTCAGAGGTCAATTAGCATCCTCTTAAACAACAATGACCCTGTAGTATACCCTTTGTTTTTGACTCCATTTATTGCCTCCTCAATTGCAGACAGGATCTCAGGCAGAATGTTTTGATCTTTCCGTGAGAATGGACTGAATGCCAGTAATCTACACAATTAGTGGAATGTCGAAAAACATAGTAGTTTTAATGACAGGGAAAGTACCTTTGTTTGTAATTTGCCTTTACAAAGTTGACAGCATTTGGCAGCATTTTCTGATCCAGATGTCACAAACACAATCAATACAGAATCAGAGATTTGAACTTTTTACATGTTTTAAAAAAAACAATAAATACATGAGCTGTAACTGAGTTTCCAATGACATAGTATTATTATTGCTGAACAATCGTTCCAGTGCAGAAAAATATGCAGAATGAGTTGAGTTAGAGTTTAGTTTATTGTCACGTGTATTGGGGTACAGCGAAAGGTTTTTGTTGTGTGCAAACCAGTCAGTGGTAAGCAACACATGATTACAATCAAGCCATCCAGTGTACAGATACATGATAAAGGGAATAATGTGAATTGAAGTCAAGGTTTACAGAGTGAAGTCATTGTAATGCATGATTGCAGATCCACTTATGTGACTGTCATACAAAGAGTCGCCTGGGGTCAGGGCCATTCGCAACAGGTTTTATTTGTGAATGTTTTCGACCTGATTCTGGTGGAGTGCGTTTCCACACTTCTATGCCTATTGCCTGATGCGAGAGAGGAGAAGAGGAGAGGAGAGACTAGGGTGTGACTCCTCCTTGGTTATGCTACTGGTCTTGCTGGTGCAGCATGAGGTATAAATTGGATCAATAGAAGGGAGGTTGGTTTATGTGATGGTCTGGGCTGCATCCACAATTCGCTGCAATTTCTTACGGTCCTGGTTGGAGCTGTTCCCAAACCAAATTGGGATCAAACACTAAGGGGGATGGGGAATGTGTGGAATTCTCTGCCTCAGAAGGCAGTGGAGGCCAATTCTCTGAATGCATTCAAGAGAGAGCTAGATAGAGCTCTTAAGGATAGCGGAGTCAGGGGGTATGGGGAGAAGGCAGGAACGGGGTACTGATTGAGAATGATCAGCCATGATCACATTGAATGGCGGTGCTGGCTCGAAGGGCCGAATGGCCTCCTCCTGCACCTATCGTCTATTGAATGGTGGAGGGTCAGTTGAAATATTGATGATTAAATTGGATGTTAGAATGTCAGGCAATCCTGGTGGTTGAATATAAAAATAAATCTGACCTCTGTGACTGTTGTTCCCATTCCCCCACTTATTTCCCTGTCATCCATTCTGACTCTTGCCTATCATGCCCCTCCCATTGCCCTGACACCTACCTCTACTCGGGGTCATTTACAGTAGCCAATATAGATAGTGACCCAAGCAAGCGGAAGAAACCCAAATGGCCAGAGAGGGGACGTGCAAACTCCACAAATGGCAGTGGAACAGTCAAAATGCACAGGAACCTCTACTTTCCCCCTCCCCTGACTCTCAGTCTGAAGAAGGGTCTCGACCCGAAACGTCACCTATCCTTGTCTCCAGAGATGCTGCCAGTACCATTTTGTGTCTCTACCCTGGCCTGCCACTGTGTCACCAAGAGCACTTGCTATTTGCTTGTGGCCACCACTGACATTTACTTTCACTCCTAAACAGAGGAACGACGATTCATATATAGGCTCCCACTAGACAATGACAACAAATTTCACCCCCAGAAGATAATTTGCCAATAGAGGACCTTTCAGTGCAAACCGATAGATTGATTCATCACATTACTGAAAGTAGATTTTGTAAAACAAAATCCAGCAGTGCTAAATTGATCAGCTGCCGAGGTTGGACTGGAACTCGTGTCTGAATCAATGGCCCAGAACTGGTTATGCCCCAGGTACCATCAAGGTACGTGCCTCTGATAAGCGGCTGTTTGTCCCCTTAAAAAAACTCGCAGTCTCAATCGGTCGTGAATGATCAGTGCATTTTATTCATCACAGTACAAAAATAAATAAAAATTAAAAAAATTTCAACGTAAAATACAGCCGCCGCTGTTTACAGCATCGTGACACCAATATCTTTAACGTCACCCATACACACATACATACATACACGCACACATACACACACACATACACACACACACACCCTATACACATACAACAAATAACACCGTTTGGTCAACAGAGATTTTCACTTGTTTTTAAATAACAAATTGCACTGGGGAAACATCTTCATATATTAGCACTTCTAGAATGTACAGCTGAAGTCTATCTGACAGACGACCCGCGACAATGGCACATCCTTTCAGCCTCCGCGTCACCTGGTTCAGAGAGAAACACAGACACGTGCATCCGAGAACGACAAAAAAAACCCTCCCCACCCTTAAGTCTCCGTGTTGATAAATACTTATTTGAAACGTTTAAACCCCCCCACCCTCCCCTCCCTCCCACCCCAAAAAAGTCCAAATACTCGATATTTTCCTTATGGATTTTTTTTTTCTTGCCATGTGGCTTTCTAGTCAGTTGTACTAAGATGATGTCAGGGACACGAGATACTTAGCATGCACAATACCGCTGGAGCGATTCAGATAAAGAGACAGAGAGAGAGAGAGTTAGAGGGGGGGAAACGTGCCGTTTTTGCAGGACCGGTTTTTAAAATATTTGTTCTAAAACACTTTTAGCAGCATGGAAATAAATCTCTTTTGTACTAGACCCCAAAATGGAACAAAGGAACATAAAGGGTGCGCACTCAAGTGTATCGAGCTGTCTCGGTAGATGTATCGTCTTGAGGGCCCAGGCGAACAGTCACCGGTCTAATCCTATCAGTATCCGACCTCGCTCCTCCTGGTCGCTTTCGTTCTTTAAGTCAGCGAAGACTTGAGTGAAGAAATGAGGATCCGCGTTAATTTGCAACATCTTCGCACTCATGGCGTTGATTATACTGAGACAGCGGTCCCAGAAAGCCTCTTTACAGCTCTCCACGAGAAAAGGCTTGAGCGGGTAAGAGATCTCGTTGCCCATGTAGGAGTAGGACAGGTAGAGGCAGGTCAAGAGGGTAGCTTGCAGTTCGTGAGTGGTGGCCAGCTCCGATGAAATCACGTCCCGGCACAGCATGTAAACAAAGACCACGTTGGCCGGCGTGACAAAGCCTTGGTCCTGCCATCCCTGGAGCAGGAGGGAGCGATCCACACTCCGGAGCCACAGCACCGGGTCGGTGGGAGACAGGTGCTTGAGACGGTAGCATCTGCGGCAGAGAAACTCGCTCAGACACTTGAGCAGCTCGCTGGTGGAAGCTTGGACGATGACCCTCTTGGGGGAGCTGGAGCCGCCGGTGGTGCCGTGGGGGGTTTTCTTCACCGAGGAGGCGGCGATCTTGTTGCCGGGGATCTGGTTGAGCCGCTGGGCCGGAGCTTGGGTCTGGGCGAAGGTGGAGAGATTGGCGCAGGACAGGGACTTCTTCAAGTTCTCGTTGTTGAGGTGGGTGACGTTGTTCTGGTAGTTGTTGGGGTTGACCTTCTTGGAGTTCTTCTTCTTGGTGGAGACGGCCACGATGCGTTTCCAGGGCAGCACGGAGATGATGGAGTGGCGCTTGAAGTTCTTGTCCTTGGAGTTCTTGCTGTTCTGCACCGCCGTGTATTGGCCCACGTTGGCCGAGCCATCTTCGAAGAGGGCCGCCTTCCTGTAGCTGGGCGACAGAGAGAGCACGGTGCCCATGGCTGGGCTAAGGGGGAGGGGGGAGGTCGATGGCGCCGAGTCGGGGGAGGGGGTGGTGGGATCACTCTGTCTGCTCGGCGGGAGAAGGAGACCCTCTTCTCTGGATCTTGCAGATGTTCACGGCGTGTTCGGTCTCAGTGCAAAAGGCAAACATCTGGATGAATCCAGACCTTCTGGGAAGAGCAGATGCCCGTCTGTTTGGTTGAAGGCACCGCGCCTGATCTCGCTGCACTGCGTTTAAATGGCGATGTTGGTGGGTGTTGGTGGAGGCGGTCGGTCGGTCTCCGCTGCGGTAAAACGCCAGGGTCCCTTGGTGTGACCCGGAGTCAGGAGAACGTCGGCGCCCTGCCCTCGTTTTTGTGTTAAGCTGAGAGACGGAGAGGGGGAATCTCGGCCCCGGCTCCACAATCCTCCAGCCCAGCCTCGCTCCTCCACCCCAGCTCTTCTGGTTGTACCGGTATCTGCCCGAGGGTAATGGAGAGATAGATAGATCTCCGTGATCCGCGGTCCCTCTAAGCGGGAGGCTGCATGTTGATGGATGATGGAGATGCGGGCAATACTTGCTGCCGAGATCAGTGAGAGTTGGAGGTCGGCACCCGCCGGCCTCTCTCCCTCTCTCTCTCTCTCTCCCTCTCTCCCTCTCCTCTCCGCTCTCTTGCCCAGGAAACTGCTATTTCCTTACTGACAATTGATTTTTTTTCGCCCTCTCTCGCTCTGACTCTCCGCCTCCTTTTCTACACCCAGCGCCTCCCACACAGGAGGAGTTATGCTGATTTTGTTTAACCCTTTCGCCGCTTCTCCAGCCCCCGACCCCATTAACGGGGATACATGAGACTGGAGATGCTGGGATCTTCAGCAAAGTACAAGTCGCTGGAGGAACTGAGCGGGTCAAGCGGCATCTGTGGAGGGATTGTGGACAGGCGATATTTCGGGTTGGAACCTATCTCCCAAGTCTGTCCCGTTAAGTTCTTCCAGAACTTTGTGTTTTGCAAATGACGCCTCTGAGGTTGGAGATTCTGCATCATATTTAGACGGAGGAGGCGGTGAGATAGATGCCACTGAGATAGATAGCCATGTCGGAGATGAGCAGCTTGGCCGGGCTAACGCCGGAGTATTGCACAGCAGATCCAGCCCGGTATTTATCCGCCACCCCGAATCTGATGTGTTGTCAGGAACTGCAGATGCTGGTTCAAACCGAAGGTCGGCACAAAAAGCTGGAGTAACTCAGTGGGTCAGACAGTATCTCCGGAGAAAAAGAATAGGCGACGTTTCGACCCGAACGGGTCTCTCTTTTTCTCCAGAGATGCTGTGTGACCCGCTGAATTACTCCAGCTTTTTGTGTCTACCCAGAATCTAATAGGTTGGTTTCCGTGGGCCGAGCGTGATGTGTTTGTCACGCTGCCTACAACGCGACAGGTGCTCACCATTCGAAAGAGCATCTTTGATTGGAAGCATTTTGGGATCACATTGACACTGTGAAAGGCATTGTACGAGAAAAAACAAGGCTGATGTTTTTGTCTTTGATTGAATGCGTTCGCCAAAGGCACCCAAGTGATGAAAAAAAGGCTTTAAAATAATGCCAGTATATCATAGAGCTCGTTTTATGGGGCAAGAATAAAATGCAGAAAAATGCTGCATCTTCACGGGAATGGATCGACTTGCAACCGCTACGTTCTCGCGTCTATTCAGTTCCAAATATCCCCCAGTAATTTAGTCAAGTTTCCACTTGCATAACAGCATAAAATACAGGAGCCCAGTAGACTGAGGAAGTGCAGCGCCATTGGAGATACCGACAGCAAATGGGTTCTGATCGTGAGATAGACCGCTGTATGGTTTTCAGGCACTTATTTCCGACATTAGCGTATTTTAGGATTGCATTACTGTGGCTGTGACTGAGAGAACATTACATGGAGAGGTCAAGAGGGTCAAGCGTGTTTAATTGCCATGTGTACTGTGAAGGGAGCCACACAATTCTTATTTGCTGCAGTTTTACAGGCCCGTTAACACGCTAACACAACAAATAAATGTGTAATAATCAATGATAGAACAGATTAATAGTCGTTAATACTTGACAACCAGACCATAATAGTCCAACACGGAAGTACGCAGTGCGAGCAAACAAAGTCAACAGTTGGTGAGGTCGGGTTGTGGTTAGTTGTGTTGTGGGGGAAGCTGATGTCTGTTGGTGAGAAGCTGTTCTTGAACCTGGAGGTCACTGTTCTCAGGCTCCTACACATCTTCATTGCACCAGCAACGTGAAACCATGTTTTCCTCGCGGGTCTTTGATGGTATTAGCTGCCTTTTTGAGGCAGCACGTCCGAGAGATCCCTTTGATTGTTTGGAGGTCAATACACGCGATGACAGGGCAACACACGCAGCCGCCTTCGTCCCTGGGCGTTCGTGTTACCGTACCAGGTCATCTCACAACCAGTCAGTCTGCCCTCTACTACACTACTTCAGTCTAAACAAGGGCCGCCACTCGAAATGTCACCCATTCCTTCTCTCCAGAGATGCTGCCTGTCCCGCTGAGTTACTCTAGCATTGTGTGTCTATTTTCGGTGTAAACCAGCATCTGCAGTTCCTTGCCACACCACTGATCTACTGATCTGCAGGTGAAGTGCCAACCCTGAGCTCCCTTTTGGGTTATTTTGGAACCATGTGAGTAACACAGTTTTCCAGCCACACACACGCCTCTTCTCCCCAACCTCATATAATTTCCCATTTTCAGCCCCAGCAATGCAACATAAGGCAGGTGCTGGAAATCTCAAATAAAACAGTAAGTAGCGAAAATAAAGACAATAGGTTGGGCGAAATCTATGGGAGAGAGAAACAGGGTGAATGGTGCAGTTTGGGTCATCAGCAACAGGAAGAGTTAAAATGAAGAAAATTGTTTGCAATAAGGGGTGGAGCAGAGAAAAGAATGCCTTAGGTCAAAATAGGATAGAGGTCAGCAAAGGCTGAAGGAACAGGGGGTGCTAGCAGGGAGCAGGTGTTAAATGTAGGTCTAGTGGACAAGATGAAAGAAACTGACTTACCTGGAGCGATGAGAAACCAAAATGAATGGTGGAAATATGTGGTAGAAAACTGGAATGGCTGGTTATTTATTTTGCGTGAGAGATACAGCATGGAAACAGGCCCTTCAGCCCACTGTTGACCATTGATCACCCATACACTTGTTCCACGTTGTCCCACTTTCACATCCGACACACCAGGGGCAATTTACAGAAGACCATTAACCTACAAACCTGCAAGTCTTTGGAATATCAGAGGAAACCCAAGCACCCGGACAAAACTCATGTGGTCACAGGGAGAACGTACAAACTCCACACAGACAACAACTGAGGTCAGGATCGGATCCAGCTCTCTGGCACTATGAGACAGCAGTTCTACAGCTGCACCATTGCACCACCCCATAATATTATTGAATGGAATTTGTCACTGGGTATGGTAATGGTGGGCACTGATCTATCACTGTCCAATACTGTGGTACATTGGTGGTGACATGGACTCGGTAGATTGTCCTGTTGGAGCCAACAGGCCCAAGAGCTAGTTGCTAGCCCCATCTCCTGCTTTTTAACTCTGCACGATTTCTCCACATGTGACTCTTTTAGATTTTTAACTGGATCAGTACGTAACAGTTCTAATAAAATATTTTTGGTTTGAAACATTAACTCCCATTTGTTTCTTCACAGCTGCTGCCTGTCTCACTGGGTGTTTGCAGCAATCTCTGCATTACATGAGAGAATTTCATTGGTCTGTGTGAGTTGCACCACAGAACATGAACCAGTGCTTGATCCTAAACTACCATCTGTCGAGGGATGGCGGGGAGGGAGATGGGGCTAGAGGATCAACACCTCATAATCTACTGCCTGATGGCATGAACGATAAATTCTTTAAGTTCAGGTAACCTGCTTGCCCCAATCCCAGTCTATCTATCGAGATCTTGCCACTTTATCCTTATTGCCCACAACATGCCCCCCCTCTCACTCTGCTTTTTCCCCACCCACTCCATTTTTTATTCGGCCAGCCACTCCTTCCACAGGGTCCCCTCATCCTACTGTTCCTCTGCCCATCCAACCTCCCTTATCTGGTTCTCATTCACACCTCCCTTTCCCATCAGATTCCATCATCTGCAGCTCCTGGTCACCTCCACCCATCATGTCCCAACCTCTGGTTTTCTCCACCTCTTTCTCCATCACCTGACTCCATCAGACCAATCCAGCCCTCCTCACCTGGATTACATTTGGAAACGTCGAAACAAAGAACTGCAGATGCTGGTTTCTACCACATATATATATATAAAGTGCTGAGTACTTCAGTGGAGTAACTCGGTAGGTCAGGTAGCATCCTGGAGAAAAAGGATGGGTTATGTTTTGGATCGGGACCCGCCCTCCCATCTTCAGACTGAAAGTGGGGAAGAATGGGGGGGGGGGGGGGGGGGGGGGGGGGTGAGGAGCTGGAGATGAGAAAAGACCAGCACCAATATCAGGATCAGCCACAAATTACCTCAGGCAGGGGTAATGGCCTGAGTAGGTCCATTTTTGGTTAGGGAAGGTGTGATCTCAAGAGAAACAATGTGGAGAACCACAGGCACAACCTATAGCACATCTGCTCCTGCCCCATCCCTTTCACATCTTTACATTGGCTGTCTCAACCACCACCCCCCCTCTCCCAGCCTACTCTTTCAGTCCAGAAGAAGAATCTCAACCCCAAAATGTTGACTGTCACGTTCCCTCCACAGATGCTGCCTGACCAACTGAGTTCCTCCAGCAGTTTATGTTTTTGCTCCAGATTCCAGGCTATTGGAATTTGCTGGATGCTGGACATCTTTTGAGCCTTCAATTTGATGCTGCATTTTTCAAGGGTAGGATAAGGGTAAAAGAATAAGAAGCAATAATGCAATCAGGTCTTGAGATGCAATAATATTTACTAATGTAAAAATGAACCTATTAACATAAAGTGACTAATTTGCTGGATTTTTGTGTCCTAACATTAGAAAGTGTACGTAGGTTTATCAGCTTGACCTAATTTGAGACTTACAATAAACAAAACATTATAATTGATACTTTACCCAAATTTTATGTTTCATAAATGTAGTGCAAGATGCTACAAAACACTTCAGGCTGGTGTCTTATCCTGATCCTAACTGGCTCTGTTGGCTACATAATGCATTAGAATATCCCATGCCACTGGGAGCGAAAGGGTACAAGACCTTTTTCCTACTCATTTGTCCAGAGTTCATTTGGCCATAGTCTTGTGAGATGCTGTTCCAAACACCGATATCACCATAACATAATTTTAATATAAGTGGCATCTGCATCCATTGACACAAATATCCTAACAATTGAAATAGGTTTAGGCTTATTGTCAGGTATGCTGAGGTAAAGTGACAAAACATAGTTGCTATCCCAGCAGATCGGGATAGATGCAATCACATAGATGCAATCCTTTCAAAATCAAGTACTGCAGATAGAGCAAAGGGAAGACGTAGAGTGCAGAATATAGTTCTTAGCATTGTAGCGCATCAGTTCCATAGATAAAGTCCAATGGCCTCAATGGAGTTGAGGTGAATTTGATAGTACCCTAGATTATGGAAAGACCATTCAGGAGCCTGATAACAGAGGGGAAGAAGCTGTTTCTGAGTCTGGTGGTGTGCGCTTTCAAGCTTTTGTACCTTGCGATATGATAGAACTTTATTTATCCCAGGGGGGAAATTGATCTGCCAACAGTCATAAATCGACTTTTGGCTGGCTGCCGTGTGCACAGTGCTGGAATAACTGGCTATTCCTTCTGCTGATTGGAGCAGGGAGAAGGAATAGCCAGGGTGGGACAAGTCTTTGATTATGTTGGCTGCTCTTCCGAGGTAGCGTGAAGTGGAGATGGAGTCAATGATGGTCTGTACCATAGACTGGGCTATGACTTTCTACAATTTCTTGTGGTATGCAACAGGCTAATCAAGCCTAATGAACCCATCTCTCCCTCTCTTAACAGCTCAGTCCTGCCACCCCAAGAAATTAGATGAAGATTCCTGTTGCCTGAAATCAGTCTGAGGATCCATACCATCCGATATTCTTGGAATGTGTGTTCTGCCACTGTCCCAGCTACATAGTTCAGTTTTTATTGAACTAGCTGAGATATCATCACGTCTTTTAATTTGGATGTCAGAGTGAGATACTCTTAGTTTAGTCTCCTGGACTGTTTACATAAACTTGGATTAAAACCTAATGAAAACCATCCATTAGTTTTACACTGCAGTTAAACATCCTCATGAGGATTAATAATTTCCCCTGAATGTTAGTCATTCCTTGTTGAGTAATACTCTCTCTTCCAAATACATGAGATACGTTCTGCTCCAGAGACTTGCACACAAAATAGAGTCTGGTGCTTCATTCCAAACTGTAAGGTGGGATATTAACAGAGCTACTATTTGCCCATGGGATCGGTGCTATGACATTATATAGAAGGGGAAATGCAGCATTCTTCCAGTGTCCTGGTCAATATTCATATTTTAGCCAACATTATTAAAATAACATTCCAGATCATGATCTTAATATTCATTGATTGAAAGATACAGCATGGAAACAGGCTCTTTGGCCCATCAAGTCCACACCGACCATCGATCACTCGTTCACACTGGTTCTGTTACCCAGTGCCGCATCCGCTCCCCACACACAAACAGCAAAGTATAGAGGCCAATTAACCTCTCAACCCATACATCCTTAGGATGGGGGAGTTAACTGAAGCACCCAGAGGAAAACCCACGCAGTCACAGGGAGAATGTGCAAAACCACACAGACAGCATCCAAGGTCAGGATTAAACCCCAGTTCGGCAGCAGCTCAAAATTGTTTATATGGCCTCACAATAAAAAATAGGCCTCAATTTCTACGTTACGATAGCCTCCATGGATCCTGAAAGGTTCTATAAAAATACAAAGCTCTGGCTCTCAAAGTACATCTCATATCCTGGCAGACACAAAAACCTCAGGAAAGGCCTCCACAAATGAGTTTCCTAAATATTACGTTTAAAATAATTCAACATATTCATGTATTGCAAGAATATTTCATGTTGGAGGTTAAATTGACAGTGATTATATTAATAGGATTCATGTTTTATTCTTTTATCTCAGTCCTTTGATCTGTAGCTCTATTGTAACACACAATGGCCAAATTCTAATCCAGCATATAATTATTTCAAAATATTATAATTCATTTTGCATAATTCTCCAGTTATTTGTCATCCTACAATGTTAAAAGTATAAGTGGCAGAGCTGGTAGAGCTGCTGCCCACAGCGACAGAGCCCTAGGTTGGATCCTGACCTTGGGTGCTGTCTGTGTGGAGTTTGCATGGTTTCCCTGTGACCATGTGGGTTTCCTCCCACTTCCCAAAGACGTACGGGTTTGTAGGTAATTGGCCTCTGTAGATTGCTGTTAGTGTAGGTGGAAAATGGGATAACATGGAATAAATGTGAATGGATGATCGATTGGTTAGCATGGGCCTAGTGGGCTGAAGGGCCTGTTTCTGAGCTTATCTTTCAATCATCAATGTGGCAAATCTTGGTTCTTACCTGTCCTATTGTGATTGTTGTCTTAATTATACACAAAATGCAATTAGCTATTTAAGGCTGTCTTACATACATCAGATGCTAATTTTGAACAGCATTTGGATTAATTCTATATATTTGGGGAAGGAACGTCTTTTTTTCTTGTCTGAGCGTTATACGAATAACCAAAAATAATTAATCATTGATATGAACAATAATTCAATGGATATTTTAAATCTGTTCAAGCCACATTAATAAATTTAATATTTCGTACACGCTATTAAAACAGATTTATAGTCGTGCTTTTAATTCAATTTTCCGCCCACTGCTAATTTTAGCAATTTAATATCAGATATCGTTTTAAAGAGCAACATTACGGGTTGATAATTGTCTCCGCCTCGCACCCGCTCAGCACATATTTCGTCCAGTGTGGAGATGAGCCAGCCAATATAATCAACGAAATTATAATTCCCTCTGCAGCCTCCCCGACAGCTTGAAGGACAATGTAGCCACTGACAGTCGGCTCATTTTGTCAGAGGAAAACAAAGGAGTCAGTGAAAGCATAACATCATTTGCATTTTTAAAATAAATAAATGCAATTCACCGCTTTCGTGATGCAAAAAATTCCCGAGAGTTGATTGCCCTCTCCAGATTTTAGGCGATAATGAGGAAGTATTACCCAGCTGGTTGCTTTAAGAGGGGAAAAAAAAGGGTTTGCTGGTTTCCGCTAAAACCGGAGCCTTTTATAAAACAATTAATTTACTGGCAGCTAAGAACCCTTTTATCTGTGTAGAGATTTAATCCATTTAGCGCCATGGATTGCTATAATTGATTTTGGTTGGTTTAATTGTCTTATCTTGAACTCGCGGATTTGGCTCATCCCTGGTCTTAAACTAAATAGTGATTTAAATTCGAACCAGGAACCCAGTGAGAGTAAATTTCATCTGAAATTTCCAGAATGAGCCCGGGTTTGTGGGGTGAAAGCGTTTTATGTGGAATTTCATGCAAGAGGGCCATCCGCTGGCTAATGAAGGAACAGCAACTCAATCTTCCCTTTCAAAGCAAAACACAGTAGTAGTGCTGGAGGAACTCGGCGGTCTATCTAGCAGGATCAGTAAGGGGAGTGAGGACTTTGGTACGGAGATGAGGAAAAGCAGGGAAGGTTCAAGGTATCAATGATTAATGTCTTTTGTTTCTGAAGCCAAATACCACATGCCTCCCCTCACATATCCTTGTCTGGAAAATAAAGACTTTGTGATATTTTCCTGCATCATTTTACTGACTATTTAGAGCAACCCTAATAACCTCAGCAACTGCAGAAGAGATGGGGAGAAGGGTAAGTCCTACCCCTGGTCACCACGCGTTTTGGCTGGATTTCCCGTATGACAGCACTTCTCAGCTGAACTCCTTCCAAACCATTTAATGAAAATCTATTTGCCATCTTGTTAAAAAGTGATTGATTATACTACCCCCTGTTTTCATGTGCCATATCTCAGGAAAGCAAAATGATGATCCTTGTGCCAAAAACTGCAGACCGAAAATGTAATATGTAGCTGTGCTCCATATCGCAGCATTCACTGACGTAAATTGGAAGGTTCTGTTAAATTGTTATTAAAAGACCAAGTTTGAGAGAGACAGCGAGGCATATAATGCAACCATTGTGGTGTGGAACGGAATAAATAACACACAATGAGATTCACTTTAACTAAATTTGGTAAAAAGGGATTGGCATTCTGCTGAAGCACTGAAAAGGAAGGAGAGAAAAGCACGAAGGATTCAGGAATAAGACCAAAGCAAGAAATGGTATGGTATTCGTCTACTCTTCTCAAGGTCTAAGACAGGTTTATGCATATAAACAGAAAGTGAAACAACCAAGGTTGGATACACACAGGTGCAGTTGGTCAGAGGATTAAAGTTGCTGCACCAGCTACAACTGCTTACAATAGTCATGCACCACCAAAACAGGCCCTTCGGTCTAACATCCATGCTAACCAAGATACCCCATCTAAGCTAGTCCATTTGCCCACATTTGGTTCTTATCCCTCCACACCATTCCTATTTGTACCTATCTAAATGTATTTTAAATGTTGTTTATAATACTTGCCTTAACTACTTCCTATGGCAAAATCTTCCCTGTATGGAAGTTGCTCCTCAGGTTCCTATTAAATCTTTCCCCCTCACCTTGAACCTATGCCCTCTAATTCTCAAATCTCTCACCCAGGGAAAAATACTCCACATTCACCTCATGATTTTAAACACCTCTATAAGATCACCCTAGCCAAAATGCAGGAGCAACTCAGCAGGTCAGGCAGCATCTCTGAGAAAAAGGAATGGGTGATGTTTCAGGTCGAGACCCTTCTTCCGACTGCTACAAGATCAGTCTGCTGCACTCCAAGAAATGAAGTTCTAGCCTTCCCAACCTCTCCCAATTGCTCAGGCCCTTGACTCCTGCTTGTAAATCTTTTTGTAACTCTTTCCAGCTTAATGGCATCTTTCCTATAGCAGGGACACAATACTCCAAATGTGGCCTCACCAACATCTTTTACAACAGTAATATAAAGTCCTAACTTCTATATTAATTTCTCTGACTGATGAAGCCTAGCATGTCAAATGCATTCTTCACTATCCTACCTACCTGCAAGCTACTTTCAGAAACAATGTATTTGTCCACCTAGATCCCCCTGCTCTGCAAGTCTCTGGAATCCTAGTTTGATATGAAGGTTCTGATTTGATTTCCAAATGTAACATCTCACACTTATCTGAATTAAACTATGTTAGCCATTCCTTGGTCCACTTGCACAGCTGATCAAGATTTTGCTGCAATTCTTGATAACCACCTTTACTGTATGTGATACCACCTACTTCAGCATTGTCTGCAAACTTACTAATCATGCCTTGTACATTCTCATCTAAATCATTGATAAAGATGACACACACCAATCCCTGAGGCACATTAATAGTCAAAGTCCTCCAGTCAGAAAAACAACATTCCGGCACCACCCTCTGCTTCCTACCACAATTAGTTATTCTCCCCGGATCCCATGTAATCTAAAAATATACTAGACATCCTTGCTTATAAGGTGGGCTGGGGAACTCAGGGAAATGCTGTTGGCAATACTGATTGAGAATCTTGTTGGGATGAAGAATGTCCTGGAACTGGCAAGAATAAAAGGTTTACAAACACACATGCAAATAAGGGGCATAGTCAGCCAATCAGCCCCTCAGGCTTGCTTTCCTATTCGGTAAGATCATGGCTGATCTGCTTGTAATTCTGACATTCCTGTCAACTCCAGACCGAAGGCAGACGATTCACCAGGATGTTAACATGGAACAAGGGCTTGAGTTACACAAAGCAATGGGATATGCTGAGACTATAGAAAGAGAGATCCGTTAAATATGGATAAATGGGCAAGTTGAGAAAGTTTTTTTTTAAAGCTATAGCTTTTATTTACAAACCACAGCGTACAAGAGAGTACATGATGATCAATTATAAAGAACAGCCTTTGGTACAAAAACATAAATTGGTGGAAACATTCAGCAGATCAATCAGCATCTGAGGAAAGAGAAATGGTAGTATTACAATAATAGACAATAGGTGCAGGAGTAGGCCATTCGAGCCAGCACCACCATTCAATGTGATCATGGCTGATCATTCACAATCAGTACCCCGTTCCTGCCTTGTCCTCATACCCCCTGACTATTAGGTGAAGGCCCACCAACACAGATAGTGGATGTAGTAGTTAGGCAGTACAGAAGTGTTCATAAGTGTTCATCAGTAGATGCGGTCTCATGTCCAGTGACACAAGTACAATTCTGAGCTTGTCCTGTCTATGAAGTTTGGATATTCCCCTCTGAGACTGCAGATTTCCTCCAGGTGTTCCAATGTCCTTCCACATCCCAAAAATGTGCATGTTGGCACCCTGCTTGGCCAATATAAATTGCCCTTCAAACAGCTGAGTCGCAGGATCCAAGGCAGATGGAGTTGATGGGAATGTGGGGAGAATGAAAGGATTAGGGGAAATGGGTGGTTGATAATCACCATGGGCTTGGCGAGCTGAAAGGCCCGTTTCCTTGATGCATTTCTCTAAGACTTAATAACCCTTTGTCATATTTGGCCACAACAGTATTATAGTGTCCAGATCTGAGTCGCACATGCTGTAAACTGATTTTACACAGGGACACCAGAGAATACAGAATTATATAAGAGTCTTGTTATTTTCCATGAGAAGCTCAAAATCCATGTCATTAGTATTCTCTTTCCTGGTGTTTTTTTTAACCATCTATGCAATTTCCATTTTAAGAGACACCTTGGTTATTGCCCCAACTATTTCCTGTAGCAAATATATTTCACACTAATTTTACCTAATTTGTCTCTGCATATTCTGTGATCATTTTAGATCAATAAATCTTCTATATCACAATCACCAACCGAAAAGGTACATACGCAGTATAAATGAAAACTCTATTTAATCTTGCCAGCTTTGCTGGCTGTCAAATGGTTGAAAAACATATATGGGAGTAAGGAATTTGTATTTAGGTTCTTCTGTGTACTATTATACACCCTGTTCAGGCATTTCAGTAGCGATTCTGTGCATCTGGGCAATTAACTGAAGGGGTAATAGCTGTTAAGCATCCAATTAGTCCCGCACCACCCTCAATTTCTAAGTGTTTGTCGATTTCATCTCAAATCGCAGAACTGGCGCAATTTCTCAAACTAAGATAATATTTAACCACAAGTCAATTTGATAAGATTACGATACTTTTGAATGGAGGTTACAACCCTTCTCTGCCCCGAGTTAAAAGGCCCACTGCAAATATAAATTCATTATTATTACAATTGTTAGTGCTGCAAAAAACAACCCAAATTTAATGGGATGGACCACTAATTTTTGAACATGGGCAAGTAGCATTTTGAGGAAACCTTGCCAAACAGCTGAGCTAGTGAGGGAAATCAAGAATCTGAAAACAAAAACAAGAGTTTATTGAATCCTTTGGTGTTGCAGCTTGCCGCCACAACTCTATTGCTGGTTACTTCCTCAAGTTTGCTTCGTGAATCTTTCCAAGGTTTCAACCAGGGCTTATCGGTTTAATTTCCAAGAAAAAAAATCCAACACTCAACCATTCACGACCTGAGGCTTAGGGAAAACGGGGTGGGGTTGTGGAATTTCCATGTCCTGACATGCTGTAAAATGCTAACTGAATGCATGCATCAATTTACCACACTGTAAACAATGGAATTATTCATGGAACTGATAAGTCTTGAGCTCCAATGAGTCAATGGTAACAGATACTAAACAACTATTCTTTTGAACAGGCCTGCAAAACAAGTTCCATCTTCTGTACCACCCACCCCCCAAAACGACCAAATCCCGTCTAGCCAATTAAATTTGTTTGTTATGAATTTAATGACTAGCGTTCTCACCCCAAAGGACTTGAGCAGTACTCTGGTCATTACATCACTGCTAGTGGAAGCTTGCATGCAAATTGGCTGCTAACGTTTCTACATTACAGTACAGTACTTCACCACATTTCAATAGCTGTTGAATGCAAAGGATGTCAGGATCTTGGAACGTTTAAGTCAATGTGAGCCCAATAAGGCAATGTTGATTTTGTTTTATAGGCAATGTTACCATGTGTAAAGGAGTTAAATAGTACACTTAACCAAAAGTTGTTTTTTTTCTCAAAAAAGATTATGGTAATGCAAATTTGTATATAGAGGTTCAAAAGGAACTAATGGGAGATTATTTTAACCAGAATTTTTTTTCAAAGCTAAAGAAACAAATTATGGTTACCAAATCATAGAATTACAGAAACAGGTCCAAATCTTTCAAGCTAAACGTGATTTCCACCTACGCTAATCTCACAGTATACTTACACTGATGAGTCAAAACATTATGACCACCTGCCTAATAGGCCTCCATCACCGTGTGCCGCTAAAACAGCGCCGACCTGCCGAGGCATGGACTCTACAAGACCCCTGAAGGTGTCCTGTGGTATCTGGCACCAAAACATTAGCAGCAGATCCTTCAAGTCCTGTAAGTTGTGAGGTGGAGCCACCGTGGATCGGACTTGTCGATCCAGCACATCCCACAGATGCTCAATCGGATTGAGATCTGGAGAATTTGGAGGCCAGGGCAACACCGTGAACACTTCATGTTCCTCAAACCATTCCCGAACAATGTGTGCAGTGTGGCAGGGCACATTATCCTGCTGAAAGAGGCCACTGCCATCAGGGAATACCATTGCCATGAAGGGGTCACAAAATGCTGCAGTAACTCAGCAGGTCAGGCAGCATGTAGGAGAGAGGGAATGGGTGACATTTCGGGTCGAGACCCTTCTGAGTTACTCCAGCATTTTGTGATACCTTCGATTTGTACCAGCATCTGCAGTTATTTTCCAACACAAATTGCCATAAAGGGGTGTACCTGGTCTGCAACGATGTTTAGATAGGTAAATTGATGACCACATGAATGGCCGGACCCAGGTTTTCCCAGCAGAACATTGCCCAGAGCATCACACTCCCTCCACCAGCTTGTCATCTTCCCACAGTACATCCTGGTGCCATCACTTCCCCAGGTAAACGGTGCACACGTACACGGCCATCCACGTGATCTAAAAGAAAACAGGACTCATCGGATCAGGCGACCTTCTTCCACTGGCCGAAGGTCCAGTTCTGACGCTCACATGCGCAATGTAGGCGCTTTCGATGGTAGATAGGGGTCATCATGGGCACTCTGACCGGTCTGCGGCTACACAGCCCCATACGCAGAAGGGTACGTTGCACTGTGTATTGTGACACATTCCTCCCGTGACAACCATTAAAATTTTCTGTGATGTGCCACAGTAGATCTTCTGTCGGTTCAGACCAGATGGGATAGCCTTCGTTACTCTCGCGCATCGATGACCCTTGGGCACCCAACACCCTGTCGCCGGTTTGTAGTTTGTCCCTCCTCGGACCACTGTTGGTAGGTACTCACCATTGCTGACCGGGAGCACCCCACAAGCCTTGCCGTTTCAGTGATGCTCTGACCCAGTCGTCTGGCCATAACAATTTGGCCCTTGTCAAAGTCGCTCAGGCTTTTACTCCTGCCCATTTCTCCTGCATCCAACACATCAACTGCAAGAACTGTGTTCACTTGCTGCCTAATGTATCCCACCCCTTGACATGTGCCAATTTAACAAGATTATCAATGTTATTCACTTCACCTGTCAGTGGTCATAATGTTTTGGCTCATCGGCGTATATTCCTTTATGCATTTTTAATCCGAGCACCTATCCATATACCCTTAAACATTGTATTTGTATCTGCTCCACCGCCTCTTCTGGCAGTACATTCATGATATTCACCATCTTCATGTGGAAAAACTTACCCATGAAATGTCTTAAGTTTCTCACCTTAAATTTGTCCGAGTCTCTGGAGAAAAAGATCATGTACTTTATCTCGATCTCAGTTTTATCAACCTCTAAGGTCACCCATCAGCCTCCAACATTCCCCTTTGGAATGACTGTCGTTCCCCCCTCCCCCTGTCAGACCTCTGAAGGTTCCCAACCCGAAATGTTGATGCCCATCTTACAATTCAGGTGTCAACAAAAAGTAAAACACCCATCACCAATCTACAATTATAGCAATTCAAAGTAATCAACTATCAGCCAGCATGTCTTTGTTATGTGGGAGGAAGGTGGAGCATCAGAGCAAAACCCAATCACAAGATGTTGAGGCTTTGGTCAGGGTGCAGAAGAGGTTCATCAGGATGCTGCCTAGAATAGAGGGCATTAGCAATAAGAGGTTGGACAAACCTGGATGGCATTCATTTGGCACAGACTTCCAGTCAGAATAACCACTCTACTCAGGTCTTCTATACTCAAGCTACATTTTGAATCCAATCTACCAAGTCTCCATGAATCCCAGAATGAGTCTCCATGAATGAGTAAAGCCAAAGTATTCCTAAAGGAGATTCATCTACATACAATAGATAGGCCTCAAACTCCCAAATCAAATGAACAAGTACTTAACATACCAGTCATTTATTCAAAGGCTGAGTGAAGCATTACTTAACATTAGATGTAGAGGTCTTCCAAGGCTAGCTCAAGTAGACTGAAAGGAGATTCACCATCATGTTGCCTGGAATGGAGCAGTTCATTTATGGGAAGAGATTAGAGAAAGAAGATCGGTCCTCCCTGGAGCAGAGATAATAGGTGACTTGATCAAGGTATATAAAAATCATAAGTATAGACACGATAGTCTGCAGGAAGCTTTCCCTCCCACAGTTAAATAAAACTAGAAGATATGGATTTATAGTAACGAAGAGATTTAGTGGGGACACGAGGAGGATCTTTTCCATCCAGGGAGTGGCCAAATAGCTAGAATGCACTGCTCGAGTGAGTGAGTGATTGAAGCTCGGTCTGGGACAGCAACTAAATATCAAGATGAGCACTTGAAATGCTTAGGCATAGGAGGCTTTAGACCAAGTACTGCGAGATGGGATTAATACAGGACAGCGTTAAAAGGGAGTGTCCATTGGTCGGTGTGGATGAGTTTGGTTGAATGGTGTAAGATTCTCAAATTCCAAATTTACCTTGGATGAAGGCAAATCATGTGATAAAGACCTATGAATTTCACTAACACTTTAAAAGACGACAACGGAACTGTGGAGAACGATGGTTAGGATACACAACACAAAGATGACCCATTGAAGGCTCTCTTCAAAATAATGCTAGTTTCAATCACCAAGAGTAGCATGCACATGACAACTTTTTAGAAAAAATACTAAAACATTCAATCATCACCCTGTCCAACTCTCACAAAAACGAGAGAAGTAAAAATAAAATTAATACTACAAAACCTTAAGGCAACTTAAGACAGAACAATTTAGTAGCATGGTAGAGGAAAGTCAACTGCCATCCCAAAAGAGAAAAATGGACCTCCTCTGCAGAATGGAAACAGAAGAACTGTTTGGTCAAGAGTACAAGCACGGCATGCTCTCACTTCTGGTTCAAATCTGAAGAAGAAACCATTATTTAGTAATGAGTACACCAACAACTCAATATGAACATCATACAAGTTGCTAGGCATTCAGATAATTAAAAACTCTTAAAATGCACCAGATCAAAGATGGAGTTTATTAATTGTGGAAATGTCAACATCCTCAACATCATCCAATATTTCAGATATAATAAATATATTAAAAGAGGTGCAGTTAATGGAAGAGATCATGCACAAAACCCGCACATTCTAAGTCAGATCAATCAAATGTAGCACCATGAAAACTGCATTCAAGCTTAAAAACCCTCCCAAAAATATAAACAAGATACACCTGCACCAAACTATAAATTACTTGGTGATCACCACACACAGCAAATCATTGAAGCAGCTTTAGCAAACAAAAATCTTTAAAAATCTACTTAATCTTGATTTGTTAAATAACAAATCATTAATCAATTGGATTGGATTATTAAAGAATCAGATACTCCAGTACAAAATTAGCTGTGAAATAACAATAATTTTTCTTTGGGATAATGAAGCTTCTCAAGACAGACACTTCTTATCTCTCCAAACATTACAAATCCATACAATTCCCAGTTATGGTGTGTAAATCTGGAAGCAAGCAAGAGCATTGTGTTTGAGGCACTGAAGTTCAATGTACTTGCTCCTGGTAGTTTTTGGCTAAATATCCTTCTATTCCATTGCGCACTGAGGTGAGGGTCCCATACAAGTAACCACACCACATGCTGCAAGTGAAAATATGGTAGAACTGAATGCCTCTCATGGGAAGGTGCGGAAATGCAGTTTTCCATTTATCTCGTCATTCAGTCAGGAACGCTATAAAGGATTAGAATCAGTTAAAGTTATTGTTAATTTTGCAGAGATTCAGTTTTGAAACGTGGAGCAATCATAGTCACACAAGTGTGCTCCAAAAAGTAAACTGATCAAACTGGCAGTAGTTTGCATGAATTAAAGCAGTTTACATCAAAGCATCAAAAATTACTTATCTCACAGTGGGGAGCAAATCACTTACTGCAATAAAATTACTGAGAAAAAAAACCAAGTCCTTGTTGACGTAACCTTCAGTCATTCAGTGTAACTAACTGGAAACAATTTATCTTTTGCTTTTGACATTACAAAAGCAACCTATTTTATATTAACATAATCCAATTGCATCCACATCTACAGTTAAGACTGCAGAAAGAACATTGTGTTCTGAATCAATCCAGCGGCTTATTAATGAAATCCAGAAATTAATTTTCAGAATCTTATGCAACTGAATACATTTTGTGTTACCATAAATGATTATGGACGAAGGTCCAGTTGCAACTGATTAACATGCAGGTTCTATCATAGCTAATTCCAAAAGGAGCCTAGTGACTCTGCACAATGTCACTAAGTATGTGTCATACTCTAGTGACCATGAAAACTAGGTTTAAATCTACTTCAAATTACTAGCCTTTTAAAAACTTCTGGATCCTTCTTTGAAAATATTCCCTTTCCCCATTTACAAATTTTACTAGCCAAAAGTGGTAGTGAATTCAAAAAGGCGACTCCAGCAGGTTTTTGTGCAAATCTCCTCCTTTAAGATACTGATTTAACATTTGTAACTTAGTTTTATCCAACTCCACACACATTTCAGCGAATAAATTTACAGTGCCAATACTGATGTTCGAAAAGAAATATTCTTTCTCCTCTTCCCCTCCCACCCACCTCCCCAAGAAATTCATTTGCAGAAAATATGTATGCTACCAACAACTCATCTGTAACATTTCTAGTTAAAATATTTAAACATCTATGGAAAAGAGAAGATAATATTCTTTAGTATCCAGGAGTTCCAGTAATGAATTTAGTTTTTGCACTTTTTCTCCTTGCTAACTTAGAATTTTTTTTAAAAAAGCACACACACTTTGAAAAAAAAGTTTTCTTCTTTATTTATGAACTCATCTGAACATCAGATATACCTGATAATTGTTGGTTAGCGAGAACCTTTTGTACATTTGATATTGATGGCAAGAACCAAAACAATGACGGCATGTTTAGGAAACTGTTGGAAAACAAGTCAGGTCAAAAGCAGTGTGATGTCAGCCAGGTCCATAGAGACAGCATGGGTCAATGGTCAACCAAAAACCTCCGGGTCTAACAAAGCAAGGGTTTAGTTGAACCCTCAAGAGAATGACAAGTAGGACAAAATTTGACAAAAGGATTTTTTAAAAATGTCATGCCACCCCCTGACAATCTGCTGGGCAAAGGCTACATCAAACTGGAACAAACTTGTTCTGAACAGAATGAGTTTGACAAGGGATTTAAAAACTTTCAGACTGAAAGTAGGACACACTGAAAAAATCCTAGCATTTCTCCAAGCTCCACTCTCTTCTGTCACACACTCCAACTCTCCGGATCAAAGTCGTTCTCTGTTGAAGGAAAACAAATATCTGAACACATTTTGCTAAAACTGAAGAATAGCTAGTCTGAGAATGAAGGCAAATTTTTTTATAAGTTTGCATAGGTTTTAAAAATCTATGCAATCTTCTACAAAGTACTGAAGGAGCTCTATATCATGATGGACCCAGAACTCATTGAAGTGGAGGGGTGTAAAGGCAAGGCCTCTGTTAAGATTGATCTTTCTGTGTCAGAATAAGAGAGGTGGGGGGGGGGGGGGGGGGTGAAAACACAAGATGAAAGAACTCTATGCCAAGGCTTTACATTGTGGTGCCTGACGAGACCCAAAACGGTAACTATCCATTTTCTCCATGGATGCTGCCTGACCTGTTGAGTTACTCCAGCACTTTGTGTCCTTTTAACTATTTTAGCATTTTTGTCAGGAAAAAAATGGTTTTTTAAATTGATAATTGATACTGTTAATGCCTTTTTGAAATAAATCTATGTATCTATGTAGAACTATGCAAACCGAGTAACCGTTGAATTCAACCGTTGACCCGAAGATTTTAAAAATGTTATCCAAAACTGAATGTTCAGTACAGCAGGTGACATCGACTAAAATATAAATGTGTGGAATGGTTTAGAATAATTTGTGAGCAGGGAGTCTTGAGTTGGAATCTTGTAGGTGTATTATGCATGTGTGCACATACAAGATTCTAACTCAAGAGTCACTGTTCAAACATTTTGCTTAAGATTTGACGATAGCCTGTGTACATGCTCAAATTCAGTTTGAAATTAACAAGCAGGCCCCTGGATCTCGGCAAATGTAATTGCGCATAAAATTGTAATGCTAGACAGAGCGAACAGGAGGGAGGCCATTAACTAATGGACATAGATTTAAGTTTATAGAAAGTATTAAAGGAGAAATAAGTTTTTTTTTCTCCTGCAGATGGCTTTGGAGGAGGCCAAGTCAATGGGTATTTTTAACGCAGAGATTTACACATTTTTGATTAGTAAGGGCGTCAGAGGGTTATGGGGAGAAGGCAGGAGAATAGGGGTTGAGAAGGAAAGATTAGATCATCCATGATTGAATAGCGGAGTGGACGATGGGCTGAACGGCTTATCGTGCTCCTAGAACTTATGAACTTATTTTCACTCAGAATATTACCAGAATTATACTCATAATTAACCCAGCAGGGTTAATAGACGGAGACACAATTAAAAAGTAATGAATAGGCAACTGATGAGCCAGAAACCACAAGACTGCGACCAAGCCAGGAGGCAGAAAAATCTGTTGGCTAGTTTGGACATCGGTCTTTCTCTGCTGTGAATACCAAGGTTGTGGAATATTCTTTCGCTTACCAATAGTTATGAATGGAAATGTCATTGTAGAAACTTGACAGGATAATTACATTTATTTCCAAGGCTTAAAACTATGGATGAGAATCAATGGGCTTTATCATAAAAATAATGTTGATAGTGGTCCACAATATATTTTACAGCTGCCTACGTAAAGACTATCCAAACTTGCTACCGAGTTTGGTAGCAAGTTTGGTAGCATTACTTAAATTTTTAAAGTAAAAACTGTATTTCTTTGTCAGCCAACCGCTACTACAAATGTTGCCGTGGACAATTTTCAGAGCGACAGAGTCATCCAACAAACCCACACCCAAAGTTCAGAGTTAGTTTTTGGTTGAAGACTTCTCCAATTTTAACTAAATCTGTAACGTGTCTTTGAAGTCAGAAAAACCCCCCACAATATCCACTGCCACATAATATTTTCAATTTACTGCCGAGTTCCATGATAATTTAGGTACTAAAATGCAGTTAAAATGATCATTGGAATGCTTGAAAAGGTATTCCATCATATCAGTTTATGCAAACCATTGGTTCAAAACACAAGCTTGGTATAGAATCCAAGCTCAAAAATAAGTTGGTTCGTAGAACTTGAAATTAAAAACTGATAACTGTACTAGTTTCAATTTTCTGCTACATACAACAGTGAGTGAATACTGCAAATGAGTTTTTTTCCCTATATAACATTACAAAGTAATTAGTTCCTGGGCAATAAAACTTAACGATTGGCAGAATTCTGGTAAGATTTGTCCTGAAGCTTTCAACCAAAGAGAGTAGCAATCAACTAAGATCAAATGATTGTATGGCAGAATGGAGCAGCTAGCAGAGCTGTTGTGTGGCATCTGCATGATCTCTCTGTGACTGCATGGGTTTCCCCCACATCCTAAAGACTTGCATTTCGCTGGTCAATTGGCCACTGTAAATTGTCCCGTGTACAGCGAGGAATAGAATCTGGGGGAATTGATGAAAATGTGGGAAGTATTAAAAAAATTGGATTAATGTATGATTAGTGTAAGTGGACAGTTGATGGCCAGTGTGGATTTGGTAGGTCAAAGTGCCCCTTTTTATGCTGTAGCTCTGGCAAAGACAATTTTTTAGGACGGAATAATTTCACAAAAGTTGATAAAAAGTTCATTCAGAAATTCTACAAATAATGGTCAATGTTCTCGATAATATCAACAGAGTAGTCAGTTGATAAGCAGAAGGGAACATAAACAAATATAATTGGGTTTTAATACATGGAGGCTGGTTACTTCAAACAGGAAAAAATATATTTTGCACTACCAAGTAACAATTATTTACAGAAATCATTTTGATGGCCATGAAAATTTAAGTTGGTGGAAAATGGTCACATCATGTTTCCATCTTCGGAATACAAAACAGAAAACTCAAAAGACCAGGCAGAATCTGCGAAAAGAGACATTCGACGTTTCATTCCAGGTTCCTTCACAACCTCTGCAATTTTTTAATTTCCATTTTGGGATTTTGTTTGATCTGTGGAGAAAATATGACTTGTCTACACTAACCAAAAACACTAGAAAACAGTTGACAAAAATATTCTAATGAAAATAAAGAAGAGGAAAAAAACACATCCCTGCACAAGTAGTAAATCAGGTTCTATTTCAGTCAGAATAGGAAAATATGCAAGGATTGTGAATGATTCTAATCACCGATTTCTTCAATCTTCACCGAAGGGGGATATTTTGAAAAAAGGTCAGCGATCATATAAAGCAATCAAATTAATTTACTCTAATGAGCTGTGCATTAACAATGGTCTCCCTTACAAACAAAGTAAGCCACCATTAAAGCCTGGTTTAAAAGTGTACCAATAAACCAGCCATGGGAACATTTTGTGACTTTGAAAATATTTCAGACTTTGAACTGGCCAGGTGATCCAAAGGGGCCCACAATATCAAAAACATAATTTATTTGATGACGATGTTTTTACAATTCCTCATGAATCTAGAATTAGGTGTTTTGCATTCACAAGGCGCATAACTTTTTTTTTTTTTTAAACTAGCAATTCTAATAGAAAAGTAATCTTTGCAATGTTCATTTAATTCAGTACTTAATATGAATAATTTTGCCAGTGAAGGGCCAAATCCAGAAACACAACTACATTGTGTCTTAAAAAGGTTAAATAATTCTTGAAAGCAACACGAGGATTCATCATTAATGGATTTTGATGCTCATCAATTACTTCTCAGCAGACAATAGACAATAGGTGCAGGAGTAGGCCATTCGGCCCTTCGAGCCAGCACTGCCATTCACCATGATCATGGCTGATCATCCATAATCAGTACCCCGTTCCTGCCTTCTCCCCATATCCCTTGACTCCGCTATCATTAAGAGCTCTATCTAGCTCTCTCTTGAAAGCATCCAGGGAATTGGCCTCCACTGCCTTCTGAGACAGAGTTCCACAGCTTCACAACTCTGAGTGAAAAGGTTTTTCCTCATCTCCGTTCTAAATGGCCTACCCCTTATTCTTAAACTGTGGCCCCTGGTTCGGGACTCCCCCAACATCAGGAACATGTTTTCTGCCTCTAATGTGTCCAATCCCTTAATAATCTTATATGTTTCAATAAGATCCCCTCTCATCCTTCTAAATTCCAGAGTATACAAGCCCAGTCGCTCTAGTCTTTCAACATACGAGTCCCGCCATTCCGGGAATTAACCTCGTGAACCTACACTGCACTCCCTCAATAGTAAGAATGTCCTTCCTCAAATTTGGAGACCAAAACTGCACACAATACTCCAGGTGTGGTCTCACTAGGGCCCTGTACAGCTGCAGAAGGACCTCTTTGCTCCTATACTTAACTCCTCTTGTTATGAAGGCCAACATTCCATTAGCTTTCTTCACTGCCTGCTGTGCCTGCATGCTTCCTTTCAGTGACTGATGAACTAGGGCACCCAGATCTCGTTGTACTTCCCCTTTTCCTAACTTGACACCATTCAGATAATAATCTGCCTTCCTGTCCTTACCACCAAAGTGGAACCTCACATTTATCGACATTAAACTGCATCTGCCCACTCACACAACCTGTCCAAGTCACCCTGCATCCTCATAGCATCCACCTCACACTGCCACCCAGCTTTGTCATCTGCAAATTTGCTAATGTTACTTTTAATCCCTTCATCCAAGTCATTAATGTATTTTGTAAATAGCTGCGGTCCCAGCACCGAGCCTTGCGGTACCCCACTAGTCCCTTGCTGGACTTATAGACAATTGAAAGGGAGACAAAGAAGCAAATACCACTCCATGAATTGCAGCTCAGCACCTTTTTTGAGAAGCAAGAAATCTATTGATCATCCAAAACAAGTAGTCATGGAATGAAAATTAAGTGTAATCGCAACAAGGCAAAATAGCAAGCTTTAGATTGACAAAAGGCCAGAACATAGGCTTTAATTTGATTAAGGCAAACAGACAGAAATGTTCTTTATTTTAAAGATTTGAGCTCTGTCTCCATGAAATATAAATCAAAGAAACACCAAATGTGCAGCAATTTGAGAAGTAAAGACCCAAGGTTGGCTTTGATTAGATTTCCTGTGACACAGATCATCGAGGTTGAGACATCTGCACTGCAGTTACTGTTAACCAAATGCGCATTTACATGGAGACAAGTTTGCAAATAATTTCCAAAATAAATGCAAGTACACAAATTTATAATTGAAGTGTCCATACTAATGTCGTCTTGAGTATCAAAGGTTACGGATATTGTCACATGAATGCAGCTGTATCAACTGTCCCCGAATTTTTTTGTTTAGGTACTCTGTTCCTTTCATTACATTACACCTACCTATGTCAGTTTTTTTGCCTTGTTGTAGAGAGAGTCCACTACTTTACTCATATTCTGGATTGTTTCAAGCGCAGTTTCATATGTTTTGTCTACTGGAGGCTCATCAAACACAATGAGGACTCCCTCGCCTTGGTCTAGAATACCTGAAATAAGCATAAGGAAAAGATGCAAGCATAAACCCAGTATGACTAGTTAAACATTTTAATTTTATCATATTTTAATTACTACTGCATAAATGCAGATTTTTTTGTACATCTAAGCAAGCATCAAATAAAATCACAAAAAAAAAAGCTATATTTGACCATGACGTTTACCCACAAGGAAATATACTGTTTCATCAAGATATCCAATTGTAAATGGCTATTGTGGTTAGACTAAGTTGTATCAATTCTATGGAAAATATGTTTGGTTACTGTTTGCAGAGTCAACAATGATTTTTATAAAGACACAAAAAGAACTGTTATAAACTATGATTTAACTTCTCATTTGCTCAGCACTGACACAGCTCTACACTTACCATGAAACTTCTTATCCAAGATCATTTGGGAGAGTTTTCTTTCCACGTCACCCTAAAATAACAGTATGGTGTTAAAATTTAGTTCTATGTTATACTTATCCAGCGACAACCATGATACTTTAGCAAAATTTTCTGGGGTTACAATAAACCCCACAATTCTGCTCTGCATTCCATAAATCATAATTGATCTTTTACTATTCCACTTTCTTCTATCCTCACATCCTTCAGTTCCCTTAATACCCAACGTTGTTCAATCTGCGTTTGAATATACTCAGCGATTGTGCTAGCACACGTTTTTTCCCCCAAATACACAAACTTAAGGATTCACAGCTCTGTTTCTTTCCTTCTTGGTTTAACTGGAATTTTAAATTCAGTCAATAAATCATAAGGACCATTGACAGATTGAGAAGATCAGTAGCTTGATGATAATACTTTTGTTAACTTCATGGGCGGTCAAGTTTTGCAAATGGGACAGAAGTTATTTTCGACCATCAATTCGAAGGATATATAGCCTTTAAATGATTCAAAAGATTTCTACATTATTAAACATGTCTCAACTATATTATCAAAAATCTGTTAGTTTTGTTTAATTTTATGAATTAGCATAAATTGAACAGGTAAGTACAGCACAGGAACAGGTCCACAATGCTTGTGCTGTTGATACTCTATCCTAAAATAAAGATCCAGCTCCTAATATATTTAGGCAAAAATGGAAAACTGATCTGCAAGTGGCTCTATCAAATTTGTGATTTAAACTGTAAGTCAATAACTGGACCACCGGTTATAAATGACACAAACAGTATACAGGTTATACACACTCTCTTGAATTGCAAGGAAATTAATCGTTAATTTGTTATTGAAATGTTTTCCCATTGATTTCTGACGCAGGGCACCTTTATCTCTTTTGAAAGAGTATAGCAGCAAGGACAGGAAGACATAGGCATATCTCATTTGATTTGTTTAAAAATAAAGTGAAAAGCAATTATGAAGTAAGCTGCCACATTATAAAAAATACTTGGGTCAATCTTGCCAAAATTACATCTTTTTCCAGCAGTAATCAATAACAAGACCTTCAGTTCTAGAACAAGAGATAAGAGTTTTATTTTTGAAAGTTGTGCTCACAGGATAAAGGATGTCAGTTAATGCTGAAACTTACTTGTTTTATTGTATCCAGAAAACATTGACAACAGATTAAAATAGAGATCCTAAGATACTGCAAATAATTCTCTTTATTTAATGGTTTTATTACAGGTTCAAATAATTTGTTTAGCGAAGAAATTAGAGTCAGAGTAATACAACACACAAACAAGCCCTTTGGACCAACTTGTTTGTGTTTACCAAGGTAAAACAAGTTCCATTTGCCCACGCTTGGCCCATATCCCATAAACTTTTCCTATCCACTTACCTGTCCAAATGTCTACTAAATGTTATTATACCTGCCTTAACCAAGTTCTCTGGCAACTCATTCCTAATATGCACCATCGCTTGTGTCAGGAAGTTGCCTCTGAGGTCCCTTTTAAATCTTTCCCCTCTCACCATAAACCTATGTCCTCTAGTTTGAGACTACCCTTTCTCTGGGAAAAAGACAATGTATTCACCTCATCTGCTTCCCTCGTGATTTATTCACCTCTATAATATCAACCCTCATATCTTCAATGCTGCAAGGAATAAGGTGTCTTCTCGGGTGATGCTCTGCCAGGCCTGTATTGCAGCCATAGTTAGCTGATGCTTGTTTTGGGGACTAGTCCCCTTCAGTTTTCTCTTCAGCATATAAAAGGCATGCTCAATTGGGTTCAGATCGGGTGATTGACTTGGCCACTCAAGAATTTACCATTTTTTTAGCTTTGAAAAACTCCTTTGTTGCTTTAGCAGTATGTTTGGGATCATTGACTTGCTGTAGAATGAACTGCCGGCCAATTAGTTTTGAGGCATTTGTTTGAACTTGAGCAAATTGGATGTGTCTATACACTTCAAAATTCATTATGCTACTACCATCAGCAATTATATCATCAATGACGATAAGTGAGACTGTACCTACAGCAGCCATACATGCCCAGGCCATAACACCCCCACCACCGTGTTTCACAGATTAGGTGGTATGCTTTGGATCTTGGGCATTTCCTTCTCTCCTCCATACTTTGCACTTGCCATCACTTTGATATAAGTTAATCTTTGTCTCATCTATCCACAAGACCTTTTTCCAGAACTGTGATTGCTCTTTTAAGTACTTCTTGGCAAACTGTAACCTGACCAATCTATTTTTGCAGCTAACCAGTGATTTGCATCTTGTAGTGTAGCCTCTGTATTTCTGTTCATGAAGTCTTCTGGTGCTAATGGAAGATGTTTAATTGAAATCGGTGTTATATTTTAAAAGTTATTCAGATTTTAGAGTCTAAATCTATCTCCTAGGGAGGGAGGGGTCGAGGAGAGAGGATAAGGGGGGTTGAGGGGGATGGATTGGGGGGAGGGGATTGGGGGGAGGGGAAGGGGGGTTGGGAGGGAGGGAGGGGGGAAGAGGGGAGGGGGGAGATGGGAGATGGGGAGAGGAGAGGAGGAGTGAGGGGGAGGGGAGGGGGGAGTGAGGGGGAGGGCAGGGGGGGGGAGGGGAGGGAGGAGAGGATGCTGCACCAATGCAGGAGAGGCTTGGGCCCAACAGGTCCACTTGGTCTAGTAGTCCTCTAAAATTGCCAGCTTTGTCCTTCACCCCATCAGTACTACAATGCCCCTTGCTATCGAACTTTTAAAACCATTCCATCTAGCCTCACTAGACGATCCCTCAAGACAATCCTCCCCAAACACGTTTTTATGTCCACCCTCATCAAAAAGGCAACTGCACCGCCCTCTCTTATCCATGCCTCTATCACACCTAGAGCATCTGTACCCTAGAATACTGAGCTATCAGTCCTGTTCTTCACCCAGCCAGGTTTCTGTTATGGCTATAATATCCCAGCCCCCTGAGCCAGTCCACTTCTTGAGTTCATCTGCCTTTCCTGTTAAGTCTCTTGCATCAAAATAAATGCAACTTAAACCACTGCACTTCCCTCTCTCTTTGATGGCCCGTCTACTAAACTTGCTCTCGTTCACCACAGTATTTGTCCCCAGCTTCTTGTTTGCTCATTTCTGCCCGGAGACAGATAAAACCCAAAGCAGTGGACTGAAATTTTTACCAGGATTATGTATGCAAACCTGGATTGGAACTGGAGTGCTCATTCCTCCTAGCAAAGAATGATACTAAGTAAAGAAAAATTGCATTTTTAAAAATTAGTGTCAGATGAACAACAACATACATATCTTTCTCTGCAATGTTTAAGTATTGGTTATCACTTACCTTGGATAGTTTTATAATGCCTGCTATGTGCTCTATCTGTAAGATAAAGAAATAACATTTTCTCAGGTTGTCATTCAAAAGGCTGGGCTAGGAAAACCCCCCAGCTTGTAGCCATTTTACTAATTAGCACAATTTTATCTGCACAGTATAATCAAATGTATCTTTTCACTGAACATTGATGATATTGCCATACAATTTTAATAGTCAAACAGCAGACATAATCAATGACAATTCAAATATTTTAATTGCTAAAAAACATTTATTCTTGGGTAACATCTTAATAAAAGCTGTTGATCTTTGTCTTAAGTATAGTCTTAAGGTGAGTGTCCACAGCCCTCATGGAATGAGAATTTCAAAGTTAACCACGTTCTTGATGATGATATTTCTTCTAATTTTTGTCCTGAATATACAACCTTTACCTTTAGACTATAAACCCCCTAGCTCGAGACACCCTATGGAATGAAATGTAAAATGCCATACATATTTTTTCAAAAGACTCAAAATACTGGAGTAACTCAGTGGGTCTGCCATCATCTCTGGAAAACATGGATAGGTAACATTTCAGGTGAGCACCCTTCTTCAGACTAATTCTTCAGGTCAAAAATATTTTGTACACTTCAGTGAGATCACCTCTATCTTAATATCTTAATACAAATGCACCATTCCAAAAATTAGTTTGGTGAACTAGTTTGGCTGCACTTAATTGCAATAATTTTTTTTCTCGGGTAGGGAGACTTGATATGTATGAAGTATGTCAGATTGCGGTCTCTGAAGTACCATATATAATTTGAGCAAGACATTGCTAATCTATTGAAATATAATGCCTATTCTATTGACATATAATGCATCATATGTGAATTTATACACTAGTTAGGAAATCCTCCTGCTAATAATCATTTTTATGATGACCAGGTGGGTTCATCTGTCTCTTCACAATTTGGGCATACCAAAATATTTCCTCTCCAAGCTGTCTGGTCAATAAGTAGCTGCCATTATTAGTACTTAATGCTGATGATGTTTCATGGGTGGAACACTTCAGGAGTCAACCACCAAATAGAGAATTTCATGTAGAAGTAGTAAGAATGTTCTATTTTGCATTTAAAAAGCATAAACAATGCTCAGGGAGGGGGAAAGTTGGCCTTTACTGAACATATATTTCAATATAATAGCATTGTCTTGCTCAAATTATATATGGTACCTCAGAGACCACAATCTGACATACTGCATACTTATCAAGTCTGCCTACCCGAGAAAAAAAATTCTTGCAATTAAGCGCAGTCAAACTAGTTCACCAAACTAATTTTTGGAATGGTGCATTTGTATTAAGATAGAGGTGATCTCACTGAAGTGTACAAAATATTTTTGACCTGAAGAATTAGTCTGAAGAAGGGTCCTCACCTGAAATGTCACCTATCCATGTTTTCTAGAGATGATGGCAGACCCACTGAGTTACTCCAGTATTTTGAGTCTTTTGAAAAAATATGTATGGCATTTGACCATTCATTCCATATGGTGTCTAGAGCTAGGGGGGTTTATAGTCTAAAGGTAAGATTGTATATTCAGGACAAAAAAATGAGAAGAAATTCCATCATCAAGAAGGTGGTTAACTTTGAAATTCTCATTCCATGAGGGCTATGGACACTCACCTCAAGACCGTGAAGGGCGGCATGGTGGCGCAGCGGTAGAGTTGCTGCCTTACAGCGAATACAACGCCGGAGACTCAGGTTCGATCCTGACTACGGGCGCTGTCTGTACGGAGTTTGTACGTTCTCCCCGTGACCTGCGTGGGTTTTCTCCGAGATCTTCGGTTTCCTCCCACACTCCAAAGACGTACAGGTATGTAGGTTAATTGACTGGGTAATATGTAAAAATTGTCCCTAGTGTGTGTAGGTTAGTGTTAGTGTGCGGGGATCGCTGGGCGGCGCGGACTCGGTGGGCCGTAGGGGCTGTTTCCGCGCTGTATCTCTAAATCTAAAAAAAAAATCTATACTTAAGACAAAGATCAACAGCTTTTTATTAAGATGTTAAGCAAACAATAAGAGTTTGTCCAAGAAAATAATGCCAAGGTAAAAGATTAGCCAATGATTTAAATGAATGATAAAGCAGGCCGTCTCCTATTTCTACTACTTATGCTCTTATTCATGTCACTACCTCAAATTGCTGAAGGAATTTCAAAAATTTGCAGTCGAGTTGCAGGCAGACAGGCAAAATTACTGACTGCGAAAACTTGCATCAGTCACTGGACTTACTTGTTTCCAGGATGGTGGGAAAACAACTTAATCTACCAAAATACCCTGTAAATTTCCAAAAAGATCAACATGATTCCAAATTGTGTCTGTGGAGTTTTTAATCTGAGTAACTAATGAACAATTTGTTAGATCTCTTGGTACACTGCAGTTTATTGTTCCAAGCCAAGGCACGATTGGTTTGGCTTGTGAAATCTGTTGTGGAAATAGGGACACACAAGGTCTGGAATTAATTGTGTAGAGGGTCATGTAAGAACAAAGATGAAATGAATCCGAATCCAGGGATCAGAGACTGAGGAGCAGCGGCCTCGGAGAGCTTAACAGTTACTGAGCTAGGAAACTACACGTCAACCCCGAGAATCCGCAGCAAAGATCGAGTGAAGAGGAAAACCTACCCTAAGAACTGTGCATCGGGCCAACCGTTTGAGTTGTAAATGTGCAGATGTGAACATTGTGTCAGAGTGTGTGTTAAAGGGGCATGCGGTTCAGACTGATGTCACTGAGTTTACAAACCAATCCCTATATTTAAGTTTTCGATATCAGTCCACTGCAAAATAAACCATAAATATCAACTTGTGCAATACTGACGAGTCAATATTGCAGTGCCTCAAAAGCCAATTAAAATTGATTTCAGGAGGGATTCCAAACCTGATATGCATACAATACTATGGAATCTATATTTCATTCCCACTTCTTGCAATTCTACCTGAACTCTGGAGAAAGGCTCAATCACTCTGATAAGATTCTGCTCCAGTAAGTTATCATATAGTTTTGCCAAATGCGTGGTTATAATTGGATCATCTCGTAGTTCTGCTTGGAAATCTGTTAAAGCCTGCAAATCAAAAAGACACTTACAGTAGTCAGTACACACCAACTGTAAAATTAATATTCACAACAAGCAAATTTGAAGTTCCTACTTTTCTTTTGCAAGATAGCATTTAAAGAAATTAAATCCGTTAAGTTAGAACAAAACATTTTCTTTTTAACCTATCATTTTACAGATGCTTGTTATCTGTGGGGAAGAGTCATAATTGTGTTGTTTGGATGGATATTCTCTACATCATGAATGCTTCAAACATCTATCTAGTTAATTCATACATACTCTTTCCCCATATTTAAATGCAAAACCATTTGACATATTTACCCAATTCCACCACAGTGCACATTTTTCAAACCCACAACCACCAGATGATGGGATAATTAACTGTGATTAATGAAAGCAGTAATATTTTAAACAAAACATGACATATTTCACATTGTGATTGGAAAAAGAACCAAAAATGAAATAAGAATTTTACAAGGAGAGGATTCGTGTTTATGGTCACAAATGTACTGCCAGGAGTAGACGTGGAGGCAAATTCAATTGTAGCATTCGGAAAGGCAGTGACAAGTATCAAAATGGAAAAAATATGCAGGGATATGACTTAAGGGTGGGGGAATGGATACTGGTCTTGCATATTATTGGTATGGACTTAATGATCACAGAATAACTTTTATTGATCATCTCAGAGACCATGTAGTCGATAAACCTTCTGCACACTGTCCAACCTTCACTACCATGGAATGGCATTCAGCTGCTGTCAAACTAGTGATCCGTGCATGTCTGATGCAAGTTTCTGCGCTTTGTAATCCACCTCTCCATTTTTAGGAACTGCATTTTAGTCCATCCTGTCCTGTGTTATTGTGAGGCTGGAGCAATTAGGCTTGTATACATGGAATTTAGAAGGATGAGGGGGGATCTTATTGAAACATATAAGATAATTAGGGGATTGGACACATTAGAGGCAGGAAACATGTTCCCAATGTTGGGAGAGTCCAGAACAAGGAGCCACAGTTTAAGAATAAGGGGTAGGCCATTTAGAACGGAGATGAGGAAGAACTTTTTCAGTCAGAGAGTGGTGAAGGTGTGGAATTCTCTGCCTCAGAAGGCAGTGGAGGCCAGTTCGTTGGATGCTTTCAAGAGAGCTGGATAGAGCTCTTAAGGATAGCGGAGTGAGGGGGTATGGGGAGAAGGCAGGAACGGGGTACTGATTGAGAGTGATCAGCCATGATTGCATTGAATGGCGGTGCTGGCTCGAAGGGCTGAATGGCCTACTCCTGCACCTATTGTCTATTGAGTAGTTTTGGGCCCCATATTTGAGGAAAGATGTGCTACGGAGTGTTTGATGGCCCTGGGCCTGTGCTTGCTGGAGTTTAGAAGGTTGAGGGCAATCTCATTGAAGCCTACCAAATAATGAAAGGATATAGTGGATGCGGAGACGATGTCTAGGACCAGAGGGCACAGTCTCAGAATAAAAGGACATAGCTTTAAAAAGATGAGGTGGTGAATCTGTGGATTTCATTGCTACAGACGACAGTGGAAGCCAAGCCATTGCGTATTTTTAAAACAGAGATTGAAAGATTCTTGATTAGTAAGGGTGTCAAAAGGTTTACAGGGAGAAGGCAGGAGAATAGGGTCAGGGGGGAAAAATTGTTCAGCCATGAACGAATGGTGGAACAGACTCGATGGGCTGAACGGTTAATTCTGCTACATCTTATGGTTAATACTGACAGATAGTGAAATATCTTATTACCTTTTAGTCAGCCTACCTTTTCAAAATCTGCCAGAGACCGATTCTTGCTTGCTCGAGCTACACATTTTAGTGAATCAGTCTGAAGATAAATTAAAAGATAATCATTAGTCAAAGCAAAATAAATAAAATATGGGGATATTAAAAAAAACTATATTTTACGACCATCCATGTGCATTTTTGTACAAAATATTAACTATTTCAAGCTTGTTCTGCATCTAAACTGTACTTTAAGACCAAGAACGTACTCTCTTTCTCAGTTCAATATCCTGAATGTTCAATCCATGCATTGACATTATTTTATTCTTTCTTGTTGTTATTTGTTAAGTGAGAAACTATTCAAACTTTCTTGAAATTCAAGTTGTGTAATTTGTTTCTCAGCCTCCAGTCACATCTACATAGTTAAACATGCTTTATGCTGGAAAAGGAAATAGCCAGAAAACTGTTCATTTTACTTCATATTCACATTTTACTTCATATTCACATGCTGAAACCCATAAAATTAGTCAGACAAGCCACCTAGCAAATGTTTGTTGAGAATTCCACCTTATATCTGCAAATATAATAAGCCATGGTTACCCATTAAAGTTGATCCTCAAATATTAAACCATTTTTTTCCCGGCTCATTGGAAATGGAGACAGGATATTAATGTATCTGTGGGAAACACACAAAATCTACACAGGGAATCCATCCTTTCCTCTCATTCACTGCCTTGAATGAAACCAAATAATTATATTACCTGTCGTCCAGCATATCGGAGAGCAAGCTTCCCACTCACTAATATATGCACATCCTCTGGCCTGAAAGGAAAACAAATGCATTTATTATAAACTGCCTTGTAATTTATCCTATTACAACAATCAAAAGAATACGCAAGTCCCACAATAAAACTCTCCATCGTTGTAGTCTGAGATGCACAGCAATTCTGCAGAATATTCCTAAACGCGCGATTCTTATGCAATTTATTTTAATTAAATGTGATCAAACAGGTTTTCTTCATAATCTTGAATATGTCTGTGGAAAGAAAGTCCAGAGCTGAAGTTTGTAGATCTATTCAAGATCACAAAGAAAATTGATGTTTGATCATAGATGATTAAAATAAATTGAACAAGAATATGCATTTCCGAGACAAAAATTAATCACTAAAATTATCCTCCAAGTCAGTTTTTCTCTCCTCAAGGTACTTTGAGTTTAGAGATACAGCGTGGAAACAAGCCCTTCGACCCACTGAGTCCACACCGGCCTGCGGTCACCCATACACTAGTTCTATCCTACACACTAGGGACAATTTACAGAAGCCAACCTACAAACTTGCACATCTTTGGAATGTGGGGGAAAACTGGAGCATTTGGACAAAACCCAGACACAGGGAGGACATACAAATTCTGTACAAACAGCATCAGTAAACAGGATCGAACGTGGGTCTCTGGCGCTGTAAGGTAGCAATTCTACAACTGCTCCACTGCACCGACACTGCACCATCCCTATTTTCTCAACAGTTTTAGATTTTTAAATATGGAATTTTGTCCTACCTGTGATTTGAGTATAATCAAATGGAATATATTCATTAATTAGGTTGCCATTAATTATACATTTGATCAACTTTCTTCTTTCAGAAGACTATAACATACACTAAGTATCATGGTGCTTTTAATGAAGTGGCTTCAGCTATGTTCACTAAAGGCATTTGCTGCAAATGAACATGAACCCCATCTCCAGCCTAACAATAAAATGTTTAGGACATGGCCACTTCAAAGAGAATGGATTAGAATTAGATTACAGAAATTGGGTTTTTTTTAAATCACAAGAGATCATGTTTTATACATTCAACTTACGACACCAACCCGTTTGGGTTTGAGCCTAACTACGCCCACAGCTACCCTATAAAAACTAGACCATTAAAATTCAATTGACAGTATTGTTCCCCAAGATACAATACTACTTCTGCATAATCAACGGAGCAAAACTGTTCAAACTTACGTATTTAACATGATTTTGCAGAGTAGCATATATTTCAATGCTGTAATAGCTTTAGGGCTATCAATAGAGTCATAGCCTTCGAATGCCTCGTAAAAGTAAGAATATGCAGTCTTCCAATCCTTCTCTTCAGCAGCATGGATAATACCTATATGTAGAAGCAACACACATTAAAGGAAAATTTTAAAAAGGTCATTTTAAGTCATACTTATTTTCTTGGCTGGATCAACACATTTCCTATCGTTCAAATATGTACGAAAGGAATAGGCATAGGGAACCCTAACCAGTATTACTCCTAATTGTAATAAATTTAACCACATTAGAAATCAATCATAATCATTCTCAAATTGCTTCATGACTTATCTGGCTAACAATGACCAGGTGAGCCAAACATTTTATATTTTATTTCACAAATTGGTGTGGTTATGAGGTTTCAGCAATTCTAAACAGAGGAAAATATGAAGAATAAAAGGATGCAGTTGATAGTCCTTAATGCAAAGGGGGCAGTAGATGATGTTCACAGGTGGTCAGGTAGTTGGCGAGATACAAGTAATTCCCCCTTTGCCCGTGAACTGCAAAGGATCACCAGCTTCAGAAAAAGGAAAGAAAGCATGCAGGCACAAATGTTCAAAAGGACACTGGCGATGCGGCAATCTAAAATTTACTTTCAACGCCAGGCCAAATTTAAAATTCATAAACATATGTAAAATGCAAGTCTCTGATGTTCTTTTATCTACATGGAAGTACCAACGTCATTTTAATACAATTACATTCACTGGTTTATTCCTGTATTAGGGCGTCCAGAACTACATGCAATAATATAAATGCAGCCAAACTAAAATTCCATAAAGCTGCTCACTCACACTTAATATATTTAAATTCATTTAATTAGAACTTAAAAAAAAAAAAATCTTAATCTCAAGATCTCAGCTGTCCTATTTTATGCAAAAGCAACTAAATATGAGACAATCTATACCTGACTGCATATCGAGTGCGGCTTGTAGTTTTGGTGGACAATAGATGGCATTTGCAGTTGTTCGCGCTGAGGTCAGAGCAGCTCGTGCCTTTGGCAAATTACTCAGTGCATGATATGTCTTGCTCTCTAACAGTTGAACTTCCACCAAAAGTGCCTTATCATCCATCTTCTTCAGTTCACGAAGCAACTGTGATCCTGAAAAATATTAGAACTTTGGTTTTTAAAAAAAGCTCCAAAACCATATGCTGAACTTTCTTAATGGTCAGCTAATCCACTTAAGAATCATTACTGCCGATTTCTGTTGTGCTTAACATGCACAGGATACACCAGTTTGAACGGGTATTAATCCTGGAGATGATTACATCAAGGTTTCTTTTTTTGAAATTCTAGTTCAGATAGATTTATTTTAAAATTATTTCCTAGTCACCTGCCCAAATTTCACAAATGTATTACCTTCTATAGCAGGGTGATCAAAAGAGGGAAGGACATTAACAACTTGTAGTTACTAGCACCAATTACTGGGGAAAATAGCCAGCAGTCTCTTTTCGAGCCTTTTTTTGGAAAAAGTTGTGGTTTCTAAAGAATGACCAAAGAAAATACTTTAATTTATCTGAGCACAAGGTTCCAGTCTTCCTCATTTTTCAATTGTTACATTCGTCAAATATGGTGAATAGATAGCACCCAAAGACCAGACTCAAGCAAAATAAATTGAGCTGACATCAGTGCACTGTACTCTTTCATTTGAGAAGTGAAATGAAGATTCTGAAAACTCTTGCAGGTAAACCAAAGAGATCCCAAAACATTCTGTTAAAAGTACAGCAGAGGATTTATTATTCCCAGTAAGGTGGCCAAATTTATCCTAACAACATCAATAGAGTTAACCTTTGTCACCATCACATTGCTGTTTATGGATCCTTGTTGTTTGCAAACAGATTTCCATACATTCAACTATATTAACTACAAACGGCTTGAGTGGCTAAAAGGCCCACATGACATCCAAAAACTATGAAAGCCACAACACCAATACTGGATTTTTTTTTGCCCGATTTAAAAAAATCTTGGTGAGCTGGTAGATTGAAATAGAGATTTTTCAGCAATGACTAGTCAGCTTTTCAAAAATGTCAGGTTCAAAATTAACGAGATCACAAAGAAAAAAGTTAAAGTGAACAAGTAACAAGGTAAAAAAGTAAATCCTCTGCAGCAATCCTATTAACAAGAAGCATGAAGGATTACTGAATTTAAAAGTAAATCAATAGATTGTCCACTGGATAGTTTGCTACATGGTTTACTGTATCTGAAGATAAAGGTGTTCAATTCCTGGACTAAAATAATTGGCAAGTTAAATGAATGCTAAACTAAAACTAAACTAAGTCACCACACATAACTTAATAAACTCTTGAATTTAGTGTTATGAATTTACAGATTTTCAAACTGACTAATGGTTCAACAGACTATGTGAGGAAAGTTAATCAAAGAAGTTCAAATATATTATAATATTTGGCAGGAGGAGATGCAAATAGACCATCCAGTATTTCAAGATGTTCTGTCATTCTTGTGAATCATGAACACCCAAGTCTCCATTTATTTTACTTTTATTCAACATTTCATTGCTCAATACTAAATTAAGCAAAATACATTAAAGTTCTCAAAGAACAAGCGTCGACTCATCCGGTGCCATTTTCTACATTTCCATCATACCTTACAATATGCAATTAGATATGATATAACAAGAAAACTGCCCAGCTGGAGGATTGAGACGAGTATGGAAGCAGGGCCGAAAAGTCATTCGGAATGACACCATTTGAATCTAGCATAATCGCCATTTAAATCAACACAAAACCAAATGTCTAAACCAAGACTAGACACAAAGTGCTGCAGTAACTTAGCAGGTCAAGCAGCATCTCTAGAGAAAAAGGATGGTTTGGGTCAGAACCCTTCTTCACACTACTCGAGTCTGAAGAATGGTTCCGACCCGAAAAGTCACCCGTCCATTTACTGCAGAGATGCTGCCTGACCCGCTGGGTTACTCCAACATTTTGTGTCTATCTTCGGTACAAAGCAGCATCTGCAGTTACTTTCAACTCATCACACTCTACCAAGACTTTCAGGCTAAGATCTACAATGCAATCAAGAACAAAAGAACTGCACAATCAGCAGATTATTCATCGTATGATAATTCAATGACGTTGTATCACTGGATTGTCATTCTAGGTGTATCATGTTCTATTCTCAGTTTTCAAATAATTTTTGAATATGCAAGCCTCTCACGTTATTATGTGGTACAGGAGGAATTGTAAAAGATATATCCAACAGCAATTACTTTAATTATTGAAGTCTAATGGCATAATCAACTTCTAATCCACCATAAATGTTATTACCCAATATCCACACACCTACTACAGCAAAAACAATTAATTCAGTAGACATGACACCTGTCCAATTTATCTTATAGATTACAAGGACTTTAGGGACAGTTGCATTTTCCAAAATATAACTTCAAAATTGTGAGATAAATCTTGTAGTTCCTCCAGACCATATTCCCACAGTGACTTGTAAATCTACTGATTAAATGGTTGAGGAACTTGAAATATTTCTATTTAGATAAAAAATCTTTTGGTGTTCCAAAGGCATGCATATTAGACTTCAGCCTGTGCTGCCCTTGGTATTGCTGTTAGAAAGTGAAAAAAAAATTGCACCCGCTCAATATCTAGCCACCTTTCTCTCAAGATGAAGACTCCAACAGGATTTTATACCTCCAACACAACAGCACATATTTCAAGATGCGAGGGAAACAAGAACACATTTATGCAGCTCAAATTATACAGGAAGCTGCAACCTTCAACATTCTTAACATTGAAGTCATTACTCCCCAAATTAGCACAAAGGAAATTATTCTGAACTATTTAGCAAAGACCAATTGGTTGCAGAACAGTTTAGTTGAAAATAATTGCACAAAGGAAGATGCACAAAAATCGAAGCAGCTCCATTATTTACTGGCAACAACTTGTATTTATATGACACCTTTAATGCAGCAAATTTACCCAGGCATTCCTGAACAGAATTTGACAAGTTACTTCAAGGGTTAGGGAAATGATTCAAGAGTTTAGTCAAATAATTGGGTTCTAAGCAGCAGTTTAGAGAAAAGTGGAGAAATCTCCCGTAAAAAACGTTATCATTTATGAAACAAATTAAAAGAAGGAATGGTCAAAACCAGAATTAGTAGGGAACAGATTTGTGATTAGCTAATAGGGCTGGAAGAGATTATAGAGCTAAATGGAAGATGGCATGAAGATTAGAATTTCTAAATTGAGGCACTGTTCAACATGGAGCCACGGTAGGTCATCAATTCCAAGACAAATGGATCAATGGGATACATGGAAACAAGTAATAGAGTTTTAGATGAACTCAATACTAAAGTTAGAATGGGGACGATTACCAGGAACAAGCACATCTAATAGGTCACAACTGTTTGGGACAAGAAAATAGCAATGATGCAGGTTTGCAGGTTCAATTTTATCCTGATATTCACCAGGAAGTTTGGATTTTAGGACTTCAGTTGTAAGGAGACTGAATAGACTGGGTTTGTTTTCCCTGGAGCAAAGGAGGCTGTGGGTAACCAGATTGATATATATATATAAAATTATGAAAGGCATAGCTGGGGTAAATAAAATCTTTTTCCTGTGACAGGGATGGTAAAAAAATGATGGCATATATTTAAGATGAAAGGGAGGAGATTTAAAGCGTATGCTAAAGGAAAAGTATAAAAACAAACAAAGAGCAACTGATATCCAGAATGTGCTGTCAGAGGTGGAGGTGGCAGATACAATTAGAATATTTACAAGGCATTGAGACAGGCAAGAAAAAGTTTGGTTAAGTGTCAGACAAATACCAGGTAAAGAAATGAAGTTGGTGGCCAGGATATTGAGTCTATGACATTAATCAAAAATAGTTTGGATCTTTCCAAGTTTAGAGAAAATCTCTGTTAATCTAATATTGGATGTCAGACAAACACTGACAGTGTAGACAAAATGGAGAGATTGAGAGAGGTAGCTAAGTAGAGCTGGGTATCAAATGCATGGAAAATATGGATTTAGACAATCTTGTTGAGAACTGGCATGTGATGACAAATGTTTAACATTGGAACAAAATGGTTTAATATGTGGGTACAAAGAAATAAAAATGTGGTCTTAAAAATGTATGAAGAACAGTGGACAAATGCAAATATACTGTAATTGCTGAAATGGAAATAAAAACAGCAAATGTTGAAGATACTCAAAAGGTCAGGAAGCATTTAGAAGGATAGAAATTATGTTTATTTTCAATGCTCTTTCATTAGAATGTTCTGATGAAAAGTCATTGCCCTGAAACATTAACTATTTTCTCCCCATGGATGTGCCCGACTTGCTGAGCATTTTCAGTATTCACTGATTTTATTTTCTAGGTAACTTCATATCTCAGGTAGGTCTTAATATTATCATACTCCTCTCCTGAAAATGTATCCAGTAACAATTCATTGGATTATTTAATTTATTTACTTTATGCATCTTTTAGTATGCAAAGTACTTTGACGTTCTTCAAGTTCAAAGAATCGTATAATCTTTTCGAACTGTCTAATATGAAGTATAAATTTAAAAACAATGAAAATTCAGCTTTCCTGGATGAGAGAAATTCTGCAAATAATGCCGCTACAATATACTGGTCCCTACCGGATGGTGTGTGGATAAACCATGGTTTTAAGCAACAGCAATTTATGAAAGTTTAGAGTGCTGCCCTCTAGTGGATTATCTATGTACTGTGCAAAAAAAACTGCACAATGGTGTTTCACCCACCTTGAAAATAATGTGGTCAAGAAATATTTTTGTGATATACCTCACAAGTCATTACATATTGCATAAGGTCAGAAAAAAGTTGAAATATACAGACTGTTCAGAGTTTTACCAGATTATCTACACTTAAACACAGATGCTTATCTGATTACTGCATTCTCTCGTTATGCATTCTCAAGGATCATCAGTCGTACACAAGATTTATCCCAATACAACGGAAAAATTATTTCTCAAGAACACACATAGCCTAACCCAGTCACTAAGATTTCTGCCTAATAATAAAAATAACTTTTTGTTGACAAACTAGTGATTACCATGACGTTGAACAATTTTGGGAAATTCTTGGGTTCTAATTTAACCAACAGGAATTTTGAATTGAAGTTACGTCTCTTCCCCACATCACCAACCCCCACCCCTGCTGCCGCAGTGATCACAGCTCCCATTGTTATCTACCCAAGAGATGAAAGGCAGTGTCAATAGTTACCTAATTGCAATGCCTCCTGGTACCTCTTAGTGTCAAAGTACAGAGAAACCAAGCGAGCCTGTATAGGAAATATTAAGATGGTTAAAATGTGTCTGTTTCAGCTGAGTTTGAATGCAAGTCAAAGTGTAACACTTCTGGAAGTACAGTAAAAACGCAAAAAGTCTTTTTTAATTCTGCTGATGAAAATCCATTATAATGCACCTTCAGCAAGCTTTCAGATGTGAGAGATTATCTTACAGCCATTCTAAAATGGCTAAGCCGCCACTACCACAGAATAAAAACCCTTTTTTCTGAGGTATGGTTACATTGTAAAAATAAATGTTATATATTTTATATATTTCTAATAAATGAGGGTAAATGTGAGTGTTAGACGCTTTTTTTGGAGTGAAGTGAATGAAATACTTGCTATAACTCAAGCTAGAATTGCAACTGTTCCATTGCCTTTGCAGTCAAAAACTCAATGCTTCCAAGGCAGGAAACTGCTGACCAAGTTCTGAATAGAGGGTCTTCAATAGAAAATGTGAACGGTTTCACTTTTCACAGATGCAGAACGTTTCCAGCATTTTCTGTTTCCGTTTTAAGGACTGAGTGATGGGTTATTGCCATTATGTTTTAAAATCTCTTTTTTGAAACACTGAATTCATCGACCTTGAGGTCAATATAAACACACAAAATATACCCCAAATTTATGGAAGCATTGTGAGCGCAAGTGAAATAAAATTCATAAATAAAAATACTGATATGTTCAAAAGTGCATAAGTCAACAAATGGAAGAATTTTCCCCCCAAAAAATTAAAAATACCTTCAAGGTATTTAAGCAGCTGAAGTGCAGAGGTACAACACAAAGATTACCAAAGTAAATCAAATAAGGCTGGTCTCCTTGTGTGAAGTTTCAGTTGAAGCATCTCAAAAGTGCATGCAAAGTCAACGTTGTAAAAATTTTTATTGCACTAGTTTTACATTTATTTACAAGTCGATGGTATGTCAGAAGCTCGATAACCATCAAACATTGGCAAATGCATCCAGTTCACACAAACTAATCAGAAGACACTACAGATCTCTGCCAAATTGGATTTGTATTCAGTTCCATTCTTCTTTTAAATACAATTCAGATTCTTCAGCCTCATTACTAATAATTAACCCAGGAAGTGAGCTCATGTTCACATAAAAGTGAGCTTACAAATTTTTAGGCGTCAAGCTGAAAGCTTATTTATTACATTCAGCCTAAACCAAGACATAAATTCTCCTCAAATTACCTTCAGAAGCTGACAAATGGCATTACTATTTATCATTCTATAAACTATTGGAAGCAAGGTTCATTAACATTTAATGAATGATAAAGCTCATTGAGCAGATAACAATATTTCACAAAATATTCAGACTCTGCTTACAATGGAAATATATCAAATGCACACTTCACTAACTACTGATGTTAAATCTGTAAGATATCCAAGTGATAAATCGAAGCCAAATTTGCTACACTTTATATGATTGCTTGTTTCCTTTAATACCCTTGGAAAATGTTTGAGGAAAGGTTTTATTCTAATCCAGTACCTCAATTCAAGTAACTAAAGTACAGAAAGCTACCGAGAATAGATTGGTTGATTCTTATAAATCTGCTTTGCTAAAGAAACAATAATGTCTGGGTTTGTGAGATTTGTTGTATTTGCATGTATTATTGTCAAGGATGCAGCTCGATACAAACAAAACAAAATCTGCAATCTTCTCTCATCTGGCACACAAGCAAATACATCACAATACTAACAACTGATATATCCATGCAATGTGGACTACATTCAATATGTGACTTTCACTATCTTCTGATAAAATTAACATACTCTAACCCAAAATAATTAAAGTGCACGTTTTGAAAAGAACACAGGTTCACAAATCAATGAAGGGTACCACTCGAGTTGAACCATGCAACACATCAAAATATTACACCGGGAAGATTTCAGATCCTCTTCCACCAAAGCAGTACCTAGCGATAATATTACCCTGCTGCATCGTCCGAGGTGAGAGGATGATTATATGGTTGATTGTCCTCACAGGATCTAGCAAAGGATTAAATATAGGAATAAAGAGGTTCTTCTGCAGTTGTATAGGGCCCTGGTGAGACCACATCTGGAGTATTGCGTACAGTTTTGGTCTCCTAATTTGAGGAAGGACATCCTTGTAATTGAGGCAGTGCAGCGCAGGTTCACGAGATTGATCCCTGGGATGGCGGGACTGTCATATGAGGAAAGATTGAAAAGACTAGGCTTGTATTCACTGGAGTTTAGAAAGATGAGAGGGGAACTTATAGAGACATATAAAATTATAAAAGGACTGGACAAGCGAGATGCAGGAAAAATGTTCCCAATGTTGGGGGAGTCCAGAACCAGGGGCCATAGTCTTAGAATAAAGGGGAGGCCATTTAAAACTGAGGTGAGAAGCAACTTTTTCACCCAGAGAGTTGTGAATTTGTGGAATTCTCTGCCACAGAGGGCAGTGGAGGCCAAATCACTGGATGAATTTAAGAGAGAGTTAGATAGAGTTCTGGGGGCTAGTGGAATCAAGGGATATGGGGAGAAGTTGGGCACAGGTTACTGATTGTGGATGATCAGCCATGATCACAATGAATGGCGGTACTGGCTCGAAGGGTCAAATGGCCTCCTCCTGCACCTATTTTCTATGTTTCTATAATATATGTAATCCCCTGAACTACTATACATCAGCGCAACTCTACAGATTACCTATTACATTTCAGCAAAGTACAACTTTACAATATTAGCCATGTCAGGTTCACCACTGCAACTCTCCAGACTCAATGCTTGAAAGTAGCACAAATGAGTTCCCGATGCCTTAATTAAATCTCACTGAAAGACACCTCCACTTTGGATGTCAAATGGCAGTTAAATCCTGCACCCTTTTCATTTCACCCCAGGTTAATAATACATTTGACACACACAGAGAAAGGAGAAAATGATGAATCTATATTGCCATCTTTCTGCATTTAAAATCCTTTGGAAAGATAACAATTACAAAGGAAGTATATACCTCAAACGTCTTCCAATACAGCCTCAAATTGGCTTCTAGAAGTTACACATATATTACTGTTTATCTCTCATACAAATATCTCTAACTTAGAGGCACTTCTGGACATTACCATATTATTCATCATTCAGGATCTTGGAGTTCACGCACCTTCAGGATAATAGCTGATCAAGTCCTACCTTGCTTATTTAACAGAAAACTTCCCATCAACTCCATCCTCCCCACCCCCTACCTGAATTAGAAAACTTCAAATGATTCTTTTGAAATCCAGACATTGTGCAAACTACAGACTTGCTACACACACCTCCACAGACTCCTCTGTCAAGCTCCTCAAGTTTGTGGATGACACAACCCTGATTGGACTGATCCAGGATGGGGAGGAATCTGCCTACAGACGGGAAGTGACACAGCTGGCGCCTTGGTGCCATCGTAACAACTTGGAGCTCAATGCTCTTAAGACAGTGGAACTAATTGTAGACTTTCGAAGAGCTCCCCCACAACTTCCCCCACTCACCATCCACAACACCGTAGTCACATCTGTGGAGTCATTTAAGTTCCTTGGAACCATCATCTCCAGGGACCTTAAATGGGGGGCCAACATCGACTCCATAGACAAAAAGGCCCAACAGAAGATGTACTTCCTGCGGCAACTGAGGAAACACAATCTGCCACAGGCAATGATGGTCCAATTCTATACTGCTATCATTGAGTCCGTCCTCACTTTCTCCATCGTGGTCTGGTTTGGCTTAGCCACCAAGCACGACATCCGGAGGCTGCAACGGATCGTTCGATCAGCTGAGAAGGTTGTTGGCTGCAACCTTCCCCCCATTGATGAACTGTATACTGCAAGGGCCAGGAAGCGAGGGGGCAAGATCATCTCTGACCCCTCTCACCCTGGCCACAAACTCTGAAGCACTTCCCTCCGGACTGTCAAAGCCACCACAGTCAGACATAAAAACAGCTTTTTTCCCACGAGTAGTAGTTCAACTCAATAACCAAAGTCTGCAGTCTCTTTTTTGCTCTGGTTTATTTTCACCCACATGTTTAGACCGTAATGTTGTATCCTTATTGTTTTGATATGTTTATGCTTTATTCTTAATTGTTAACTGTATGTTTGTGTTGTCATTTGTGAGCGGAGCACCAAGGCACATTCCTTGTATATGCACATACTTGGCCAATGAACTTATTCATTCATTCACAGCATCAGACTTGGAACTTACTCGGAGAACCAAGATGAACCATTCGAATGATTTTAAAGCAATGAAAATATACTTTGAGTTACTGAGCTGGATGATCAGCCATGATCATATTGAATGGCGGTGCAGGCTCGAAGGGCCGAATGGCCTACTCCTGCACCTATTTTCTATGTTTAATACATTGTACCAATCACGCACAATATGCTGAATCATTGTGACTTCATTATATGCAGAGTCCATTGTTTTCACATCAGTTGTGAACTAACTGAACAAGTGCAAGATGTCATTTCCATATATTTCTTCCACTAACAGCCATCTTACCAGTACTATCAGATGTGGAGCTAACAGGCTCTTGATTCAGTTACTTCTGATTTAACTCTCAAAAATAGATTACTAACTATAGAAAATCAATCTGCTCAAGGAACTCAACTGGTCAGGAAGCATGTGTTAAGGGAAATGGGGTTGAGATGCTGAAGGGTGTTGACCCGAAATATCGACTGCCCATTTTCCTCCACAGATGCCGCTTGAACCTTTGATTTTCTCCACCAAAATGTTTTCTTGTTCAAGACTACAATTTCTGCATCGCATGTCTCCAGATCGTTGACTAAGCATGTGTTATCAATTTGACCCAAATTGCAGTCATAAAAACTATTGGCAGATCTCCTAAACTCAATTTTTCTTTGTATAGCTCTCTGCACTCCAACTGCACTGGAATTGTGTATAGGTAGTGGCAGTTTTTAAATGTTTTAAGGCAACAAAAGAGCATTACTTTTCTGTTCACTTAAAAGCCCAGGCTTAGTGCAATCTAAACTTTAATGAAGAGACACCCACACTATTCAGGGCTACTGAAGGTTGGCACAATAATGCATTATGTTAGAGAACAAAGAGTATTATGACCTAGCCATGATCATATTCAATAACTGAGAAGGCACAAACAGCCAAATGGTTTCCTCCAGTTTTTATCTTGTATTCTTATCTATTACAACATTCTCCAATAATATGTTAGGATTTGGAATAATGTTCAACCACAAATGAATCTCAAAATTTCTTTTAACAGATTTTTAATCCTAGTTTTCAAATTCATCCATACTGCAAATTTCCTCGCTGATAACTTCTTGCATCCCTCTAACAGCACTCGGCAAGACAACTTCACATATTATTCCAATAAATTGCGAAGCTTTAAAAAAATTGTCCAGTTATGTTTGCAATTTAAAAATGTTACAACTAATCATTCAATAAAACATTAAAAAGGTTAATGTCAGTTTACTCAGTCTCTGCTGAAGTGTTTCAATTTAATAACAAAAATCAACTTTAAGTTAGTAACCAGATATTAAAAAGGTACAAATGCAACAGCTATTTCCAGAACTTAAGCCAACAATTTAGTTTATAATTTTAGGTGTTCATTTTAGAATTTCAGATTGTAAAATTTTGCAGCTTAATTTTAAGAGCAAGAAACACCATACTGAATTTATACAAAGTCGAAACAAAGTTCGACCATGAAAGCGTCCGAATGAAACAGTTGTCAATCTGGAAAATTTTGTCCCTCGCCATTAAATTCCTTGGTTAAAACAGCAGGATAACGTCAAGCCCAAAGAGTTCCTGCTTATGCAGAAATGGAAGAAAAGGCATAAGAGTTACGTCCAAGTTAATTCAATTTCATTCACTTTCACAGAAAAGCGGAGTACTTCACATTCTAAGGATCCAAAATTCAGATTCTAACAGTCTCAACAATCAATTGCCCTTTATGCAAGAGAAAAATATTGTTAATTTGCTGAAAATGTGATTAGTTAACTTCATAAAATTATTCATGATTAAAGAATTCACATAATCCTGATGAGTTAACTATGAAGAGTCCCTCAAAATCTCTCTAAAAAGCATTACTTTTGGTTTACCGGTTTGACTAATTTGGTAAAGAATGTACTAAATTAACATTTATGGATAGATTAAAAATAATTCACCAAACTAATTAGTTTGGAAGACAATTGTTGTTTTGAAAACCTCAGTAATCTTGGGTGAATTGGAGACTTAAATTAGATGTTATTCCAATTTTAATTTCCTCAAAGATCAATGTTGAAGTGGAAAACATACCTCCAAAGCCTGTCGCAGGAACGTCCTCTTCTCAGATTTCGCCCACTCAATGCATTCTAAACATAATTCAACCTGTGAACGCCAAGATAGGCAAGTACAAAGGAAAATGCAAGTTAAATAATCCTTGACTGTAGCACAAATTGTAAAAAAGCTAAATGCAAAGAAAAACGAAGTGCCAATGTGAAGGTCAGCAGTTTGCAAAAATCAAGTATTAAAAACATTCGTCAATACTATAATTCAATCTAGACAGGATTTGCAGGAATGGATGTCTCAAAGCACTTCAGAGCCAAATTTCAAGAAGGATGACAGCCAATCTACAGAGAGACTTGGGCCTTTTGGAAGGGTGGGCTGAAAGATGGCAGATGGAGTTTAATGCTGATAAGTGTGAGGTGCTGCATTTTGGTAGGACAAATCAAAATAGGACGTACAGGGTAAATGGTAGGGAATTGAGGAATGCAGTGGAACAGAGGGATCTGGGAATAACTGTGCATTGTTCCCTGAAGGTGGAATCTCATGTGGATAGGGTGGTGAAGAAGGCGTTTGGTATGCTTGCCTTTATAAATCAGAGCATCGAGTATAGAAGTTGGGATGTAATGTTGAAATTGTACAGGGCATTGGTGAGGCCAAATCTGGAGTATGGTGTGCAGTTCTGGTCGCCAAATTATAGGAAGGATGTCGACAAAATGGAGAGGGTACAGAGGAGATTTACTAGAATGTTGCCTGGGTTTCAGCACTTAGGCTACAGAGAGAGGTTGAACAGGTTGGGTCTTTATTCTTTGGAGTGTAGAAGGTTGAGGGGGGACTTGATAGAGGTTTTTAAAATTTTGAGAGGGACGGACAGAGTTGACGTGGGTAGGCTTTTCCCTTTGAGAGTGGGGAAGATTCCAACAAGGGGACATAGCTTCAGAATTGAGGGACAAAGGTTTAGGGGTAACATGAGGGGGAACTTCTTTACTCAGAGGGTTGTGGCTGTATGGAATGGGCTTCCGGTGGAAGTGGTGGAGGCTGGCTCGATTTTATTATTTAAGAGTAAATTGGATAGGTATATGGATAGGAGGGGATTGGAGGGTTATGGTCTGAGTGCAGGTAGATGAGACTAGGTCAGGGAGAATGGTCGGCGTGGACTGGTAGGGCCGGACAGGCCTGTTTTCATGCTGTAGTTGTTATATGTTATATGTTATATGTTAATCTACTTACAGCAAAGCCCCATAAATAGCAATGAAATTGTGATGTCTTTCAATTATGTTAGGCGAGGGATTATTATCAGTTGGAATGACAGTTGTTTCCTGCCGCCAACCTCACTCCCATCTATGCGAGCGCAAGAAGCAGTAAGACTCATTAATTTGGACTTATGTATGAGATGCAGTGACCAACAATTTTTGAACATGACATTAATCCTGCACTAATTAGACCCCAATTTTACTGAATCAAAACATCAATTAAATAAATATTGGTTAACTATATCCCAGTTTAGTTAGTTCTTACCTCCTGACCAGTAGCTGCTTCCATATCCAGAAACAAGTCGAGCAGCGACCGAACCAACCGAGCAGCTTTAGCTTTACTGATTGAATTCAGGAATGGTCTGACATATTTCAACAGTCCCCCGAGTTCTTAGGATATGAAAAAGATTTCACACAACTAGATTTTACATTTTACTACTATAGCTTTCAAAACTTCATAAAATTTTCAGAATGTTGTTTCCTAGTACAATTACAACTTCATGATCACTTTCACAAAATAATTTTCTGAGATTGTGCACCTCCTTAGCTTATATCACCTGATTACCAGCAAAATTGCAATTATTGGAGTAATAGAGAAAAGAAGAATGAAAGTTTCAATTACTTTGCTGCTTAACAAAATAATTCTGAATTAAGTGACATAGTTAAAAAGTTTGAGGTGATAATTTTTGGAGAGGGTAGCGATAGATTTAAGCAGCATTTAAGAACTGGCAGAGCATTAAGAACAGAGCCTTTTGGAAATTGGTTAGCTACGTTGCAGTCCAAGAGATAAATCAGCAGCAGAACATGGTGGAACTAGAGTGGCAAGATATCGAACAAATGAAAGGAAAGGTTCAAAATAGTGACTTCAAATATGTGCATCTTAGATAGGTCATAATAACTAGGTAGGCAATTTACTGCTTTTAGTGGTCATTGCAAGTGGTTAAAGCTTTTAATTAATTGTAGTTGCACATGATTACAATGAACAAAATAATGCCTCTCAATTGTGCACATTAACAGCATAGGAAACGACAATAATAGAAACTCAACAGAAATATTTCCTCTTGATAAAACCTCCATCGTGCATGGTGGTCGGTGCAGCAAATGCAGACCTACTGCAAAATTGTGCATGACCTCAGAGATACACAATGCTCTTATTCCAATGATTCATTCAGTTTGTACCAAACTAGTCACAATTAAGGAAAAGCAGACTACAGAGTATAGCAGGGTTATACACTTATTCTTTCATTGGCCCAGACTACAGACTCTCTTATTGCAGGACAAGCCAATCCCAGGAATCATTTTGATGAACCTTCAATGCACTCCTTCGATTGCACCTTCAGAGAAAACGTCTTTAAACTTGGTTTTGTCTTGAACCAGTGGATAAGGAATTAAACTTAGCCTTGGCTTTCATCTGAAAATGCACCCAAGACTAAGATTTACCCAGGCAAAACCCAGAATAGATACTCAGCCTCAGCTCTGTGGCATGAAAGCTACAGCTAGGTTTAATTCCCCACACATTTGATCAAGATAAAACCAGGTTTGATCACATTCTTGACGAAGTTGCACCGATGAAAAAACATTTATGTTGTCAGTCTATGTAGGCCACTCTTTTAAAAATTCAGTCCAGTGTTGACTCATATCCTTTGCATTGCCCTGAAACAAGAGTCCAATTGCTCTAAATCCGGGTTATTTTAATAATCATAGCCAATTAATCATAGCCATTAGCGGGTAGCTTAAATAGCCTTATAAGATAAACACATATATTTTAGGCATAAGCTTTAGGTATGATAGGTAGGGTGGCAGTATGTGAAAATTTATAGACGGGCAGGCTGCTTTGAACAGACATATTCTTGTTTAAAGCTTAGGTAGATACAAAACGCTGGAGTAACTCAACGGGACAAGCAGCATCGCTGGAGAGAAGGAATGGGTGACGTTTCGGGTCGAGACCCTTCAGACTCTTGTTTAAAGCTTACAATCAATAAACAGGAGTGCAAATTGAAAATATTCTGATATAGAGATGGGAATGATATCCAGATAATAACTTCAGAATTTGATCCCTACATTGCGAGGGGTACAGGATCAGATCAACAATTCAGTATCTGAGATTGTGCAAACAGCAGGAACTCTTGCGAGACAGAGAATGAAAATCTGTATAAACTAATACTATCCAATAGCTACAACGTATTTTAAAATCAGAGAGAAGGACAGACAAATGGAAGGGCATCCAGTATGCTGACCATGTCACTTTGCAGTGGATGGCTAATCAAAAGGAGAGGAAACATAATGCAGTAGTTGTGCAGTAACAAATTAAGAGACACTAATGCAGAAAAATATGGTATACTTTATAACCAGAATGCAGAATGTCACATGTTATCTACCAGGACACAGTCAGGTTCATATTAATTAACTTGAATCAGTATTAGAGAGGGTGGATCCGGTTATATACCTCAATAGAACCAACGCAAAGAAAGGCAAGAAATCATATTCAGCAAGTGCTCCGAGCCAAATCAAAGGACCCCAAAGACAATATTCCTGAATTATCCAAGCCTCTGACAATAAAGATTGGAGTGATGCATGCACTTGGAATCAGAGGCTTGACCTTTTACTGAGTCTCTCATGCAGGTTTTACGTAGAGAGTATACTTGCAGATACAATTGCTTAGGACACACTTTCTAGAGTAGTTATCTTGACAGTTTAGTTACAATAATCAAGAATGAATGATAAACAAGAGGCAGAATACAATTCCAATTTAAACAATCTGAAACAGAACGCAACTAAGCAGAATTTAACTTCTCAGTGAACCTGCAAAATCATGATTTGTTATCACTAAGAAATAGAACATAAAAAGTAGGGCCATGCAGTTAATTTTTAACAATGCTGTCAGACATTATGTGATTAACATTCCTATCAAAATACTAACTAGATGATCAGTGCCATATTTACCTGCTGCCTGCCCCGTCTTGGCTAAGAGCCCCCCAAGCTCCAGAATGCTCTGCTCTTTAACACGAACAGCCTCTTCATCATCTTGCTGGATATCTCGTTTCACTGGAAAATTTAAAAAAAATCTATTTAGTACCATTGGAAAATGTGGTAACTCAGGCATTCATCACTTCAAGGTTTTTCTGCATCAGAAGGATTATTTTCCAGAGAAGTTTCCTTGACGATTTTGTTAACAATAGAACAGGAAAGCCCGAATAATACATTTGACTTTTTTTATTTTTATTATGCTGGAATATCAAATATTATCTTTAAAAGAATAAGTTAATAAAACATGTTTCTTTATAGTCCAGCTTCCCAAATGCACTCGTGTGCAAAAACACTCAAATACTCTTCATCCGTTAAACATCAAATAGTAAACAGTACGTTTTTGCATGTTTTGGCATCCCTGTGTGGTATCTCAGCTGCACGGAGGCAGAGAGGAAAGCTCTTCAGCGGGTAGTCCATAGAGCTCAGAGGACCATCGGAACACAGCTACCAGCCTTGGAGGGCATCTACAACACACGATGCCTCAGAAAAGCCACCAGCATCCACAAAGGCTCTTCACACCCCTGCAACAGTCTGTTCGAACTTCGACCAGACAATACAAGGCCTTCTACGCCCACACCTCCAGACTCAGGAACAGCTTCATCCCCAGGGCCATAGCTGCTATGAACCGGTCCTGCTGAGCTGGATGGTCACATCGCACAGTGAACCGGCACAGATCTACTTGCACTTTATTCTGTTTTAAAACTGTTCTAATTTGTTTCATTGGGTTGTTTAAATTAATACTGACTAGCTAATTAATTTATTGCATCGTATGGCAGGCGCATTCCCAATCTCGTTGTACCCCTGTACAATAACAATAAAGATATATTGTATTGTAATGTATTTTAATCCAAGAATTTATTTAATGATAAAAATCTGCGCTCACAGATCTCACAGGACGGCATTTACAAGTATTGGTATCAATTGTTGAGGACTATCTGCTCGGTACTGGAGGTCTCATACGTTAAGGTCACCAATAAACTCCACAAAAGATAACAAATCATGAATGACAGCGATGTAGCTAGTGGACCTGCTGCTAGAACTGTGCTACAATCTCTGGTTTAATCATGGCCTTGAATGCTGCCAATATGCAGTTTGTAGGTTCTCCCTGTGACCACGCAAGTTTATTCCGTGGATTTTTTAGGTTAATTAACCATTGCAAATTGCCAGTGTGTAGGACATTGGCAGTCTGGGTAGGGATGGAGAGTAAAAATGGGATTAGTAAATGGGTGGTTGATGGTCAGTGTGAATTTAATGGGTCAAAGGGTCCATTTCCATGCTATATCTCCCAATGGCTCCACGAAACCTTTGATGGGAGCAGCAAAAACTCTCCTTCCCATTCCCATAATGACCTTTCTATCCTTGATTCCCCGAATATTGCGAAGTGTCATATAAAAGCAACAATGACATTTTGTCTAAATGACACATACCACTGAACTTGTACTTGACAAAGTGACATATTAATACTTCAATTCCATAAAAGTTTGTCTTGATTAAGTAATAAACTGCTGGTAATAATTAGTTGAACATGTACCTGTCAGAAAGGGACAATGGATATTACAAAAGCAAATCGAAGGTATCACAAAATGCTGGAGTAACTCAGCAGGTCAGGCAGCATCTCAGGAGAGAAGGAATGGGTGACGTTTCGACTGAAGAAGGGTCTTGACCCGAAACGTCAGCCATTCCTTCTCTCCTGAGATGCTGCCTGATCTGCTGAGTTACTCCAACATTTTGTGATACCGTCGATTTGTACCAGCATCTGCAGTTATTTTCCTACATTACAAAAGCAAATGATAGCGTAAAAGTTTAAATGCATAATAATATGCTTCAGCTAAATTGGCACCAATCGTGTGGTGGGGTGCAACAGTGGAAAATATGGAATAATTCTATCCTGATCACTGTTGAAAAACTCGAGCATTTTCCCATCTACAGCATGTTTAAAATTTCAACCTCCACATATGTATGGACCCTTTGAATTATCAGTGAAAGGGACCAAATTTTAATAGCGTTTACTAGAACGTAAAGCATGCCTTGGAAAACAAATTGCCTTTCAAATAACTGAAATAGTGATAGGCCTGTTAAATAACCTATACATTGAACTGCTAAAATGGATAAAATAAAACTCAGCTTTAAAAATTAAGTTACATGCTGCTGAATTCTGTTCTGTAAACACACTTTGCCTTCCCTGGAGAGGTTTCGGTAGTTGTATGTGATACACGCGGAGGATTCGGCTGTTGAACCCCTGAAAAGTGAGAAAATGCAGCACACCTCAGAATAGCATTAAAAAATTTAGTGCCAGCAATCTTGAGATTTTGATATATTGTAGATTAGTGTATTCTGATTGGGCCAAGCTGCAAACAAAACAATTAAGCAAAAAATTGAAAAATAGGATTTAGGATCGCAGGAAGCAATAATGTCACTTTAACAACACAACTGTAAGTTTGTGGAGCAGTTTGTATACAATAACCATGGCCATATTTGCCATAATTTTTCCTCTGGTGCCACCTAGTGACCACAGCTTACAACCACACTGTTGTAGGTGACAGCAAAATAGATTTGAAAGCATTAATATGCTCATTGACATGGTCAAATAAAAATATTGCTTGCCAGAGAAAATGGTTATCAAAAATTACAGCAGGATTGATCAGTTGGGTAAGTGGGCTGAAGAATGGTTAATAAAGTTTAATGTTGGTAAGTGTGAGGGTTACACTTCGGGAGGTCCAACCAGGGCAGGACTTTTGCAGTGAATGGTAGAGGCTGGGGGAGTTTTATAGAACTGGGGGATCTAGGAATACCGATGTATGGGTTACTGGAAAATGCCTTCACGTGTAGAAAGGGTGGTCAGGAAGGCTTCTGGTCTATTGGCTTTCAGTCAGGGCATTGAGTATAGAAGTTGGGATATTATGTTACAATTGCACAAATGTTGGCAAGGCCACATATGGATTATTCTGTTCAGTTTTGGTCACTCTGCGAAAGGAAATATGTCATTAGCTGAGAAAAGAATGCAGAGAAGATTTACAATAATGTGTGACACAAAATGCAGGAGTAACTCAGCGGGACAGGAAGCATCTCTGGAGAGAAAGAATGGGTGACGTTTCGGGTCGAGACCCTTCTTTAGACTGATGACAGGGGAGTGGGTGGTACAGAGATAAAATGTAGTCGGAGACAGTAAGACTGGTGGGAGAACTGGGAAATTGGAGGGGATGGAGAGAGAGGGAAAGCAAGGGCTACTTGAAGTTAGAGAAGTCAATGTTTATGGCTGGGTTGTAAGCTACCCAAGCGAAATATGAGGTGCTGTTCCTCCAATTTGCGCTGGCCCTCACTCTGACAATTGAGGAGGTCCAGGACAGAAAGGTCAAATTGGGAATGGGAGGGGGAGTTAAAGTGCTGAGCAACCGGGAGATCAAATAGGTTTAGGTGGACTGAGCGGAGGTGTTCAGCAAAACGATCGCCGAGCCTGCACTTGGAGTCACTCCTGTATATCGGCGAGATCAAGCGCAGTAGTGGGTAAATGGAATGAGCTGCCGGAAGAGGTAGTTGAGGCCGTACAATAAAAACATTTAAAAGACACTTGGACAGGTGGATAAGAAAGGTATAGAAGGATGGGTTAGATGGGGCATCTTGATCGGCAGGGATGACCTAGACTGAAAGGCCTGTTTCCATGCTGCATGACTAACCAATTATGTAATAATGACAAATTTCAGACTCTAACTGCTTTTTGCTGATGTTGCCCAAGAGCCTCTACCAATCTTTCTCCATACTATGGATAGAGCTTCTGATTTGACTCCCAAAGTCCATTCCAGCCAAATACCAATTTCTTCTCAACATCTAGCTTATCAGAAATAACAACGAAGTAAAAATGCACTTTTAGCATCTGAAGGTGCCTGGTTTACAGAATGCATCAAGAAGAAATTCACAGAACTTGACTAGAAGAGCCTGGAGAAGTGGGAAGAGCTTAAGGAGTTACCTGTAAAAAGGAAATGCAAAGTTCCCAAGAGATTTTCAGAAACCTTGATCTGCTGGATGATTTATGGTATTGTGGACAGCGAGGAAGATTATGCAAGATCATAACAGAATGTACATCAGTGGGACAACAGACCAAGGAATGGCTGATGGAGTTTAATTCAGATAAATGTGATGTGTTGCATTTTGATAAGATCAATTCAGAAAGAACTTGCACAGTAAATGGTAGGGGCTTGAGAGTGTTGGAGAGCAAAGAACCAAGACTACAAGTGCATAATTCCTTGAAAATGGCGACACAGCTGGACAAGGTAGTGAAGGCGGTGTGTGGCATACTTGCCGTCATCTGTCAGGGCGTGAGTAAATCATGTTGCAACTGTACAAACTGTTGATGAGACTACACGTGGGAGTATTGTGCGCATTCTGGTCGCTCAACTATTGGAAGGATGTCATTAAGCTGGGAAAGGTGCAGAAGTAAGTTGTGAGGATGTTACTGGGACTGGAGGGTTTGTGTTATTAGGAAATGCAAGGACTTTTAGCTGTAGAAGCCAAGGGGTAACATTTTAAAAAAGGATATAAAAATCATGAGGGGATAAAAATCATCAACAAGAAAAAGGTAGATGGCCAAAGTCTTTTTCCCAGTGTAGGGTAGACTAAATCTAGAGACCATGGAGATGGGAAAGATTTAAAAACGACCCAAGGAGTAACATTTTTACACAAGGGTATATGGAACAAACTGCCAGAAGAACTGATAGAGGCAGCACAATTACAATGTTTCAAATACATTCGGACAGGTAGTAAATAAAATAGGTTTGGAGAGATGTGGGCCAAACACAAATAGGAGTAACCTATATAGAAATCTTGGTTTGCACAGATTAGTTGAGCCAAAGGGCCTGTTTCTGTGCTGGATGACTCTATAACTCTAATTATCAGTAGCATATCAATTAAGACAATATTTTGAATCATATATACATTACAAACGTAATAAAACATCTGCTTCCCCCACTCTTTATCAAAACATTCACATTTTTGTCACCATGACCCTGCTTTCAATAAACTCAGGTCACTAGCAGCCACATGGGACAGTCACTTGCTGAAAATTTACTTCTGCAACAAAAATACTTTAACAATGAACTTCAAATGCACATATTTTTTTAAACTGAAATATTACACTGTTTCTTTTCACCTGCTATCAATGGTACAGAAGTAGACAAAGGAACTCCAGATGCTGGCTTACAAAAAAGACAAAGTGCTGGAACAACTCAGCGGGTTAGGCATTTCTGGAGTGCATGGATAGGTAACTACTTAGGTTTACATACGCTTCTTCAGACAGACTGTATGGAGCAAGCAGAATACAATAAGGCTAACTGCAATCACATTTACTAAAGTGACAGTTGTAGAGTCATAGTTATATAGCAGGGAAACAGGCCTTTGGCGTGACTCATTCATGCCGACCAAGGTATCTAGCTGAGCTTGCACCATTAGTGGGCCATTCTTAGTCACGTGTGCGGCCAAAAGTGTGAAAAATTGTGGAATAAATCTCTTCCAATTCTGAAAGCATTACAGGTATATTGTTTTGTACTGTATATATGACTTATGAAGTTTACCAAGTAAAATTTTTATATGTTATGCTGACAATGTTTGTTTAGGGTCAGAGGTCAAATACGACTGGTCACGTGTGTGTGACCTCACATGTCACACGCCTTCGACAATTCCTTCGTCTTCATGGCTTGGTTTTTGCTCTGACATGCACTGTCAACTGTGGGACCTTATATAGACAGGTGTGTGCCTTTCAAAATCATGTCCAATCAATTTAATTTACCACTGGTGGACTCCAATCAAGTTGCAGAAACATTTCAATGATAATCAATGGAAACAGGATGAACCTATGCTTAATTTTGAGTGTCATAGCAAAGGGTCTGAATACTTATGTAAATGTGATATTTCAGTTATTTCTTTCTAATTACTTTGCAAAAATTTCTAAACACCTGTTTTCACCTCTTTAATCTGGGGTGTTGTGTGTAGATTGATGATAAAAAAATGAATTGAATCAATTTTAAAATAAGGCTATAACATAATAAAATGTGGAAAAAGTGAAGGGGTCTGAATACTTTCTGAATGCACTGTAAAAGTATTACAACTGGATAAAGTATTTATCCCACATAACTCACAATGCTGGAAGCCTTCTTTCAATTATGTAATAAACAGTATATTCAGCCATTTTTTAGGCAAATCACAAGTGACTGACAATAAATTGAGTGTATTACAGTTAAACCAAATGGAAAGGTAAATCAAGTGTAGGAAAGAACTGCAGATCCACAATTCATAATATACTTTATTAGCCAAGTATGTTTTGCAACATACGAGGAATTTCATTTGTCATACTGTCATAACGATAAAAAGCAGGACACACAAAATACATTTTAACATGAACATCCACCACAGGGACTCCTCTGCATTCCTCACTGTGATGGAAGGCGAAAAAAAGTTCAATCACTTCCCTTCTTTGTCCTCCAGCGGTCGGGGGCCTCTAACCTTCCGTTGACGGGACAATCTTGACTCCCGTAGCCGGAGGCGGGCCTTCCTCGTTGGGGCGATCAAGCTCCTGCATTGGTGGGGGGGGGAAGGAGATCTCAGCTCCTCCGCACCGACCGGGCAATCTACCCCGGGTCGGGGCTTGTTGACCTTCGTGCGGCTTGGAGCACCCGACTTCGGTCTAAACCTGAGACTGCAAGCTCCTTGATGTTAAAAGTCCGCAGGCCGCGGTTGGAGCATCGATCCAAGCAAGGAATCGCACGCTCAGATGGTAAGTCCACACCCCGCGGGGGCTCAAAGTCAGTCCTGGGCAAGGTCTCCAGCTCCACAATGTTAGGCCGCAGATACGATCCTAAAAACATTCGCATCTCCGGCAAGGTAAGAGATTGAAAAATATTTTCCCCGACCCCCTCATAAAACATTAACACAGACTTTAAAAACTCACCAAAAGTAACAAAATAAGGACGAAAAGGACAGACAGATTGTAGGCGAGACTGCCTTCGCGGCGCCACCCGGTGGTACTGATTTAAATCAAAGATAGACACAAAATGCTGGTGTAACTCAGGCAGCATCTCTGGAGAGAAGGAATGAGTGACGTTTCGGGTCGAGATCCTTCTTCAGACTTTTGTGTCTTTATCGGAAAGATAAATCACTTGGTCCTTCGCTTATTTTATTCAGTGGCTAAAAGCACTTTTAAAACAGATTTTAAAGCAGGTTAATGAAACAATCTGAAGTACTGTGAATCTTGGGTGACTGCCAAACAGGTGTAATATTTTGTTCGGGTTACTAACACGAGTTTCACAAAAAGTTATTGAATCAAATTCCATTCGTAGCTCAAAATTAAACAAAAACTGAGCAACTGCGGATATACACAACAGTGTTGAAGTAATAAGCGTGCTCTATATGGAAAACCAACTGCCAAAATTAAAACTTTTCTTGAGATTTTCACTAAAATACACGAGTTTTCTTTGTTCAACTAATGTCAATACATATGGGGAAAATTGAGGAATTAGGAAATGGTCAGAAACAAATAACCTTGCACACCTTTTAGTCTTGAAAATTAAGGACTTAGTTTAAAATGTTTTACCACACCCTCATTAGGAACATTCAAAATATAGGCTGGAGTTTGATCCCTAGGCCACAAAGGAACTATTCAAACTGTTACATATTAACATTAAACCTACGACTAAATTTCGCAAACTAACTTTTGCTTCTATGTGCCACAGTAAACTTGAGAATTATCTGTTTTAAATTTTGCAAATAAAATATCTCCACTCTAGGTTCATCTGGGCTGCCAGGCCATCTGAAGCACATCCTTGCAAGACCCAGTGCTTTCTGCATTGTGCAAGGGAAATCTTGCATTGGAATGCTTAAGTGATAATTTCAAATGATACTCCAGGAGAATAGTTTAGAGAAGTTTAGAGAAGTGAAAGAAGTCCATAATTAAATTGTAGCAGATATACCAAAGAGCATCTCAATTAACTACTCAGTAAAATTAGGAACTTCTTAAAGTCTCTCAACATCATCAGAGCCAAACAGATACAAAGAACTCTGATTTATCTCAAAGGTAGACACAAAATGCTGGAGTAACTAGCAGGACAGGAGCATCTCTGGAGAGAAGGGGTGATGTTGCGGGTCATAGAAACATAAAACATAGGAAATAGGTGCAGGAGGCCATTCGGCCCTACGAGCCAGCACCGCCATTCATTGTGATCATGGCTGATCGTCCCCAATCAATACCCTGTGCCTGCCCCCATATCCCTTGATTCCACTAGCCCCTAGAGCTCTTCTTCAGACTCTGATTTATCTGAGACCCTTTTCAGACTCTGATTCATCTCACATTGACAACCTGACCACGGGGCACATTTCTCTGGCTAATTCTAGCAGCTCTAAATAGGACCTGTCTTTAGTCAATTCTTGCTTAGAAAATGTCCCTTGACATGCAAGATTTGATCTGTAGTGTTCCATTATGGAAGTAGGGTTAGTATTGTGCAAGCCAATTCAAGAACCTGAAGGTTATAGCGAGGTAGCTGATCCTGAATGCGATGGCATGGGACTTCAGGCTTCAGTACCTCCTGCCTGACAGTAGCAAGAAGCAGGACATGGCCCAGATGTTAGGGATACGATAATAAATGCCATCTTCTCGAGTCTGTGCCTCATGCAGATACTTCCAATGGAGGCAGTGCCCATAATGGACTGGGCTGAGTCCATTTCTCTCTGCCGTCTCATGTTCTTCTGCTTCATAAATCCTGTACCAGGCCAAGATACTTTCTTTGGTGCATCTGTATAACTTTGTTAGTGTTGAATCTCTTTAAACTAAGAAAGTAGAGATCTGATGACAGCCTCAGATACGGATATCAGAGTTGTCAGGGGCTGTGGGGGCTCATGTAGGTGCCGTGTGGGTCTTAGATGCAAAGTAACAATCAGAAAAAGACATTTAGTGTTTTTTCAATAGAAGATATTCCATCTGTAACTTCAGCCTAGAATGATATTATCTGTTCACATATGTGGCAGCCTTTAGAAGATCACACCTGAACTTCTTGTATGACTCTGGATCGTCAATCCTAAACACCACAGTTCTAGTCCTTAGTGGATTATAAATCTCCTGGTTTATCTGGGGCTTCTGAAATATTTTTTGTAGGTGCACACTCGTCCATGCATTTCTTCATGAAGTCAGTGACAATTGTGACATACTCAATCAGGTCTGCTGACAAATGCTGACAGTCCCAGAAGCGGTTTTCTGCCTTCCCATGACTTGCTTTTTCAGTCTTTGTTGTTTGGAGGAAGAAACAACAAAGCCAAATGGTTTCTGAAGTGTGGGCAAGAATTGGAGCAGTAGGCATCCCCGATAGTGGTATAGCAAGTGGTTATCTGTGGATAGGGACTTGGTATCTGCTGACCATGCTCAAGACGCTGCTTATGTACCAGTTCACTTTGCAGAATGATGGCAACAGTAAAGCCATAAGGACTTTGGAAGCAATACAGCCACAAAAGTGTGTCTGCATACAATCTGCAAGAGGTGCAGCCAGGTCCCGAGCTATCTAACCAATAACCAAATGAGAATTTTTACAGACTAGCAAACTTGTGTGTTTGAATGGTACAATGCAATTACAAATTGTCTTATAAATTCTGAATATAGAGAAACTATTTTGAATTCGCTAATACAAAGATGCTGGTGATGGGATGGTGGGAAGGAACGTATTGAAATAATGGTGTCACAGAATGATTACAAAAGGATTACAAAATCCATAGTTTAGTGCAAGAGAGGTCAAGCTCTTCTCACTCACCCTTTCTCCAGTAAAATCTTTCCTTTCGAAATTTATCAAGCCCCCTTTTAAATGTTACAATTGAATCTATCTCTACTACCAAAAGCATGGCAGTGCACGAGAGACCAGAGCACTTGCTGTGCAAATGCTTTTTCTCATGTCGCTTTTGACAATCTTCATTCTCTGTCCCCTAGTTCATGGCCATCCTGGGGAATAGTCTCCCTCCATTCATTCTGTAATGCCCTTGGAATCATTTTGTTACACAGGTAACCATCCCTTATTCCCCACTATATTTACATAATTAGAGTCCCTCAACCTTGTAATAACTTTAATAAATCTCTTTCACATCCTCTATAACATCGCTAGGTCTTTTCTGCACATGGCTTTGAAAACAAATTATTCCAACTGTAGCTGAACCAGCCTCTCCAAAGTTCATTATAATTTCTTTGTTCTTGTAATCTATGTCTCTGTAAATAAAGGCTATCCTACTTCTTTTTTTAAACCACTTTCTGAAGCTATTCTTCCATTTCCAAGAAGTTGTGCACATATGCATCCAGATCAATTTCTCTCCAAGTTCTATCGTATCGTATACCCCTTAGATATTGCATCAATTTAATTTGCTATCTATCGTCCCATAGCTCCAGCCAGTTTAAAATCTCTTTGAAGATACAAGAAACTGCAGATCCAGGAATTTTCTTCAATGAGCTTGCAAGCTTGTCATTTACTCCACCCATCTGCCAATCCAAACCTCCTCACCTGTATCCACCTAACAATTGCCAGGCTTTGTCCTGTCCTCACCGTGCTTTACCAACTTTCTCCCCTAATCCATTCAGTCTGAAGGGTCTCAACTTGAAACGTCACCTATTCCTTTTCTCCAGAGATGCTGCCTGACCCGCCGAGTTAATCCAGCACATTGTGTCTATCTTCCATGCTGCCTGACCCGCTGAGTTCTTCCAGCGCTTTGTATCTCCTTGGAGTGTGCTATCATCCTCTTTTCTGTTCACAACACTTCCAACTTGAGTCATGCTTAATTTTGGAAATCCTTGCCCAAATCAATAATGTATATCAAAGTATAACGAACAATGGTGTTCATTCCAAGACTCAGGGTACTCCAATGTACACTTCCCACCAGTCCAAAGAACAGCCTTTAAGTTCCAGAAAATGTGCTAGTCTGTTTGCACCAAAGTCTGAGCAGGCCAGATTAATAGTTTCACTGAAATAACTTTATAGATAACTTGAAATTTGGCAGGATGAGGAAAGTCCAAGGCTTCAGGATTATACTAATCAGTTGGTAAAATGGCTAACTTTTAATCCAAAGATAGGCAAAAAAAGCTGGAATAACTCAGCGGACAGACAGCATTTCTGGAAAGAAGGAATGGGTGACGTTTCGGATCGAGACCTTTCTTCCGACTATATAAGGGCAATGAGAGATGTAGACGGTGATGTGGAGGGATAAAGAACAATGAATGAAAGAAATGGAAAAAAGTGACGATGATAAAGGAAACAGGCCATTGTAAGCTGTTTGTAGGGTGAAAATGAGAAGCTAGTGTGACCTGGGTGGGGGAGGGATAGAGACAGAGGGAATGCCAGGGCTACCTGAAGTGAGTGAAATCAATATTCATAGCACTGGGCTGATACTGTTCCTCCAATTTGCGTTTAGCCTCACTCTGACAATGGAGGAGAAAGGTCTGTGTTGGAATGGGAAGGAAAATTAAAGTGTCCAGCAACCGGGAGATCAGGTTGGTTCACGCGGGCTGAGCGAAGGTGTTCCGCGAAACGCTCGTCCAGTCTGCGTTTGATCTTGCCGATGTATAAGAGTCCACATCTTGAACAACAGACACAGTAGATGAGGTTAGAGGAGGTGCAAGTGAACCTCTGCCTAACCTGAAATGACTGTCGTGGTCCCTGGACAGAGTTGAGGGAGGAAGTATAGCGACAGGTGTTGCATCTTCTGCGGTTGCTGGGGAAGGTACCTGGGGAGGGGGTGGTTTGGGTGGGAAGGGATGAGTTAACCAGGGAGTTGCGGAGGGAACGGTCTCTGCGGAAGGTGGAAAGGGGTGGAGATGGGGAAAATGCGGCTAGTGGTATGATCCCGTTGGAGGTGGCGGAAATTTCAGAGGATTATGTGTTGTATGCGAAGGCCGATGGGGTGGAAGGTAAGGACCCGGGGGACTCTGTCGCGACTAGGGGGATGGGGAGCAAGGGCGGAGCTGCAGGGTACCAAGGAGACACGAGCTAGGGTCTCATCTCTGATGGGAGAGGGGAACCTAAAGAATGAGGACATCTCGGATGTTCTAGTATGGAACACCTCATCTTGGGCACAGATGCGGCATAGACAGAGGAATTGGGAGTAGGGGATAGAGTCTTTGCAGGTAGTAGGGTGGGAAGAAGTGTGGTCGAGATAGTTGTAGGAGTCAGTGGGTTTGTAATAGACGTCAGTCACTAGTCTATTTCTTGTGATGGAGACTGTGAGAACAAGAAAGGGGAGGGAGGTGTCGGAGATGGTCCAAGTAGATTTGAGTGCAGGATGAAAATTGGTGGTGAAGTTGATGAAGTCCTGCATGGGTGAAGAAGGTAACACCGATGCAGTCATCAATGTAACGGAGATAGAGTTCGGGGATAAGGCCAGTGTACGTTAACATTTATATATATATATATATATATATATATAGGGCCAGTGTACGTTAACATATTCAAGATAATGGCTTTCAGGAGGACTTAATGGGTAGTACGTGCATAACAGATGGCAAGTTGAAGAACAAAGGACCTATGATTCACAAAATTCAAGGATCTTTGATGGTGACCGCATAAGGTGCTCAAGGTGATATATGGGCTGGAAACTCATACAGCATGGAAACAGACCCCAAGGCCCAATTTGTCCATGTCAACCAAGATGCCATTTTACACCAGTCCCACCACCCCACTTTTGGCCCCTGTCATTCTAAATATTTCCTATCTATGTACCATGCAAATGTCTTTTAAATGTTGTAATAGTACCTGTCTCAACTACCTCTTTGGCAGCTCAATCCATGTACTCACCACCCTCTGTGTGAAAAAGTTGCCCCTCACGTTCCTATTAAATCTTTCCCCTCTCACCTTAAACCTATGACCTCTGGTTCTTAATTCCCTACTCTGGGTAACAGATTCTGTGCATCTACCCTTTCCATTCCCTGCTTACAAATTTCTATAAGATCACCTCTCTTAGTCCTGTGCTCCAAGGAATAAAGTATTAGCCTGCCCAACCTCTCCCTATAACTCACCCCCCCCCAAGTCCGAGCAGCACCCTCAAATCTTCTCTGCACTCTTTCTAGCTTAACATTTATTTCCATAGAAGGGTGACCAAAATAGAACACAATACTCAAAATGTGGCCTCACCAACGTCTTGCACAACTGTAACATTGTGTTCATTTCTGGGCACCGTGTTATACGTAAGATGTTGTCAAGCTGGAAAGGGCACAAAGAAGATTTACGAGGATGTTGCCCGGTCTAGAGGGTCTGAGTTATAGGCAGAGGTTGAGTAGGCTGGGACTATATGCCTTGGAGCGCAGGAGGATCAGGGGTGATCTTATAGAGATGTATCAGATCATGAGAGGAATAGATGCACTGAGTTTCTTGCCCAGAGTAGGTAAATCAATGACCAGAGGACATAGGTTTACAGTGAAGGTGAAAAGATTTAATAGGAATCTGAGAGGTAACCTTTTCACACAAAGGGTGGTGGATGTATGGAACAAGCTGCCAGAGGAGGTAGTTGAGGCATGGACTAACCCAACATTTAAGAAACAGTTGACAGGTACATGGATAGGATAGGTTTGGAGGGAGATGGACCAAATGCTGGCAGGTGGGGCTAGTGTATCTGGGACATGTTGGCCATTGTGGGCAAGTTGGGCTGAATGGCCTGTTTCCACACTAACACTCTGGGACTCTAGGTGACAGATTCACTTTAAGAGCAGCTAGCATTCTAATATCTCCTCCTTATCTCTAATATCTCTTCTTTATCAATGGTTAAATCATTCACAATCATAAATGATTCTTTCTCTACTGAGACTACAATCGCATTTAAGTTAATGAATGTTACTGGCAGCACATTTTCACTTGTCATTATAATCTACCAATTGAAACACGAGTTTGGATTGGTAGTAATTTATGAGAATAAATGAACCAAATGGTTATCATGACAAAACAACAACTCTACAGATGTGCAAATTTATTCTGCTGCATCAAAAAGACAATTTTGGCAAAAACTAGCGTAATCAACAAATATGACACCAAACCCTGTGCAATGTAATGTCATTTTAGGCAATGCACTGGAGTACTAACTGCTTCATTTATAACAACGAATAATAGTACAAAAACCATGTTTGTCATTGGCGAATGAACATGCCTTGATTAAATTGCCTTAAATCAAACCTGAAATCAGTCAGCATTATTGATTTTGCAGGTGTTTTCACAAAAGGGCATTGCAAATTGAGAAGCACAAGATTCATAAAGGTGCACTTTAAAATCAAAATGCAGAGCAAAGACAAGAAGTTTTCAAATATCAAGATAACCATGCATGACTGAAATATTTAACTTGTATGTCAGTAACTTAGAATCAGGTTCATCCAAATAATCCAGATGAAGTTTGTGCTACATCATGTGCTGTATTGAGATATATTTTAAGAGGGATATGGGCCAAATGTGGGCAGGCGGGATTGGTGTAGAAGGGGCAGCTTGGTCAGTTGGGCCAAAGGACCTGTTTCTGAGCTGTATGACTATGTCTGTAGATAATGAGTCAATAACAAACAGATCACCAAGATAAAGAAGACCTATAAAATTAGATCATATATGGAAATATTTCAGGGATAACATGGTTCAATTCTATGCCATTTTCTGGACTATTAACCAATTTAGGAGTAAATTTAAAGCTTAATTCTCAACCTCTACTGCAAATCAGAATATTTTTCTGATTTATATTGTCCATTTCCAACTAATTTGTGCAAGTTATTTGTGTGATAACATGGGTTGTGTGATAACGTGGCCAATTCCAACATGCATATATTTCTGAATGATTGGAAAATTGTTGGAATAGGACACATCATAATTCATGAATCATTCACTTACATTAAAACTTAAGGACAGGTTATATCACAATTTACATCACATTCAGTATAGCCCCCATCTCGATAATGGCATGTCTAACACCCAAACATTTGTAGATCAAATTGTAACAATGATGAACCCAAAACAAGGTTAGCATACAACCTAAAACTATAAATAGTTGCTGTTAAGGTTAATATTTTATCAATTTCCACATACACCGGTAAAGACTGTATTTAATTCCCACTGAAGTTAATGGTGCCACAGGACAATCAACATATCTGATTCAAGCAAATGTTAGGCCCTATTCCAACCTCCATATCACACTAAATAAATAAAATTTGAAAACAGGTTGAAAGCTCTTGTCTCTTCCTTGACAAATCAACGATCCAGAAGGCACAGAACATATTCTGCTGAAGTGTCAAACTTCAACCATTCATCTTTCAAATGTTTCATTTCAATGGTTCTCTCCTGCATTATAGGTGTTTCATTTCAAATGTACCAAGCTTATGAATGATGGGAAAATCAGGTACTGACTGGATATTTCCTTTAGCATCCCCATAGACAATGTACATTCACTCTATCATACATAAATTATTTTACATGTATCATGTAAACACATGGTAAACACACCAAGGGTATCAGGGGTTATGGGGCAATGGCAGGAGAATAGGGTTGAGAGGGAAGGATAGATCAGCCATGATTGAATGGCGGTGTGGACGATGGGCCGAATGGCCTTTTTTCCTGCTGTTATGAACCTTAGAAAAAGGAAAATAAGGTAAAGTACTGAAATAACTCAGCAGCTCAGGTAGCATCACTGGTGAACATGGACAGGCGCGTTTCAGAGTGAAGGGTCCCTACCCAAAATATCGCCTATCCATGTTCTCCAGAGATGCTTCCTTACTTGTCAAGTTACTCCAGCACTTTGTCTCTTTTTATGTAAACAAGCATTGCAGTTTGCGTCTATTTAGAAAAGCAAGTTTTATTCTTTTTTGCGGTATCAAAAACCTCAAGGATGTACTGCATTTTATCATTCCAGATTGGAAAATTATTTCATATTTAAGTCAGTTCAGAATATTCAGTTACACTTCGATTCACACAATGTTGTTCTTTCATTCCCCTTCCAATGTTACGTTGTAATTAATTCCACCGACTGATCATAAATGACATGTCTGCACATTGTTACTATGACTCAGTACATTATCTGTTCAGTTTCTCGGCAACTATTCTTTGACTACTTTCTCACTTCTAAGTATTGCATTTTGATTGCTAATTACATGTTAAAAAGAAATTTTGGACAATTTCTCGTTGTGGGTGCTCATCTTTGCCAGTTGCTTATCAACCTGCGCTTGTTATTTTGAAGTTACTGTAGTAGTAACAGGAGAATCATGTGCGAAACCTCGTTGAACTGCAAGCCATGCTGGGCAGCTGAGCAGTTTCAAACCTCTGCCTCTGCCTGTCAGACTTTCCATTCATCCGCCTGCGGCTGCTACTTCTCAACTCGCACTCACGCCGCTCTGTTGCACTTTATCGGATGTCCTGCTGGTGAGTCCGAGTTGTGGGCCAGCTCGGTGTACCTGCCACCCCGGTGCCCGGGTAGTGAGAGAATGACTGTGTGTGGTGTAATGCCGACTAGGCCCAGCCCGCACTCGCAGTGAGTCAGCAGCGTTAGCCGCACGGCCCGGCGCCTCCCGCCTTGCCCCACGGCATCTGTGCCCCGCACCCTTCCGCCGGCCGCGGCCCCCCACCGCTCTCACTTACCGATACTATGCAGAATGTCTATAGACGCGTTCCGATCGGTGCTGACTAAGGACTGAGCCCGCTGGAACTCCACTAATGCCGCCGCCGCCATCTTTTTCCTCACCGACAATCACATCAACTCCCTCCCATCCGCCGCGCACCCTAACCTGCTAATCCCGCTCTGCGGAACGTTCCCTAACTGACAGTCCCGCGGCCTATCACACTCACCGCTGGTGACATCATTGCACCCAAAGGTCCAATTATCGTCTTCTGTGGGCGGGTCTAAGCTCCATTAAGGTTGCATGCACACGGGGCGGAGCAAATGCCATCGGCGTTCCCAAGCATGCGCAGTCTTTGTCGGTTGCGTTGTGGGTAATGTAGTTTTATTCCTCCCACATCAGAGAGGGGCACAGATAGGCTACCTGTGCCACTGAGTTACTCCAGCATTTTGTGTCGAGCTTCGCTGTAAACCAGCATCTGCAGCTCCTTCCTATATACAGGGGCATAGAGATGGGGAGAAACGAGGAAAAAAAGGGGTGTTTGTTATATCTATACCCGTAGACAATAAAACATCTTCCATCTAAAACTGGCCCTCCATTCTAATCTAAAGCCAAGTATAACTAAAATTAGTAAAAGAATAGCTCAAGTGCAGATGATACAAAGCTGGGTGGTAGTGTGAACTGTGAGGAAGATGCTATGAGGTTGCAGGGTGACTTGGACAGGTTCTGTGAGTGGGCGGATGCATGGTAGATGCAGTTTAATGTGGATAAGTGTGAGGTTATCCACATTGGTGGTAAGAATAGGAAGGCAGAGTATTATCTGATTGGTGTCAAGTTAGGAAAAGGGGACGTACAACGAGATCTGGGTGTCCTAGTGCATCAGTCACTGAAAGGAAGCATGCAGGTACAGCAGGCAGTGAAGAAAGCCAATGGAATGTTGGCCTTCACAACAAGAGGAGTTGAGTATAGGAGCAAAGAGGTCCTTATGCAGTTGTACAGGGCCCTAGTGAGACCGCACCTGGAGTACTGTGTGCAGTTTTGGTCTCCAAATTTGAGGATGGATATTCTTGCTATTGAGGGCGTGCAGCGTAAGTTTACTAGGTTAATTCCCGGAATGGCGGGACTGTCATATGTTGAAAGATTGGATCGACTAGGCTTGTATACGCTGGAATTTAGAAGGATGAGAGGGGATCTTATCGAAACATATAAGATTATTAAGGGGTTGGACTCGTTAGAGGCAGGAAACATGTTCCCAATGTTGGGGGAGTCCAGAACAAGGGGCCACAGTTTAAGAATAAAGGGTAGGTCATTTAGAATGATGAGGAATTTTTTTTTCAGTCAGAGAGTTGTGAATCTGTGGAATTCTCTGCCTCAGAAGGCAGTGGAGGCCAATTCTTTGAATGTATACAAGAGAGAGCTAGATAGAGCTCTTAAGGATAGCGGAGTCAGGGGGTATGGGGAGAAGGCAGGAACGGGGTACTGATTGAGAATGATCAGCCGTGATCACATTGAATGGCGGTGCTGGCTCGAAGGGCCGAATGGCCTACTCCTGCACCTATTGTCTATTGTCTAAGTGACATTTTTAACGCCTTGAAAGTTTGTGGTAGAACGCTCAAGTGATATTTTTAACTCTTTGAAAGTTTGTGGTAGAACCAAAAGATGAACTACTTTCTCTTGGTTACCTGTACATTGGAACTACCGACACAACAGGAATTTATGAGACCCAAAGAACTGCAGATGCTGGTTTACAAAGAAAGATACAAAGTACTGGAGTAATTCATGAGAATCTCTAGAAAGAACAGATTAACTTTCTGGTTGCTGCTCTGAATGGCACAGTAAAAAAAGCCTATGGTAATGAAAATGTTTCTGATTTTTAAAAATTTCCTTTGAGTGTTTTTATATTTCAAGATATTCCACGCAAAATGCGACATCTGCAGAGGAGCACCTGTGACTCTGAATCCTTGACTGATCAGTCACAGACATGTGGCACAACAACCATAGGGACACCTATACCAACAGAACACCTCCAGTTCAATGCAATCATATTTCATGATCAAAGTCATGATCAAATCAGGAACTGTCAGAAAAATATCACTATCTCCACCCATTGCCAATGATATCTCCCCTCTCACATAAGTGTTTCCAATTAGAAAATGTAGCGAATGCATACAAACTATCAACTATTTACATCAAAAGATGTAACCAGTAAACTTTTTACAGATAATAAATTTTGCAATGTAGAAAGTTTTTACAAAGATATATGTACATACTTGTAAGTTTAATCGAACAAACATTATCTCCATCTCATAGCCTTCTCAACTGCAAACTCTTCAGTCGAGTGTTCTATTTAAATTGAAATTATCAGCTTCAGGCACCAAACGATTCCAAAGTTTCATATACTAATCTGATCTCATATCTTAAAATACAATTATAGGCTTAATCTTCTTCATATCGAGTCCACATCACAAGATTAGGAAATTTTCAGCCAGAGCTGACCACACTTCTCGGCATCTGAGGAAGATACACACAATCTCCCAAATGTTCTAGGGGCCGGAGAACCTAGGGTGATGGAGGAACTGAAGGAAATGCACATTAGGCAGGAAATGGTTTTGGGTAGACTGATGGGACTGAAGGCTGATAAATCCCCAGGGCCTGATGGTCTGCATCCCAGGGTACTTAAGGAGGTGGCTCTAGAAATAGTGGAAGCATTGGAGATCATTTTAAAATGTTCTATAGATTCAGGATCAGTTCCTGTGGATTGGAGGATAGCAAATGTTATCCCACTTTTTAAGAAAAGAGGGAGAGAGAAAACGGGTAATTATAGACCAGTTAGTCTGACAACAGTGGTGGGGAAGATGCTGGAGTCAATTATAAAAGACGAAATTGCTGAGCATTTGGATAGCAGTAACGGGATCATTCCGAGTCAGCATGGATTTACGAAGGGGAAATCATGCTTGACAAATCTACTGGAATTTTTTGAGGATGTAACTAGGAAAATTGACAGGGGAGAGTCAGTGGATGTGGTGTACCTCGACTTTCAGAAAGCCTTCGACAAGGTCCCACATAGGAGATTAGTGGGCAAAATTAAGGCACATGGTATTGGGGGTAGGGTACTGACATGGATCGAAAATTGGTTGACAGACAGAAAGCAAAGAGTGGGGATAAATGGGTCCCTTTCGGAATGGCAGGCAGTGACCAGTGGGGTACCGCAAGGTTCGGTGCTGGGACCCCAGCTATTTACGATATACATTAATGACTTAGACGAAGGGATTAAAAGTACCATTAGCAAATTTGCAGATGATACTGAGCTGGGGGGTAGTGTGAATTGTGAGGAAGATGCAATAAGGCTGCAGGGTGACTTGGACAGGTTGTGTGAGTGGGCGGATACATGGCAGATGCAGTTTAATGTAGATAAGTGTGAGGTTATTCACTTTGGAAGTAAGAATAGAAAGGGAGATTATTATCTGAATGGTGTCAAGTTAGGAGGAGGGGGAGTTCAACGAGATCTGGGTGTCCTAGTGCATCAGTCAATGAAAGGAAGCATGCAGGTACAGCAGGCAGTGAAGAAAGCCAATGGAATGTTGGCCTTCATAACAAGAGGAGTTGAGTATAGGAGCAAAGAGGTCCTTCTACAGTTGTACCGGGCCCTGGTGAGACCGCACCTGGAGTACTGTGTGCAGTTTTGGACTCCAAATTTGAGGAAGGATATTCTTGCTATGGAGGGCGTGCAGCGTAGGTTCACTAGGTTAATTCCCGGAATGGCGGGACTGTCGTATGTTGAAAGGCTGGAGCGATTGGGCTTGTATACACTGGAATTTAGAAGGATGAGGGGGGATCTTATTGAAACATATAAGATAATTAGGGGATTGGACACATTAGAGGCAGGAAACATGTTCCCAATGTTGGGGGAGTCCAGAACAAGGGGCCACAGTTTAAGAATAAGGGGTGGGCCATTTAGAACGGAGATGAGGAAGAACTTTTTCAGTCAGAGAGTGGTGAAGGTGTGGAATTCTCTGCCTCAGAAGGCAGTGGAGGCCAGTTCGTTGGATGCTTTCAAGAGAGAGCTGGATAGAGCTCTTAAGGATAGCGGAGTGAGGGGGTATGGGGAGAAGGCAGGAACGGGGTACTGATTGAGAGTGATCAGCCATGATCGCATTGAATGGCGGTGCTGGCTCGAAGGGCTGAATGGCCTACTCCTGCACCTATTGTCTATTGTCTATTGTCTATTGTCTAATGGCGTCTTGCGCTTCTTGTACTTCTTGTGCGTAGTGGTGGAAAGATTGGTGGAAACAGGCCCGCGACGTGAGCGCTCTTTCCTTGACCCCCTAGGCTTGATAGCAATCATTATGTCTTATTATGTCTCCATAATTATATTATAATGAGAAGTACGTTGATTTACAAATTTTCTAAATATCATCTCTCAAGTTTAAACTCAATGCAGGCTAATAACATTTATCCGCTATCGTAGGGATTCAATTATATATTGAGATTGGAATGTTTCGAGATATCACAAATTCAATAAAAGAAACTTATACTTTGTTTTTTTAAAGACAATTTATGTTTGTGCATTCTTTCACTCTGTCTCACTTCCTAACTTCCACTCTGACATCTAGTGGGCATTGGTCTGGTCCTCCTCCCGCAGCTCTTTTTGAAGTTATGAAGTTACCTTCTCTAACTTTCCCTAGCTAACTATTCCAACTATTCCAACTGTCACTTTCAGCCTCTTTTGTCACATTCTGCCCGTACTGTTTGATTTGACATTTTCAAGTCCATGTCTATTGTGACAACTCGCAGAAGATCTCACAAAATAGTCTTCTCTTAAATAACCAATGCAGTCCACACTGGAACCCAGTTATTCATTAGCTTCTTAAAAAATATAAAGGGTACGTGTTATATGGAACGAGCTGCCAGAGGAGGTGGTTGAAGCAGGTACAGTTATAATGGTTTAAATGTAATTCAGACATATATATGGATACAAAAGGTTTAGAGGAAAATGGGCAAAAGGCAGACAAATAGGGTTAACTTAAATAGGCATCTTGGTCGACATGGACGAGTTGGGGCCAGAGGCCCTGTTTCTGTTCTGTAATACCCTATAAATCTGTGATCTATAAATAAAAGTCTTGTGCAAACGGAACCTTTCTCCAAAGCCAGCACATTCTCACCTTTGGCAGCACAAATGTTTCTGCCAGATATAACTGAAATTACCTTAGTACAGTACCTCATGCCAAGTCATTTGTCCTCCACTTCACTTGTAGATTCTTGTAATGATACAGCTGTTACAACTCCTGTGAATTGACTCCCTCATCCAAACAGATTGCAAATTCTTCCTTTAAACAGTTTGCTATTATGGATTGCAAATATTCACATTGCTCCCATAATGCGAAAATCACTGTTTAAAATAACTCTGATCTCATAATGGACTGTCCTGTGATATTTTATCCTGGACTAATTTTTTGGTCTGATTCTTACCTTTCTTTGCTTGCCTGTTTCACAAAGTCGGTGTGGCTCTTCAATTCCTTTAGTAATGGATTTCACAAGCTATTTTGCTCCGTATGTACCTTCCACGAGGGACATTGATGATATAGTTTACCATCAGAGCATTTCCACTTGGTCTATCAACGGGTAAATTGACGAGACTTGTATTTCTCAAGTCCATCGATAAACCATCATGTCACTGCTGGTCATTGTCACTGCTTTATCTGGAGAATTCATCTTCCATTCTAAAAACACTAAATACAGGGAAATCCCAGCAAGTCAGGCAGCATCTATGACGAAAGAAACATTAAATTGATGACTGTTTCATTAAGTTTTGGGAAAGGAATGATAACAAGACCAATCAACGAGAGGTTGACATAATGAAATAGTATGAATGAATCAGGAATAAGGAGTGGGCAACTCGAGCCTGCTACACCATTTAATAAGATCATGGCAGATTTGATTTTACTTCAGTTCCATACTTCCATTTAAACATGGCAACCTCTCGCCACTTTGCTTATTGGTCCTAAAAAGATTCTGCTTCCACCACCCAATGAGGAAAAGTATTCAAAAGACTGGCAACCCTCTGAAAGAAAAGATTATGTCTTGATTTCTGAAATGAGTGATCCCTTACTTTGAAACTGCACTTATAGTTCTCATAAGAGAAAACATATCTCTCATTTCCATTTCCCGTGACTTTCAGTCTGAAGAAGGGTCTCAACCCAAAATGTCACCCATTCCTTCTCTCCAGAGATGCTGCCTGTCCCGTTGAGTTACTCCAGCTTTTTGTGTCTGTCCAAGATCTGGGTGGCTGTACCTACATTTGAAACTGGATCCTTGACTTCCTCATCGGTAGACTTCAATCAGTGAGGATTGATAACATTTTATCTTCACTGATCAGAAACACGTGTACCTGGGGGTTAAGTGCTTAGTCATCTGCCCTAGTGTTTTTACACCCAAGATTGTGTGGCTGAACACAGCTCCAATACCATCTATAAATTTGCCAATGCAAAATTTGTCATTGGTTGAATCATGAATGGTGATGAGTCAGCACACAGGAGAGAGATATAACACCCCTTTGAGTGGTACCATAATTAAACCCTCTCGCACAATGTCACTAATACCAAGGAATCTGAAGAAGGGTCTCGACCCAAAACATCACCTATTCCTTCTCTCCTGAGATGCTGCCTGACCCGCTGAGTTACTCCAGCATTTTGTGTCTATCCAAGGAACTAAATGTTGACTTCAGAAAGAAGAAGTCAGGAAAGCACATGCCACCTTTCATCGGTGAGGCAGCAATGGAAAGTTAGCAGTTTCAAATTCCTGGGCGCTAACATCTCAGATGGCCTGCCCTAGCCCCAGCACATTGATGTAATCAGGAAGAAGATACAATAGCACCTGTACCTTCTTAGAAGTTTAAAGAGATCCAACATGTCACCAAATACTCAAACAAACTTCTGCAGGTGCACTGTGGAAAGTATTTTGCCTAGTGGCACTGTGGCCCGGTACAACAATTCCTACACACAAGACCGCAGAAAGTGGTAGTTTTAGCCCGGCCTTTCATGGACACAGCCCATCTCACCATCAAAAGCATCTGCATGATACACTAACTCAAGAAGGTGACATTTGTCATAAAGGATCCCGTTATCCGGCATGCCCTATACTTTTTGCTACCATTGGCAGGAGAAGCCCCACACCAATCCTATATAACTAGGTACAGGAACCGCTACTTTCTTACAACCAAAAAGGTTCTTAAACAATCTGCACAATCCTAATCCTATCACAGTGTCGGAACACTATGACACCACTGGGTGGCGCCAGCAATGGCTGCCTCGCCAACAATCTGCCTGTCCTTTCCTTCTTTGTGTTTTAATTGTATGTGTTAAATGTATGTTTTTAGTGTTCTTTAGCTTGTTTTATGTGGGGTGGGGGAACTTTTTCTAATCTCTTACGTCGACGGAAATGCGATTTTTTCCCCCCATATCGTATCTCCGTCCGCACTGCGGCCTAACATCGAGGAGTTGGGCACTTTTGCTGGAGACGGATTTTGAGAGCTTCACTGCGGTCACCTGCAGATTTACCATCACGGAGCTCACGATCCCTTTGTCAGGGCTCGACCTTGGAGCTCCAACCATGGGTGCTTGCGGACTTAATATCACGGAGTCCGCGGTCTCTGGTCAGAGACCGACTTCAGGAACTCCAAGCCACGAGAGTTTCGACTGCCCCAACGCGGGAGTTTCGATCGCCCTGACGCGGGAGTTTTGATTGCCCCGACTCGGGGGCTTTGATCGCTGGCTGCGGGAGCTTCGATCGCCCCAATGGATGGTTTGACTGCCCCGACTGCGGGAGAATAAAGAGGAAGCAGATTGGACTTTTTTGACTTCCATTACAGTGAGGAATGTGGGGAATCCGCTGTGGTGGATGTTTATGTTAACTTTTATGCAGTTGTGTGTTGTTTTTTTCTCGTATGGCTGTATGGTAATTCGCAATGTACATTAATTTTACATGTGACAATAAAAGACCTTTGAAACCTTTGAAACCTCTTTTCTTACATTCTCATAACTTGTTCTCTATTTGTGTTTTTTGCAGTCTTATTTTTTCCATTGTCTTTTCTTTTTCACTGTCTAATATAATTTACGTATAGTTTATGTTTAGTGAGTCTATGTGCCTGTAATGTTACTGTGATCAAAAAATTCATTGTACCTGCTCCTAATCATATCACAATATACTTGACTTGACTTGGTAATTAGCAGATCAGTCAGTATCTTCAGAACGAGAAACAATAGGCAATAGACAATAGGTGCAGGAGTAGGCCATTCGGCCCTTCGAGCCAGCACCACCATTCAATGTGATCATGGCTGATCATTCTCAATCGGTATCCCGTTCCTGCCTTCTCCCCATACCCCATGACTCCGCTATCCTTAAGAGCTCTATCTAACAGAGTTAGTATTTCCAGCTATTTAGAACCAAATGAGCAGATACAAGCCTAGTCTGCCCAGCCAAGTTTAGTCAAACCTTCTTTGAATTGCTTCTAATGCATTAGCGTCCTTCCTTTAATAATATGACAAGCTTGTGCACAATATTCCAGATGACGTCTCACGAATGTCCCTGTTTGTGCATTCAATTCCTCTAGCACTGAACAATATTTCTTTCTGAGCTTTCCTAATTTTATTTGCTGTATTTACATAGAAATCTTTTGCATTTCATGCACTGGGCCACCCATATCTCCCTGCATCCCAGAATTCTACAATTTCTCACCTTTTAAGGAATATACTTTTTATTTTTCGTCCCATAATGACAAATTTTACATTTTCCCATATTTTAAATTATTTACCAAATCTTTGCCCACTTGCTTAACCTATTCATATCCCGTTGCAGCCTCCACATGTCTTTTTCATAACCTGTTTTATTACCTATCTTTATATCAGCACCAACTTTAGCTACCATACCTTCAGTGCCTTCATCCAAATCATTTAGTAAAAGACAAATCATAAAATAAACTGAATGGGAATGGAACAGGGTTTTGAAGTTAACTTCTAAATAATGTTAATATATTTAAATAAAATGTTGTGTCTTTTGCAATATTTTCATAACAGTCAATAGGTTTTGATATGGTGGCAGATAACAGCTCAAAAAACAGGTACTGACTAATCCCAGGCACTTAATGGTAACCAGATTCAAAACAGGATAGTTATGAATAGTTTGGAGCAATCCCTTCATATATTCTAACTGAGTTCCAATATTTTCTGCTTTTATTTAAGAATTCACATTTTGTTTCTACTTTTCCATTTAAAAAAAGTGGCTGGGCTCTGCTGTTGAAAGGGTTAAACGTCACTCGTGTTCTTGTGCAGGGTGATTAGTTCTGACTTACTCAGACACGGGGATGAGGGGAGCAGGCAGGGGGTAGCAGCTCAGCTGGATTCCAATAAACCTCTCCTTTTCTCCTAATGACACTGACGGATGTGCCACCCTCGGTGTTCCTCACACTGGACCTGGTATTGGCAAGATCTTCATAAAAGCAAGATTAATGGTTAAAATGGGTCTTCAGGAGACTAATCCCAGCAGATTGCATGTCTGGGACTATTCATGTCAAACTGCTGGGCAGATATCATTTATTCTTCCCATGAAAAGGGGAATGGAATAGACTGACAGCTACTGACAGAAGGGTCAGAGCTTCAATCCTCCGTGACTGTTGAGAGATGTTAGACAGAAAATAAAAGTGGGATGAGAGTCTAGTTTGATTACAGATATCCTGTTGTCAGGATCCATTTTAGTATAAGAAAGCAGCTTGAAGACGATGAATCCGATTCGATTTGGCTTGCGAGTTTGAATGACACTCTGTTTCCTGGTTATTGTCTGTGACTCTGTGTCGTATCAACAGACATTGGGAAAAACACTGATGGTTTTATAACAGCCTTCTTTAAACCAATTGGACTGAATAGCTGTCTAAATTATTCTCCACTGTCCGACTCTTTGATCTATCAGACTATGAGGCAGGGCTTGGGGTCTGCGGGCAACCTGACAGGCAGTCATGAGGTGATGGGAGTAGGTAATAACCAGCGCATTCAGCTCGAAAGGCGATGGGAACTCTGTAAAATGGGTAACTCTGAAAAGCACCTAATTATTATTGACCCTGACTTAACCCAATTAACCGCTTTAACCTACACGTAGTATTGGATCCAAATAGTTTAGACCAGCCATTTGTGCCAATGTAAAGTGTTTAATTTACTGATTTGACATCAAAAGCTCCTTTCAATGCCAAAACTTTTTTTGCCAAAATAAATTTGTTTTTACATTTTATCATTCTTACCACCTTGGTCTTCCCACTATTATTACACATCGCTATCTTTCACCTTTCAGTCATTTGGTGTCTTACCAGGATTCCTCCTAATGTCACGGTCAGACAGGCCCCACCACATCTCTAAACCAGTTGACAGGAGTAGCAGCTTTCCAGTATATATGGCAGGTTCCAAAAACCTGTCCTTTTTTTCCCCTATAATGAGATTTTTGTAGCTGTTGCCAACACCTGGTTAAGACCTAGAGAAGGTCATCATTTAAGGACTTGTTGAGAGTCTTAATGAGAAAGAAGACATAACATAACACATAACAACACTTTATTGTCACTCGGCACAACACCGAGCGAAATTTCAGCAGTCACACAAAATACAGCAAAAAAGAAAAGAACACAGGACACCCGACCCCACAGTGCAGCTAGTGGGAACGTGCTGACCAGTGGACTGAATAATGTTGGCCAACTCCTTGCCAAGGTAAATCCATTAAGCACTGAAGAGATGTAACTGGGCTGTCTGTCCTGTCCACGGTGAATAACCCCAGAAGAGTTGCTGGCATTTCTCCTGATGTGTTGGAGTACGGGACTTGCTGCAGTTTGTAGCCTGAAGCGTTATGGTTGTTCAGCATTTTCAGCAATAACACAGGTTAATACGGAAAATTTAGTTTCAAATCTCAATTATTGTCTTAAGCATGAGTGCACTGAAGCATAGTTACATGGAAATGTCTTGCATGTTGCAGTATCACATCGCACAAAACCAAACAATCAAAAAGCAAATTACACGACAATTGTACATAAATTTACACATCAAATTCTGAAAGAAAGACAATGCTGCAAAACTAGACATTAATGTAAAACCATAATTAAAAAAGAAAAAAAACAAGTCATATTACTGCGGGCTGCAGTATCCTGTTGTCAAGGTAGGGTTAGGGTTGTGCAGGCTGGTTCAAGAACCTGATAGTTGCAGGAAAGTAGCTGTTCCTGAACCTGGCGGTGTGGGACTACAAGCTTCTGTACCTCCTGCCTGGTGGTGGCAGTGAGAAGAGGGCATGGTCCTGATGCTGCCTGGCCCGCTGAGTTACTCCAGCATTTTGTGTCTACCTTCGATTTAAACCAGCATCTGCAGTTCTTTCCTACACGTTCTGATGAATATGTTCCTTGGTGATAGATGCCACACCCTTGAGGCAGTGCCTCATGTAGAAGCTTTCAATGGAGGGAAGAGCTGTGTCCATGAAAGATGGGTTGAGTCCACCACTCTCTGCAGCCTCTTGAGTTCCGATGCATTGGAATTGCCATGTCAGGCCATGATGCAACTCGTCAGGGCCAGGCGCATGTGTCATGCGCCTGCGCTGCCCTAGCAGCTGCGGCTTACCTGCAGTCCGTCTGTCTTTGTGTTTTATGTTGTTTTTTTGTCTTGATTGTAGTGTTTAGATGCGATGTAGTTTTTTGTGGTAGTGTACTGTGGGGGGGGGGGGGGGACTGTAAAATTGTCTCTTCCCAACGGAGACGCAACCTTTTTCTGGGTCGTGTCTCCGTTCCCGCTGCGGCCTACCATTGGCCAAACACCTGGAACTGGCGGCCTCCAGCTGGGACCACCTGGGCTCTGGTTCGCAGAGCCCGCGGACCAGACTTACCATCTGGAAGCTCGCAGGCCCTGCCCTGGGTGGGGGCCGACTTCGGGAGCTCCGGCAGCGGCAGCGGCAGCGGCAGCGTCTTCGCCTGCCCCGAATCGTGGGGCTTGGGTCGGCCCGCCGTGGACCTTTCACCATCCGGCGTGGCCTGAAATAGGTCGCAGGATTTTTCTCTGCCCGGCGGGGGCTTCAATGTCGGGAACCCCGACCACCCTGACGTGCAGCGGCAGCGTCTTCGCCCGCCCCAGATCGCGGGGCTTGGGTCGGCCCGTTGCGGACCTTTCACCGTCCGGCGCAGCCTGGAACGTGGCAACTTCAACAGCCTGACCGTGGGAAAAGATGGCAGGGGAAGAGGAAAGACATTCTGGCCTTCCATCACAGTGAGGAGGTGACTGGAGGAGACTCACTGTGATGGATGTTTCTTTTTTTGTTGTTTTGTGTGACCTTTCATTTCACTGCACATCTTGTATGTGTATATGACAAATAAACTTGACTTGACTTGACTTGACTTGATACACTCTACGGTACATTTGTAAAAGATTGTTAGAGTATTCGGAGGCATACTGAATCTCTACATTTCTAAGAAAGTGGATACAATTTCAGACTAAGGGCTGGAAATAAATATAAATGTTTTTTTTCTAATATTCCATGCACCGCAGAATTCACATCACAAATTTTGGCCCAAAACCATTGAGTACAATTGCTGATGTCTATATTTTTCTTGGCATATTCAGGTGTGAAAGTTATTCTGCTTATTTTGTAACTATTTGTCAAGCTAACGATTGTTTGGGAGGATTACAATTTGATTTAGGCAAGAAGAGCTATATTCATCATATATCAGTGATCTGGTTGATTAGGAGATTTGGATGTTTTTGACTCAGAAATAAGAAAGTATTTTATTACCTGACACTAACACAGTGGAGAAAAGCTAAAAAAAACATCTCATAGTAATTGATGTTTATCAACAACAGTTATTCACATTGACATTAGTAGCTATTAAGAAGATATGCTGTCTTGTGATAAAGGGGTTTTGTTTTATTCATTGGTTACAAAATGTAACATTTCAAGTTTAGCAGAGTTTCAGTGGAATAAATAATGTTAAGGTATTTTTACCGGCAATGAGGATCGATAACCAGATAATACAGAATTAAGGCAATTGCTAAAAGGACTAAAAGGAAGATGAGGACTTATTTACTCTGTGAGTTGTTATAATCTTAAATGCACAGTCTGATCATTTGTTTACTGTAATGTACCACCAATGGCTAATGTAATAGGGTGATTGTTACTGTAATAGAGCTACCATTGATAACTACAAAAGGGACTCTGTTGGTTATTGTCATAGGGCCATGCTTATAGGAGTAAAAAAGGCATGGCTGTTACACCAGGGCCACTGGTGGTAATTGTAAAAGAGCTTTCCTTTCTTAATGATGATGCATTTGTTGGCTTCCAATGTTTAATTGTAGATCTGGTAAGATTATAATTTAGTTTTACTCTGGTTCCATGCACTTTTAAATATTATCAAGCCACAAACTCCAGAAACTTTAGGAGCAGAAGTTTTAAAAAGCAGCAAAAATTGATAAATGTCAAAGAGCTGTTTGCATTTCAGAATGTTCAGGTATTCAAATACCGCCACCCATTCTTCTTCATATGATTCTTAAATATGCAGTTGGTCATTGCTTGTTGTGACAAATGTAAAGTAAATCTCAACATGTCAGAGAGCAAGGGAAAATGGGAAAAATTGAAGGTTTATTTGCAAACTTGTGAAAATCAAACTCCTAACTCTACCAAAATGAACCATTAAATGAGACCTAAAGCACAACAGTTGTTGTCAATGAAATAGGAGCCTATTGTCCATGACAAGAGCAATCATAGAACAATGGTTGACCAAAGTGAGCCTGAGAATTCATTCTTTTGGGCCATTAAGCTTGTAATATCACTTGACAATTTTTTTGTAATAAACAGCTCTTTGGATCTTGACAGACCTGTGGGTTTATGATATTTTAAAAAAAGGTTCGAGCTTTGTGGGGAGGACCTCTGTTACAGTGGATCATTGGTAAGTTAATTTCTGCAATGTACAAGTGACAATAATGAGAAGTGAATTAGAGCTGATAGCCAGGGTTTAAACGGAAGGGCACGATATTTTAATTTTGTGTTTGGTTGTCATGATGTGATTTAATATTGTCTTCCTCCTGTACCTCATCCAATGTATTGATGTTGGATCTGATTGTTTGCAATCAGCAGATAAAGACAAGGAAATTCTAGTTGCCTGGCCAGGCCTTGGACACACCCTGTGCCACCCATTACCATGTTCCCAGGCCTGATTAATGACAAGAGTGTAGTTGTGACCAGAGATCTGATTAGATCTGTAATGTTGCCAAGGGAGGTATCAGACCATCAGTGGTGGAGCATCAAAACCCAGCACTGACAGATGGATGGTAGAGGGTGAGTGGGAGCATAGAAGTTTCCTCTCTTCTGTCCATCCCCTGGACTGCAGTGCATCGTCCAGAAGGCTCAAACTCTGGGAAGAGAGACGAGAGAAATCTCCGGAAGACATTCACATGGCAATCTATCCCTTTGAGAAACTCCCACCAGGTTCCGACCAGCCGTGGATAACCTGGCGCCGTCTCAACAGACTGCGGACAGGCATGGGAAGGAGCAAACCGAACATGCTGAAGTGGGGATGTACTGAAGATGTGGCAGACTGCGAGTGCGGACGGGACCGCCAGACTATGGAACATCTCCTGAGCTGTGACATGCTGCATGACACATGCACTGTAAAGGATCTTGCAGAGGCCAACGATGTGGCACTAAAATTTGCTCACTACTGGCAAACAGTTGTGTAATGACACGAATAAGTAAATGTGGGAGCATCAGAGCCTGGTGCTAATAGATGACGGGTGATAGTATTGAAGTTCAAAATAGATTGATATTTGGGGATAGGGCATCAAAACCCAACATGTGATTTGGAGTGGGAGCATCAGAACCCTCCGCTGATGGGAGTTTGGTTGAGAAATATGGTAGACAAGGTATTAGGATCTGCTGTGAGGCTTCAGTGGCTGGGCAGTAGGACCTGGAAATTAAGGGCAGGGTAGTGGCATGGAGATTATGTGGTTGTGGCTACACTCTGGCAGAGGGTGGGCAACAGTTAAAGGAGTGCAGGAAGAGTCCAAATAGGCTGAGGAAAGTAATTAAAGGAAAGGTTACTTCACTCTTTTAGTGACCATTCCTTCACAGTTTCATGTTTGTATTCCCCTAACCTGCTTTACATGTGCTGCAAAGATCAGCCTAATTTAGAACTTCTTTCTGCCTTCTGCTACTGCAGTGCTAACATTTTCAACAGTTTCATTAATTTTCTTGTGGCAAATTAGAACATTAAAAAAAAAAAATGTAATATCAATGATTAACCTACTTCTAATGAAGGACTAGTTCTGTTTAAAAGAAAATTGTTAGGGTGCAATATGATTTTTTTCCAGCCACCACAAACTAAGTTGTGCACATTATCACCCAAAGTTATTCTTGAAGTTGGATCCTCTAAAGGATGATGTCCATAGACTCAGTAGGTTGCTTAAGAGCCACTGGGTGGAGGATTGTAGGTTTTGGCCTATTGAGGTGAATATATTCACCAAAGATCCCAGCTGCTTTGACAACTGTGCCCCATTTAATTGGGTTACATTCCAAAAGCCCATCGTGTCACTTTCTATGTGGCTGTTACTGTGCTGCAGAGCTTCACAAACTATTTGAATGGACTGAGGAAGAAGTCGACCTTGCTCTTTCATTATAATGTGGGTATGAATATGTGTATAAAAGGACTAATAGAAGTCAATCTTTTCCGATGTGTTCACTGTCCTTTGCATCATAACTCCTTTCCCCAGTCACCAAGTTATTGTTATCTTGTTAATCATCTTAATCAAAGGTTGATGCTTTGGTCCTTACTTGAGGGAGTGCTGAAATGTTGCATTAGAGTCTGAGAAGTTGCTATTTAGAGGAGGAATTTCTTTAGCCACAGGGTGGTGAATATGGGGAATTCACTGCCACAGATGCCTGTGGAGGCCAATTCATTGGGCATTTTTAAAGTGGAGATTGGTAGGTTTTTGATTAGTAAAGGTGCCAAAGGTTACAGGGAGAAGGCAGGAGAATGGGGCTGAGATGGAAAAACGATGGAGAAGACTTGATGGGCCAAATGGCCTAATTCTGCTCCTGTGTCTTATAGTCTGATGGTCTTAAATGAGATAAATCGAAAGATTGCACCATAGAATTGCACCATAGAAAGATGGTGGAAATACTCAACAGGTCAAGCAGCATCGATCATTAGAAGTCATGATCATCCTTTCTAATAAAAGACCCCATGACATTTTTTAACAGAGTCAGCATGCTCGCCCCACGGCTCTGCCATCATTTGACTCTCACCCAGACCCACTAAACGAGGCCATTTATCATTTGCTTCATTTGTCTCATTGCTATTTGCGGGATGTTGCTGTTCACAATTAATATACATCAGCTTCTATCTTATAGGAGGCTGCAGCTCAAAGACACTCAGTTGGCTTTGTAGAACTTTGGCACACCCTGAGGTATTAAGCGGAGCTAGATAATGTTAACAACTCCAACACATAGTATCTCCCAGAGAAGGATTCCATCCTCACTGAGCCTCCCCTGCCCTGTGAGTCGAATGTGGAATGATCTGTCCTGGTGGAAACCTTTCATGAGATGATGCTTGATCTTTGCAGAACTATTTTCACCCTCTGAACCCATGGGCAGGTATCGCAGAGGTTTTCTGTTGATTTTGTTTGTTTTTAATTTCATTTATATTTGCACCAAGAAAGCTTCATTCAGTCCTCAATTACTAAATACTAAGCTGAATGGCTCAATCATAACTTAGCATCACAATAACCATCAATTAAATGTTTTTCTGTGTTTGCAGCAGCATTCCAGTTTTCCTTCCCACTACACCGACACCAATTATTAGCTTTGCTATTTCTCTGTCTCCAGAATGACCTTTTTTTCCCCCATTTTTAAAAGCTTTTTCTTGCCTTTATTCTTTGCCTCGGGCACTAAACTGGTGTGGGAAAGGAACCTGTCACTGATGCAGTAGGGGTTCCTTCTCGAGGTGGGATTAAGGCGCTTGGGGTATGAATTCCTCTGGTTGCTATGTGTAACAACATTGTCTATTCTTTCAGGGAGATTACGTCTGCTACTTTTGAAAAAAATTGTCAACTTGTTTTTTGAAAGAATGTGTGTACGATTTTGCTACAAATGCGCCAACAAAGGAAGTTTGTTGCTGAAGTGAGGAACCTTTTGGCAGAGTAAAGGGAACCTTATTCTCGATCTAAGGGTGTTGCAGCAAGCCTGGGAATGCTTGTTGCAATGGTGCAGACAAAGCTTGAGTCTGCATCAAATGAACCTTTTTACCTGACCTGCTTAATGGGACATTGGAGCGGTTTTATTTTGTGGTTAATAATTATGTTATCTCCTCTGGTAGTGGTTGAATCGATGGTACAGAAGGTAGAATGCTGAGCCATTAGTTGACATTTTACAGTATTCACAATGTGTAGGAAGGAACTGCAGATTCTAGTTTAAACCGAAGACAGACACAAAATGCTGGAGTAACTCAGCGGGACAGGCAGCATCTCTGGAGATTCCTGCTGAGTTACTCCAGCATTTCGTGTCTATTTACAGTATTCACTGCCTACCTAGGTTGCAAACACTGCATTGAAGATAGAACATAGAACAGTACAGCATAGGAACAGGCCCACAATGTCTGCCCCAAACATTATGCCATGTTAAACTAATCTCCTCTGCCTGTGTGTGACCCATATCCCTCCATTTCCTGCATATTTACAAGCTTATCTAAACACCTTCACTTAAACACCATTATCATATCTGCTTCCACCACTACTCCTGGCGGCACACACCAGACACCATCCCTCTCTGTATAAAATACTTTCTTCACATATCTCCTTTAAACTTTCCACCCCTAACTTTAAATCTATGTCCTCCAGTCTTCGACATTTTTACTCTGGGAAAAAATGCTTTGAGAGTCTACATTATCTATGTCTCTTATAATTTTATATACTTCTATCAGGTCTCCCCTCAACCTCCAATGCTCCAGCGAAAACAATTCAAGTTTGTCCAAACAGTGAATATGTTCAAAATTCACATGAAAGAGAATGATCTCAAGAGTGATGTTCAACAGGATTATCCATCATAATTTTTATCCTGTTGCATATATCTTTTATATACTTTGGCCATTTCACTATGAGACGTAACACTGTTGACCTTAATGTCATGATCCATATTCTGACAGAAGTCTCCATTGTATCCCTCTTTAGCTTAGAGTATTAAGATCAGGTACAAGCCAGAACTTCACCAAGTATGGTATTTATACTTACATGTTCGGTATCTGTGGTGGCTTGGAGAATATCTGCGCGATCTGTTGAACCATACTTGAAGAGATACTTGGCTTGATCTCCGGTCTAAATTCAGTTAACAAAATCCAGCCTGACAATGATCGGGGAACTCCATTTGACCTGAGGTTTCATGGTTCACAAATATTAGCTTTTGTTGCTGTTCATTATCCAGCACCCTTTTGCCAAACAGATACAAGTAATTGATGTTGAATGAAGTCAGATCACATCGTACTCTCAATGCAAATCAGAACTGTATACAGGCAAGGAATCCCTACCTGTTTTTGTTTATCATATCCTTTCAAAGGGGAACCAAATTTACCTGACACAAGGGGTGACACAGTGGCGCGGCGGTAGAGTTGCTATCTTGCAGCACTAGAGACCCGGGTTCATTCCTAACTACAGGTGCTGTCTGTATGGAGTTTGTATGCTCTCCCTGTGACCACATGGGTTTGTTCTGGGTGCTCCGGTTTCCTCTCACACTCCAAAGACATACAGGTTTGCAGGTTAATTGGCTTTGGTAAAAATAGTTAATTCTGGCAGCTCATTCCATGTATGCACCACCCTCTGTATAGAAAAAAGTTGCCCCTCAGGTCTTTTTAAATTCCCACCACTCACCTGAAACCTGTGCCCTCTTGTTTTAGATGCCTACTCCAGGGAAATTACTGGGGCTGTTCACCTTATCTTTGCCCCTTAGAATCCTATAACCCTCTATAAGGTCACCCCTCTGCCCCCCTATACTCCAGGGGAAAAAAACCCCCAGCTTATCCAGCCTCTCCTTATAAATCAAACCTTTCAGACCCAGCAACATCCTTGTAAACCTCCTTTGTAACTTTCCAGTTGAATGACATCCTTCTTGTATCAAGGCAACCAGTACTCCGAATGTGGCCATACCAATATCTTGTACAGCTGTGACATGATGTCACAACTCCTGTACTCAGTCCATGGACTGATGAAGGCAAGCATGCCAAACATTTTCACTACTCTTCTTGTCTATTTTTGTCACCGCTTTCATGGAACTCGGCACCTGCACCCTTAGGTATGACCTATTCTACAGCATTCTCTTGGTCCCGACCATTTACTGTGCATGTCCTGCCCTGGTTTGTTTTCACACCATTTGACTTCACATTTATCTGAATTAAACTCCATCTGCCATTCCTTGGCCCATTAAATCCAGTTCATCAAAATCCCATTGTAATTATAGATGGCCTTCTTCACTTCCAACAATACCAAAGATTTTAGTGTATCTGAAAAGTTACTAACCATAACTCCTCCATAGATAACTTGATATAATTATATTGCGTCACGCATAAAATACTCCGCTGAGAGATCGCATTTTGAGGGTTTTGTGTTTTCTGTCCTCAGGATGCTTTTCGACCAGTTCAGATTTTTCCATCATTTTCTGTTTCAGGCACATGATATTTCAGACACAAGGATGGGCAGATGCTGATAAACAAAAAAAATCAGTGGGAACCGGCGCAGTTAGAAAATGAGGCAGTGGATGGCGCCAGAGGTCCACCCAATCATTGTCAACATTTTTTAATCTTTAATTCACGGAAGGCTGTTAGAATTTTGTTAACAAAAGAAAGTAAAACCGGATTCTATACTTTACCATTTGGAATCATGTTTCCAAATGTTGTTGGGACTGTGCCTCAGCAAAAATTGAAATCTTTCAATTTGTTAGAGTTGATTGTTTTTAAACCATTTGAACATTTTAAATAGAACATTTTCCTGGGACCGATTCCCATTGTTTTACATTTGGGTGGTTCAAAGATTGTGGTGGTAGTTCAGTGGTTATTCCATGAACACTGTCTACAGTTCTGCTGCCTCAGGTCACCGTGGTGCAAAAGCTGAAATTGCTGGAAAGATATAAAAGGCTAACAAAAAGAGGAAAAGCTTTCATTGTATGGGAGAGGTTTCTTGGCTCCCATTTTAGTGGCACAGAATACGTCAGTGTACAGTTTGCACGTTCTCCCTGTGACCATGTGGGTTTCCTCCCACATCCCAAAAGATGTACTGGTGTGTTAATTACGTGGTGCTAATTGTCCTTGAGTGCAAGGCAAAATGAATCAAAAACAAGATTGGTGAGCATGTGTGGGAGAGAATAAATTGCAGGGGTACAGCAGGAGAAAAAGAGGGCTAATGTCATTGGTCTCCTGGGATCTGGCATGGAACCTATGGGATAAATGACTTCCTTCTATGTCACAGAATGCTGGAGTAACTCAGCGGGTCAGGCAGCATCTCTGGAGAGAAGGAATGGGTGACGTTTCGGGACGAGACCCTTCTTCAGAAGCCCTGTGCACTGGAGAAAGCAAACATGGATTGGTTTACTACTTGTAGAATATTTCCATTTGGTCTTCAGTTTGTCATTTCAATTCTCTGTCCTGCTCCCACTCCAAGTGTAAGCTTCATTTTCATTTTGTCATTCCAACATCTACAGAATTTGTAGTGTACAGAAGGTGCTAGGGATAGGCAGAGACTTGTTGGTCTGTCTCTGCACTACAGATTCTATTTAGTTCCCTGGGCAAATTCCACTACCCCGGGTAAAGTTTTGTTGAGCTGAACATTAATGCTAGAAGCAATCAGAACTTCCTAAAGAACTCTGGGAAATTACATTCTGAAGAAGGGTCCCGACCCGCTGAGTTACTCCACCACTTTGTGTCTATCTTTTGTATAAGCCAGCATCTACGGGGAAATTGTTCACATGTTGTGCTTAAGCACACAGGCCACTGTGTGGGGTAATTGTGAAATTAATCTGTAAGGCACTTGGATAGGACATGGATAGGTAAGGTTTCGAGGGATATGGGCCAAATGGGACTAGCTTAGATGGGGCTTCTTGGAGTTGGGCCAAAGGGTCTGTTTCAGTGCTGTACAACTCTATGACTCTATTAGATTGTAATGTGGAAGTAACACAACCATAAATATTTAACCAAACCCTTGCTATTAACAACAGGAGAGAAAGTCCAGCCAGGCACAAGAGAGTCCCTAAACTCAAGGGTCTCTAAGAGAGTCATTTGCTGTTTAATTTGACCAGGAACTGTAGGAAGTGACTGGGAGCAGACAAATAGGCTCTTTCTTATTGAGGAGAATTGCGCACTTTTTCCAGTCTTTCACGTGGGAAAAGCTGCAGGTAGAGGCAGGGTCCACCTCATCCATCAGGCTCACTGCCAGAATAACGCACCGCTTGAGTCAGTTCATCAGTGACTCACAATGCCCTCGACCATTCACATGGGCAGCCACAAGACCCAGATACTCCATTGAGCAGAAGGGGGCCTGGAGTCTGACTACCACGCCTGTCAACGTGGCAGAGCAATGACCTTAATGCATTGTTAGTGCAGGAACTCTCGGCAGCAGCTCATTAACCCTTGAAGCACGAATCACTTGGCCTGTGCTGACCATATGGAGTCAGTGCTCATTGTGCAGGGTATACGTTGTAACAGAAGGGAAGGGGTTGGAAGTGGACTGAGTGGGTGCAGTTCTGATTTTGAGTGGTGCAACGTTTCTTTTTTAGTGTACAGCTGTTTTTTGGGGTGGGGTGACTCCTCATTGTGGCTCTGATTTTGGGGGTTCAACATTGTATGAGGGTGCAGCTCTGTGTTCTCTGTTTATGGAGCATAACTGATTTTAGAGGGGCAGCTAAGATTTGGCTGCTTATGGATTTTGATCTACTTTGGGGAAACAGCTCATCTTTTGAGGCTGGTTTGTTGGTCTTGTTTCAGCAGGTTTGCTCTGTTTGGAGGTGCAGCGGGTTTTTTCAGGGATGGTGCTCGGTGTTTTGGGAGTGGCAATGCTGATTTTGAGTGATATTCCCGTCAGAATATCGACAGAGCCCCCAATGCAATGCTATCATTTATTTCAAGAGGACGAGAATACAAAAACAGGGATGTAATGCTGAGGCTCTACAAGGCACTGGTCAGGCCGCATTTGGAGTATTGTGAGCAATTTTGGATCCCATATCTGAGGATGAATGACAATAGACAATAGACAATAGACAATAGGTGCAGGAGTAGGCCATTCAGCCCTTCGAGCCAGCACCGCCATTCAATGCGATCATGGCTGATCACTCTCAATCAGTACCCCGTTCCTGCCTTCTCCCCATACCCCCTCACTCCGCTATCCTTAAGAGCTCTATCCAGCTCTCTCTTGAAAGCATCCAACGAACTGGCCTCCACTGCCTTCTGAGGCAGAGAATTCCACACCTTCACCACTCTCTGACTGAAAAAGTTCTTCCTCATCTCCGTTCTAAATGGCCTACCCCTTATTCTTAAACTGTGGCCCCTTGTTCTGGACTCCCCCAACATTGGGAACATGTTTCCTGCCTCTAATGTGTCCAATCCCCTAATTATCTTATATGTTTCAATCAGCAGCAGTAGCAGTAGCAGCAATCAGCAGTAGCAGCAGCAATCAGCAGTAGCAGCAGCAGCAAGCAGCAGTAGCAAGCAGCACCAAGCTGTGTTGCTTGGGAAGTAGTGTGTGGGGATTGTGTGGGGATTGTGTGGGGATAGTGTGGGGATAGTAAGGAGTAAGACCTGTGTGATCTCCCGGACTAGTTTCGATCGCCTAGCTTGGGGTCGGAGAGGAATTTCCCGGATTTTTTCCCAAATTGGCCTGGGTTTTTTATCCGGTTTTTCGCCTCTCCCAGGAGATCACTCAGTTCTTTTGGGTGGGCGGTTGGAGCGGTTGGAGTAGCGGCCGGGCGGTAGGTTTAGTAACCGAGCGCGGGGCTTTGTTTGGAGAGTATGACTGCCAGGGCAGTTTTTTGTTCTGGGTGTCAGATGTGGGGAATCTGGGAGTCTGATAGTCTTCCAGACATCCACATCTGCGCCAGGTGTGACGAGATGGGGCTCCTAAGGGACCGTATTAGGAACCTGGAGCGGCAGATTGATGACCTCCGTCTGATCAGGGAGAATGAGGAGGTTATAGATAGGAGTTACAGGGAGGTGGTCACTCCTAGACCACGGGAGGTAGACAAGTGGGTCACTGTTAGGGGGGGCAAGGAACAGAGGCAGGGACTAGGGAGTACCCCGGTGGCTGTACCCCTTGGAAATAAGTACTCCTGTTTAAGTACTGTTGGGGGGGACAGCCTACCTGGGGGCAACGACGGTGCCCGGGCCTCTGGCAAGGAGTCCGGCCCTGTTGCTCAGAAGGGTAGGGAAAGGAAGAGGAGAGCAGTAGTAATAGGGGACTCTATAGTGAGGGGGTCAGATAGGCGTTTCTGTGGATGCAGTCGGGAGACCCGGATGGTGGTTTGCCTCCCTGGTGCCGGTGTCCGGGATGTGTCTGAGCGTGTCCAGGATATCCTGAAAGGGGAGGGAGAGGAGCCAGAGGTCGTGGTACATATAGGTACCAACAATATAGGTAGGATAAGGGAAGAGGTCCTGAAAGGAGAATTCAGGGGGCTAGGAAGAGAGTTAAAAAAAAGGACTTCCAAAGTAATAATCTCAGGCTTACTGCCTGTGCCACGCGATAGTGAGAATAGGAATGGAGTGAGGTGGAGGATAAATACGTGGCTGAGGAACTGGTGCAGGGAGCAGGGTTTCAAGTTTCTGGATCATTGGGACCTCTTCTGGGGGAAGTATGACCTGTACAAAAAGGACGGGTTGCATCTGAACCCGAGGGGAACCAATATCCTGGCGGGGAGATTTGCTAAAATAACTGCGGAGACTTTAAACTAGTACGGTTGGGGGGAGGGACTCAAACACAGATAGCTAATAGGCAGTGTGTGAGGCAGGAGGCAGAAAAGGGAAACACTCAGACCCAATATGTAGGAGAGAAAGAAGGGAAAAGAAATAAACTGAGAATAAGAAATGATGGGTCCCTTAAATGTGCATATTTTAATGCTAGGAGCATTGTAAGAAAGGTGGATGAGCTTAGAGCCTGGATTGACATCTGGAAGTATGATGTTGTGGCGATCAGTGAAACATGGTTGCAGGAGGGTTGCGATTGGCAATTAAATATTCCAGGATTTCATTGTTTCAGATGTGATAGAATCGGAGGGGCAAGAGGTGGGGGTGTTGCATTGCTTGTCAGGGAGGATATCACAGCAGTGCTTTGGCAGGACAGACTAGAAGGCTCGATTAAGGAGGCTGTTTGGGTGGAACTCAGAAATGAGAAAGGTTTAGCAACACTTATAGGGGTGTATTATAGACCGCCAAATAGGGAACGAGAATTGGAAGAGCAAATATGTAAGGAGATAGCAGATATTAGTAGTAAGCACAGAGTGGTGATTGTGGGTGATTTCAATTTTCCGTATATAGACTGGGAATCACATTCTGTTAAAGGGCTGGATGGTTTGGAGTTTGTAAAATGTGTGCAGGATAGTTTTTTGCAGCAATACGTAGAGGTGCCTACCAGAGAAGGGGCAGTGTTGGACCTCCTGTTAGGAAATGAGATGGGTCAGGTGACGGAGGTATGTGTTGAGGAGCACTTTGGGTCCAGTGATCATAATGCCATTAGTTTCAATATCATTATGGAGAAGGTCAAATCTGGACCAAGGGTTGAGATTTTGGATTGGAGAAAGGCTAATTTTGAGGAGATGAGAAAGGATTTAAAAGGAGTGAAATGGAAATTGTTGTTTTATGAAAAGGATATAATAGAGAAATGGAGGATATTTAAAGGTGAAATTTTGAGAGTACAGAGTCTTTATGTCCCTGTTCGGTGGAAAGGAAAGAATAATAATTTGAAAGAGCCGTGGTTTTCCAGGGAAATTGGACACTTGGTTCGGAAAAAGAGGGAGATATACAATAAATATAAGCGGCAGGGAGTAAATGAGGTTCTTGAGGAATATAAAGAATGTAAAAGGAATCTTAAGAAGGAAATTAGAAAAGCGAAAAAAAGATATGAGGCTGCTTTGGCAAGTAATGTAAAAGTAAACCCCAAGGGGTTCTACAGATATGTCAATAGCAAAAGGATAGTGAGGGATAAAATTGGTCCATTAGAGAGTCAGAGTGGACAGCTATGTGCTGAGCCGGAAGAAATGGGGGAGATATTAAACAATTTCTTTTCTTCGGTATTTACCGAGGAGAAGGATATTGAATTATGTGAGGTAAGCGAAACAAGTAGAGTAGTGATGGAAATTAGGAGGATTAAAGAAGAGGAGGTACGGACACTTTTGAAGAATATAAAAGTGGATAAGTCTCCAGGTCCTGATAGGATATTCCCTAGGACATTGAGGGAAGTTAGTGCAGAAATAGCAGGGGCTATGACGGAAATATTTCAAACGTCATTAGAAACAGGGATGGTGCCGGAAGATTGGCGCATTGCGCATGTTGTGCCGTTGTTTAAAAAAGGTTCTAAAAGTAAACCTAGCAATTATAGACCTATTAGTTTGACGTCTGTGGTGGGAAAATTAATGGAAAAGATACTTAGGGACAATATATATAATTATTTGGATAATCAAGGCCTGATTAGAAACAGTCAACATGGATTTGTGCCTGGAAGGTCATGTTTGACTAATCTTCTTGAATTTTTTGAAGAGGTTACCAGGGAAATTGATAAGGGCAAGGCTGTGGATGTTGTCTATATGGACTTCAGTAAGGCATTTGACAAGGTTCCACATGGAAGGTTGATTAAGAAGGTTAAATCGTTGGGTATTAATAGTGAGGTTGCAAGATGGATTCAACAATGGCTGAATGGGAGATACCAGAGGGTAACGGTTGACAATTGTATGTCAGGTTGGAGGCCAGTGTCTAGTGGAGTGCCCCAAGGATCTGTGTTGGGTCCACTGTTGTTTGTCATTTACATTAATGATCTGGATGATGGTGTGGCAAATTGGATTAGTAAATATGCAGATGATACTAAGATAGGTGGAGTAGTTGATAGTGAGGTAGATTTTCAAAGTCTATAGAGAGACTTGGGCCTTTTGGAAGGGTGGGCTGAAAGATGGCAGATGGAGTTTAATGCTGATAAGTGTGAGGTGCTGCATTTTGGTAGGACAAATCAAAATAGGACGTACAGGGTAAATGGTAGGGAATTGAGGAATGCAGTGGAACAGAGGGATCTGGGAATAACTGTGCATTGTTCCCTGAAGGTGGAATCTCATGTGGATAGGGTGGTGAAAAAGGCGTTTGGTATGCTTGCCTTTATAAATCAGAGCATCGAGTATAGAAGTTGGGATGTAATGTTGAAATTGTACAGGGCATTGGTGAGGCCGAATCTGGAGTATGGTGTGCAGTTCTGGTCGCCAAATTATAGGAAGGATGTCGACAAAATGGAGAGGGTACAGAGGAGATTTACTAGAATGTTGCCTGGGTTTCAGCACTTAGGCTACAGAGAGAGGTTGAACAGGTTGGGTCTTTATTCTTTGGAGCGTAGAAGGTTGAGGGGGGACTTGATAGAGGTTTTAAAAATTTTGAGAGGGACGGACAGAGTTGACGTGGGTAGGCTTTTCCCTTTGAGAGTGGGGAAGATTCCAACAAGGGGACATAGCTTCAGAATTGAGGGACAAAGGTTTAGGGGTAACATGAGGGGGAATTTCTTTACTCAGAGGGTTGTGGCTGTATGGAATGGACTTCCGGTGGAAGTGGTGGAGGCTGGCTCGATTTTATTATTTAAGAGTAAATTGGATAGGTATATGGATAGGAGGGGATTGGAGGGTTATGGTCTGAGTGCAGGTAGATGAGACTAGGTCAGGGAGAATGGTCGGCGTGGACTGGTAGGGCCGGACAGGCCTGTTTCCATGCTGTAGTTGTTATATGTTATATGTTGTTATATGTTATAAGACCCCCCCTCATCCTTCTAAATTCCAGTGTATACAAGCCTAATTGCTCCAGCCTTTATGTGCTGGCTCTGGAGAGGATTAGTACAGGTGTCAGGGTTTATGGGGAGAAGGCAGGAGAATCAGGTTGAGAGAGAACGATAGATCAGCCGTGATTGAATGGCGGAGTAGACTTGATGGGCCGAATGGCCTAATTCTGCTCCTATCACTTATGAATTTATGAACGCATGGCAGAAGAACTTTTGACGGGCCGTGGCCATACCTGACTCTTCAGTGGGTCATTGTAATGTCAAACAAAGTACCTACTTACCAGACTTCAGTCCAGTTTGATCACACATCAAAAGAACAAATAAATATTGTCACTTTGTCAAGCCCAAAAGGAATCAAGAAGGAATCAGAAAGAAATCCGCTAAAATTAACTGGATTAGGTGACCATTTCGCTGAACACGTGTTGCCGGTACAACAAGGCCTGCTGGATCTCATGGTTGCTAACCATTTTAACTTGTCTTTCCATTCCATACTGACCTTTCTGTCCTGGGCTTCCTCCATTGCCAGAATGTGGTCACATGCAAACTGGAGGAACAGCACCTCATATAGGTTAGGTTTCAACCCAACAGTATGAACATTGAATTCTCCTATTTTAGGTAACTAACCAACAAACAAACATGGTTAATGATACGATACGATACGATACGATACGATAGAACTTTATTTATCCCAGGAGGGAAATCGATCTGCCAACAGTGATAAAACACTAGATACATGAAACATGAAATTAAAGTGACGAGTGGAAAGGATTGGGGATGTGCAAAGATTGGGAAGGAGGTGGGGGGGGTGGGGGGGGGAGGGGAGTCCGTCTACCCCACAACAGAAGAGGGAGGAGTTGTATAGTTGTACTGCTCAGGTTGACCTGTGTGTCATGGAGGGGGCGAGCTGTATTGTCCAAGATGTTCCGCAGTTTGAGGAGCATCCTCCCCTCCAAGACCACCTCCCATGATTCCAACTCCTCCGCCAGGACGGAGCCAGCCTTCCTGATAATGGTCCGCATTTCCTTCTCAATATGCATGTGATTATGTCTGCTTTGTGCAGAGTATGGAAAGCAAATGTTACAGATTTTCCAGTCCAATTTTCATAATGTGGCTGGTAATAGTGCCCAGGCTGCAATTTGACAGTAGCTTTAAGGTTATATTGCATTGTGTAATATATACAACACACAAACAGGACATAACACCCAACTGAACCATGCTAACATTATGATCCTCATGAACTTCTTCCGATCTTTAGTCTTCTCAATATATCAGCTTAACCATCTATTCTCTCCATCATATAATCGTTTGATCTTTTCTTAAATGTATCCATAACATTTGCTTTCACTACTCTCCGTTTTTGGTTATATGATCATGAACTAGTAGAGATTTGGTACTCAATGAATCAGATGTTGTCTGCTACAGACAAGGGTAATATCTTATTCTTCTTAAGAAGTTGGTGCAATTCATATTACTGGATCAAGCAAGCATCAGGAGTAATGCAAATAATTCCCAGAAAGGAGAGGAGATTAGTGATACCCTTTGATGCATGTCTTTCATGATGGGATCAACCTTTTCTTTAACAGTTTCAATCCATTGGCATCTAACGTCAGACTGAAATGCACACAACTCAGGTGTATTGCAGAAGCTGCAGTATGACAAAGGTTAAGATAGCTGTTCAGCTCAACAACCTTTAGGCATTCATTAACACACATCAATGTTCCTGATAGGTATTCATTGACGTACCCCAATGTTTTGGGATGTATATTCCGTGACGCACATTACAAGGTTCTTGATATGGAAAATTAAATAAAGGATTAAATAGCATGTAGGTTTACTTGTATTAGTGTTATTGTATCTGCGTATCAATGTTTTGAGAATGTATTGTTATTGATAATAACAAATTAGAAAGTGCTCACAATTTCAAGGGTCAAAATCTGTACAAAACGGGAACCACTGGGTGGCGCCACCAGCACTGGCTGCCTTGCCAACATTCTATCAGTCCTTTCTACTGTTTTTGTTATTTTAAGTATGTGTTAAAAGTCTGTTTTAAGGTTTCTTGGTTTGTTTTATCTGGGGGGTGGGGGGGGGGGGGGGGAATTGGGGGAAACTTTTTTTCAATCTCTTACCTCGACGAAGATGCGATTTTTCTCTGTATCGTATCTCCGTCCCCACTGCTGCCTATCATTGAAGAATCGGCTGCCTTCCCTGGAGTCCGGCCCGGCGCTTCATGCCGCAGGCGCGGCGCGGACTTTAACACCGCGGAGCTGCGATCCTTTGCTGAGGATCGACTGTGGAGAGCTCCAACCGCGGGGCCTGGGGACTCTAACACCGAGAAGCCCACAGTCTCTGGTAAGAAGAGGCCGACTCGGGAGCTCCGTGCTGCAGAGAGTGTTTCAACCGTTCCCGACGCGAGGGCCTCGGACAATCGGCAGCGGCGACTGCAGATGGTTTAACGGGTGAACAAAGAGGAAGATGTTGAACTTTATTACCTTCCATCACAGTGAGGAATGTGGATTCCGCTGTGGTGGATGTTTATGTTAAATTTTATTTTATGTGGCTGTGTGTCTTGTTGCTTTTTACTTAGTATGGCTGTATGGTAACTCAAATTTCACTGTACCTTACAGGGTACATGTGACAATAAATTGATCTTGAATCTTGAATCTTGAAGGTTGACCGTTCTGATTGGAATTTCAGTGTAGTACGGTAACTGTGACTATGCTACTCTCCTTATGCACAAGTAAAAAATGTGTGTCTGGAAATTGAATGAAAGTTGTCAGAGTCCAGTTGATCAACGACGACTGTATGAAGATGCACTTTCAGTTTAATGTCATGTTGATGAAGTTACTTCAGTGCATTTTCCAAAACTTGTTGATTAACAACTGCAAATTCCAGCATCCTGGAAGTAGATGACATAATACTCCAATGCCGACAAACTTGTACTAAGGTCAAGTTGAAAACTTACACTCAGGCAAAAGGTGTACCATAACTGTTGAAGAGTCACAAATTTAACTCTTTGTGTTAAGTGGTGTATTAATCGCCTGAGTTCAAAATAATACCCAATGACTGCATTCAGTTTGGTTTTTACAGAAACAGAATTATCTCATTAGCAATGGCATGGAACCAAAATTAAAGATGAGCAAAGGAATAGAATTTGGGCACTCCAGCCAATTTACCTGGGAATTGTGTACATTTCTCAATTAGATGAATGCATTAAATCCCCATGTAGCTGAGCAAATTCTTGTTAAAGCTGAGCCTCTCATTTCCCTAGGAAATGCACCCCATGCATTTCCCCATGCACCCTACCGTGCATGCACTGATCATTTTCTACAGCTAATGCCAAGATATTATAAAACCTGGTCCTCGGTGGATTGGACTGAAGGCAATAGGAATGATAGACTTTATTTTAAAAAGTACCTGTCATAACCGTAGAGATTTACACTCAATGACAGTCCAGTTTTGGTATTTTGTCATTTTAAGGACATTTAAGGCTGAATCTTGACCCAGAGACCAGGGAGAAATCCTCTGCATTTCTCTAAATAATAGTTTAGGATCTTTCACCGCAAGCTCTCTCTCTTTCAAATGACTACATTTAAATGACTGATTGTGTAGCATTTCCTCAGCTTTGGGTGTAAAAGATTGCATTGACCAATTTCAAGGAAGAGCATTGGAAATTTCCCCTCCTCCTTCACCTCCATCAAAATGATTTTCTGTTCAAGTCACTGATATGGAACCTGGGCGCACATACCCTGACTGTTACAGGAATAGATCCACAGAGCCACAGCTGGAAAAAAGTAGTCCCTCCAGTGGGCTTACAATTAAGGTGACGCCCACTGTGATGGGCTTTGGGGAAGGAATCAGGAACTGGATCGAACTGCTCTACACTGATATCTGCAGTGCAGTGCAAATCAATGGGTGGGAAATGGATAGCTTCCCCCCCATCAGGTCTGGAGTCAGGCAGGATTGTTCACTCCCCTCTAGTTTGTGCTGTGTAGAACCCAGCTGTAAAGGCATTCTCTGATCCCAAACCACTCCCCATCAGTTTGTTTGTACTTGTTGACATTATCACAATCAGACATGTAGGTCTAATTTCTGACAAGAATGCCAATAGTGCCTGACATTGCACTAGCCATCAATTATATAAAACCAACTTGTCAGGGGTGATGGGGAGAAGGCAGGAGAATGGGGTTAGGAGGGAGAGATAGATCAGCCATGATTGGCAGATTAGATTTGATGGACCAAATGGCCTAATTCTGCTCCTATCACTTATGATAACCAATGAAAAGGAAAATTGGACATGATATTCAGTGAATGGCTGAATTCTATACAAATTACTCAAAGTTAAAATTATTCCAAATCTTTTCAGCCTACAATTCTGATTCACAACATTGACTCACATTACCTGAGACATGCTCTCATTTCACTTCTACCATCAGGAATAAGGTACAGGAGCCTCAAAACCATCCCCACCAGGTTCAACACGAATCAAGAGTCATAGAAAATAGAAAATTTACATCGAAAATAGGTGCAGGAGGAGGCCATTTGGCCCTTCGAGCCAGCACCGCTACAGAACCATGAAATCTTAACTGCAGCAGCACAACAGATATGTATACATAGTACTCTGTAAACAGCATAATAAACCAAAAAGAAGTTCAGTACATATAAATATTTAAAAAAAACAATAATAGCTTCTTGTGCAAGAAGGAACTGCAGATGCTGGTTTAAACCGAAGATAGACGCAAAAAGCTGGAATAACGCAGCGGGACAGGCAGCATTTCAGGGGAGAAGGAATGGGTGACATTTCGGGTCGAGACCCTTCTTCAGACTGGTTAGGGATAAGGGAAACGAGAGTTATAGACAGTGATGTGGAGAGATAAAGAACAATGAATGAAAGATATGCAAAAAAGTAAGTAGTGATAAATACCTTCTTCCCAGGTTCTTGAACACGACACAACAATAGCCTATGGACTTCTATGGAGTGTCTTTGGTTGCCCTAAGGCTTCTTTTTTTTTGCACTAGTATTAGGATTATTAATGTATTGAATTTTTAAAAATTATATATTATCTGTGTGTATTGCATTTAAGGGCCTGTCACGCTGTTGCAAGTACGATTTTCATTGTTCTATTGACAGTATATATGACAAAGACTCTTAACTCTTGACTCTTAAATGAACCCCAATTAGTTTGAGTGTGCTGAATCTTTTTGTGATTTGTGCAATGGTGCATGTGAATGGGGGTGCGAGAATTATTTTGTCATTTCATTGCACCCAAATAGACAATTTAATTTTTATTGGCAAAACAAAGTGAATCACAGAGGTCTACAATTCAGGACAAATTAAAGCTAGCATTTGAGTATTTTCAAGCATAAATTTCAGTTCTGGCACTTTGCTTTAAGTGAATGAGTCATTCGACATGTTTAAGGTTGTAGCAAACGCCCAACATAAGAACAATCCCATATTTTTCTGAAGGTTTTTGTTGCGTATCTTCGAGTAGAAAACATTTCCCTCAGTGAAAGAGCCCACAAGTGACTTGAAGTTCAGTTTGCAATCCGGGGAGGGGGGGGTTCTCTTTGGTGAGGACACTCACGTACCAACACACCCTGTCGGGAATCCAGGGAGCTGCCAGCCATGTGTAATCATCTAATATGATTAGCAATTGGAAAATGGTGGGTAGCAGGAAATGTTTGATTTACGCCGATAGCAGGCATGTCCCATTCTCCCCACAACAGGAGTACAGACTGGGAAAACGATTCCCGAATCTGCTGAAAGGGTTCAGAAGCACCAAGCCTAATCCCATTACCATTTCGCTTATTGTGTTAAACAATCTCAGGTGGCATAGACCCTTTAAGATTCTGAATTAAAGGAGATGATGTTCAGTTCTGCAGCACTACGGCTGGTCCAGGGTGGCTGGAGCCCGAGCCTTTTTTTGTGTAGCTGCGATTTTCTCCGCCATCAATCAGCCCTGTGCCAGAATCCTGACCTATTGCCAATTACACATTCTTACCCCATTGTAGTCTCTTTTTTATTTGTCTTGTTTCTCAATCAGTAATCGGCCTGGAAGTGTTTTCCCAGCCCTAGTGGCGCATGCCTTAGCCAGTTGCTATGCATCTGTAAGAGTTTAATTGTTTTTCTTTTATTCTTTGATTAAAAGTGAGGAGGGTGAGGTCAGGGAGTGGAACAGCGCGAGAGAGGAGACATGACTGAACAATAAGTGAGAGAAAGGCAGGGAGGAGTTGGTGACTGATGGTGACAGATATTAGAGAGGGGTTAAATGTGCCCTATCACCCATCCATTGAAGCCTATTTAACAGCCTCCTCCCAACAGACTGCAGTCTTGATCCCAGGCTGTCATTCTCACACATAAGAAACCTTAATGGGATTTTGCAAAAACAAACTTGAAATTATCTGGAATTGTTTGGTGTTTTCTTTCTACCATTCTTTAAACCTATTTTAAAATTAATTTTCTCCTTTTGTTTTCTACTCCTGTTTGACTATTTCCACAAGAAGCAGCAGGTCAAAGCTGCAAATCTCCCTTCGGGAATGGGCAGGAACAGTGAGCAATCTATGTGACTAACAGAAGACTGCTTCTCGCCTGATGTTCAGAAATTCGTAGCTACGGTCAGAACAGGGAACTCCAGCAATGTTAGGGACATCAGCTCCTGTGTCGCTGTGTTTACTTAGGTTATGGCTGATCAGAACCTCCACACTCACTTGGCTCCCATTACTTTGTTTGCAGGCTGGTCTAACACAATGAAATTAAACAGATATATCACAGTGAAGTACCCAAAATTTACAAAATGGCGTTCTGCTGAAAATCCATCGACCTGTAGTATTAACATTGCTTCTCTTCCCCTAGATGCTATCTGATCTTATCAGGAGTTGCACCATTTTCATGTTTTTATTACTGATGCAGGACAGTAATGTTCAGCAGTTCATGTCACAGGAACTTCCTCTAATGCTACTTTCTCTAACTCACCATCTTTTCAATTCTCGTTCATGCACTGTAACATCCCTTGGGATGTATCTATGCAATTTATCTCAGCTGTACCATTTGTTGGCTAGTCCTGCAACCTAACCATTCTCTGGGTTAAGAAGCATTTCCTGAATTTCCTTCAGATGTATTCATAACTTATCTTCTGCTATCCTGACTCCTACTTTTGAATTGTGTAATGGACAGAATCTACTCGACATCTGCCTTTTGAACTACTTTTCACAAAGTCACCCTTCAGTGTTCTCTTTCCTACAATGAACACCTCTGGCCTGTTTAATCTTTGCTAATAGGTACTACTTCACGTCCTTACAAATTTCTCTTTTCCTTTTTCACGTCTAATTCTTTATATGTGTATCTCAAAAAAAAATCTAATTCTAAAAACTCCATAAAACACTACATGGATTTCTTTGCATTCTTGGTGTCATGAACTTCATACAATGCAAGTATAAAAATGCCAATGCGTTCATGGCTTCTTTGAAAAATAAACCCTTCAAGTATTTGCGGAACTGTTACACTGGACTCAGCTCCCCAGTGTTCAGCGACAGCAGGACCTTAGACTGCAGTCCTTCCTCACAGAGCTCCCCCAGCACGCACATCTGCAGACTGGAATCATTCGGCAATATTCACTTACGAACATCTCGTTGGACTGAAAGACCTAGTCTTGGACAGACCAAAGTTTGCTTTTCACCGGGGCGATAATCTTCTAGCAGCACTTGATATCTGTCTCGGTGTGAATCCATGGGAACAGCACACAGATCAGATAGTCTATGTAACACAAATGCTCAGAAGGAACTTCGATAAGGACTATTGCATATTTTTCCAGACCATTCTTTACTGACCGTGTTCTCTATCCACAAAGAAGTGGGCCATTACCCTATTGTCATTGCAGCCGCTCTTAGGATAGTAAGCTTTCGGAGTGTGACTCTGGCTGTGCAGGATGGATCTGATGGGGAGGGTCCCTTTCATTGCAAGTCAAGTGGGGTCTTGGTGATTGGTGGTGTGTTCTTGTGATATGTGGTTTTGACGGGCTGCTTGGGAAACCATCCCACAGCATTCATCGGCTCCTCCCACAGGACCTGCAGGAGGTTCTGTGCTGAACACTGCCTGATGGACTTGTGCTCAAAGATGACTTTCTGTGGAAACATTTCCAAACATTTCCAGAGAGTGTGGCAAAGTCTAACTGAATGGAACATTGCACTACAACAAGGTCAGGCCCATCCTTCATGACACTGGGGACAGGTAGAACCTCTTCTGCACACAACACCATCTGTTGTTTGTGCATATTTTGGTTCAGAAGACAGCTTGATGCAGCTGCACACAAAAGTGTAGTCAGGATTAAGGCAATGCTGGGTAACTTTTTCCCTGGATTCTCTGAACACTTGTGCATCACGACCCAATGGATGCACTCCATGTTGGATCCCCAGATGAAATGGAAGATGGCTCAGGTGCTAGCCCAGGAGTTAGTCCATTTAAGGGGGTCCAGGGCCTGGAAGGTCTTCGGCACCTTTGCCTGATGCAATGCCATGCTCTGCATCCTTTTAATGACAGTACCAAGCCTCCTAATAACCCACCACTTCCATAGCAAGGTTCTATTTTGCTCAAGGCCAAAACAATTGACCACACACAAGACCTCATACACATCAACACAGAGAAAACTCTACTAATTCTGTTGGGTTGGGGATGGTGGTGGAGTGGGCTTTTATGTGTAGCATTTCAAAGGCTCCAGGAAGGTTTGGCTGGGTAGGGGTGATTATTGACTGGGAGGCAGAGAGGCCAGGATTAAGATGTAGCATCGGAAAATTAATGAGACACCAAAATTATGCCATCAGTGAGAGTGGGAAAAGTAAGATGGGCAAGGTAAAGTGAGAATAACAGTTACAAAAATCTTAAAGGCTGACCCCCTATGCTCACTGGTCCCCAGGCAGCTGTGGTGAGGATGAAACAATTGTCCATATGTTTGTGGACTGGGCGTTTGCAAAGAAGGTCAAGAAAAAGATACAAGGTTCCTTGTTGAGGTTCATCCTGAGCAGCTGTGTATCTCTGATCTATGGGCTGTTTCTGGGGACATAGATCAGCGTCCTTCGTTAGGCAGTTCTCAGGATCAACCTCAACAAGGAGCCTTGTATGCGTTTCCTGACTTTCTTTGCAAACACACGATCCACAAACAGGTGGACAAATGCTTCATCCTCACCACAACTGCCTGGAGAATAGGGAGTGAGCCTTAAAGGTTTTTCTATGTTCATCCCACTGTTAAGTACTAACGGAAGATCATTAACTCTGTCAAAGACAGACAGTACAACGGGATGTCCATAAAGGAACGCTGCCACGCAGTACATACCATTCTGCAGGAGCATGTGCTGAGAGACGCACTGACGGTCACTGCAGTTATAGGTTTCATGGGGAAGGACTGTAATACAAGGTCCTGCTGTGTCGAGGGCACTGAGAGACTGGGTCCAGTATAGTAGACCTGCAAACACTTGAAGGGTGCATTGTACAAAGAGACCGCATGAGTGACAATGCCATGCACAGAATATACAATGGCATACACAGAATATGTCAACATAATGACGCTACAAATTTATTGACTTGGCAATGCTATGAATATAAAGAAAGATATGTAACAGTTTGGATTTCTTGCATATATTTTTTAATGAATAGTGTTTAATTTTGAAATGAAAAATATAATTCACAGAATTAGGTATAATTGACATCAGAATGTGTATTGAATGGTTTTGATGTTAGCATGTACATCCATCACTCTCCATCTGTCTGTGTGTTTAACACATGAAGACCAAGAGTAAAACTGCATTCAGATTAAATTTCTTCACGAAACACACAAAACTGTAAAATTACTAGATCTGAGCTGAGAACAGGACACTATCGTCTAAGTCTCATCCAATCAGGGATCTATGCCATTTTGATTCAAAATTTTAACTTTTCAGTTCTGTGTCTCCCAACATAAATTGCAAGTGTTTTACTATTTTCTATTGCTGATCAAGGGCGGCACAGTGGTGTCATTGTAACTGCTTCCTCACAAGGCCAGAAACCCCGACCTCACTTGCGGTTTGTATGGAATTTACTTGTTCTCCCTATGCCTGTGTTGGTTTTCTCTGAGTCCTCTTGTTTCCTTTTACACCCCAAAGACGTGCGGGTTTGTAGGTTAATTGGCCTCTGTAAATTCCCCCCAGTGTGTAGGGGGCGCATGCAGATGTGGGATAACATAGAACTAGTGTGAATGGGTGATCAATGGTTGGTGTGGACCTGGTGGACGGTTTTGGCGCTGTATTTCTAAACTAAACTAAACAATACTTGTACTTTTGCTCTTTTTCACCCATTTACTGAGAACATTGTTGTCTTGTTATTTCTCTTCCCAAAATTCACCCTCACAATACAATACAATACAATACAATATATCTTTATTATCATTGTACAGGGGTACAACAAGATTGGGAATGCGCTTCCCATACGATGTAATAAATTAATTAGCTAGACAGTATTAATTTAAACAACCCAATGAAACAAATTAGAACAGTTTTAAAACAGAATAAAGTGCAAGTAGATCTGTGCTGGTTCACTGTGCGATGTGACCATCCGGCTCAGCAGGACCGGTTCATAGCAGCTATGGCCCTGGGGATGAAGCTGTTCCTGAGTCTGGAGGTGTGGGCGTAGAAGGCCTTGTATCGTCTGCCCGATGGTAGAAGTTCGAACAGACTGTTGCAGAGGTGCGAAGAGTCTTTGTGGATGCTGGTGGCTTTTCTGAGGCATCGTGTGTTGTAGATGCCCTCCAAGGCTGGTAGCTGTGTTCCGATGGTCCTCTGAGCTCTATAGACTACCCGCTGAAGAGCTTTCCTCTCTGCCTCCGTGCAGCTGAGGTACCACACAGAGGGTGCCATGTGTTAGGATGCTCTCTATGGTGCAGTGTTAGAATGTCGTCAGCAGCTGTTGGGGTAGACCAGACTTCTTCAGTGTTCTTAGGTAGAACAGTCATTGCTGTGCCTTCTTGACCAGCGCAGCAGTGCTATTGGACACACTTCCCTGTTGTCAAGTTCCTGTGCCATTTTCATTTTCCTGAGTTGCTGGCAGAATCATGTTGATCAACACTACCTGACAGCACAGCTGCTGGCTACTTCTGACTGTGATCATTTGGGATTAAGCTTGATGCATCTGTGGGTGAAAACATCATCTCTTGTTTAAATTAATTCTGTGAATTGGGCTGAGCCAAAACACCAGTTTAATCTCAACAATCCCAGTGTCAAACAAAATTGCAGTTCAGAATGATCGCAGGTTTAGAAGGTTAATTTATAAGGCCACATTTCTTGGATTCTCTGGAATACAAAGTATCAGTGATAGTTTCTGAGATGTTAAAAAGGGTTTGATCAGATCCATAGAAGGAAACTATTCCCTCTGGTGGTCAAGTGAAAGAAAATTATAATCGAGCCATTGGGAATGAATGGTCGTAGCACACTCGAAATCATGGAGCTGCTGCCTCAAAAAGATAAGGATGGAGCTTTCAAGAGTGAGAGACATAGATTTTGTTCGGGAAAGATATCAAAGGATATGAAGCAAGCACGAGATGCAGATCACACAAAATGGTATTGAATGTTATTTTTATCTCCTTAGAGAATATAAGGACCTGGCAAGGTTGGTAGTGATTGTTCATCCTGAATTGCATTTGATCTGAATGACCCAAGGAGATAAACTGCCTTCTTCTGTTCTTGATGTTGCTAAGAGTTGATACTTTTCGGCGCACGATGATGAAAGTAGCATGAACTGTAGCAGACTGCTGGGAGATTACTTGCAATCCTCAAGAAGATCTTCCTTTATTGAAGACAGTTAGAGAGTAATGGTATATCTCAGATCTTTCCGTACCAGATGAAAGAGAGAAAATAGACACAAAATGCTGGAATAACTCAGCGGGTCAGGCAACATCTCTGGAGAAAAGGAATCGGTGACCTTTCGGGTCGGAACCCTTCTAATATATGATTTGACCGGATAGCATGCAGTCAAGGTTTTTCACTGTATCTTGGTACACATGATAATAATAAAAAACAATAAACCATTAAAATATCATTATTTTAACAACTCTTTAATCTTCCAGAACACATTTGCCCTCAATCAAACTCTTCTATATAATTTATTTGCCTTATAATTCCCTTTGCATTTCTCATAGGGTCCACATCAATGACTTGTGAGATCCTAGTAATTTATTCTCCTTGAGTTTAAATAGTTCTCCAATGACTATTATTGTTTATAATATTGTTCTAACAATAAGAGAAATTAAAAAGGAACAAGGCTGACAATTAAACTATGCCTTAACGAGAGACAAACATGCCACACTATCTGCAGCATAACTTCATTGTGACGTATGATGAGAATAAATACATGAAGGATCACAACTAATCAATTTGTCCAGGTCAAGATTTCAAAAATCCTTTGCAATAAATCAGCAAATAACATACTTTTGTGATGCTGGTACATGATAAATATGGGACAGTATATCAGGAGATTTCAATACCGCCTCAAAAATAATTAACAGCAATTACTGTGCCGAGCTGTTATTATTCCCCTAGGTTCTGTTGTGCAGTATTTGTGCTCCCAGCTCTCCATTCAATAACAGCTAGCAGATAGCATTGGGTGCAGGAACTCATTCCGTGTTGTGAACCTTCCAATCTTCACAGTACTTACGCACCCTCATTCTGTTAAATCACTCCCTCAGCACATGTCTATGTCGCACCTTTAAAATAGCTCAAATTTCTAAGTGTTTCACTGCAGAAGGATTGATTCTGAACCAAGGAAGGAAACATTGCCACAAAAAGATTGACCAATGAGGTAAATCTTAAAGGGTATTTAAAAGTAGGAAGCACGTGGAGAACAGAAGTATGAAGAGGGATTTTAGCGATCTTGACATCTGAACAAAATTATGGGATCAAAGCCACACCCCGGAAACATATGCACATAATCCCAGACAAATACTCTGGTGCAGTTTAGAAAGAAGATTTGGCATGTCTACAAGAATTCTCTTGAATTGCTTTCAGATGCACAATGGAGTGCATTTTGACAGAAATCATCACAGTCTGCAATGCAACTGCCGTGCTCTTGATCACTTGAACGTGGTGAACACATCCCAGTCCATCACAGGCTTGTCACTTCCTTCCATCCAGTCCCTCATCATGGTGCACTGCAACAGGAAGGCTGAAAGTATCGTCAAGGATGGTTGGCACCTGGACCACTCCCTTTTTTTTATCACTTCTCCTTCTGGGAGAACATGTAGGAGTTTAAAAGCCAGAACGTACAGATTTAAGAGCAGCTTCTTCCCCATGGCTGTCAGACTCAAGAATCACCCACTTCTTTCACACTTCCCGGTGATGCTGCCCTGTACTCTTACTTTTAACTTTACTTCACTCAGTTATTCCTTTTTTGCACTGTTTTGCAGTACTTCAGTTCGCACTAAAATCTTTGCACCATTCTGCTGTTTTTGCATTCATTGTTGTACCAATTGTGTACATATTGAATTCATGGTTTACTCTATCAGCTCCTACCAAACAGGGAATTTCATTGCAACCCAGTGTATAGGACAATAAACTAATTCTGAATCTGAATCTGAATTTGAGAAAATGCTGAAGATAGACACAAAATGCTGGAGTAACTCAACGGGACAGGCAGCATCTCTGGAAAGAAGGAATGCGTGACATTTTGGGTCGAGACCCTTCTTCAGACGAGAAAATGCTGCACTGTTGGAAGTATATTCCTCTGGGTGAGATCTTAAGTTTAGACCCATGAGGTTTCTCAAGAATCACTGAACATACAACATGGAAAGAGTACCTGGAGCTATCAAGTTTGCATCAACCATCAAGCACCCATTGATCCTAATCCTATTTTATCCTGCCTTGAGACCGCTACATCAGGTATTTACAGAGACCAATTAACCTTCCAACCTGCTTATCTTTGTGGTGTGAGAGACAAATGAAACATCCAGCGGAATAATGGAGTCACAAGGACAAGATCCAGACAGACGATACTGGAGGCCAGGATTGAACCTGGATCGGAGAAGTTGTAAGACGTCACCTCTGCCAGCTGCCTCACCATGCCACCCTCATGTAGAAATAAAAGATCCCATAGGTACCTTTTTGAAAATAATGCCTCAAGGACACTTCTTTAAAATCTATCATTGTCCAATATACTGTATTGTCATCCTCCTAAGATTCTCATATCAACATGAGCAGCCTTTCCTCGACACCCTTCATCTCCCTCCAAGTCGCAGGGAGGCATGTCCTGTACGGGCTCCTCCTCCACACCTTGCATTTCCTCGCCCTGGTCCACCGTCCGGACACTAAGTGGCGGTCGGCGTTGTCTTCTGGTCGTGGGGGAGCACCCCGGTGGGGGTCATCTACACAGCGATTCTCCCCTTCTACATCGGGGACTTGGGGTGGAGGGTACTACACCGAGGAGTCCCCTGCAACCTGTTTCTCTTGTGGTTCACAGATTCGCCAGCCGCCTGCCACTGCTGCGGGCTGAAAGAGTCTGTGTACCACGTGTACATGGAGTGTGTGAGTCAGTCTGTGTACCACATGTACATGGGGTGTGTGAGTCTGTGTGCCACATGTACATGGGGTGTGTGAGTCTGTGTACCACGTGTACATGGAGTGTGTGAGTCTGTGTACCACGTGTACATGGAATGTGTGCGTCTGTGTACCACGTGTACATGGAGTGTGCGAGTCTGTGTACCACGTGTACATGGAGTGTGTGAGTCTGTGTACCACGTGTACATGGAGTGTGTGAGGTTGCAGCTCCTGTTCCAATATCAAAAGGGGCTGCTCCTTGCCTTTTAGCTGCATTTCTCACCCACCTCATCTTTGGACACCCTGTGCGTAGGGGAGAGGGTAGGGCCGAGAATGTCCTGGTTGGGTTGCTCCTGGGCCTGGCCAAGCTGGCCATCCGCGAGTCACGGCACCAGGCGGAAGAGGGCTCTGCCTGAGCCAGCTGCCTACCCCTTTTCCGCGGTTACATCCGCAGCCGGGTGGTGTTTAAAAAGATTCCTTTGTGGCTTCATGTCAAATCTTATTAATGCCCTTCTGGGATGGTGCATACATACATGCATATAATCGTTATTATTGTGGGAGGCCCATGAGTTGTTGTTATGTAGTATAGTGTTCCCGATGTACAGTAGATATATAAATGGATAAATAGATAAACGGTTAGAAGAATACATAGATACTTAGATGGATGGACAGATAAAGATGGAATCAAAAGTGGTAGATGGATAATTAAAATAACAGGTAGATTGATAGAAATAAGAACATCACTTGATAAATAGACAGAGATAACCGACCAACAGACAGACACACTGTGCAGGAAGGAACCGCAGATGCTGGTTTAAACCGAAGATAGACACAAAAAGCTGGAGTAACTCAGTGGGCCAGGCTACATCTCTGGAGAAAAGAAATAGGTGACATTTTGTGTCAAGACCCTACTTTGGACCGAGAGTCAGGGGAGAAGTCTGAAGAAGGGTCTCTAATCCTTTTCTCCAGAGATGCTGCCTGACCCGCTGAGTTACTCCAGCTTTTTGTGTCTATCTTTGGTGTAAACCAGCATCTGCAGTTCCATCCGAAACGTACAGAAAGATATGGTGATACATCACACCGGAAGATATTCTGGTGGACAGAACACTTACAGATAGACACAAAATGCTGGAGTAACAAGGATTGTAAGATAGTTGTATAATAGTAACTCAGCAGGACAGGCAGCATCTCTGAAGAGAAGGACTGGGTGATGTTTCGGTGCAGTTTTTTCCTACACACTTACAGATAGGCTTACTATTGAGTTGCTGAGGTCTAGGCCTGCGATAAATATTATTTGTGCAAGAAATGATGGAGAGAAGGCCTTGGAAAAATAGCATCCCTTTCTCCCTCAAATTCCCCCACCACCAGCACCAGCCCCCACCCCTTCCCTCACCTCCTATATTGCCCCCTGCTGAGGTAATAAAGGTGCCTGTCCTGACAGCTCCTTTCCTCACATCAATGTGAGAGTTATCAGCACTGGCTGCGACTGGCATTACTCAAAGTGGAAGGGGAGGAGATTAGTGACACAGCCATTGTTAGTACTATTAATCCTTTTATCAGGCTCACAGTCATTAGAAGCTGGGAAGAAAAGGCCCCTAAAACCCAGGAGATGAAACCTGACAACATGAAAGAGAAACTTTTCAAGCAGTGTCAGGCAGGAATTAACAGTTCAGCAAATTAGCTGAGAAAATAGTGAGGAGGTGAAACTCTAGGCAAAGCAGTTGGGATGTGATCCATGGGATGTGTTACAGGGGAACTAATAAATGGTTTCTTATGCGGAATTCAGAGTTTATTAACCTTTTTCCGTTCAGCTGAAGAGGATTTCCTAAAGTAATATTTTAACATTATTTGGAAAATCCATTCACAGAAAAAAAACATCACAGGCTCTGTTTGACATAAACCCCAGAACATAATTACTGTTTTCAGCGCTATTTTTTTCTCATTATGATGGCATGAATTTTGTGGTAAAAGTAACAATAAGAGAGCTCATTGAACAGTAAATCAGGCAGAAAATCCAGGTGACTGCACAGCCTGTCCAAGCAACCCTCAGCTCCAGAAGCATTACCATTCCCATATCGCACAGAGCAACATGTCACAGAGGCACATGTTCAGTTGTAGCACCTGTGTCTAGAAGATAGACACAAAATGCTGGAGTAACTCAGTGGGAGAAGCAGCATCTCTGGATAGAAGGAATGGGTGACGTTTCAGGTCGAGACATTTCTTTAAACTCAGCGGGACAGGCAACATCGCTGGAAAAATGGAATAGGTGAGGTTTCGGGTTGGGACCCTTTGGAAGTGTCTCGACCCGAAATGTCACCCATTCCTTCTATACAGAGATGCTGCCTGTCCCGCTGAGTTACTCCAGCATTTTGTGCCTATCTTCTGTGTAAATCAGCAGCTTCTTCCTACTCAAGTAGCACCTGTGTGATGGATAAACTTTAAAATTGCCAGAGGGTCTTTTCTATTGCCATGTGTGTACTTTTTGTTCATATTATTGTCAAGCAGCACCACAAGCACTAAAAATTAATTTTACATGTGTAAGAAAACTTATTTTTAAGCTTTATGAGGGATTACAATTTATTTACAGTACAAGAATAAGTCAGTCAGCATAACAGCTCCTTGTTGGTGTTTATATTCCACACACCCTTCTTCCACACACATCCTTCTTCCGTGCTGAACAATTCTCCTGTTTCTCACCCACCTAGCTTCACTTTAATGGAAGATAGACACAAGAAGCTGGAGAAACTCAACGGGTCAGGCAGCATCTGCGGAGAAAAGGAATAGGTGACATTTCAGGTCAAGACCCTTCCGAAGGGTAGAGCCAATATCCCGGTAGCCTTTCTGATTATTTTCTGTATCTGTCCACAACATTTGATTATCTAATAATCCCCCAAGTCTCTTCGGACATTCTCAGCTCAGGAAGTGTTCTGCCTTATCAATATTAATTCCAAAGTGGACGAACTTAAATTTCCCAACAGTGAAACCCATTGGCCATTGGCTAATTGCCAACTGATTCTTCCGTCTACACAGTTTGCTGTAGCAGCTGCCTTGTAACAGTGTCTCTGGACCACATGATAAATGGGCAGCGCAGTGATGTGGTTGCTGGAGCCTTTATCTCACAGCACCGGTGACCTGGATTCCACCCTCACCTTCGGTGCTGCCTGGTTGGAGTTTGGATGTTTTTTTGTGATGTGTGGATTTCCTCAAGTTGCTCCCATATCTTCTTGCATCTCAAATCTCAAAACAATGGACACAAAATGCTGGAGTAACTTAGTGGGTCAGGCAGCATCTCTGGAGAAAAGGAATAGGTGACGTATTGGATCGAGACTCTTCTTCAGACTGAGAGTCAGGGGAGAGGGAAACTAGAGGTATGAAAAGGTACAGAACAAACAGCCGGCAGCGATGACTCAGGAAAGGTGAACCACAATGGTCCATTCTTGGCTGTGGAAGTTGCTAGGTCAAATGGCCGTGGTAAATTGCCCCATCCCCACATGTGAGTGGGAGAATCTGGGAGGGGAATTGATGGAGTGTAGAGAGGATAGAATGGGATAAGTGTGGGACAAATGTGGGATAAGTGTGGGATAAGTGTTAATGGGTGTTTGATGGTTGGCATGGACCAAAGGGTCCATGTTTCAGTGTGATCTGTGTATCTTCACAACATTGATGTTCTTATCTCAACTCTGTGTATCCTTCTGTATCTTTCTCCGTGGATTGTCACCTTGTCATGGTGGAGAAGCTTGTGTGGTCTTAAGATCCTGAGAGCGATGCTGACTGGAGCTATGCTCCTGGTAGGGTCACCCATGGCGGAGGATGATGGTTGACTTTAGTGGAGCGCCACAACGGCTGGGAAGGCGGATGAAGGCTGCAGCAGAAAAGGGTCCCCGGTTGTCTTGGACTCCATGCCACTGGATCCTGACTCAAATCTGTCAAGGACCATGTGGTGGCTGTCTGTGCACCAGTCTTCCCACGTTAAACAAAGTCACACACGGGCATCTTCCCAAGAGGACAATCATACTCGCTTTGAGTGACCGCCGATGATGGTACCTTAACTATTTTTATCTAATCTATATTTCTTGATGTATTTACAAGATAAATCTGGTAGAAACATAGAAACCTAGAAAATAGGTGCAGGAGTAGGCCATTCGGCCCTTCGAGCCAACACCGTCATTCAATATGATCATGGCTGATCATCCAAAATCAGTAGCCCGTTCCTGCTTTTTCCCCCATTTCCCTTGATTTTGTTAGCCCGAAGAGCTATATCTGACTCTCCCTTGAAAACATCCAGTGAATTGGCCTCCACTGCCTTCTGTGGCAGAGAATTCCACAGATTCACAACTCTCTTTTGTGGTAATTTCCACCTTGAAATTTTTAACAGTCTCCTCCACCCTCCTGCATCACCAACATTTGAGGAAGAACTTCCTTAATTCCAATTCCAAATGATTTAGCTTCCAATTTTAAGTTTATTTTCCTTTGTCAGATAAAATTGTTTCTCCATATTTATATATTCAAATCTTGCAATCATTTAAGTACTTACATTGTGTTAGTTGATTGTCTACGTTCCAGCAAACATAATCAAACTATATGGAGTTTCCTCATAATGTTTGTCCTGGGTATTATTTTGTAAATTTGCACAATAAAACTGCAAATCCAAATAAAACTAGTTCTATTATAATGCAACAGTTGTGTTTCCAAGAAACTTTAGGTTAGAAAAAATACACGTGTCAACAGGACAAAGAGGGTTCAGAGTTAAAGAATGTCAGACTCATAACAACAAAGTAATTTTTTCTGCAAGACTTCCAAGAATAAAAGTATTTTTAATAATGTAAGTTTATTTTTGTTACTACATGCTAAAATACTAAAAGTTGTGCGTTACTTTGTTTAATAGAGTAATATTACACAAGTATCAACAGAAGTGATCACTTGTCAATTTCAGCAACCTTGCATCATGGCAGTTGTGTTCTTAAAAGATGATGGTGTCTGATTACTGCAGAAAGGCTACATGGAAACATTATTTTCCAAGACAGCTTTTTTTTTCTACTTGCAAATCTCCAAAGTAACTTTCAAATGGTTCTCGAGTTCCCAATCGAAATTGAGTTACAACCAAGTAATACAAATAGTGTTCCCTAATTCAATGATTGCATTATATCCAGATTGTATTGTGGAAGGCAACATTATAGCAGAACTTTCTGATTATCTGATTATTTTTCTCCGGGTCATAGAGTCACACAGCATGGAAACAGACAATTTGGTCCATTGTGTCTACACTGGGCACAGGGCAACTATTTACACTAATTCAATTGTTTTGATCCTTCATATCCTACCTCTCCTTTGTGCTGCAATTCACCTGCACGCTATGCCATAGAGGCCACTTAACCTACCAACCTGTATGTCTTTAGGATGTGGGAGGAAACCAGAACACCAGGAGAAACCCATATAGTCAGAAGGAGAACATTCAAACTTCACATAAACAGCATGGAAAGTCAGGATTGAAACCTATGTCCCTGGGGCTGTATGGCAGTAGCTCTATTAGCTGCACCACAGTGATGTGGTGCATAGAACTGAAGAACAGTGTAAATATAAAACACTCAGAGCGAATTCGGTGAGCAAAAAGATGGAGTCCATTCAAACACATCTCAAAATTGATGAAGCCCCTCAGTATTGAAAATAAAACGAGTGAGGCGCATTGCTATTGAAGGTGATATCATATGACTGCCCAGTAGTCTTTATCAATCCAAACAGCCCACACTGAATACTTGAGGCCAAACAGCACATAGTGCTCATTCTCCATGTGAATCATTTTCCCAGGTAATGTCTTCACCTGCCCTTTGTGCCTCCAAGTTCAAACACAGGGTATGTCATTGCTTGAACCAGGAATCATCGAGAATCTATTAGGCTGTGAGAAATCCATTACCTGCCTCTTTAAAACACTATAATTTCTCTTGGTCCCTCTGTATTTCCTTGCAACTGCCAGGGTCAAACAGAGAGACACCTGCCCTCATTCCAGCTGTTGCTTGCTGCACCCTATTGTTGTGCCAGCTAATACACCCAAAAACATTGAGCTGGTAAAGCTGTAATCTCTGGGGTTTTACTGACACTCATAAAGCACTGAAGCTGCGCTCTCACAGTTTATGAAGTCTTTTAAACTCTTTGACTGAAAGGCAGCCTTGTAATCACTGCCAACCGCCTATTATCTGCGAAGATATATACTTTAGGGCTAGTTTAACTTCTTTGGAGAGATTAGGTATTTGACATTACTAAGCAGCTCGCTACTGCTAGCTTGTAATTTTAGAGTCTGTCATTGTTTTGTGTGTGATCATTTAAAATGGCTGTCCCTTGCAGCATTGCAGCAGTTTCAATGGACAGCATTAGGTGTTAAGAGAAAAGAAAAATGAGCTTCCCTGATGGCTCACTACGTAACTATTCCATCTGGCTGGGATGATGTAGCAAAGATCCTCTGCTGATAGAATTGAATTGTCCCCAGGAGGTGAAGCTACCATAAAGGGTGCCTCATTACACTATTTTAATTGGGGTCTTATGTCTTATTATAAAATGCTTTAGCATCCCAAAGTGCATAATAGCCACAATTAGTGACAAATGGCTACTCTTAAAGTATAGTATGTAATGCACACATGTAGTTTCTGCCAAATACTGTGGGATAAATGATCAGATCACAGGTTTTAGATCGAAGAGATGCATTGGACAAGCAGCACAAAGGGAAATGAGCTAAATGCCAGGAATCAGGTAATAGGAGGCTCTTTTTCAGCCTGAAGTGAAGTGTTCCTTGTCAATGATACTAAGACCATTGCTTTCCAAAACATACACTGGACTTTGAAGGGTCTTGAAACTGCAGATGCAGGAATCTTGAGCAAAATTCAAAGTGCTAGAGGAACTCAGCAGGTCAGGTAGCATCTGCGGAGGGAATGGACAGGCACACGTTCCCTCCATTCCCTCCACAGGTGTTGCATGACTCACCCTCCACCACTGTGTATTTTGCTCATACATTGGACTTTGGTATATAAGGGACAATTAAAATTTGCAGACAACACAAAGCCTAGAACTTGAGTAAACTGTGCAAAGGATGGCAGGAGGCCCCCATAGGATCGTGACAGATGGAAGGCAGATGACATTTATTGTTGACGTTTGCAGAAGCAAGTTGCACATATATTGGCTGTAGGGTTTCCTATGGTTCCTAGGCCTTAATCATAATAAGGATAGTGGTATGAAATACTTCTGGATTCTTGAAGATTTGCTTGTTACTCATAATCATTAAATCACCTTTGGCCAATTAAACAGAAGTATAACATACTCAAAAATTCTTCTGAAGGCTTTATCATATGGATGGAAATGGAACAATGAAATTCTTACTCGAAGCAGCTGAAGATTCCTACTTGCAGCCGGACAACATTTGTACAATATTGTAAAAAGCACCATGCATTGGCCCAATCTAAGGAAAGATCCAAGGGTGCAAATGATATTTGACAACAAAGGGATGTTAGAAAAGGAGAAAGGGACTGAGGATTGTTTACAAAGTGAGGGGGGATGCTGGAGTTGAAGTACATGGGGGGGTTGGGGGAGGGGAAGGTGCTGCACCAATGCAGGAGAGTTTTGGGCCCAACAGGTCCACTTGGTCTAGTTCTCCAATAAAATTTGACACTGACCCTTCAGAACGATTGGGATAGGTTTGGCTTAAAGGAGAAGGGGCGAATTAAGCGATGGAGATGTTTTGAAAGGGTTAAAGGACCTGCTGCTGCACCCCCATTGTGGTACAACTGTGAAAACTGGGGACACAAGGAACTGCAGGTGCTGGTTTACAAAAAAAAGATACAAAGTGCTGGAGTAACTCAGCAGGTCAGGCAGCATCTTTGGAGAACATGGATAGGCCATGTTTCCGGTCGGGATCCTTCTTCTGGGACGTGCAAGGGTCTAGAATAGATTGTGTAGTTTCAGGGAGTGAGTTGACCTTGTGGCTTTGTTTCTGAAACTTTTCCCTGAATGTGCGGATCTAAAATTCTCATCTGGTATGCTGCCTGATGTGCTAAATATCTTCTCCCAACAGATGGCACCAACAACCTGCTTTTCCAAGTCTGAGGAGTTTTATGTCAGAAAATAAAATTAACTAACACTGAATTAAACACAGATGTTGTGAAGAGAAATGTTTCTGTATAGTGGTATGATTTGGAAAGAATGGTCTGAAAGAACATTGGAAGCAGATTTAAACCTTCAGAAGAGTATTGGATAAATACTTGAAAAGAAAACAATTTCAGAAACAGAACCGGTACAGATTTAAGTTTTGCTGTAGAACAAGGGATTTAGTCTGTATTCAACCTCTCCCACTCATGGTGTCAGAAACAATGTCCAGGTTCTGCATATTGGAACTAAGACCTCTGAAACGGAACCAGGACAGAGGGTGACACATTGGTGCAGAGGTAGAGTTGCTGCCTTACATTACCAGACACCCGGGTTTGATTCTGACTGCGGGTGCTGTCTGTATGGAGATTATACGTTCTCCCTGTGACCGTGTGGGATTTTTCCATGTGCTCTGGTTTACCCCCACATTGCAAAAACATGCAGATTTGTAGATGAATTGGCTCCTGCGAAACTCTCCTAGGGTGTAGTATAGAACTAGTGTACGGGTGATCACTACTCAGCGAGGACTAGGTAGGCCGAAGGGACTGTTTCCATGCTGCGTCTCTAAACTAAAACTAAACCAAACATACTATATTTTGAATCCCCCAACATCACAATCCAAACCAGTTGTGCATTTTGTTTGTCCACCACAAGAGCCAACCCTTGGCAACCCAGGAACTGATGGATTGAATGTTAAC